>NC_135544.1:36385576-37012242 GCF_045843805.1 Urocitellus parryii
CATCAGCTTTTTCTGGTAATATTTCTCGGTCTAAACTATAACAGTTCACACTCAAGAATCTGGAGATGAGTGTTCTTAATAGTTTTATTTGTATCCCTGTACAACGGGGAAAAAAAAAAACCCAATGTCCTTCAACTGGTAAATGAATAAACACACTGTGGTGCTGCAATAGAATAGAATTATATTCAACAATGAAAAGGGAGAAACTACTGATCATAGAGCAGAGATAATGCAAGCTAAGTAAAAGAAGCCAGACTCGAAAAGTTATCAATCCATTTCCAGGACAAGCTAGGAAAGGCAACTTTTTGAAGATAAAAGACATTATCAGTGACTAACAGAGGCTGAAAGTAGGGTGAGTGAGCATAAAGAAATGATAAATTTTGTGGAAACTTGTTCTATATCTTGATTGTGGTGGGGGTTATGTGACTGTATACATTTTCCCAAAGTGGTAGAACTGTAATTTAAAAGCAGTTGTATTTACTATATAGCAAAATAATATCCCACTTAAAAACAGATCAAATCAGAAGCAGGTAAGATTAAATATTAATGTGATTGATTTTGAGTGGCAGGTCATTTTTGTTATATTGCTTTATCTTTTTGTTTTGAGAATAACAATAACAAAGTAAAAATTATTTTTCTCCATTTTTAGTATATTAAGAATTCCTTCTAGAAAACATTTTCCCCCTCTGCTCCAAGCCCTATATTTCTACCTCCCTAATCTTTATATTTTTTCTCCATGTCCTTTATTCTCATACAATTTACAAAGTCTCTTAGGCATAATAGAAGTGAGAATTTTTGTAAACTATTTTCAATTAAAATCTTTCAATTTAATTGGTCATTAATGAATAATACATTCAATTTTAGTATGTTTTGAAATTGTTTACAGTTTAAATGGCAAAATGCTAACCAAAATCAAACCCTTTGCCAGGGAGCTGTTGTAGTGATAGAAGTGGAACCTTGGAATCCTTACCTTCTTAGAACCAATATGTACATAAATAATTTCAGAGATTAAATCACTACTTTAATTGACAACATAAATATTTATGTTTTTTCAAATTTGAATTTTTTTTATTTTCAAAATTGAAAACTTTTACAAAAATCTGTCTTGAGGCTGGGGTTGTGGCTCAGTGGTAGAGTGCTTGCGTAACTGATCCCAAACACCACATAAAAATAAATAAATTAATATATTGTATCCAACTACAACTAAAAAATAAATATTAAAAAAAGAAAAAAAGTTAAAAAAACCTGTCTTGATTTCTACCCCATAGAATTTGAAAACATAATTATTATTATATCTTATCAACCAATTCAGTGTCCATTTGAATAACTTGATTTTTGATAAACATTCACATATTTACTAGAATATTTTTTCTTAGTAGAAATTGATCTTAAACATATGGAATGCCACAGTCTGTCGAGCCACCACAAAGCCTTGTAGGTTCAAACAGCAACTCTTTATTCCCGAACTCTGATGGCACTGCACGTGTGCTTTTCGCCAATGCCACCCACTCAGCCCTTCCAGAACCCCCCCACACCGGAAATCCCTCCTCCAGGCACTTCCCCAACCAATGGGTACTCTCCGGGAATCCCCGCGAGAACTCCAAAGTAGCTGGAGAACTCCAAAGTAGTGGGCGCCCAAGGCAGCAAGAGCCACCCCATTGCCCGACAGAAAAGGTCAAATATACAATACAATCAATCCAGCATCACAGCAATTATATATAGCTTAACTCAAATCATCATCTCAATGGTTCGCTGGCTTACCTTTCAAACATTCCCTCTGGCAAATGCCAAGCGTCTAATAAGGCCTGTCTCAGCAAGCTAAATATTCATGGTTCTGGGTTCAAATACTACTTTCATTAGTAGATATTCAAAATTAGGTGTTTTAAATTTTGGGGGATGAGTAAAATATTACTGCTAATTACAGTTAGGACAAAATAGTAAATCAGCCAATATACTCAACTTCATAGGAGAAGCTATAAAATTCACAGAGCAAGAATCCAATGACTCTATTTGTAATACTACTGTTACTCCTAGCTCTTACTATTATTATTTACTTTTAATTAACATATTACAAATAGAATGAAGCTATTATCTGTTTGTTGTTGAAGAATAAGTCACTTATATTTTCAGCAGAATATGGTATGTAAAATTCATTTTTTCCCCCTATTTCTTCCTGTGAACTGCTGTGGGTCCAGATCTATGAGACTGACTTTAAAAACTTAGGAGCTGCACAAATAAAGGTTTAATAAGATTGATATTTGCTTTTGATCATGGTTTTGAATTAGAATGCTGAACTTAAGAACAGAATAATTGACTCAATGATGTGATGATTTTTACTTATCTCATACCATCTGGAAAAGGTGTGTTTAAATAACCTCTTGGAAGTGTTATGATTAAATAATCAGCAGTATAGGTTAGAGCTTCCTTGAAAAACAAACCATTAATTTATGGGATTGAAATAGAATTGAGGAGTCTGCAGTATTTGTGAATTTATCTCTCATAGAACTATAGCCAGTCTTTAAATTATCATGGCAGTTGTTTCTTAGTGAAAACTAAATTTTTCTTCAAACATTTGATCCTCATCAAATGATTATGTATTTTAATTAAGGAAAGACTAACATTTACCTGAAATTGAAGGACAAATTTTTGGGGGCTGATTGTAAAATATTCATGAAATTTTTTCCTAAAAACGTTCTGTGTTTCAGTATGTAAAAATTTGGTCATGAACTGAGGCTTTACGTGGGCCATGATGGAATAGGTAATACACTGGATTAAGTCACCATCTTTGCTATGATTGAATGTAAATAAAGCTACATGGTTAGTGGTGGTTTTCCATCCTGATCAATGTGATTCTCAATCAGAATTGCTTGGAGACCTTTTAAAAAGTAGAGATATTTGGCCCACTGTAGAGATACAATTTCAGTTGATCCAAATTAATGCCCAGACATTGGTACTTTTTTAAGAGCTCAGTACTTGAATCCAGTATGCAGCCAAGATTGAGAACACCTGAATTAGACACTGGGGCCTTTTGATGCTGTATCCTTCATTAACTCAGGATAGACTCATTGCTGCAAATAATGATGCCTGCATACCAGTGGGTCATGCAACAAATATTTCTTTCTCCTGTAAACTACAGTCCAGTGTGGGTGTGGGGAGGGTACGTGGAAGCAAATACCGGGATATTGACCACTTTCACCTAAAAGTACCATCATTCCCTAAATAACTCAGAATTTTCCACATGGGAAATCAGAGAAGGGAGAAAAAGGAGGAATCAATGGGACAGTTTTATGTTCAACCCTGAATTGACATACATAACACCCACAATCCATTAGCTAAATTGAGTCAAAAGGCCTCGTCTAAATTCAAGAAAGTCTGGAATTCTAGCCTAAGATGAGAAAAGGAAATAGGGTTCTGGATATAGAGAACAACCTCTGCTACAGTCTCTTAATCTGGTACAGAAGACAGATTTTTATTAAAATAGTACAAAGATATTCTAACATAATAGTGTATCACCAGCTAGCTGGACTGGCGACCTGTGCTGGGTCACACAATCTGACTACATCAATAATTTGAGAAAATTGTGAAAGAAGCACACAACACACAACACACAGAAAAAATACCTTTTGCTTGCTGGAATCAGGGATGGCTCTTGACCTTAAGGATCTGTTGGGGGCTGGGGATGTGGCTCAAGCGGTAGCACGCTCTCGCCTGGCATGCGTGCGGCCCAGTTTCGATCCTCAGCACCACATACCAACAAAGATGTTGTGTCCACCAAAAACTGAAAAATAAATATTAAAAAATTCTCTCTCTCTTAAAAAAAAAAAAGGATCTGTTGGAAGGAGAGAGCAAGCCATCTGAAAATCCTCTACTTATTGAGGAGAAGGGACATTCAAAAATGTTGAACCCAAATGAGGCAACGAATTGGGTCTCAAGGTGTGTAGCCCAGTCTCATTGGGTGACACCCACTTCCAGAGCATCAATCCCCAGATGAGTGCAGTGGAAACAGGTGGATCTCACCTTTGTTGTTTAAGGCAAAGGGTTCGTGCTCACTCCTCTGTGGCAACAATAGTGAATGGTAGAACCTCAAAGTTTGCTTTACTTTTTCAACACTTGTACAGCATTTTGAAAAACAGCATGTATTTATTTTTGAATGTTCATAAAATTTGGACTAAAAACTTTTTAAAGATGATAGTAATGATGTGGGGAATATGTAACTGTTAGAGAATTATGTGTTATGAATCAGAAGAGGAAAGATTAAACTGAAGTGTTTAGGAATTTAAAAGTGTTCAGTTAAGAGTCATACTTTCTCCCTTTTATTATAAAATATCACCTCTTAAGAATAATCAGAAGTCCTTACTTTTATTTAGATATTAATGTTAGTGCATCAAATGGATATTTGATATGATATATACACATTAGACCTTTAGATTTGTAGTTCATAGGCTTAACTACTCATGTTAAAGCAAGTTATTGAGTTTGCTTTTGATTTTATATAATTATTGTATTGTGCAAATGTAATTTTCTAATCATAAGGCTTTTTTTGACAATGATTCTTTTTTTTTTTAAGAGAGAGGGAGAGAGAGAATTTTTTAATATTTATTTTTTAGTATTTGGCGGACACAACATCTTTGTTTGTATGTGGTGCTGAGGATCGAACCCAGGCCGCCCGCATGCCAGGCGAGCATGCTACTGCTTGAGCCACATCCCCAGCCCAACAATGATTCTTTTTAAATAGGTTCATACATTACTGGTTTCGGATGTTGAGAAGAATGTTTCCATTTACTAGTAATGTCTAGGTTCTTTTCTAAAACTCTTATTTCAAAATACTATCAAACCTTGGTATTTATCCAAAAGATCTGAAAATCAGCATACTATAGTGATACATGCATACCAATGTTTATAGCAGTGCAATTCATAATGACTGAGTTTTGGAACCATCCTAGGTGTCTGTCAACAGATGAGTGGATAAAGAAAATGTGGTATATATAAACAATGGAGTTCTGAACCATAAAGAAGAATGAAATTATGGCATTGCAGGTACAGGGGCATAACCAGAGAACATCATACTAGGTGAAATAAGCCAGACTCACAAAGTGAAGAGTCTAATGTTTTCTCTCATGTGTGGAAATGAGAGAGAGAGAGAGAGAGAGAGAGAGAGAGAGAGAGAGAGAGAGAGAGAGAGAGAGAGAGAGAGAGAGACAGGGGGAAAAAGAACATAAAAGAAAGAAAGAATTTCATGAAATCATAAGGAAGAACAATAGAGTAGAAGAAGGTATTTGAGAGGGAGGGAAGAGGGGAAGGCATGGGGAAGTACTGGGGAATGAAATCGACTAAATTATGAAATGTTTATGTTTGAATATAGCACAATGAATCCCGTGTATGTATTAAATTATAATGTGCTAATTAAAATTGATATCAGTAGAGCAAGCTGATCAAAGGGGTAAGGAGGGGAGGGAAAGGGAAGGCACAGGGAAATGAGATTGATCAAATTATGTATATGTACAAATGGCATAATGATTTCCACTATTGTCCACAATTATAATGTGCCAATAAAAATAATATTCTTATATAGCAATGAGGCTTTTATTTTCATTTTCCTTTGTTATAAACACAAGATATTGAAATAAGTTGCTTATTTTAATAATATTTGACTGCATTCTCAAAAGAGAGGGCTAGGTAAAATACTGTAAAACTTGTTTTTTATGTAGAAATATTAAAGATATGATCATTTATTTTCAGTTCATGATAGGAATTTTGATTATTGGGACATCAAACATCAATCAGAGATTCAAGTCAGATTCTGAAGTCTAGCTTTGATGATTTCTTCTGTCTTAGATGTGATTTCTTTTGATGACCAATTTTTCAAACTCTCTTAAATTTTATTTCTTCTGCTTTTTAACTAACCATTTACTCAAGAAATAAAGTATTACTGCAGTATTTTAACCTTATTTTAATGCATTTATTAGCAAATTCACTTGCAGAATATTTATAAAATTTTAGAGAACCAGGTGGTTTTTCAGTGATTTAGTAAGGTAAAGCACCTCTGCTTACGTCCAGTTACATTAGGGAGTGAAGAATTTCATATTTGCTTTGTTTTTTTCTAGATTTATTGAATTCTGATTTTTTTCTGTTAAAATTGAGGCACTTCTACTTATTGCTGATGCAACTTCTGTGATTTACTTGAATTCTGAGTTGGAGCTTCTGTACGTGGGTGGTTTTCCTTGCTGGTAGGGCTGTCATGCTGGTCAGAAGTAGAAGGCTTGGTGTGACCGCCTTTCTCCTGGCGCATAGGGGGATGGAGTCAGGGAGCTCTCTTTCACATGATCATTCTTCTGTGTACCTCTTCACATGAAGCCAAGCCACCATGTACTAAGGTCTCTGTTATGAGCCTTCACTTCATGATACTTATTGTTGGTTCTGAATCCATGTGGTTCTACAATGTTTTGTTTATTTAACAAGTACCTGCAATAAGCAAAGAGGTCAGGTTTATCAGTAAGAAACTGGCTTGAGAGGCAGCATGTTTAAACCATGAAAGAGTTAAAATTGTGAAGTAATCAGATGTGAAAAAAATCAGTGTAAAGCATCATATGATGACTTATTAAAATGGGATAAATCAAATCTGAATTAGAAGAAAGCCTATTTGTGTTTTCAAACAGAAATAGCATATTTTTAATTCCTAGCATAAAATAAAGCTTCAAAACAATTCTTACTATAGTTTTGGAAAGAAAGATCTTATATTTCTAACTCCGTAAGTAGGCAAGAATCATTTAAAATTACTTCAGTACTTTGTACATAGAAATTAATTTGGTGTTATTTAAGCATGGTTTATCTTCCAGAAAAATAAGAAATTACTTTGGCATTATTTAAGCATGGTTTCTTTTCCAGATAATAACTAATAAAGCACTAATATTTTCTTTGTGGTGCTGGGGATTGAACCCAGGAGCTTGTGCATGTAAGTCAAGCACTCTATCGACTGAGCTGTTTTCCCAGCCCCAAGAACTAATATTTTAAAAAACAGTTTATTATCTAATTTTTGATTACTATATTCCATTAAATGAGGTACATTTAAACCTATGACAGATTAACTGATCGAATACTAAAGTAATGGAATAAGAATTAGTTAATGTTTTAGGTAGAGCTATTTCAGTGCAAGGTCCTGGATTTGATCTCTAGTACTGGGGGGAGGGCAATAATCAGAATTGGTAGTGTTTTACTATATGGTATAAATGTTTAAATATTTTTAAAGTTAACTAGGAGCTGCTGAGAAATGAAATTCCAGAGGCCTTACTCTAATGCTGAGAAGTTTGGAGTTCTTTTGCTATTTGGCCATTTATTTATTCACAAAACAATTGTTGGTTGAATATCTGTCATGTACCTACTATGTTCCAGGCACTGTGCTAGGTGTTGAAAAATATAATGATGGTCAAAATAAACATGATTAGTGATACTAAAAATGGGGAGAAATACAAATAGATAATTGCAGCTCAGATATTGGTATTTGACAAGACAAATCATTAGTAATCTGAATTACCCAAATTTGGATTGAAGACAAATGCTTTGGCAGATGGAGCTCAAAATGTTAGTTCTTTTAACGGATCAAGAGTTTTGGAGAACAGGACTTTAGTCTGTACAAGTTAACTCAGAGTTGGGCAGACTCACCCGTCCACAAACAAAGTCCACCAGTGGCTGCTTCTCAGAGCCTGTCCAGTTGACTGTGTCTGGCAGAGAGGAGGAGGGCATGCAGGTAGAAACTGGTGTATGACAGACAGAGGAAAGGCCTGGGCAAAGGCTGAAAGTGGAGAGTTTGGAGATGACAGTCTCAAAGAGTCAAGGCAGTTCAGATTGGCTGGTGTACAAGGAAGAGGTTGAGTGAGAGGCCTGGAGGATGGGAGCAGAAGGTATGTCCGCCGCACTATGGACATGTTCAGAAGTTCAGGGAGCCACTGGTTTTACAGAGATAGTTGACAAAGCTTTAGTGGTTTTAAAATATCATTTGGAGAACTTTGGGCAGAGTGAAACTGAAAGGGACAAAACAGAATAAAGGTTCTACTTAATAGGCTCTTTTAATTATACCAATTACTATGTGCCGCAGTCTGGCTGGGCACAAAATCACGAGCCACTCACAGCCTTGTAGATTCAAACAGCAATTCTTTATTCCCGAACTCACACCGGCACTCCACACATGTTCTGGGGAAATCCACGTTCTGGGCAAAATTCAAATACTCCACCAGGCTCTGAATCCCAAATACTTTCTGAATCCCAGGAGAACTCAAGGAGCAGGCGGGCCTTGAGGCAGCAGGATATGCCCTATTCCCAGCAGGGTCCACTTTAAACCTGGAACTGCCCTAAACCCAAGGAGCACCCTAAACCCTGATCCGCCCTAAACCCGGATCCGCCCTGGTCCTTGAGCAAGGTCACCTTACATGCAATGTCACTGCAAATGACCTGGGTCATGCCATGCATCATAACTACTTGGCAATGGCTCTCAGCAACTATGAAAGCACAAAAGATGAATTAAAAATTGTGAAGTAGTAAAAAAAAAAGTAGAAAAAATAAAACAGTGTTAAGTATCATAGAATTGTTTGTTAAAATTGGATAAGGTTAGCTACAGGTGTGAGCAGGAGGAACCATGGTTTGGGTAAATAGGTTGGAAGACATGGGATATTTCATCTTGCTATCCCTTCTTAGTCATGTCACTGCTCATTAGCACTTCCACTGAGAGGGTGGACAAGGAAGGAAGCTGAATCAAACCTTTGTAATGTTCTTTCAGAACAGCCGTTCTGAAAAACAGTTAGTAATTTTTTTAAATTGCAATTAATAGTCACAGTGTGGTCTGGGATTCACTGAAGATTTCATTTATTCATCCTGTCCCAAGATCTCATTAGCATATACAATTGAGTCAAAATGATTTTAATTATTTAGTTGACCCTTTTAATTAACTCATTTTGCCTGTGATAGTTTGTGATCTTCCTGCAAATTTTTAATTTGACCACATCAAAGGAATCACATCTTCAGTAAGAGGGCCTTACAGAAACCATAGCAATACAAGCAGCAAAACCATGTCCTTAAACTTTGTGCAGTTCACTTTGGGATTAGATGAAAACCTAATTTATAGCATACACACACACACACACACACACACACACACACTATATATATATAGTGTGTGTGTGTGTGTGTGTGTGTGTATGCTATAAATTAGGTTTAATGTATGTGTGTGTGTGTGTATATATATATATATATACACACACACACACATACATTAAGATACACGCACATACACACATATAAATGTTTTCTTGTGTAGAAAAGTAGAAGTGGACTGTTTTGGGTTTGTGACCTACAGTGGACACTTACTGCTTCAAGCTTTGCTGTTCCTTGACTTTAGAAGCTATCGTGTCTATAAAGTTGTCTTCGAACTGCTGTCAGGTCTATTTCTTCAACCATTTGGTTCATGTTTTGCCATCTTTTCGAATGCGTATTCACTGTTATGCACACATTTTGTTTTTCTGGACATAACATTGTGAAAATATTTATATTCATAGATGATAGTCCTGTGATCATCCATTTATTTCCACTAATACCCAGTGAGCACTAAGGGTCACCCAGAATTGTTTACTGCCCTGTGGGTTCAAAGACAATTTTATATATATGAGAAACTATCTCAAGGTTCAAGGTAAATATTAACAAAGATACCTGTTAGACAGCATAGAAAGAGGAGAAATTAATTTCCCTTTTATATTCAAGGGAGGAAAATTCAGGTAAGAATGGAAAAGGGCAGACAAACCACAGAGAGGAAGACTACACCAAATTAGAGGTATTACCATATACAAAACACATTGAAAATGCCTTATATTTATTTTTCTTTATATTAACAAGAAAAATGCTCTCTCAATTTTGCATCATAGGCTGTATCTGTTGATCCTAGTGATGTAAACTATTTTTGATGACCTTAGTACAACGTCTTTTATTTTATAATATGGAACCTGAGCCCACAGAAGTGAAGTGACTTAGCCAAGGTTGTGTGGCTGAAATGAGGCAAAGTAATTGGATCTGTCCTCAGTTGGCTGCTCTGACACTGCCTGATATCCCTCATGAACATGAGAACCCTCTTTTGCTATTATCTTTGATACTTTATACATATTTTTTCTTGTTTATAAGTTCTTAAGAAAAGTTCAGAAATGTTAACTTAAACTCTTGTGAGAAGAGTGATATTATTGGGTTAGCCATGGTTTTGTTTGAGATGTTCAGTGTCATCCTGAGCCCAGTGTTCATGCTCTGCCATGTTATTTGCTGCTGAAGGTACTTGGAGTAGAGAAATGTTTATGGACAACTAAAGATAGTTTCAGACCAGAGCTCCAAATAAAAGTTCTCTTTAGAAGAGTAGTGATTTTTTTTTCTACTTTCTTTCAGTGTGGACAAAAATATATTAGGAAGGAAATAAAATTACAGTGTGAGAGAGGATTTGAGTCTGCAATTCATGTCCCAGGAGATTTCTAATGAATAAGCAAGACTATGAAGAAACATTTACCCTTATCTTTTGGAGGAGAAAGGGAATACCAGAGGAATTTTCTCTACTCAAGAGGCTTATGTTCACGGCTACGAGTTCAGCGGTCTAAGGGTACAGGGATTACATTAATTCTCTACGGGACAGCTGCCATGTTTCTTGGTAGATATAAATACATGCCAAGTCTGCTATTTTAAATTATGGAAAGATATAGGGAGATGTTTTTTTCCATTTACTTTTATCTGCTCAGGCGGCAGATATTACAAATTCATTTTCAACAAATCTCCTGTCTTTTAAAAATATGTAAACTCATAGTTTTCAGTAATAAAGATTTCCAAGAAAATTTAAAAGATTGGTGCTAAAGTAATACTGTTTTCAGGTGGACATATTTGAGTTCAAATTGATTTTAAAACACCATGTTTGGGTTTTTTTGTTGTTTTTATCTGTAAGTCCTGTTAGAAATAATTATTGGCATGAATTTAATGCACATTGGTGAGTTTGTATTCTGATGCAAGTAAAATAGTTTTAAAGCAAAATATCCACAAGTTATTTTTTTGTTTGTTTTTATTAAGAGATACTGGAGGAGCTGGAATTGTGGCTCAGTTGTGGCTATGGGGTATCTACCATGTTTCTTGGTAAATAGAAAACATGCCAAGTCTGCTATCTTAAATTATGGAAAGATATAGGGAGAATTTTTTCCCCATTTACTTTTATCTGCCCAGGCTGTAGAGTGCTTGTCTGGCACGCGTGAGGCCCTGGGTTCGATCCTCAGCACCACATATAAATAAATAAATAAAAGATCCATTGACAACTAAAAAAAAATTAAAAATAAGAGACCCTGGAATATTATATGGCTCTTAAACACATTTAAAGCAAAAGAAAATTTAAATAAAAATACTGGTGCTTTTAATAGTTGACTCAGATATAAATCTAAAACCATTTTGCTGTTTTATAAATTTCCGAGCTAATCTAGGGTTCTTTGAATTGATGGGTAATAAAATATATGCAAGGAATCATAATGTGAAGGGGAGGGGAGACTAAACAGAAGCACTGTAGCTGAATTTAGGTCAAATACACTGCTCGTGACTGTCTTCTGACTTGGAATATTTTTCAAGTAGACAGCAGAGAACAATGTACTCCTCTGCATGCCCTCGCACTGTGGCTGTGTGTATCCTGCCAGGGAAATAGCTGTTTCACCTCCCAGAGGCAAGAGAACGCATAACTGACTTGTGCAAGATTAGTATTTGCCTCTGTTGGTTTCTGTTGGTAAAACCAAAGGGCTAGAAATCATGCAGACTGTAGCTTTTCATTTTGTTGCTTTCAACAGCATTGCTATCCTACTTTCATTTTTCTAGAAAAAATACATTACTTTACTTCAAAGATTTCAGTATAGAAAGACACAGTCAACCAGGGACTTCTAGACCACTGTATCTCCCCTACCATCTCTCTGATCCTTTGTTTGGCTTCTTCTCTTCCCATTTGCTTCTCTAGGTATCTCAGTCAGCTCCCAGATGCCTCCTGCTTTCTATTCTATCTTTCTTTCCCAAGAGTGGGATATAATAAAGTTGGAAAGAACTATAAAGAAGAGGGAGGGGAAAAATTGAGAGGAGGTATGGGATGTCATTCTTTAGAAATGTGTTTGGTTCTCATTTTTATATGAAAAAAGAAAAAGTTTTTCAAAGAAAACAACGTTCACATAATATTTTAGGAATGTTAAGTGCATATTTCCTCTGAGTTCAGCTGTGAAAATAAGTATAATTTCTGACATAGGCATGTATAGGTTTGGATAAGGAGTAATCTAAAGGTAAATTCAGCCTCCTTTAAATGACCCTGCATTTTTTTTTTTTTTTACAAAAGAAAAAAGACAAGCATATCTCAATAGTGACTCTCATGACAGGTATCAGGATTCAGAGAGGCTTGGCAACAGTGGTAAACCTTGCAGTCTACAATTTTAACCGAAGTCACTAAAATATTTAGGGCTAATACAAAACCTCAGCATGCTCTATGTTAGAATATAGGGCATGAAAATGAAAATGAAAAAATGTCTGCAGATGGTTGATGCTACAGACAAACAGGAATTCGGGGAGTCTGAGCCTTCCTGGGGTCTGTATCTATCCCTTTCCTAACTGAGGCTATATTGTAGTTGCAAGTTTACTCAATTCCCCAGGACATCTCTGTGCTGTCCATGGTAGGATCTGACTTCATGCCCTTGTCCTGCAGTCTGTGTTCTTCAACAGGACAAAAAGGCTGTGAGTATCAGGTGATGCCAATCGTTGGTGGACACAGGGCGCCTAACAATCAGAAGATTCCTTCTCCTGACAGCTTCCTAATTTGAATGGAAGTGGTGACAAAAGAAAATAAAGTCTCGTTTTTTTTTGTTGGAGTTGCTGTTTGGGCATTTGAATGTGATCTTTTATTTCAGCACATGAACTTTCTTGTGGCTTTGAAGGTAAAGCTTTCTTCCAGCGCCTTCTCCCTTTTCCTTTTCTCACTTTTTAAAAAAATTTTAACTTATTTATTTGTTCTAATCAGTTATACATGACAGTAGAATGGTCTTCGATTCATTATGTACAACTGGAGCACAATTTTTTTTAAATAAATTTATTTATTTATTTTAATTAGGTATATGTGACAGCAGAACGCGTTTTGATTCATTTTACACAATTGCAACACAACTTTTCATTTCTCTGATGGTACACGATGTAGTGTTGCACCATATGTTCAGTCACACATGTACCTAGGGTAATAATATCCATCGCACTGTACCATCTTTCCTGCTCCCATACTCCCTCCCCTCCCCCCTACCCTTTACCCAAAGTTCCTCCATTTTTCCCATGCCACCTTCCCCCATTATGGATCAGTATCCACTTATTAGAACATTCAGCCTTTTGAGTTTTGGGGATTGACTTACTTTGCTTAGCATGATATTCTCCAACTCCATCTATTTATCTGCAAATGCCATAATTATATTCTCTTTTAATGCTGAATAATATTCCATTGTGTATATATACCACAGTTTCTTTATCCATTCATCTATTGAGGGGCATTGAAGTTGCTTCCACAATTTAGCTGTTGTGAATTGAGCTGCTATAAACATTGATGTGGCTGCATTACTATAGTATGCTGATTTTAAGTCCTTTGGGCATAAACTGAGGAGTGGGATAGTTGGGTCAAATGCTGGTTCTATTCCAAGTTTTCTAAGGAATCTCCATACTGCTTTCCAGATTGGTTGCACCAATTTGCAGTCCTACCAGCAATGTATAAGTGTGTCTTTTCTCCTATATCCTTGCCAACACTTATTGTTGTTTGTATTCTTGATAGCTGCCATTCTGACTGGCATAAGATAAAATCTTAGAGTAGTTTTAATTTGCATTTCTTTTTTTTTATTGTTGGTAGTTCAAAACATTACATCTATTTTGATATATTTCACAGTTTGATTCAAAAGCATTTCTCTCATTACTAGAGATGTTGAACACTTTTTCATGTATTTGTTGATTGATTGTATATCTTCTGAGAAATGTCTGTTCAGGTCCTTGGCCCATTTATTGATTGAGTTGTTTGGTGGAGCACATTTTTTGACTTCTCTAGTTGTACCCAAAGTAGGGTCACACCATTCGTGCAATTATGCGTGTTCCTAGAGTAATGATGTCCATCTCATTTCACCATCTTTCCTACCTCCATGCTCCCTCCCCACCTCCCTTTTGTCCATCCAAAGTTCCTCCATGCATTCCATGCCCCCCACCCCATTATGTATTAGCATCCACTTATCAGAGAAAACATAAGGCCTTTTGTTTTTGAGATTGGCTTCCTTCATTTAGCATGATATTCTCTAACTCTATCCATTTACCTGTAAATGCCATAATTTTATTCTCTCTCTCTGTCTCTCTCTTTTTTTTCTGAGTAATACTGTTAAGCTTCACATCCTATATATGACCCTTGAAGTTTAATTTGAATAAAGAGAGGAATAGGCTTTTGTGATGGGCCAGCCATAGGCTGTTTGTGTATGAACTATGACATAAGTACATGAATGGACTGGACTGACATTGCCTCTCTGGGCTGTATGTGTCCTTTTTGCTCACTCTGCCCATGATCCCCACATAGCACCTGAGAAGGGTGTGGCCTTCCAAGATGTCACTCAATCTGCTGATCAGAAGACATCCAGAAGCTAGACTCAACCCCCTGAAACATGATCCCCCTTATTGGGGTGGAACTTTCTTAAGAATTTCCTCCTCCTCTTTTTTCTGCCTCCCTTGTGGGAACTGGAGCAGAGAAGCCATCAATGAAGAATCCCAAGAAAAAGGTCTCTGTCTCAATGTGGTTTTTTAGTGCCAACCCAAATCTCACCTGGAGTGACCCTGAATGTTTTTGAAAGAATTTCTTTTTCTTTCAAGAACTATGCCAACTTTTTTTTTTTTTGTATATTCCTTATTGCTCCCTATTTTATAAACATTTGTTGGTGCTTAAACACACAGACCATGGGCCCAAAGGAACCAAGAACCATCTCACCCAGTCTATTGTAATTGTTTACCAGTATTTTCTTCATTTCTTTATGATTTTTTAATTGAAATTTTTCTTATTGTGTCTAAGATCTTAACATGCCGACTGGTCCATGCATTTATTGCAACAATAGGACCTGTAACACTCCGTTTCCTTCCCTGTTGTAAAGCACAAGTCTGGTGTATTTTAGTAAACGCCAAAAAAGCAGTTTTCCAGTGAAAACAAACTTGTTTATTGGGAGATGGCAAAGTCCATGGGCACTTTATTTTATTTCCAGAAAATTTGCCAAATATTTATTTATTTATTTTTTTGGAAGGAAACGTTTTCTTTGATGAGAGAGAGAGAGAAAGACGGAAAGAAGGAGAGAGAGACAGACATACATACAGGGAGAGATAGTGGAATATTTCAGTATCTTTTAATGAACATTAATATCAGAATGCCAATGCTGAATTGGCATTGAAAGTAAAATAGTTTCAATTTTTATTGTTTAATGATTACTTGTCTTCCAAAACTCATTGTCTTCTGTTCTGTGGTATTTAAAAAAGATTAATAGGCATTACTCTTTAGAGCAGTTTTGATTCACAACAATAATTGAGCAGAAAGTACATAAAATGCCTACTTGCTCTTTTACTCCTCCACACATAGATCACACATAGATTTCTAGTACTATTAGTGTTTTGCATTAGTGTGGCACTGAAGCCAGAATTAAAGACTGGCAGATAGGCAAGGGTCAGATCAAGAATGGAGGCCAATTTGGTTCTGGGAAGTTGGAAACCACCCCTGAGGAATTGAAATGCTAATCTTCCTCCACCCTTATCAAAATAATCTGCCCCTGCTCCAATCTGTTGCTAAAGTAACCTGTCCCGGGGATTGTCCCTCCCTATAGGGAGTTATAAAAGTTGTTAATGCACTCTGTGCCCCACTTCCTTCCTGGATGTCTCCACCTTGGCGCCTCCTGTCCATCTGCTTCTCACCTTTTGGCCATCCTACCAGAGCATCTCCTGGGCCTAGTCACTTATGCAGGTAGGAGAGAGATAAGGGGGAAGAGAGCAGGAAAACAAAGAGAATCTAGGATGTATAAAAGAGGCAGACCACTCTCATTTCTTGGGATACAAGGATACCTACTATAGCCC
This sequence comes from Urocitellus parryii, assembly GCF_045843805.1. NCBI lineage: Eukaryota > Metazoa > Chordata > Mammalia > Rodentia > Sciuridae > Urocitellus > Urocitellus parryii. The sequence continues at coordinate 36,401,714 of NC_135544.1, forward strand.
CTTACTCCCTCCTGGAAGATGTCTGTTACCTCTTTTTAAATAAACCCTGCTTTATATGCTTGCCTCCGCGTGCTTCTCTAACGTTATATTTCAACTGTGAGAAAGCAGGACTCATAAGTGGTAACTAGTGGTATCAGGTCTTCTGCTAAAAATGATAAACTCCTGTGGATACATTATTATTAAATAAAGTCCATAATTTGCATAAGAGTTCACCCTTGTTGTTGCACCCTCTATGGGTTTTACAAGAATATAAGGACACATGACACATAGCTTCCTTCATAGAAACATTTGGAATAGATTTTCTTTTCTAAAAACTCGCTGTATTTCATGTGTTCATCTCTTCCTCCCTTACACTGGTCTCTGGCCACCAGTGAACTTTTTAACTGTCTTCATAGCTTTGTCTTTTCCAGAATGTGATAGAGTTGGGAACACGTAGTATGTAGCCTTTTGGGATTGGCTTGTTCATTTAATTATATGCACTTAAGGTTTCTTCATGTCTTTTCATGGTTTTTTAATTACTTTTTATTGTTATAAAATACTGCATTGTATGATATACCATTGTTTATTCATTCACTCATTGAAGGACATCTTGGTTGCTTCCAGGTTTTTGCAATTGTGAGTGAAACTAATACAAATATCCTTTTTCAGGTTTTTGTGTGAACATACGCTTCCAGCTCATGTTGGTAAATACTGAGAAGCGTGATTGCTGGATCATTTGTTAAAGAGTATGTTTAGTTTTATAGGCTCTGCCAAACTCTCTTCCAAACTGGCTATACCACTTTACATTCCTTCAGCCCAGAAATGTGTGAATGTTTCTGTTTCTCTATATCCTTGTCAGCATTTGGTATTATCTGTATTTTGGATTTTGCCATTCTCACAGTTGTATAAATGTATCTTTCTGGTGTTATAATTTGTGTGCTTCAAATTACATGTGATGTGAAGCATCTTTTCATATGCTTATGTGAAATCTCTCCATCTTCCTTGATAAGGTATATGTTCAGATGTATTATGCATGTTTTCACTGGGTTGTTTTTTTAAATTGTGACTGTTTTAAGAAATCTTTGTGTATTTTGGATATCATATCTTCATCAAATATGTGCTTTGTAGAGATTTTCTCGTAACCTGTGGCTTTTCTTTTCATTCTCTTTACATCATTTTCCACAGAGCAGAAAATTTTGATTTTAATGAAGTCCATCTTATTAATATTTTCCTTCATACTTTGGTTTTTTACTTAAAAATTCTCAAAGAAAACTAAAATCACCTACATTTATCTTCTATGTTATCTTCTAGGACTTTTGTAGTTCGATATTTTACATTTAGTCTATGATACACTTTGAGTTAATTTAAATGAAAATGTAACAACTGTGTTTAATATTCACTTTTTTAAATGTAGATATTCATCATTAGTTGAATAGACTATACTTTCCTCATTGAATTGTCTTTGCTTTTTTTTCTTTTTGGGTACTAGGGATTAAACCCAGGGGCACTTAACCACTGAGCCACAAATCCCAGCCTTGTTTTGTATTTTATTTAGACAGGGTCTTGCTGAGTTGATCAGGGACTCATTAAGTTACTGAGGCTGGCTTTGAACTTGTGATCCTCTTGCCTCAGCTGGGATTATAGGCATGTGCCCCCAAAGCCTTTGCTTTTTTGTCAGAAATCAGTTGACAATTCTATTCTGTTCCATTGATTTTATTTGCTTTCCCCCCGACAGTTTCTAGTGGTACCTTACAGTTGTGCATACTGATGGGATTTATTGTCACCTATTTGTACATGCACACAATATGACAATATAATTTAGCCAAGGTCACTCCCCAGCTCTTCTCCCTCCATCCTCACCTCCCACACCCTTTAGTCCCTTTCCTCTTTTCATGAGATCTTCCCCACCTTTCTTTTCCTTTTTCTTCTCTAGCTTCTGCATACGAGAGAAAACATATGCACCACATTTTCTTATCTTTTCATCTGTTGATGGACACCTCAGCTGGTTCCATAGTTTGTCTTTTGTGAATTGTGTTGCAATGAACATGGTTATACATGTATACTGTAGTATGATGACTTTATTTCTTCAGAATAAAGTATAGTTGGGTCATGTGGTGGTTATATGCCTAGCCTTTTGAGGAACCTCCTTACTTTTCCATTGCAGTTGTACTAATTTACAGTCCCAGCAACAGTGTAAAAGTGTTCCATTTTCTCCACATCCTCTCCAGCATTTATTATTGTTTGTATTCTTGATAACTGCCATTCTGACTGGTGTGAGATGAAATCTCAGTATAGTTTTGATTTACATTTCCCTTTGCAAGTAATATTGAAGAGTTTTTCATATGTTTGTCAGACATATGCATTTCTTCTTTTGAAAGTTGTTCTTAATTCATTTGCCCATTAATTGGATTATTTTATTTTTTAGTATAACGTTTTGGAGTTCTTTAAATATTCTAGATATTGATCCTCTGTTAGCAAAGATTTTCTCTCATTTTGTATGTTCTCTCTTCACATTCCTAATTGTTTCCTTTGCATTTTCAATATGATGTTATCCCATTTATTAACTATTGGCATTATTTCCTGAACTTCAGATACCCTATTGAGAAAATCATTGTCTGTGCCTTTATGTTGGAGTGTTGACCCTACATTTTCTTCTAGGAATTGCACAGTTTCTAATCTAATTCCTAGGTCTTTGATCCGTTTTGAGATGATTTTTGTGGAGGGTGAGAGCTAAAAGTCTAGTTTCATTCTCCTACATATATAACCAGGTTTTCTCAGCACCATTTGTTACAAAGGTTGTCTTTTCTCCAATATTTGTTTTTGGCATCTTGGTTAAGGATCAGATGTCAGTACATGTGTGGGTTTGTCTAATTGTTGTCTATTCTGTATCATTGGTTTATGTCTCTGTTTTTATGTGAATATTATGCAGTTTTTGTTACTAAAGCTCTGTAGTAAAGTTAGAAGCCATTCTGTCTTGGTTTCTGTAATTTTGTAAGTCTTGAAGTCAGGTAGTTTCAGGTCTCCAACCTTGTTCTTCCTCAGTATTATTGACTGTTCTCTGTTTGTGGAGTTTTTTTTTTTTGTTGTTTGCATTTCCATATAATCTCATAATTAGGTTTTTGACATTCACAAAATAGGTAGCTGGGATTTTGATTAGTATTGCATTTGAATATATATATCAAATGGGAAGAAATGACATCTTGAAAGTACTGAGTCTTCCTATCCATGTACATGGAATAAATCTCTCCATTATTTAGATCTTCTTTGGTTTATTAGAGTTATGTATCATTTTATATAGATATTGTGCAAATTTTGTTATATTTATGCCTAAGTAGTTCATTTTACTGATACTAATGTGAATGGTAGTTTGTTTTCGATTTTGAATTCCAAATGTCATTGCTGATATGTTAGAAAATTACTATTGTATATTAACCTTGTACCCTGAAACCTTGCAGTAATCACTAATTAGTTCCAATAGTTTATTTCTTGATTCTTTAAGATTTTCTCCATAGAAAACCACATTATCTGCTATGCATACAATCTTCTTTCCCAATCTTTATATCTTTTACTTGCTTTGATGGCTTTAGTAGTCTTAATGTATTCCTTTACATTGTTGTAAAGGCATGGTGAGAGGGCCATCCTTCCCTTTTCCCAGGAAAGCTTTTAGTTTCTTACCATTAAATATGATGTTATCTGTAGGGATTTTGGGGGTATTCTTTATCAAGTTGGGAAAGTTTACCTCTGTTTCTAATTTGCTGAGAATTTTTATCATGAGGGGGTATTAGATTTGTTAAATGCTTTTTCTTCATCTGTTGATAAGATCATGTGATTTTTATTCTTTGCTTACTAATGTGATAAATTTGCTTCATCAATTTTTGAATGTTGAATCAGCCTTGCATACATTTTTAATTTTTACTACATCTTTTTAAATTCTTTTAAATTTTTACTATATCTTTATTATTATTATTATTTACTTTAGATTTCATTTCTAATTTTCTAATTTCCTTGGGTGGAAGTTTAGATATTTATTTTGGGTATTTCTTCTTTTCTAATATATAAATTCATGATTGAAATTTCTTTTTAATCAATAATGATCCCTCTGTATTGATTCATAGCTTTTTCTTTGTTATTGATTTCTAGTTTCATTCCCTTTTGGTCTGGGAGCACATTTTGTATGATTTCTGTTCTTTCGCATTTGTTAAGGTATGTTTTTAGACACAAATTGTTGTCTCTACTGGTGCTGTGTTCTGAATGTCTACACAAAAAGTCATGCTGAGATTTAATCGCCACAATGAGATACTAAGGTGGTGAAACTCAATCCAACTATGGTATTTGGATTCAATACTTTGGGGAAGAAATTAAGATTAAGTGAGACAATAAAGATGGAGCCCTAAATCCCATAAGACTGTGGCTTTAAAAGAAGAGGAGGTGAAACCTGATCTAAGATGGTCAATTCCTTTCACCATGTGATGCCCTAATCTGTTCTGGGAGTCTGTATAGATTTCTCCACCAGGAAGAAGGACCTTACTAGATATAGCCACAAAATCTTGAATTTGCTGGCCTTGAAAACTGTGAGCCAAATAAATGTGTGTTCCTATCCGTGGCATTCAGTTATAGCAATAGAAAACAGACAAAGAAGATTGGTGAATATTCTGTATGAACCTGAGAAGAATGCATATTCTGGTATTATGAAGTGTCCTAAACATGCCAAGTAGATTCAGCTGTTTGTGTTGTTTAGTTCACTGCTTATCTGCCTTCTGCCAATCACTGATAAGTCTCCAACTAAAATAGTGGATTTTTCTTTTTATCTTTGCAGTTCTATTAGTTTTTGCCTCATATATTGAAAATCTGTGGTTAGGTGCATGCATATTAATGATTATTATGTCTTCTGGAGAATCGGCCTCTTTATTGTCATGTAATTCCCCTTTTTACTCCTGATAACTTTCCTTGCCCTTCAGTCTATTGTCTGAAATTAATACAATTACTATGGGCTTCTTTTGATTTGTGGTGGCAGTATTATGAGCTGAATTGTGTGCCTCAAAATTCAGAATGTGCTTGTATTTAGAGATAAGGTCTTAAAAAAGGTAATTGAGTTAAAATGAGGTTATTAGGGTGGCACTAATCAAATATGAATGTAGTCCTTATAACAAGAGGAAACTAGGACATAGGAACACAAAGAGGGAAGACCCTGTGAAGGCAAAGACAAGAGATTATGGCCATCTACAGGACAAGGAGAGAGGCCTTAGAACAAGGCAACATGGCAGACCCTTTCATCTTGGACTTCTAGCTTCCAGAACTGTGGGAAAATAAATTTCTGATATTTTAGTCACACATTCTATGGTACTTTATTTGGTAGCCCTAATAAATTAATAATAGCATCATGTATCTTTTGCCTAACCTAGTTTCATCTACCTGTGTTTATATTTAAATGGGAATTTTGTAGACAACAAATAGTTGTGTGCAGTATTTTATATATTTGAATCTATCTCTTTCTTTTTTTAAAATTTGTGTATTTAAACCCTTGACGTTTAATGTGGTTATTGATCTAATTGGATTATTTTCTACAATGTTTGTTTTTGTTACTATTTTATATTTGCTTTTATTGCTCCTTGTTGGCTTATTTTTTTTGTCCTGTTTTTCTTCCTTTTCTGGGTTTAATTGAGGATTTAGTATAATTTCATTTTTTCTACTTTTTTGGTCTATAAATTATACATCCTAAAAATACTTTTTAGTGGTTGCCTTTGAGTTTACAATATATCTTTACAACTAGTCCTAGTCTATTCTCAAAGAATACAATACTATTTAACATCACTTAACATTTAATACTATAACACTTCCACGTTTAATACAATTGCCTTTTAACAAATCATTCCAAGTTCTTCCCTGTTATCCATATAACATGGATGTCATTCATTTCACTTACCCATATATATGGTCAGTCAGTAATTGGTGCTATTATTATTTTGAACAAACTTCTAACTACTAGATAAATTTAAAATAAGAAAATTAAAATGTTTCATTTTACTTTTATTTATTCCATCTTTAATGCTCTTTCTTTCTTAATGTAGATACGAGTTTCTGACATAATTTTCCTTCTTTCAGAAGAACTTCTTTTAACAAATCTACTGGTGACAAATTCCTTCAATGTTTAGTTTTTTAATAAAGATCCACTTTGAAAGATAATTTTGGATTTTTTTCTGTTCAAATTTGATATTTTATTTAAAAAATATTTATTTTCTTCTAGTTTGCAGAGTTTTGGAGAAAAATTTGACATCATTCTTATCTTTACTACTCTTTAGGTGGGTCCCTCATTGGCCCAGTTTCTTTCAATATTTTCTCTCTGTTTGATTTTCGGAAATTTGAATATGATGTTCCCAGGTTTCATTTTTGTTTTGTTTGTTATCCTGCTTGATGTTCTGTCAGCATCCTAGATCTGTGATTTGGTGTCTGACATTAATTTAGGGAACTGTCAGTCAATTGCTTCAAATATTTCTTTTGTTCCTTTTGTGTTTTCTTCTCATATTCCCATTATGCATATCTATGCCTTTTGTAATTGTCCTACAGTTCTATTTTATTCCATCTTCTTTTTCCCACTTGCATTTCAACATCCTAAATTTCTATTGAAAAAAATTTAAGCTCACTGATCATTGACTGTGTCCAATCCATTGATGAGTCTATCAAAGGTAAGGTAGTCTTACTTTGTCCACTGTTTTTTTTTTTCTTTCTTTTTTCTTTTTAAAATTTCTAGCACTTTTTAGATTCTTGGCGCTCACCTTTTTGTTTACATTACCTCACAGTTTTTGCATGCCATTTACTTTATAATTAGAGTCCCTAGTCTGTTGATCACTGTTGTTTTAAATTTATAGTGTGTTAATCCCAACATATCTGCCACTTTTGAGTTTGGTTCTGATGGTTGCAATACTGTGTGTGTGTGTGTGTGTGTGTGTGTGTGTGTGTGTGTCTTAGTGTACCTGGTATTTTTTGTTGAAAGGAGAACATTATGGATTGCTGAGAATAAATGAGGTGAATAGGGCTTAAGTGTGAGGTTCATGTTTATATGGTTAGGAATTAGCCCATGTTTCTATTTGCTCTAGCCACAGTGTCAGACTAAAAATTTTCTCTGGAGCTCTTGTTTTTATTTCCCTTTGTCTTTAAGTTTTCCTGGAAGTTTCATAAGTTAGGTGTGAGATGTGTAGGTCTTAAGTGGCACTTCCCTGTCATACAAGAGTCCTGTTGATATGATGATTAGACTTTAGTCTTTTAAGAGCCTGTGCCTTTTATCCTCCTTCTTCTTCTATCCTTGAGGGAGACAGGAAGACTGAATGGGATGAAGTGGGGCTTTCCCTTCTTCCAGGTAAGTTAAGGTCCTGTAAAATATTTCCCCTTGAGGGCAGGTCTTTAAGAAGAACAGAATTCTCTGGGTATATTTTAAAATGCCTACGTTCCTCTCTCCATAATTAGAAATGGTGATATGATCCAGTAAGGGGTTTTGTATGAAACTGATGAAATGATAATGTTAACCAAATGATAATGTCTGAAATTACAGTTCATCACTCAAAAAGTGTTTTATAATTTCAGCTACCTTGTAAGAAAGTTTGGATTAATGAAGTTTCAGGAATTAGCATACTGTATTGCTAAAGCTTAGGATACCCAAACTAGTGTTATTATTGTATAAGGTACATATTTTCGTGCATTAAATAGTATACATATAAGCATCAAATGATATTATTTAATCTTGTCCCTAATTTTTAATGAAAAAGTATCTATAACCTTCAATTAGATTTTTTTCCCCAGAATTAAAACACACTTGTAGTTAAAAATAACTTACATTTTATACATTTTAACTTAACAATGTTCTGGGATTAGTCATGATATCATAGATTGTTAGAATTTGATGAAATCTTTGAAATTGTTCAGTTTTATTTTTATATTTTATAGATCAAGCCTATAAAAAGTTCATTGTGTCATCTAGTGTCAAGAAGCTAATACGTGGCTCTATTATATTATGATGTTTTAAAATGTGAATTTTAGTCACACAGTGCCACAGTGCCTAAATCAAAGTTATACCATCTTTACTTTTGATCAGGGGATTTCCACACAGTGAAGTTAATAATGAGGATTCTGAAATCCTGAAGGAATCAAAGCAATATCTGACTCATCACAAAATTCTATGCCTAGACTTTTAGTTTCTCCCTTATAATTCTAAAAAATTGTTATGTTATTATATCCAAGTTATTAAAAAAACTAATCCAAGTTTGTCAATTCTGTTTAAAAAAAAGTTTAATTAGAACATATTGGTTCCAATCTGTATAGGAGCTTATTTAAGAAAGTAAGGACATTTGTGAATTCCAAAGTAGACTATTTGGCAATGATTTTGTGCTATTTGATAAGGACACTACTCAGTGGTTGGGTAGCCTTGGTCCAGTTATTTAATCTCTCTGTACTTCAATTTTCTGTAAAATGGGATGTGGACAATGCTTTCCAATTCACAGTGCCATGGTAAACATTAAATATATAAGTTGCTTAGAACAATATCTAACAGTGATTTCCTACATTAATGTCAGTCATTATATTTAAAGCCCCCTTGGCCATTTTAGAAGTATGATTGTTCATTTTCTATGCTACCTTTAAAATGTTTCTTTTCATTCTGATAATTTTGCATGGATTTGTATGTGTGTGTGTGTAGCAGGGATGGATAATGGTGGTGAGGCAGGGATATGTCCAATTTCAACAACTGTCATACAGAATGACAAAGCCTGGTTCTAAAACTCATTGTTTATAACCATACATCTGTGTTGAGTGAACTAGTGCCACCCCCAAATTCTTAGTTTTTTTTCTTTTTTAATTGATTTTTTAAAAAAATAAATGACAGCAGAATGCATTACAATTCTTATTACACATATACAGCACATTTTTTTCATATCTCTGGTTGTATATAAAGTATGTTGACATCAATTCATGTCTTCATACCTGTACTTTGGATAATGATGTTCATCGCATTCCACCATCCTTGCTAACTGCCTGCCTCCTCCCTTTCCCTCCCACCCCTCTGCCCTATCTAGAGTTCATCTATTCCTCCCCTGCTCCCCCTCCCTACCCCCACTATGAGTCAGCCTCCTTATATCAGAGAAAACATTCAGCATTTGATTTTTTGGGATTTTTTAAAAAGTATGCTGCTTTGCTCATCTTTTCTGTTATCTTTGTTTAAGATAATTTTTAGTAAACCTCTGCAATTGCAGAAATCCTTGAATTGCATGTATGTATTGAATTGCTTCAAGTGTGAGTGTTTGTGTGTGTAGAGAATCATTTTGATGTGAATGACAGGCTATTATATTGCAATTTACAGTACCTCAAAAATGTAAAGATAGATATATTGTGAGCTCTTCTCATGGATAGACTATTAAACATATTAAAATAGTTAAGTGAGATATTAAACTGTGCTTTCATTTATAAAAATGGGGACTTACATGTTATGAAATATGAATATAAAGAGTTCTCTATAATTTCCTGCCCTCATTCCCAGAAATTTGATTTGTTGACAGATGGTAATTATGCATCTTTATGGGATACGGGATGATATTTATACATTGTACATTAATCAACTCATAATATTTAGTTTATCCATCATCTCAAGCATTTATCATTTCTTTGTGATGAAAACATTCAAAATCCTTTCTTCTAGCTATTTTGAATTATATGGTACAACATTTTTACTACAATCACCTTTCCATATAACAGACTGAGGTATCATTTCACCTAAGTTAGAATGCTAATAAAATCAAATTTAAAAGTGAAAAATGTTGGCAAAGATATGGAGAAAGGGGAACTCTTGTGCACTGTTGGTGGAAAGGTAAGTAAGTACAGACATTATGGAAAACAGTATGGAATTCCCTTTAAAAATAAAAAATAGAACTACCATATGATCTGGTAACCCCACTACTGGTTATATATCCAAAGGAAATATATCAAAGAAGCACTAGTAATTTTGCAAATAATTTTACTTATATAATTATTTTGTGTTTCTACATCTTGCAAACTGTTTTCTGTTTGAAAAGCTTTATTCTTTTAGTTGATCCATGGTACATGTTGGTGAATAGCACGGGATGTTTTGATATGTTATATATTGTGTAATGATCAAGTCAGGGTAAACATATCTGTCCATTAAAACATTTGTCACTACTTGTAGTGAAAGTATTCAGTCTTTTTTTCACCCTTAATGTGGTCAGTTAATATTTCTTGAATTGATTACATTGTATAATATGGTCTTTCTTTCATCTACCCTGCATTTCAACTTTAAGGTCTGATCTTCTATTTATTCATATTTGTTCGAATTAGTTATACATGATAGCAGAATGCATTTCGATTCATTGTACACAGATAGAGTGCAACTTTCATTTCTTTGGTTTTACATAATGTAGAGTCACACCACACGTTTCACCCCCCCCACTTTTCAGAGAATATCCACCCTTTTTTGGGGGGGGATTGGTTTACTTTGCTTAGCGTGATATTCTTCAACTCCATCCATTTACCTGCAAGTGCCATAATTTTATTCTTTTAATGCTGAATAACATTCTATTGTGCATATGTACCACAGTTTTTTTAATCCATTCATCTATTGAAGGACATTTAGATTGATTCCACAGTTTAGCTATTGTAAATTGAGCTGCTACGAACATTGATTTGGCTGTGTCAATATACTATGCTGATTTTAAGTCCTTTGGGTATATTCTGACAAGTAGGATAGCTGGGTCAAATGGTTGTTCCATTCCAAGTTTTTTAAGGAATCTCCCTACTACTGCTTTCCAGAGTGGTTGCACCAATTTGCAGTGCCACCAGTGGGGATAGAGGAAGGCACAGAGTGTATGGTCTTTTGGACAGTAGATTAAGTGGAAGTGTTAAACACACACACACACACACACACACACACCACCCCTGAGACTCCTGGCGAGTTTATTATGTATTCAGACAGTAATTATATTCTTCATTGATTTACCCCATTTACAGGCATGTGAAATTGAGCCTTCATATGAAGACGAGAAATTTTCGTTCTTTTTATTGGGGAGGAAAATGAATTAGAATAGCTTTTTGAAAGGGCAATAGCAAAAGACTAAACCGTGGCTTCATAGGATGAAGTAAAAAGCTTCCTTTAACGTCAGTGAAGCTTTCTTTAATGTCAGCAATGCTTCCTTTGGAAACCCTAGTGCTGTGGCAAAGTAGATAACACAGATGTTGGTGGATAATACTATAGTTCATTTCAAGCTTAATGGGCTGCTAATATATTCTCAAAGTGACCAGAGGCAAATATTCTCTAGGGACCTTCAAAGAACTGTGGAAATGTATGTTTCTGGTTAAGGGAGGAGGGAAGAAAATAATTTTTTAGAATACAGTTTTGGCCATTTCTACATGTCACCCAGCAGCAAATGAATTTATAAAGAGATTTTGAAAGCTGTTTTGTGGTTCTCAATGATGGAGGCTTTGAAAATACCCTTGAAATATAATTGCAGTATGTAGATCTGTAATCTAATGCTGTATAGAACAGCAGACTTGCCTCTGAATGAAAAATGCTTTCCTGAGGTTTGTGGAGTTTTTTACTTTATTTGGCTACCATTCAATTACTTTTTAGGTGAATGATATCATTCAGGTATTTTATTTATGCCAAATAGCTTTGTACAGGAAATCAAAAAAATAAACAATGCTCTATCATACCTATTTATTCTGAAACACTGAAATATTGATAACATTCTGGGACCACAAGTTGCATAAATGTTAGAAAGGCAGGAGCAGAAAGAAAATAGGTTGTTTTTTATATCATTATTTCTTTTAAATATTGATCAGCACAAGGCAGATAAATTACTTTGGGTTTTTAGAGAATTAACAAACACATTTAATCCATTGATTTCAATTTCACAAATCTGGAAAATTTAAGTAACATTAAGTAAAATTTTTATTTTTAATATTGCCCTTCTACATATTTAAAGGGGTCATTGTTTGATGTTGACTTTGGTTTTCTTGGAACAATGAGGGAAAAGGCACTCTGACACTTTGGAATTTGCTTTGGATTAGTTATAGTTATTATAATTGATGAGTTTTCTCCTGCATTTCTGGTATCCCAAGACTTAACTCAAAAAGGTATTCTGTATTTTTATTTAAATTCTCTTCAATATTTTGTTTGAAAATATTGTCCTAACTTAGACTATGCTACAGAAACTGTTTATAAAAATTTCATTTCTCTTTATTTATTTATTGTACTATTTTATGATATTCATTACTTTTTTTCATAAAAATAGTTATAGAATGCACTTGTTAAGGTGCACTCTACTTTGATTTGTAAATTCATGCAGTAATTTTTATCACATCCTCTTGACCTTCCCTAGCCTTTGGACCTCTTCAAGAAGTTTCCTACTTCTTTATAAATGCATTTTTATCAAAAAGTTTGCTGCCAAACAGATTTTCATGATAGTTTTCAGTATTTGTGTTTTTGAGATTGTAGGCTATTCTTACAGTGCCCAGTATTGGGTCTGGTTACATAAGTTTGGGCTTATTGGACAAGTTCAGTAAAGTGTTCCATGCTTTATTTCATGATGCTGTTTTGCAGGTATACTTCCAAAATATAGTGATATGCATTCATAATTTTCTGAGGAACAGTTTTCATAGCTTTACACTTGTTATATTTGCTGGCTATTTTTTAAAGGCATAGAAAATAAATAACTTAGTGCTTTTGATATTTATACCACTCTCCATGAAATTCAGAGAAGGAAAAGCTGGGATTCTTCTTGGCCCATATCAATATTTAGAAATCTTCCCTGGAGTGGCTATGTAACAGCCAAGATACTGAGACTTCGTTATCAAGAGAGAAGCATGCTGGGCTCTGGTTATTGAGTTTATTAAGTTTTTCTGCATAAGTGACACTCATCTCCACTCTTTTTCAGCAGCCCGTGGGCATCCAATTTATAGCACAGAGTCATTCCACTTCTGAAACAATAAAACCCATGATTTTAACTTGCAAATTAACCTTTAACTTGCGAATCTTATCATCTCTGCCTTTTCCATTGCAACAGCCATAATTTATGCTTTTATTTTGTGCCTGGATTATGAACACATCTTCCTTTGCCCCCAGAACTATCTTCTTTCGGTGCTAATCTATAAATGTCAAACTAATCAGCACTCCCACCAGGCTAACCCCTCCTGTGACTCCTTATTAACTTTGTGATCTTTAGTGTGCCAAGAGGCCCTCAGAGTCTTTCCTTCATTTCCTTATTCATCTGATGCACATCCTTTACCTGTGCACACACTTTTCCATGACTCTTTGGATTTTTGAATTCTGCAGAACTCTGAAAAAGATGTGTCAGTCTTGACTCTTTCTCCTTCTTCCTGTAGATCCTTACATATCCAGCAAATACTTAAATCTGATCATCATGCCTAATATAAAATAAATGATAATATTTTAACCATTAGCATGATGACCCACTTTCTTCTACTCCATCTCTGTTTGCTTGATTGTCTTGCTCAACCTTTGTGTTCCTATTTCTCAGACGATTTTCACATTTGGTCATCAGAATCCTTTCATTTGTATTTTCAACCAGTCTTTTGGTTGTTCATGAGCGGGGATTGCAGTATTTCTTTTGACTATTTTGTAGAGTGCCTCGTTTCTAGATACAAAGTGGGAACTTATAGATTTGTTCAATTAGCATGCAAATTTAATGAATATAGTTCCTTGAGAGGAGGTATCCTTGTCATATATTTCTTTGATATCTGCCTTAATGTTTGGTGTAAAGTACAAAGTTTTGGATCAATAAGTTTTGTAGATGGAGATTATAGGGTGGAAGAAAACTGAAGGAAACCCAGTGAGGGGTCCAGAGCTCTCATAATGGGTAAAATGTGTTCATTATGTTTGCATCTTCATTTTTCACTCTCCTTTAAAGCCCAAGCATTCAATTTTAGACATTTCAAAGCTACATGCTCATAAGAACTTTTCTTTTGCAAGCTTTTCTGGAGAACAGCCCCCCCCCACCACCACCATTTCTCTTCTGCATACATTTTATTTGAGCAATAGTTAAATATACAGACGGTCCCTGACTTATAATGTTTCAACTTATGATTTTTCAGCTTTAGGATGGTGTGAAAGCAGTGTGCATTCAGTAGAAATCATACTCTGAATTTTGAATTTGGATCTTCTCCCAACCAAACTGTAGTTCCTGGTCAACCACCAATACTCTACAGTGTTCTACTGTGTTGCTAAGTTAGATACTAGGTAGCTTAGGTGTATTACATGCATTATTAATTTAGGATCTTTCACTAACTTATGATGGGTTTATCAAGGTTAACACCATTGCAAGTTGAGGAGTATCTGTATTTTAGTTTTTGTTTTTTCCTTTGGCACCGAGGATTGAATCCAGGGGTGGTTTTTACCACTGAGCTGAATCCCCAGTTCCTTTTCATTCTTTTTTTTTTAAAATTTTGAAATAGGGTCTCTCTAAGTTGCTGAGGCTGACCTTGAATTTGCAATCCTCCTACCTCAGACTCCAGAGTCACTAGGATTATAGTTGCATGCCACTGTGCCCAACAAGCATCAGTATTTTGATATACTTATTTCAGTACAAAGCATGCACTTTCTGATACTTACCCCACTAAAGTATTATGAAGAAATCACTGATTCTGTGTACTCTACTAGAATAAGAGATTTATTTGATTCTCATGTTTGTGTTTCAGAGTAATAAAAATCATCACATTATTCTCAGTCTCTGGTGCTATTGAATTTGTATCTGGTTTTCTTCAAATATAATTAGGATTAAAATTACATTACATTGTTTAGGCATATAGTATAGTATTCAGTTAGAAAGAATGCTTAAAAGTTTAAAAGTAAGGGTCAGAGGATGGATTGATCAACTTCCTTTTATACTTTTAACTTAAGCTGAATCAATTGAATACCGCTTAGTATAGTTTAACTGGTAGATTATTTCCTTTTTCATTGAATCTGGGCCTAAGTAATTTTTAAAAATCTTCTTTGAACAAGAGGTAACTTAGAATTTGACAGAGTGAAATTATGCAGATTATTTATTTAAAACTATAAAATTTTTAGTATCTTATCAATATACAAATTCCTAGATATAAGCAAACAAATCCAAAGTTAAGATTTAAGAAATGATGACAAGCGTGAGTGCAAAGGACGAGGTGTGATGGTGTACACCTGTAATCCCAGTGGCTCAAGAGGCTGAGGGAGAAAATCAAAAGTTCAAAATCAGCTTCAGTTACTTAGGGAGGCCCTAAGCAACATAGACCCTGTCTGAGAGTAAAACATTAAAACAAGGGCTGGGAGTATAGCTCAGTGGTTAAGCATCCCAGGGTCAGTCCCTGCTACCAAAAAAAAAAAAAAAAAAAGGACATTAGGGCAAAGGGAATTTAAATATTTAAATTTAATGAGGTAGAGAAAAATCAGGTGAACTTTGGTGAAATTGTGAAGCAATCAAATATATATATATATATTTATCATTAAGTTCTATTTTAATTTATAAATAAATAAATAAATAAAACAATATCAAAATAAAATCTGCCTGAAAAGATATTTCTTTACTTCTATACTGACCAAAATATACCATAGCTACCATCATATTTGAGCAAATGTACCCAGATGCTGTTGCAAATGCTTTAAATGTAATGGTTTTTTTCAGTCTTACCAAAATCCCAAGGGTTGAATATTGTTACCCTTTTTTATAAGGTCGGAGCGCGTAAGTTGTGCATATGGGATTGGAACCTGGGGCACTTGATTTCATAAGTCTGTCATTTTCTGATTTTTCTGAACACGTTTTCTATTACGGAGTATTTCTTGATGGAAAAAAAAAAAAAAACCAAGGGACATGAGACAAAGAAATCAGCTATTTCTCCAATGAACTAACTAGACTTTGCTTTTTCCCGTGGACCCCGGGAAGAGGTGTGGTATTATCCTGTTGATACAAGTGGAAAAACTATCATCCCAGAAATTCCTTTCCAGCACAAGACTGAAAAATGAAGTGTAGCCTTTGTCTAGTTGTGGAAAAATCTGTGTGGCCAAAGCCAAGGTACTGGAACTTCCAGGCATTGTGTGTTGGAGAAGAGGAATATTTCTTTCCACATCTCAGGATCCTTCTTAAGCAAAAATGTGGAATTTACATTGGATCCACAAATTGATATAGGGTTTTTAAACTATTTAATAACATTATCTGTCCCCTTGACTTAAATATTATGAGACTCTCCTAGCTTCTGAACTACTTTCTCAGTACTATTTTGATAATCTCTTTTGCTCATCTGATAGCTCTTTGCTACCAGACAACCAGAGAAGATGTTTCTCTTTTCCTAGTTAAATAGAAAATGTGTTAGGTCCAGATCATTTTTAAAGACTCAAAGACATAGAGACATATGAAGTCCTCTGAGTAACAGGTTCAGGGATACAGTTGGACTATAAGGATAACTTTACAATCATAGATACCTTATTTTTTTTAAACTGACCATGTTTCAGAACATAAAAATGTATTGAAGTGAGAAAGAGAAATGATGACTTCTATCTCTATCCAGAGATGACCAAATTATGATCTCAGATTCACTGATCCTTGGACTCTCCTAGGGTTTTTCTTTGAACTCTTCTAGGACTTTCCTAGACTTTTAAAGTGAGAAAATAAGATAACACTGACTGACTGTCATGTTTACTGCTTTCTAGTTATTGTTCTAAGTATTCTATATACACATTGATTACAATTCTATTTGTTTTATTGTCTTTGTTTTACAGAGAGAGGTGAGGAAACTTTTGCTTAAGCCAATATTGCTCTTAAGAGTTTGAACTGGGGGTGCTGGGTCATGCCTGAGCGGTAGAGTGCATGCCTTGCATGTGTTCGAGGCACTGGGTTCAATCCTCAGCACCACATATAAATAAATAAAGGTATTGTGTCCACCTACAACTAAAATAAATAAATAAATAAAAAGAGTTTGAGCTGGGATTTGTATTGAGGTTGCTTCACAGCAGGGACTACACACATAACCAAGGAAGCAGTACTATCCAATGGAACTTTCTGGGGTGTTGAAAATGTTGTCTGAGTTCTCCAGTACCACAGTGATTATCGAGCACTTGAAATGTAGACAGGGCACCTGAGCAAATGCATTTTAATTTTAATTAATTCAAATTTAAATAGCTACATGTGACTGAAAACTACCTTACTTGTCAGCACAATCCTATACTGCAGTGACTCTTTAGGAAAAGTCAAAGTATACACTGGGTCAGAAGAGGACTAAACATATTTAATTGGACATGTTTGTCTCACCCAGAGATCTTTGCTGTCGGTGTTTACTATGACTGCAAAAAAAAAAAAATGTTCTTAAACCAATTAGGTTACTATCCTAACTCCAATTTAACAGTCACCTTGACAGGTTTTCTGTTTTTTCCCCCTAGTACTGAGAATTAAACCCCAGAGCACTTTACCACTGAGCTACCTCCTCAGCCTTTTAAAATTCCATCTTATTTTGAGATATACTCTCTGAAACTTGCTCTGGCTGCCCTCAAACTTGTAATCTTCCTGTCTCAGACTTCAGAGTAAATGGATTACGGGCACATACCTGGCTTCATGGCAGTTTTAATAAGCTGTGTAAATCTGCCACGTGTCTTGCAAGCTTCAGAGCTATATGGTGTCTGGCAATAAAATAATAAAATGATCATAACTAAGAATACTGGTAATTAAGGGAAGCATCAAGTAAATTTCTACCATATACGGCTTTATAGTCAATTGGCTGCTTCTATTGTGGCTAAAAACTTCATTCTTCCCAAAGCTTTGTGCTTCATGTCTCAAAAGGGAAATCATTTAGGTGTCTGAAAATGCTGTTTCCTGAGCCATTTTCACATCTATTTCACAAATGATCACTGCTTTAGAATACCTCTCTGTGGAAAATCGTCATGATATAGCAGAGGTTCCAATGGAATATATTTATAGGTTTTTCAGCTGCAAAAAGTACACAATTCTGGGAACTTCTTTGATGTTGAATAAAATTCCCCTGCCCTTTGATACCCTTTATTATTTAATAAAATTTAGGATTGTAGTTATTTAGAATACAGACTGTGTTCTTGAATCAAAGCAGAACCTTGCCATTATTTAACTCTTATGACAAGGGGATTTCTGTTTTCTTTGGCCATTGTACTACAGCAGACCTGGACTTCTCAGTGGACAGGATGACTCATTATATTATTGTATGACTTAATGGGTTCTGGGAAAGCACTTATACAAATATTTGCACAAAAATACCTGTGGAATGGGAGAATGGATTAATGCTTTCTAATATTCTTAATTATATGTTGCTTAGATGGAAGAATTTAAAAATTTCTGTTAGAATAATCCTTTCCCAAGAAGGCAGTGTAACTGTGACATCAGTTTCTTGTCACAATGAGGACCTGGGAAAATAATTGAATTATAGCTTACCCCAATTCCTTTGGGGATATCCATATTATGATCCCTGCCTTATGTCACAATCTACGATAGAAATTCATTCTGCAGTTCAGAACATGGTTCTAGGATTCCTGGACATCTAACTTTGTAGTACTGGGGACATAGAAATAAAACTCTATTGGAGCCCCCTTGAGGAACATGTTTCTTTTGTCCTAAATATTTTTTAAAAATATTTTCTTAGTTGTATATAGACACAATATGTTTATTAATTTATTTGTATGTGGTGCTGAGGATGGAACCCAGTGCCTCATGCATGCAAGGCGAGTGCTCTACCACTGAGCTACAGCCCCAGGTCTTTCCCTAAATATCTGTTTCTATTATATACCTGCAATATTTCCAACATAAGAGAAAGTTGAAGAGATTTTTGGCTTTTGAAAGGGAGTGTTTTAGTTACATGTCTCAAGTAATGGTTGGCTCACCTGGGCCCTTAAATATAATTGTATTAGTCACGGTCTCCAAAGAAATATATAGAGAGAGTGTGTGTGTGTGCGTGGTGTGTGTGTGCATGGTGTGTGTGTGTGTGTGTGTGTGTGTGTGTGTGTGTGTGTGTGTGAGAGAGAGAGAGAGAGAGAGAGAGAGAGAGAGAGAGAGAGAGAGAGCTAGAGAGAAGGAATTGAGTCACATGATTATAGGGTCTAGTGAGTCCTCAACCCGAAGTGTGACCGGGCTAGCTGGAGACCAGGAGATACAGTAGTGCAGATCCACCCACATCATGGAGGGCAATTTATTTACTTAGAGTTCACCAATTTAAATCTTAATTTCATTCAAAAACACCTTTCATGAAGAGGAATACAATTATCTCAGTAATATAAATGTGAGGAAGCCTTGATTTTTTTTTAGATTGTATTTATTTTTTATTTGTTCCTTTGAGAAATACATGACAGTATAGTACATTTTGACATATTATACATTCATGGAGTGTAATGTCCCATTCTTGTGGTTGTGCATGATGTGGAGTTACACTGGTCATGTATTCATGTATAAATATAGGGAAACAATGTCCAGTTCATTCTACTGTCTTTCCCCAGTCCAATCCCCCCACTTCCCTTCATTCTCTTTTGTTTAATACAGTGAACTTTTTTTCCTCCCCACCTTATTGTGTGTTAGCATTTGTGCTTCAGAGAGAAGACTCAGCCTTTGGCTTTTGAGATTGTTTTATTTCATTTAGCATGATAAACTCCAGTTCCCTTCATTTACTGACAAATGCCATAATTTCATTATTATTTTTATGGCTGAGTAATATTTTGTTGTGTATATGTACCACATTTTCTTTATCCATTCATCTGTTCTAAGACACCAAGGTTGGTTCCATAGCTTAGCTATTGTAAATTGAGCTGCTATAAATATTGATGTGGCTGTGTCACTAAAGTATGCTGATTTTAAGTCCTTAGGGTATATACTGAGGAGTGGGTTAACTGGGTCAAATGGTGGTTCTGTTCCAAGTTTTCTGAAGAATCTCCATACTGCTTTCCGGAGAGGTTGCACCAATTTGCAATCCCACCAGCAATGCACGAGTGTACCTTTTCCCCTACATCCTCACCAACATTTATTGTTATTTGAATTCTTTAAAATTGCCATTCTGTCTGCAGTGAGATGAAATTTCAGTATAGTTTTAATTTGCATTTCTCTAATTGCTAGAGATGTTGAACACTTTTTCATATATTTTTTGACCAGCTGTGTTTCTTCTTTTGTGAAGTATCTGTACAGTTCTTTTTTACCCATTTATTAATTGGATTATTTGTTTATTGAGTTCTTGACATATCCTGGAGATTAATGTTCTATCTGAGGTTCAGGGGGCAAAGATTTTCTCCCATTCTGTAGGCTTTGTCTTCATACTCTTCCTTTGCTGTGAAGAAGCTTTTTAGTTTGATACCATCTCATTTAATGATTCTTGATTTTACTCCTTGCAATTTAGGAGTCTTGTTGAGAAATTTGATTCCTAAGCCAACATGATGGAGAGTTTGGCCTATATTTTCTTCTGGTAGGCTCAGGGTCTCTGGTCTAACACCTAGGTCTTTGATCCACTTTGAGTTGAGTTTTATGCAGCGTGACAGAAGGGGGTTTAATTTCATTTTGCTACATAATTTCATTTTCCAGTTTTCCCAGCATCATTTGTTAAAGAAGCTGTCTTTTCTCCAATGTGTGTTTATGGTGCCTTTGTCTAGTATGAGATAACTGTATTGATATGGGTTTATCTCTGTGTCTTTTGTTCTGTACCATTGCCCTTCATGTGTGTTTTGGTGCCAGTACCATGATGTTTTTTATTACTCTAGCTCTTTAGTGTAATTTAAAGTTGGCATTGTGATGCCTTCTGCTTCACTTTTCTCACTAAAGATCACTTTGGCTGTTTTGGACCTCTTATTTTTCCAAATGAATGTTCTGTTTCTATGAAAACCATCTTTGGAATTTTAATAGGAATTGCATTAAATCTGTACAGCACTGTTGGTACCATCCCAATATTAATTCTGCTTATCAAGAACATAGGAGATCTTTCCTTCTTCTAAGGTCTTCTTCAATTTCTTTCTTTAGTGTTCTATATAGTTCATTGTAGAGGTCTTTCACTGCTTTTGTTAAATTCCTTCCCAAATATTTTATTTTTTTCAAGGCTATTGTGAATGGGACAATTTTCTTAATTACTCTTTTCAGTTGATTCATCACTGATGTGCTGAATGCAATTGATTTATGGGTGTTAATTTTATATCCTGCTGCTTTGCTGAATTCATTAATGAGTACTAGAAGTTTTCTGGGTCTTCTAAATATAGAATAATGTTTGTAGACAAAGCCTTGATTTATATAAAGGTACATAATTCTGGGATTGGCGCTAGGTTTTTTTTTTTCCAGAAAATTGTTGCAATCTATTCATACTTGTCATCAGCTACTTATTATGATGTGTGTATATTTCAGGTGACTTACATGCCTAATCCCTTACTGTCTGAACAGTCTTCCAAGGTACATGGTGTTCTCCACAGTGATGTTAGGGACACAGATGGTTAAGAGGTCATCTGCTGTGTTGCTAGAAGAATGAGGATTCAATCCAGAACTGCCTGATTCCAAGGCCAGTGCTCTTTTCACTCTGCCTGCTGCATTAACTTCTCTGTCTGTTTAGGACCTGATGGTGTGGAAATCCTGAGTGTCAATACCTGTTTCTAATGTTTGATCTCCACCTTCAATTCTGTTTCCACTGAGCAAGGAATTCACGATGTATGTTTCTTTCATTCAGTTTTTCCACTGAAAACTACAGGCAAAAAATTTATAAAGAAAAATGGCTTATTTCAGGGTTCCTTAATAGATAGATAGTCATCAAGAGAAGGCATTATTTCCCTCCCTATGGGGGGGGGGAATAGGCAGGATGAGAGATCAAGGCTTTCAAACATTTATTAATGTGTTACATTGAAGAGTAGTAAATTCTAGGTTAAAGAGAGGAAACGTCCTTTCCTGTGGCCATTTGGAACGGTGGCATTCACTGTAACAGAAGTCTGAAACAATCAAAAGAGCCTTTCTAAATATTATGGGGGAAAATATGCCTTATAAATACCATGTTTTAAAATTCAATATCCTTCCACCCCTTCCCATTTTGAGAAATCTACTTCATGACATGTGTAAACATTTTGATACTTTGTAAATAAATGCTGAATTTATGGTTGGAAATTTTAGCAGGAATATTAAGAGTCTTGTTAGTAATCATTTAAGATGACAGGAAGAACAAAGGCATTTAAAAGTATTGTGGCCCAATTTAAAATATTTTATTAAGATAATTTTTTTTCCTAAAATTAGTATTTTGTCTTTTCGCACTTAGGCATAGCAAAAAATAGCACTGCTCGGTTGGTTGACTGGAGCAGATTGTCCTAGGTTCTTCTGAGAGTAAAGTATATATGAAACTCTCCAGAGCTTTTTTTGTTTTCATTTTTGAAACACATTTCAATAACCGGAAATGATTTTGCAAATCCTCTCCTTGAAACTAGTGGTTGAACCTGGAATATTTACATTTTGTTAAGTCAGGAATAATGCACAAGTATATTTTTATTTTCACATTTTAGAATTGCCTCTATATTTGTGTAGGAAATATTGCTATGTGCATGCAACTTTCTATTTTAAGAGTCAGTGGAACTTGCAATTATTGAAATTTTTATAAAGTCACTAATATAATTTGAATAAAATTTGAGTAAAAATAAATGTGTGTTATAGCTCACCAGTCACAGCTGATTTTATTTCTTTATTTAGGATTGAACCTGGGGTGCTTAACCACTGAACCACATTCCCAGCTCTTTTTATTTTGAAACAGGGCCTTTCTAAGTTGCTGAGGCTGGTCTCAAACTTCCATCCTCCTGCCTCAGCCTCCAGTGACCCCAAGACACTGGGATTACAGGTGTGTCACCATTTCATAGCTTACTTATTTATTTTTTAATGATATTTTTATGTGTCATTTGGGTGGGTGTTCCTTCTCTTAAAATATCTCAATACTGTAGAAAGCAAATATATTCACTTCCTCAAAGTGTATTGAATTTTCTTGCTGCTATTCATTATCAAATGAATCGCTTTTCTTAACAGTGAACTTTGTGTTCATCCTTGTGTGAATACATTATGTGCTTTTAAGATTTTCTGATGGGGAAACTGTATGGAAATGGAGTTACACAAAATTACATATAAGAGTTTGTGAGGGGAAAGGGAAAAAAAAAACAAGGGAGAGAATTGAATAACAGCAGATGGGGTAGAGAGGGAAGATGAGAGGGAAGGGGAGGGGGGATAGTAGGGGATAGGAAAGGTAGCAGAATACAACAGTCACTAATATGGTATTATGTAAAAATGTGGATGTGTAACTGATGTGATTCTGCAACTTGTATTTGGGGTAAAAATGGGAGTTCATAACCCACTTGAATCAAATGTATGAAAGATGATATGTCATGAGCTTTGTAATGTTTTGAACAACCAATAAAAAAAATAAAATGGAAAAAAAATAAAAATAAAGTTTATATATGACAGCAAAAAAAAAAAAAGATTTTCTGATGGAGTTCTTTTTTCTTTATGAAGTCATTTATCATTCAGTGGTGCTTATATATTGCCTGACTACTAAATAAGAATTTTATCTTCTTTCCCTCATGTGAAATTCATTGGACATACGGTTTGAGACTCAGAAAGCTACCAGTGCTTTTCCTATTTGATTTCACGGATTATCATCCAAACAACTTAATGCAGATAGTCAGATAATGTTTAAACAAGCTGTTTGCAATACATATACTCAAGGAATGTACTAAATGTGAAGAATGAACAGATACTATAAAGACTATCAGTTCAACTTTATCTTCTTCATGCATTTGAAATCAAACTGCTGAAGGACTGTGGGAGAACCAGCCAGAGAATACGCCCTCATTTTTTGGTTGGTTCCAAGGAATTTGTTCTGAGGTCAGCTCTTGATAAGAAGAAACAAGGAGTGCTAGGTACGATTCAGTCAAACAGCTCTTCATTAATTTTCTTAATTAAGAAAACAAACTTTTTGACACAAAATATATGCCAAAGACAGCTAGTGATACCTTTAAGATAAGATATGAAATTTATATAACTTGTCTTTTAATAAAAAATCTTTCCCTTTATGAAAACATAATGTTTTTATTATAGACAAATAAGAAATTACAGAAAAGAATGAAAAAGAACATCAAAATCATTTTTATTAATACCACCCATTGGTAATTACTTTTGATATTTCTGAGCATTTATTTTGAAATCATTTTATGATATGTTAGGGTTATGTGGAAGTTTGAGTGAGCTGCTCAATTTAGCAGCTGTTTATAAATTCCTTAGTAGTATGAAGGGAGTTTTGCCGTGGGAGAAGAGATGTCCAGATCCCTCTCCCCATCACCCTCACAAAGACGCTCAAATGCAGCTTCATTGGTAGAATAGGAAAAGGGCATTCATGTTCTTAGGAAATTATCATCTGCAAGGATCTAAAGTTTATTCAACAACTGCCCTTTACTTACTAGAGTAACACTGATTGATGGTAATTATTATTGTAAACAGTATTATTATTTTATTGGAAGGGACATAGATCTATGGCAGAACTTTGTGGCAACTGCTTCAGGAGTTCTGTGAAAGGAATTCTTCTCTTTTTCTACTGATCATTTCTGCCCTCCTCTGTGGTTATATTAATCTGTATGATATGTTGATATATTTGTCATTTTTATAATGCATTATAAAAGATTTGGTGGCATCATCAGGGTTTCAGAGGTTAGGTTCTCTAAAGTCAGACAGTTTAAAGGAGATGAAGTAACTTGTTTAGACTGCTGTGGTAGAATACCATGGTCTGGTGGTTTAAACATATGTTTACTTTGCACAGTTCTGGAGCCTGGGAGTCTGAGATCCAGGTTTCCTTGTGGTTGGGTTCTTGGTGAGGGCCTTCCTCTTATTTCACAGATGGTCATCTTCTCATTGTATCCTCGTGTGGCAGGAAGAAAGATCATGTCTCTGCTCAAAGGGGAACTACTCCCATGCATGAGTGGCTATACAACACCTTCATGTCCTAAATACCTCCCAAAGCCCTCACCCCTAATGTCATCACATTGGGAGATGACGATTTCAACATAGTGAATTTCGGGGGACACATTCATTCCAGATCATGAGGATACTATGATACTGAAGGAAAAAATCACAAAGGCCTATTCTCCATGGGGCTTATTAAGCTGTGAGTAGTACTCTAAGGTGTCCTCTTCAGTTACTAACTCTGACCTGGGATGTGATTGGAAAGTCAATAAATATCATTTTTGTAAGATGCTATGTTGACAAGAGTGTTGTAGAGAAAAAGCAAAATTTCGTTTGCTCACTCTGCTTTTCATTCAATGTGAATTGATGTACCCAAACATTCCATAATATCTGTCTATATATTCAAGGTATTTTCATAAAAATCTACAATATCATGAGAAGCTTGAAACTATAAAGATTTTCCATCATTTTTTTTTTCTTGAAGAGAAAATATAATGTACTTGTAAAAAATAGTCAGACCTCAGTTCTAATATTGACTGTGAAATCTAAATGTTGGGTGCCTTTGATTAAATCATTTGTGTTTTTATACAATTATGTGTAATTTTTATTACTATAATACAATAATGTCTATTCTTCTAACCATTTATTTGGAGATACAAATAAGGTAAAGAATGTAAAAGCATTTGTGGAAAACATAATTAATAATTTTTAGGAATAATTAAAAATGCATATTGGATTTATGATATGCTTTTTATAATAATAATAATAATAATAATAATAAAATAATAATTGACCCTGAATCCATCATTATTCTTGATTTCCTGAAACATGAAATAAGTAAACTTTTTTAACTTTCTTCAGTAGAAGTTTTCCCTCTAGTGGTTGCTGTGAAAATCACATAGAGATTTTCTAATGCTTAATGTTCGAATGGAAAATAAGCTAAATAGAATCGAAAAATGAATAACCTGAAATATTGAGGAGCTATTAGTTGTTTTTGTTGTTTTTTTTTAAGAGGCTATTCATCTGGATTTTAAAGTTGCACAATGGCACTCAAATTTTGAAAATTAGAAATTCTTTGCTCCATTTATTGTATCCAGTGGATTTTAATGGATATGATTATTAAGATAGACAAGACTTGGGAGAAGCAGTAATAAAGCTGCACCCTTTCTATTTTGCATATACATGAAGTACTTTTCAAAAACAGGCTTTTTTTTTTTTTTTTTTTTTTTTTGCTTTCTTTTCTGAGCTGGCTTCCAGTACAGCAGTAATCTCTGATCTTGGCTTCCTCATCGGAAGCCAAGCAGAAGTTCCGCATGAGTAAGCATATTTGATCTTTCTTAAAGGCATCTTCTTAGAAACAATTCCAAAAGGCAAAAACACTTTAATTTGTTGGGAAGATAGATACACTTAAACCATTTAACCCCTGGCACACCTGCCAGGCCTACTCTTATTTGCTGTCAATCCCCTCTGTTGCCTCTTCTAGTCCTGTTCAGAGTGCTGTGAGCTGTTTCTTTATGCCTCTCCACATTGCTCTTACTGTTCCCTGTCTTAGCATATTCTGCATCTCTTTGCTGGCTCCTAGGGACCATCTACCTCCAAATCTCACCTCTCAGAAAGGTCTTCCATGACCAACCTAGCAAAGTTCATCTTCATTACATCACCTATTTATTTACTCCTACATCACCCATTTATTTACTCCAGAACTCCTATCTCAATCTAAATTGCTATGTAATTTATCTATTTTTTGTATAATTTTTAAAATTTATATATGACAGCAAAATGCATTACAATTCTTATTACATATATAGAGCACAATTTTTCATATCTCTGGTTATATACATATTATACTCACACCCATTCGTGTCCTCATACGTGTACTTTGGATAGTAATGACCATCATATTCCACCATCATTAATTACCCCCTGCCCCCTCCCTTCCCCTCCAACCCCTCTGCCCTATCTAGTGTTCCTTTATTCCTCCCATGCTCCCTCTCCCTATCCCACTATGAATCAGCCTCCTTATATCAAAGAAAACATTTGGCATTTGGTTTTTTAGGATTGGCTAACTTCACTTATCATTATCTTCTCTAACTCCATCCATTTACGTTCAAATGTCATGATTTTATTTTCTTTTGTTGCTTAGTAATATTCCATTGGGTATATATGCCACATTTTTTTATCCATTCATCTATTGAAGGGCATCTAGGTTGGTTCCACAGTTTAGTTATTGTGAATTGTGCTGCTATAAACAATGATGTGGCTGTGTCCCTGTCGTATGCTGTTTTTAAGTTTTTTGGGTATAGAGCGAGGAAAGAGAAAGCTGGGTCAAATGGTGGTTCCATTTCCAGTTTTCTAAGAAATCTCCATACTGTTTTCCATATTGGCTACACCAATTTGTAGTCCCACCAGCAATGTATGAGTGTACCTTTTTCCCCACATCTTTGCCAACACTTATTGTTTGTATGCATAATAGCTGCCATTCTAACAGGAGTGAGATGAAATCTTAGAGTGTTTTTAATTTGCATTTCTCTAATTGCTAGAGATGATGAACATTTTTTTTTCATGTATTTGTTGATTGATTGTACATCCTCTTCTGAGAAGTGTCTCTTCAGGTCCTTGGCCCATTTATTGATTGGGTTATTTATTTATTTATTTTTTTTTGGTGTTTAGCTTTTTGAGTTCTTTATATACCCTAGTGATTAGTGCTCTATCTGATGTGTGAGGGGTAAAGATTTATTCCCAAGATGCAGGCTCTCTAATCACCTCACATTATTTCTTTTGCTGAGAAGAAGCTTTTTAGTTTGAGTCCATCCCATTTATTGATTCTTGATTTTAATTCTTGTGCCACAGGAATCTTATTAAGGAAGTTGGGGTCTAATCCCAGATGATGAAGATTAGGGCCTATTTTTTCTTCTATAAGATGCAGGGTCTCTGGTTGTATTCCTGAGTCCTTGATCCATTTTCAGTTGAGTTTTGTGCATGCTGAGAGATAGGGGTTTAATCTCATTAATTTTATTTTTAATTAACTCACTATAAGTGTCCCTCAGAAGAATGGAAGCTTCATGACACATGCTTATACCTCTTGTTCATGAGTGCATCCCCAAACTTAGAATAGTACTTGACGCAGGGCCGATGCTCAGTGTAGGTTGGCACAATGGATATATGAATGGAAGATGATATGAACATTGACTAATGCACATCGATTGTTTAACAGTCTTACTACAATATTGAAGAGTTTTTTTCTGCCCTATTTTAGTTGAGACTCATTTTTCTTCCATTTTTGAAATAAAATTCATCATCAACTTTACATTCAGATAGAGTCTGTAGAAATTTTGGAATCTTTTACACAGAGGCTTTGCTGTAGATTCATTCAATTTATACATGGGAGAGTGTTTAGTGAGTCCTTGTTTATACTAAATGAGAACATGATACTTTTCCCGTATTTAATAAATTCAGTTAGATTCCACAGCTTATTTGGTGATGTGTTCAATTTCTTTTATCTGCTCAGAGGGTATTCCATAAATTAAACCCTTTTTTTTTCCCCCTGAAATTTCTGTTCTTCTATCTTGTCTCTGTGGAGATAATTGCTGTTCACACACACACACACCTGACTTCATCACAGTCTTTTCTAGTCTCAATAATGATTAAAGAAATAACCTCTTCTCAAAAGGCTTTAAAAACCTTTAATTAGTTTTGATTGATGTTCTCCTCTGAAACTGCTTTAATTACTTCTCATATTACTTCATGGTTTTGAAACCAAAATGTATACATGAAGCCTAAGGATTCAAGGTATCTGAAATGAAGGCTTCTAAATTTACATCCCTCAAAGACTGCCATGGATGCTCTGTAAAACATGTTATTAGGGCATGGGTTGTGCTTAGTGGCTTTTCTACTTGTGTTTGTGGCCTATTAATGTGAATTGGTTGCCCAATGCAAATAAAACAGGTAGTTTTGCCGAAATGTGTGATGAAAAAGCTAAGACTCCAAATTCTGTGAATTTCCGTGAATTTTCTGCTCTGTCATTTTCTTTGTGCAGCCCTGTGACAACAAGGGAGATGTGCATATATTGTGACAGTGTTCCCCTGGTAATATTTTTTTTTTTAAGAGCTGTATGCTTTCTAAATGTGATTTCTCTAAATGTGATAACAGTCCAAGTCTGTTCTGGCTGATACTGTGTGTGTGTGTGTGTGTGTGTGTGTGTGTGTGTGTGTGTGTTTAAGGAATATATTTTTAATCTATTATAAATGAAAGATAGGAATTGGAATAAAATTGATATGTATTTTGTAGATAGTTGTGTTTATAACAAAGATTTAAAGATAAATAGATGAAAACAGCTTCTTTGAGTTATTCAGACTCTTTCCTTTTGCACTCATCCTTTCCTGCTAGCGTTTCCATAGTTACTGGCTTAATCATGATGCACAGAACCATTTCTAATTACAGTATATGCCAGCACAAAAATTAATTCTTTGCATATCTTAGGCCACAAACAGCTTGTAACTTGTTTTTTGGCACTTTATTACCACATAGTCTGAAAAAGACATTTGTACATGATTCTAAATCTGTTATTATCTGTTATTTGTTATTAAAATGAAAATAAGTCTCTAAAGTGGATTGATGTTAAAATAATGGATACACAAAATTTTAAGATATGAAAGTTGAATACAAATTAGGCAACATTAGTAAAATCCCTAACATATTAATAGCAATTATAAGCATTTAATGATCTTTTTCTTATCAGAAAACAACACTAATTGGATGTTCGTCATTTAGAAACTGAAATTACTAGATTGCTGTAATGATTAACCAGAAATCTTTGACATTCATATGTTACAAACCATGGACTACTTATATCAAAATTCCCTTTGTTAAAATTTTTAAAGCATCTTATAGATCACTTAGTGCAACCTAGTATTTCTTAATGTATTTGAAACTCTTACTGGGGAAACTAGGTAATGTCTCCCAATGTCATACAATGAGATGGAACAGTAGACCAATTTAAATTTAGCTTCTTAGCTCTCTATCAATAATCCTATGTTGATCTAGTTAAGGCAGATATTGGAAAAAAAAATCATAGGTATTATATATTCACTTCCATTATTATTTTGTATCTGAGCAGCTATTATAAAATATCAATTATTATCAACAATAGAGATTTTGGAACATAGTTATTTATATGTACATTTTATTATTACTGTGAAAATGCTATTTGATTCTTAATTAAAATATATTTCATTTCTGCCTTTGGAAAGTGATAATAAACTTAAATATTATTGTTCCTCACAGAATTACCATATATTTTTTTCTAAACCTAGAGGCACAGGTTTTTGTCCGATTGTTCAAGGTATTTATTTATTTATTTATTTGAGGTGCTGGGGATTGAACCCAGAGCCTTGCTCATGGTAGGCAAGTACTCTGTCATTGAGTTACATCCCCAGTCCCCAAGGTAATTTTTGCTACAGGTTGTAAGGTTGCTCTAGAATATATCTGAATCATACTGACACTGGCAGACATGGGAAGGTCCACATATTTTCAAAAGCAATTAATACATGGTTGTTTTGTGAGTTCATTAATCTAAAATCTCTTATGTATTTCACAAGGGGTAATCTATAAGACATTTCAAATTTCACTGATAAAACTGGTCACAATCATAAAAGTTCATTTCTTTTATAGCATAATGAATGAACTACCACGGATCTGACCCTAAAATTACTGTATTCCTACCCAGCCTGTCCCTGGATCTTCATGGCATGTGTGCATTTTCACAGAAATAATACATGTAGGCCTGAGGTACCATTTGTGCTTCTGGGAAAACCCAGAATTGTCAAATTAGAAGTGCTGTTCTGCCTGTTAAGAAGATAAATGTAAAAGAAACAAGAAAAACTTTCCTGCTGCAAAGACAAGACTTGTTTTCTTTTTGCTCCTCTTTAAAATCATCATACTCTAGTTCTAGACCTAAGATAAGTATCCACTCAGATACACTTTATTACAAAATAAATTTTATCTTCAAGTGAATTTTATTCTGACTTTTTCCATCTGGCAGACTTACTATTGCAGTTTATGGACATACAGATCAAGCATATTGTATTGTTAAATAGACTTAAAATTAGTGGTCTACTTAATTGCCATTTAACTTGATGAGAGTGGGCTCTCTTTTATTGGGGAAGACATTGGCTTTCTCATTTGGTATTTTTTAACTTGCTTGGCAGAAAATGTAAACCAGCCAGGGAAGCATAATTCTATGAAATACAACTGTAAAGATTTAAGAGACATGAAAATCCCTTAATTTGGGTAACAGATTTTACATCAAAAAGAACACAGATTAATAAGTCATTCACAGTTCCAAATACTCTAGAAGTAAAATTGTTGACAGGAACATTGCTCCATGCGTTTGTTTATCCTCCCTCGGGGTACTCTGGCAGGCAGCAGCTGAGTAGTATTCATTTGCTACAATATTGGGTCTTCTCAGCATTCTTTTGAATTCTAACTCTAATGCAGAGGTGGGAAGTTGAAATTTAGAATTCCACGCAGATACCTTCAATTGACAGTTTTAAGCAGGTGAAGATTCTCAAGTACAAGCAGATTTTAAAACAATTTTAGTGACAGTGAATCATTAAAATTGTTTCAATAAAAAAACATGAAGGATTAGCATAACACAGAAGGATAAAACTCAAACTGTATGTTGCTGTTTCACTTGAGGTCACATCTATAGAAGTGATTGATTAACCACTTCAGAATTGAATGAGTTGATTGATAGTCATCCTATTGGCCAAACTATTTACATTATTTGATTTTAGCTTTTGCTCTAAGGGCATTTGTCAATTTGGGTACAGTTTTCATTCATTGTTCAACAGGATTACACATTTAACTTGACTTTGCTTTCAACTTAGTGTCTTTACATTAATGTTATCTTAATAGCCATTCTCTTTGTTTAGATGCTAATTTAAATTAACTTTAAATTCGTTATTTCAAATGCAACTTGTTAAAAAAAACAAATAAATATATAAAGTAAAATGTGATAGTCTCCTTCATATCTCCCAACATTTTCCCTCCTTCATTTTAAACCCTAATAAGTAGGTAATCACTATTATCAACATACTGGATATTTGCTGGTATATTTCTAATTATTAATTGACTAGTTTCTTCCTTGATTAAACAGTTTAAGTGATAGCCGTCATGAAGTGTACCAGGTCCATTTGTATGTATCAGGCATATTTCCATATATTCATGATATGAATTGAGTCACACTATACAAGTTTTATAAATTTTTTTTTTAGTTTTGAATTTCTTTAAGTTTTTCTTGAGTGCATGTAATGATTTCTGCAGAGTTCAAATTCACCAAGTGAAATAGCTGAGTTAAGGAACAAGCACATTTATAATTTTGATATTTTGATAAATTGCCTTCCCCCCAAACTATTTCCATTTTTTTTGTTACATTAAAAGTGGATGGTGGTTTCTGCTTTTTCTGCCTGTGGCAATATTGAATGTTTAGTAATGTTATCATGAATGTTGAGTAATGATATCATGAATCTTAATTCTAGGTATATAGTAAAAAGGTATCTTTTGATTTAAATTTCTTTGATTCTAAGATTGTCCATATTTTCACATATTATTAAGACATTTATATTTATATCTATTTTCTGTGACTTATTTATTATATCCTTTATTTACTTGTTTTTTTTATCACTTACTTTTAGGAATTCTATGTATACTTTAAATATTAATCCTTTTCCTAATATAATTTAGCAAGTAGTTTCTTAGTAATATGCTTATCTTAAAACTTCATGGTATATTCACTCTATAGATGTTTTAAACTGGGTTTTTTTTCAATCTTTTTCTCTATTTTTTTGTTTTTATATTTTGTTAGGCTATCTTTTCATATAACAATATTTTAAGATATTTCATATATATTTTCTTAGATTTTTTTAAGATTTAATTTAATTTAATTTATTAATTAGATTAGATTTCTGTCAGATGCTGCTTAGATTTCTGTCAGATGCTGTATTGCTGAATGGAACAAATAGAGCAATAGCCCAGTTCTTAGGGTAACTACACTCTAGTTGGCTAAAATCTATAAAATTGTAAAAATTTTAACTGGGATTTTATTGAATTGAAAGATTAATTAGCTGAGAAATGATATCTTTATATTAATGAGTTCTTGAATTCAGGAATATGATAATTTTTAAATTTATTCATCATATTTTATTCCTTGTATTAAGTATGTTTATTTCTTATTCATAAGCTTTACATATATATATGTATATATACACACACACATATATATTTCTTTTTATTGTACTGGTATTGAAAACAGAAATTTCTAAAATTTCGATTTCTCTCAGTATTTCTTTTGTTCTAGCAGTGGTTTTAATGGTTTGGGAGAGGCTGTAGGAAAGCAGATAATGTCAAGTTGGACAGATGTTCTTTATTATTTGAGGGTAACTTTAATATTGAGGGTCTGTGCCTTTGACTGCCAAAAGTTACCCTGAGCAGTGTCCTGCTTCTTTTTCCTAATAACCACTCAAAGGCCAGTGAGAAATTCATGAGACCTGGGATAAACAACCAAACTCAATATCTAAGGGAACTACCAAGGAGGAGATCAGGGGTGGCGAGGTGGGGCGGCTTTTGGGTAGCAGTAGCTTTGGTAATTCAAGGATGGTGACTTTAAGCCATGCTGTCTAAACAGTATATTGTGCTATTGGAACTCAGAAGGGGCAGTACTACATCCTGAGGTGTCTTGCCTCTGTGGAGGGAATTTTAGCAATGATATCTTCGCAGTCAAGAAATGGCTGCGCATGGTGGCTCATACCTATAATCCCAGTGACTCAGGAAGCTGAGGCAGGATGTTTGCCAAGTTCAAGGCCAGCCTGAGCAATTTAGTAAGACCCTAAGCAACTTAGTGAGACCCTGTCTCAAAATAAAAAATAAAAAGGGCTGGGGATGTGATTCAGTGATAAAGGGCCCTGGTTCAATCCCTAGTATCAAAACAAAACAAAACAAAACAAAAACAAAAAAACAAGTAGTCAAGAAATGCATGTGTAATTAAATGGGACAGAGATTATCATTCCTTTTAAAGTAACAGTTCTTAGTATCCTTTTTAGAATTTTATAGTTGGTTTTGACCTTTGAACCTGATGTGGAAATTTAAGCAATAATTTAATTTTAGCATTATTATTTTTACGGATATATACAGAGGGTTAGTTAGTTTAAGATAACAATTTTTCAAAAGTGAAACTATACTTTAAGGTAATATAGAATAAAGCAATTTAATTGTCAAGACAATTTGTTATTGTGCCTGGAGGCATAAATATTAGCTTTAGGATTATAAATCCAAGAAAAATAAATTATATGGAATGGTTTTACTATTCAGATGTTGTGTTAAAGCATATCTGAAACCATTTATAGAAAGCTGACTTTTATGTTTATTTTTATTGAGCTAGTTAATTTCAAAAATCACATACATTTTGGAACCAAGAACAAAATATGGCTGTGTACCCTTGAAAAAATGTACATTTTAGTGTTTGAACAGTACCTTTTGAAAACTATATTGTTGAAATTTGTTGAAAAGCATATAGTTTATGTGATTTCTCCTGTGTTTTTAGATTTGGGTGATATAGTGTTCATTACAGCTTGAATTTAGCAGCTTAATTAAATGATTCACTTTTAAATTAAGATATACACTATTGATCTAACATATAGTCAATACTTGGTGTAGATTCATTTAGATTCATTCCTAAATTCCTAGATTCATGGATATAATTCCTTTCCTCTTAGGTGATCATTTATAAAAATTTAGAAAACACTGATTTACCAAAGAGTAACTGCTACAAAGTTATCACTTATGATAATTGTGTTAGCTTTGCATTCCTG
The DNA here is from genome assembly GCF_045843805.1 of Urocitellus parryii. Classification (NCBI taxonomy): domain Eukaryota; kingdom Metazoa; phylum Chordata; class Mammalia; order Rodentia; family Sciuridae; genus Urocitellus; species Urocitellus parryii. Next base: position 36,436,491 of record NC_135544.1, read on the forward strand.
TGACCAACATACCTGACACATCAATTTAAAGGAGGAAAGATTTATTTTGTCATGATTTCAGACATTTCAGTCCATAGTTGGTTGGATGCTGCCTTGGCTCTAAGGTGAGGCTGAATGTCATGGCAGAAGGGTTTGGTAGAGAAAAGATGCTAAGGTAATGGCAGCAAGGAAACAGAGATTAAGGGTCCAGGGACAAGATACAGTCCCCAAAGACCTGCCCTCGGTGACATATTTCCTCTAATTATGCCCTACCTGCCTACAGTTTCCATTTCCTCCCACTAGTCCATTCAGCTATCAATGGATTAATACACAGATGACGTCAGAGTCCTCATGATGATGATCCAGTTCATTCCCACCTCTGGACATTGTTGCACTGGGGACCAAGTCTTCAATACATGAGCTTTTCATGGATACTACTCCAAACCATAATGGTCAAATTTATGGAGGAAAAATTTACCTGCAATAAAATCCACCTATTTCAAGTATATAGGTCAATGAAGTTCAACAAATATGAAATCTAAGTAACCATTATCACTCTTCTGAAAGATTCCTGTGCCCTTTGCCAGTCACACAGCCCTAGCCTGCCCCGACCGTCATGGATCGGATCTGCTTTTCCACCATAGATTAGTTTTGCATACTGAAGAATTTTATATAAATAGTTGAAATTTTTCTGTCTTGCTTTTTTCACTCAACATAAAGCCTTTGAGATTCATACATATTATTCTATGTTTTATTAGCCCATTTCTTTTAAATGTTGACTAATATCCCAATATATGGATTTACATTGTTTATGGGCATTTTGGTTGTTTTTGTTCGGGGGCAACTATGTCTAAAACTTCTAAGAACATTGTATACAAATCCTTGTATAGACATACTTTTCATTTTTTTCACTAAATACATAGAGTATAATTACTGAATTATGTGGTAAGCGTATGTTTGTTATGTTTTTCTTTGTAAGAAACTGCAACATTGTTTTCAAAATTATACCACTTTACATTCCTACCAGCAGTGTATGATACTTAGTGTTATTCTATATTTTCTCTAATGTGAAGTATTATAAATTTTTAAATTTTAATACTCAGAGTATATATTATAGTGGTATCTTCATTGCATTTCTCTGAAGATTGGAGAGGATGAGCATCTTTTTATGAGACTATTGTGTGTATGTGTATATATATGTGTGTGTGTACACAAACACACACACATATTTGAAGTGTCCCATCCTTTTGTCCATTTTTAATGAACTTGCTGTTTTTGTGATTAGTATTTTCTAATTTTTTGTGTTGTTATTGCTATAAAAGAGTACCACAGATTGGGGAACTTACAAGGAGTGCAATTTACTTTCTCACATGTTTTGGAGGCTGGGAAGACCAAAAATCAATCTCCCAGGCGCTCAGGGTCTGGTGAGTGTTGCTTTCAAGTAAGGGATGGTACCTTGATGTTGTTTTGATGGCGTGGAGGAACTTTGTATCCTCATGAGGTACAAGGCTGAAGGACAAGAGGGCCAATGGCTATGTGAAGCCTCTTTTATAAGGATCTTAATCTGATTCATGAACAAAGAACCTTATGATGTCATCACCTTTTAAAGACACTACATTTTAATATTATCACATTGGCAACACTTAAATTTTGGAGGGGACACATTCAAAAAACAGCATATATAATATGTATTCATAATTTCTAACTCTTCATTTCTTTGTGTAGACATGAGATTTAATGTCATTTAATTGAAGATTTTCATTTAATCATTTTTTTAGTGCAGAATCATCTATATATAGTACAGATCTGCTAGGAATGGAGTCTTTAAGCTTTTGTTTATTTGAAAAATCTTTATTTCACCTTTATTCTTAAAAAATAATAATAATATATACACATTTATATAACTAGATAAAGAATTTGAGGTTAATAGGGTTTCTCCTCAGCACTTTGAAAAAATGTTCCATTATTTCCTATGTTCAACTAATAGTAAAATATAGAAAAATAAGAATAATTCATCAAGATTTCCATCAATCATATATATAAAATTCAAACCACTTGTTTATTCCCTTCTGTATCCTGAGACAGAAATTGTTAAAACATTTCTAAAAATTCCTTTGTGAATATAAAAAGTTAGACCACATCTGGGAATTTGAGTCTGTAGCTCAAATACTATAGCTCAGGTTTCAATAGTGTTTATTTATTTATTTAAATTTTTTAGTTGTAGCTGGACACAATACCTTTATTTTATTTATTTTTATGTGGTGCTGAGGATTGAACTCAGTGTCTCGCACGTGCTAGGTGAGCACTCTACCACTGAGCCATAACCCTAGCCTGTCAATAGTGTTTTAACTATATACATTCCTCTCAGCCTGAGTTTTCTCATCTTTAAAAAGGGTATGATAATAATAATTACTTTCTAGAATGACAGGAATGATTGAGATAGGAGAAATAAATTCTTAGAGTTATGCCTGTCTCAATGTAAGTTTTCAGTAAATTTTCACTATGATGCAGATATTGGTGATTATACTTACCATGCCAAAAGAATGTGATTGCTACAATTGCTTGCTGTTTTTAAAATTAGATATGGTTTCTTGTCCCAAGAATCTGACATTTTAGCTAGGAAGAACTAAATACCATCACAATATTAAATAGGTATATCTATGTCATGTCCTGTGTAATGCTCTTGCATTATATTACATGGCTTTTGATCAATTAACAATTATTCAATAACATTGTGTAAAATTATGCAATGTTAACATAGAAGAAAAAAAATCTATGTTTAGGAAACAGTTGCATTGCCTTCACTGTTTGGAATGTGGGAAGAAAGGAATGCCCTTTTTATCTGCAGGAAAAGTGCCAGGATTCTTGATAGAAGTCTTCAAATTATTTGAATAGCTTTTATTCTTAAGAATTCAAAGGGATTAAAATGAGGTTCAGCTTTTGAGTCTCAAAAATGGTTTATCTATTTCTTTCCCTTACTAAACTGAAGCATCAGTTCTTTTGAGGTTTTCAAAAGAATCTCACCATGAGAGGAAAAAAAAAAGATTCTTGTAAAACTTAAATTCAGAGTTGAGTATAATTATCTAAATTTAGTTTGTGAACCACATAAAGTAAGCTGTATAATATCCAAAATGCTCTTTAGAAAGATGAGTTCATCTTGAAACTTTTTTTCAAAAATAACAAGAAAAGTTTCTAAAGATTTTTAAGTCTAGGCTTATATTATGCTCTTTGTTGTTGCTCTGGTCTGGGTTAAAAACCTTTATTAAAAAGAAGGGTATTTACATGGAAGTAATCTTCACGGTGAGCTAAACTCCTCTGGCATTTTGTTTTGAAATTTCTGGTGTTCTTTTCAAGCAGTGGCAAGAAGGCACAATTTTTACAGAATGTTTTTATTAACAGAAGAACTGTGCCTCCATTGGGAGTGACTTAACACTGCCTCTGTGCTTCTTGACTGTGGCATTATTCATCTTTCCAGCTCATATAGCATGAAATAAAGTGAAACAAATGTTGATGGCTGTTTGTGTTGAAAAAAAACAAAGAACCAGGGAAATGGAAGGTAAGATGAAATAGTTTTTATGTTAGTCTTCTTCCATAGGGTATAGACTCCTTGGAGATAGAGGTGAGATAGAATAACTTCTTGTTTCAAAATATGGTTTGGCATCAATCATTTCAAGATAAGGTGCAAAGGCACGATATGTCTCAATCATTATATTTATCTATAAGCCTCTATATCCATACCTGTATCTTTATATCAATTATCTATAAACCTCTATATTATCTATATATCTCTATTTGTATATATAATATATATTATTATATATGTAATATATGTATACAAATAGAGAGATATATGTCCATATTCCTTCTAAAATTTTTTAAAAATATTCATTACACTCTTTACTCTGTGTGCTTCTACCTCTCAAGTATTTAGATATTTTTCTTTATAATTTAATGGTTTATGTACTTCTCTCCCTTACTAAATTGCAGCATCATCGTATTAAATATACTTTTTGTTTATTTTCACAGAATTGCAGTAACCAACATAGTGGCTTAAACATGTATAGGGCTCTGTATACATTGCCTGTGAGGGGGTAGTGGTAGAATTAATGGGTCAGGACAACATAATCTCACTCTTCTCCAAAGGGAAAAGTTTGAGGAGTGAAGAAGAGCATCAGTATAGATTTAAGAAGGAATTCTATTAGAATTGGCAAGTTGTATACATGACTCATGCAACCATGTGTTCCAGTACACTTTACAAGTGCAGAATGGTTTTAATTTGCATTTTATGTATTGAAGCTATCCTTCTTGAACCCATTGTCCCACCATTGGGGAAATATTTTTTCAGAGAATAACTGTAGAGCGTGAGTTCTATTAGATCTGACTCAATGCTTCTAAAGCACTCTTGGCTTATTGAAGCCTAAGCTAATGAGGCTTCATTATAAGATTTAGCTTTCAAAATATTTTGACTGAGATAGGTGGTTTTAAGAATATGAAGATGTTCCCTTTTGTTTATGAAAGTGTCTTAGGTACAGAAAAAAAATAATTAGTGTTCTAAAATTGAAGCCTGCTGTTTTGTTCCATGTCAAAGTGCTGTCATCTTCAATTTTGTTGGTATTTCTGGGAAGGCTATAGCTTTTTAAGTTTTGTTTATTTCATCTACTTAATCACAGCTCAGAAGTGATTGAGAGTTAATGCATGTTTGTTTATCCTACATAATAGCGTGAAGTGGCGTCATCCATGTCTACCTTCTTCATTGGCCACATAATAAAAGTTAAATGTTCCTGAGATGGGGATAGTGTAGAAAGGGTGCATAAAGTGTGTTTTCAGAAAACACCATCCATGTAAATTCCCAAGGATATAACCAATTCATAATTTTTGTTTTTCCATGAAACCTCCTTAATCGTAGACAGTTGACTATGAGACAGAAATTCCAGTGATAAGCCTGAGTTCTTTGGCCAAGCTGCACGACAAAAACAAATATATTAAAATGTGATGAATCAGAGTTCACTGCTTATTTATATCCTATCTCTTTTGCACATGATAATTCAAATAGGAAAACAAAATATCTGATGTTTTTATGGCTGCATTTCTTGGTGTATTTTCAGTTCCCTGCATTGCCCACCACATGCCAGCCTGGCCCACTGCAGCGCCCACTCACTTGGACAGTAAATATTTTCTTTCTGAAATGGCTCTGAAATATACCCCTCTTTTGTGCCAAGCTCTTCTCAAAACAATGAAAATTTTAATGTTGAGATTTTGAATAGAGGAAATGGTAATGGAACTGGGTAGCAAAGCCTTTTCAACTTGTAATGCCCAGACACCACATAAGGGTCTATACACAATAAAGAGGAAAAAAGTGGGATAACTTTTCTCATTATGGGTTTATGCAGGGTTTCACCAACATTTTAGAGTAATCCTCTGTGTTATTTCATTCCACTTACTCGAGACTTTGTACCCTAAGTCCCCATGGATTATTGAGCAGGTTTATGTCAATAATTAGTTTATTGATTTGACAGTTTGTAACTTCTTGCATGCATCCATTTTCCCAGATCTTCAGGATTCAGAAAATAAGAGTATGCTCAATTCAGGACACTTTGATTTATAAAGTAGAAGTATGTGAAAAAGTAAGAAACTTCCCATTTTTTGAATCTGTAGCAGTTTCATATGCTTCTTAAAAAGTAAGGACATGGCTGGGGTTGTAGCTCAGTGGTAGAGCACTTGCCTAGCACGTGTGAGGAACTGGGTTCTATCCTCAGCACCACGTATAAATAAAATATAATAAATGTTTATCAACAACTAATTTTTTTTTAAAAAAGTAAAGACAATAATTTATTAAGGAGTGATGAACCTCCTGACTCCTGTTAACCTACTGACAAGAATTTTTAACATTTAGGAACAAATCCAGCAGAAAGGAGATTCATTATCATGACATGAGTTATACCTTTATTACTAATCAGTACTTTTCTACGTACAGCCAACCTTAAACAAACCATCCAGCATAGTGAAGAGAAAAGGAGGATAGGAGTTAGGTGGCCTAAGTCTAGTACAGCCACTGACTGAGATGAAGTGCGTCCCTGGGCCTCAGTTCTCCCAGAGACTAAAACGTCTCTGCTTGCCAGAAACCAGTCTGTATTCAACATGCAATGGCTACTCTTGGGCTTCTTTTTGGAGTGAAAACACAGCAGCCATCTGCTGTGGATGTCTGTATTTCATCTATGTCCAGTGAACTGGGCAGTGTTTCAGAAATGATTGAACATTTCTTAATAGAACAAATCATCCCTTCACAGCCATTTTCTTCTATTCCAATAGGCTGTCTCAGAAGAGAAGCTATACATTTCCTCTATTGGTCTCCAAGCATTATTTTTATGCACCCTAGAAATAAAAACATTTTCTACATTCATATACAATAGGTGCACATTTATTATAAATCTACACATATTGTATGTAATTATAAAAATGACAAAGAAATTATAGAAGCATTAATAAAGTAATTATTTAAAAAATCTCATTAGTAGCATTGATATCTATTTGGTACAGAATGTTTGAAATAATATTTTTATTGCAAACCCTGTGACAAAATATGATCTGGTATGTACCTATGAAAATGGGTAAAGGCAGGATTCAAAGAACTGATTCTTAAGGCTTATTTTATTATATAGTTATTATATTAAAAATTAGTACTCCTTCAATTGACATTTCTCTATAAACATTAATATTTTGAATTGTCAATATCCTCTCTTTAAAATGCTAATGTTCCCATAGCACAAGAGAAAATTTTAGTAATTGGAAGATGTTATTCTAATATTTTCATACTGTAAAATAATAAATACTTCAGCTAGATACAGTGTCACTTTCCTGTGATTTCAGCTACTTGGGAGGCTGAGGCAGGAAGATTCTAAGTATGAGACTAGCCTAGGAGCAACTTAGGAAGACCTTGTCTTAAAATAAACTTTAAAAGAGGAGGATCAGGGGACATAGCTCAGAGGTAGAACCCTCCAGAGTTCAATCCCCAGTATAAGTGTAATAATTTTACCTCAAATATTTTCACAAATAACGTCTTTGTGTTTTGATTTAGAGTAATTTTCTTGGATAAGTAATTTTATCAAATAAAAATTCTAAAGTAAGTTTGATCTTTTAGAATGTTTACCAAATTTCAATTGTAGGTCATCTCAATTTTATTTAAATCTCCTATAGAGTGTAAAATTACCTAATGAAAACTAAAAGCTCAATTAAAAATTCTTCCTATTAGTCAAACTAGTATTAAACAACAAAAAATTAATTTTTTTAAATAATTGAAAATTTATTAAAAAATTTAATAATTAATTCTTGAAATCTGTTTGGTCTCTCATTTGATTTATCAGTTATTTTATTGCTCTTCTTTATTTTTTTATTCCAGCTTATTCTCAGTAATTGCAGTTGTTCCAAAGCTTCAGCCGAAACACACACACACACACACACACACACACACACACATATATGAGCATGAGATAAAGTAAATATTTTATATTTATATATGTATTTATATATATGTACACACATATATATATTTTAGTTGTTCTTTAACCCAAGCCAATACATATATATGTATATATATATATATACACACACATATGCATATGTATATGTATATATGAGTATGAGATAAAGTAAATAGTTTATATTTATATATGTGTGTGTGTGTGTGTGCATATATGTGTGTGTGTGTGTGTGTGTGTGTGTGTGTGTGTGTATATATATATATATATATATATATATATATATTAGTTGTAGTTGGACCCAATACCTTTATTTTATTTGTTTATTTTTATGTGGTGCTGAGGATTGACCCCAGGGCCTTGCATGTGCTAGGTAAGCGCTCTACTGCTGAGCCACAACCCAGCTACTCAAGCCAATACTTTTTGGTGCTCCACTTATTGAGAACTTTGAATAAACATTTTAAAATGTTTTGAATCATGTACATTAACAATCTAGAGAACTTGTTTACAAATAAATACACACATACATACACATATATATGTATATATAAATAGACATATAAATTTTGACAACTACATCTCTATTCTGATGAGAACAATATTGAGACTAACAAGTAGCTTGGATGCAATTATGAACTGTAATTCACTTTAGTCACTTTCAAATGCATTTATTAAGAACACTTTTTTTAATTTCCAAGGCTGTTCTACAGTAAAAATTAAATTCACATTATCATAAAGGTAAATAATTTTTATCAATAATGATATTTAACTAGATTTACAATAGTATTCACTATAATTTTATCCATTTCAGTTTCAACAGAATGAGCTTCTAAAAGCTTTGTTTTGAATATATAAATTAGATTTTAAAATTGAAATTATTCAGGGAATTAAATTTAGCTGATTTTCTATTTTCATTTCTATGTTCCTATTGATTCAATAGGATTATTTAATTGTGAAGATCATTTGCAAAATGGAGGCAATAAATTAATAATGCTTCTATGTCTGTAAGAAAACTTTAATACAATAATGTACAAACTGAATCTAGAATAGTCAGGCACTTGTAAATTCAAAATCACCCTTTACAGAGTTATTTGTAAACATCCATTTTGTAGTTTCTCATCTTAAATCATGGTGTTCAGGTACACGTTTCTTGTGCTAACAGTTAACTTTTAAGAAGTTTCTGAATCTTTCTCAGCAGATTTGTGTTTTCTGCTTTTTACATAGGCATATTACTATGATTCCCCCATCAAGACACATTTTGAAAAGTCACCTGTTCACTAGCACCTTTTTTTGAGAAATGGGAATTTGATACTTAATATTTTTATTAAACACAAACTTTAGAGATAGTTGTTGGCAAAATGGTTCCTTGCAAAATAAAAGACTTTAAGAGATAAGTTGCATGAATAATTGAGGATTTGCTCCATAAAATAAATGATGAAACTACTGTAGGACAGGTGTTGACTTCTCTTGATTTGTCTCAGGTAGAACTGCTCAGCTTCCATTTCCCTCATAGGTTTCACGATCCCTAACCTGTCATTTCCTATGTTTCTCACTGATCCCTCTGGCTAGTGATGTGATAGCTGTGGGCTCACAGTCTTTGGCAGTGGAACCAAGACATCTGGCTGGTGCAACATGTTGCCAGAGTGGACACAGCATCAAATAGTTCTTCACTGCCCCTCAGTCTGTCCCTAGCTACTGCTGTCCAGTCTGTTTGGGTTTATCTTTGATCACATTTTTGTAAGAAGATTTTCATAACATTTCATTTGGAAAGGGTCACAAATGGAGACAGGTCATTGCTAGTTTTTGTTTGTTTTTTTGTTGTTGTTCTTTTTTTTTTTTTTTTTTTTTTAATTAAACCATATGTTAAAACGAGAGCTCTGTTGCACAAGTTAAATGCTCCTAGATATGGACATGCTAGAATCGGGAAATAAAATGTAGAGAACCATCAAACCCATCTTTGCTTATTTGAGTGCAGTTATTAATCATATACATTATTTAAGAAAGAACAACTCTGATCAAGTACTCAAGTCTACCCCAGGAAAACTTGGATGATCTTAGGCAAATCAGGAATAAAGACCATTTTTAATCCTCAAGGCTGTTGTCTTCAACAACCTTTTTATGAGTAATTTGTCAAGATGGCTGCTGCAATGCCAGCCAGAAACACTTAATCCAAAAACAGGAAGTGAGGGTTGGGGATATAGCTCAGTTGGTAGTGTACTTGCCTTGCATGCACAAGGCCCTGGGTTCAATCCCCAGCACCATGAAAAACAAACAAACAAAAATAGGAAGTGAGCTTGGAGTGTCAGAAACAATTCTTGGAAGTTTCCCCATCCCTCCATAGATTTCTGCACATTTCGTCTGCTTATAACATGAAATCTCATTGTTTAATGTACATTATTTTCTCAGGCTTATCTTTGCCACAACTTGAACTCTATGTTCAATGTCCTTTTCTGTGTACATTCTTATAACTGCCTTTGTTTGAAATAAAATATTCTTCTTAGAAATTTTCTCAAGTTATTAATTTTTTTACTTGTATTATGTATCTGTATTATTCATGCTGCCAAATGTCAGGGACTACAAAGATTATGTTTGACAAAGTATTTAAAATCTGTTTAATCTTGCCTAGATCTTACTCGAGACTTGGAATTTTTTTTTCAATAGAAAAACATGTACCAACCAATGGTTATATGAATAATAACAAAGTATCCATAAACTCATTATTTTTGTGATACTCTAGATAAATAATAAGTGTGGATTGTATTTTAATTTGCCATCACTGAGAAAAAGAGATGAAAAATATACTGTTTAAATAATATGGCAATATTATTCTTTTGTGGTCAGTGATGTGCTTCCATTTATAACTGCTAACATAAAAATCTCTTTATTTGTTAAAAAAATGGAGAAAAGCTAGTGAAAACAAGTTTAAAGAGACTTTCATATTCAATTAGATTTTGTTTAGAAAAATATAAAATTACCAGTAGCTATAAATTTTGTATTTAAAATTTATATTATATAATATAAATATTCTTGTAAACCCCAAATGAATTGATTCTGATTAGATTCCAGGGAAAGCGAAATCCACTGAGCTAGTTTCATCCATATAGAGATATTAAAATTGGGTTCCCTGTATTGCCTCTTCCTTTATTTCATTATTCCACCTTAGAAATGTTTTTATTGCACCAGTATTACATTTCTTCCTTTTGGTGTGAGCCTCAGAGCAGAAATAAGCCTTAGCAAACCATTACAGCTTGGCTGAAGTATAAGAACAAGGCAATCCCTAGCCAACACCTTAGGATCTTTAGGGGTTCCAAGATCCTTAAGAAGCTAGGGAGTCTAAAAGGATCATTAGCATCAACGTTTGAGAGAGGTAAAAATATGTTACTGCAGAATCATCTCTGATATTGGGATACTTAAGAAGACTGTTGTGGAACATACAGGACATTTGGGTATCATCAGACACTGAATTACTGGAAATTCCTTAAACTCTGATTTCAGCCTGGGAAGGAGATTGGCATTGTTTATTTTGTATCAGGTTTTTATGTGCCTTGTCTCATGCAATCTTCACGTAAACCCTGGGAGATAATGTATGTTGGTATACATACTACATGCTTCGACCCACATTATATCAGTCACATGTATGTTAGATAGGCAAGAAGATTTGAACTCATCCCTCTTGGCCTTCAGGGCTGGTGTTCAGTTACTGTACAAACTGGATCCTCCATGGCTTATACCATCAGAACTTGAATGGGGAGTTCATGTTCTCCCTGTTTTATTGCTGATCTCTAGCATTATTGCCCCATGAGAAATCAAGCACCAGAGAGGGATAACCAACCTGGAAAGGTTTCTAGTACCAGCTGTATATGGCAAATATAATTTGGGTTGCTGTTTTGCTGATTTTTCAAAATAGGACTTGTTGATTTTTCAAAATAGGATTTATTGCAAAATCCCACTCCAAAACCAAAAAATTTTAGTTACATGCTTGGTCATGGTCAGACCTCGAATATTTTCTATAGTGTAAAAACCCACCCCTTTCTGTTCTCCTAAATGACACTGGGTTTTAAAAAATATGTTAAACTTACTACATAACAAAATTGAGTCCTTATCTTATTTATTTATTTATTTATTTAGGAATTTCTTGATACTTTAGCTATTTCACATTATTTAACAGGTTATGGGGTATTTATTCTTTATATGTACTTTTATTTGAAACAATGGTCTTTGATTTTTGTTAAGATGGGGCATAGACTTATTTGGAGAATCTGATTAAAATATTGTGGTTTTTCTCTCCACATTTGAACAATATTTGTCTCACAAGCTCAGGCAGTTCCCGGGTTTTGAAGGGCATACATGAAGCCATGCTCTCTGGTTAAAATCCCCTTTCCTGTGCCTGACTAATATACCAAATTGGGTTTATCATATATCTGAGAACATTCTTCTTTTTATTTTGCCAAAGGAAAGAATTAGTCATGGTTGTGTGCTTTAAGTATTCTTTTAAGAGGATGATTTTAATTTAATTATGTAAATTGATATAAGTTTAACATAGTCTGGTGAAATCTGTGTCTGCATATCTTGGATGTTTTGTGGTTTATTTTTAATCTGGAGTTTTTTTTTTTTAAATACATACTTTTGCTACCTCTTTATCTTTTCAGAGTAATTTCTTATCTTTTACAACTCTGATATGTAGTACTGTAGAATCATTTTCACATAAGCCAACCAAGGATTCTCAGCTGGGAAAGAGACACTCCTCTTAGGGTTAAACATGATTACTACTTTTCTCCTACTCTCATCAGCTTCTCTCAGGTACTATGTGGCCCTTAATAAGGACTTTCTTCAAGATGTTTGTGGATAGCATAATGATTTTTGGTACAGTGTTTGGGAAATATTTTTAGCCATCTTGCATTTTATTACAGAAGGGTGATAAATGATCACAGTATGTTAATGCAGTGCAGCTTAAAGTTATACTTTAATTAAGCATGAATTACTGTGAGCAACCACAGAAAGGAAGATCAATCCACAAGAAAGGCCCATTGGCAAAGCATAAAAGGAAATTACTAGAATGATTCATCATGCATCTGTTTTATTCAGATAATGTGTTTTGAATTTCATCATTGCAACTGCTACCAAAGACTGTAATACAAAAAAAAAAAAAAAAACCCTGAAGGAATTGCTTTTTAAAAAACTTTTCATAATTTCATTCTTTGTCTTAGTGCCTTATATAAAACTTTGCTATTCATCTTACCAATAACTGATAAAAACCAACATGTTGCAATGAACCCTCCTGGCAATAATGACTATTTCTGTGATGGTGATTTAAAATAGTTTATTTGGGTTAACCAAAGAATGGGATTTTACCTCCTTATCTAATATAAGACTGCCTTGTTAAATGCTTCAATGAACTGAAAAAAGAGCATGCTGAGTTTGGAGGAAGCAAAAGCAAACTGACATCTAAGCTAAACTTGAGATTAGATGATTGAGAGGGGATGTGATTTTTTTTTTTTTGAGATTAGGTAATTGAAGACTAAATATGCCTCTTTTTAAATAGATAAAGTCAAACTTGATAAATTAAAATATATGATTCTGAATTCTTTATTCTCAAAAGCTGTTAAGTAAAATAAAGGTAATTCCACAAAGATTTCACTTTCTCTAAAGTTCCAGGGCATGTTAAGAATCACATTCCACTCAGCGGAATACATTACAATGTGTAAATAAATTGGTTTTATGTATGATAGTCCTAATTTTCTTCATGGTAGAAATGATTTCCTTTTTGATGAATAGTACTAGCATTACAGTGACATTTCCTCAAGTACTACATAAGTATATGCTTTGACAAAGTTCTGATGAAAGGAAGTATTTGTAATCAATCACACATGTCAGTTGTGCAATTTAATTAAGAATAACAATATTCCATGGGGCCTAGCTGTGGCTTAGTGGTGAAGCACTCACCTAGTATGTGTGGGGCACTGGGTTCAATCCTCAGCACCATGTAAAAATAAATAAATAAAGGTATTGTGTCCCTTAAAAAAATAACCAGGTTCCAGATATTTTTGGCATATATTCAAAGCATAATTCCTAAGAATAGTAGTTTAGCTATTATTTCTATAAAATGTGTTTGAACCCAATAAATGACTAAACTACCAAATGGAAACATTGTGTAGATTGACTGCAACAAAAATGTTACTACCACTTATTTAGTGCTTTCTGTGAGAAGGGAACAGTTCTAATTTCTTTATTTTTTGTGTCATTTGATACTCAATAAGTTGAAGATTTAATTAACCTCTTTATACTGGTAAGGAAACTAAACCACAGAGAGATTAAGTGACTTCCGTGTTAATACACAACTAGTAGGTAACAGAGGTGGGAACAATTAAATATTATGTCTTACTAAAGTGCCAGATGTTTCGGTTTGTATCTTAAATGTCTCCCAAAGTCCTATGTCAAAGGTTTGGTTGTTAGTCTACTGGAGGTGGTAGAACCTTTAAGAGGTGGTACGCAGTGGAACTAGGTTAAGTCATTGAGGACTGTGCCCTTGAAGTGAATATTGGGATCCCCACCTCTTCCTGTTTTTTTCTGTGCTTCATGGCTGCCCTGAAGTGAACAGGTGTCCCCCACCATGTGCATCTGTCATGATGTTCTGCCTGGCTACAAGCCCCAAAGCAACAGGGCCAAGCAGCCATGGACTGAAATCTCTGAAACTGTGAGGCAAAATAAGTCTTTCCTCCTTATAAGTTGATTTTCTCAGGTATTTTGTCACAGTGACTGAAGGCTGACTAATACACCAGACAACTAGGATCCCAGTGGCTAATATCAGTAATAATTAATGTTGCTGATTCCATCAGACATTGCATTCTTGAGAATGGCATCTTTCCCTTCTGTTTACAAGTATAGTAACACATGCACAGACATCAGCATACATGTACACTTTGTTGGCATAAACCAGGCTGTTACCTTTTAAGACTACTTTCCTGTGACTGAATAATAATCTGTAGTGTATTATAACACATTTTTAAAATTTATTCATCCATCATCCATAGCTTGGCTATTCACTGTATTGTGAATATGACTCCAGTAAACCCAGGTATGTAGGCATCTCTTTCATTTAGTAATTTCAATTTCTTTGTATATTTACCCAGAGGTGGGACTACTGGATCCTGTGGTAGTGCTGTTTTCCATAATAGTTGCCCTAATTTACATTCCTACTAACAGTATATAAGAATCCCTCTTTCAGCATTTGTCATTTTTTATGCATTTCAGAATAACTAGAGAGAAAGAGTTTAATGCTTCCCAACAAATAGAAATGATAATATTTGAAGGTAATAGAAATTCTAATTACCCTGATTGTTTATTGCACATTTCATATATCTATTGAATTATAATACTGTACTCACTAAATAAGTATAAATAATATGTTGATTAAAATAAAAAGGAATTAAATGTTTTTATGAGGTGATGAATGTTAATCAGTAATGCCACAATGAAGACATATGTCAAAAGGCCACACAACACCCCATAGATACAATCATTTGTCAGATACAATGATTAAATAAATCATTTTAATTCAATTAAATAATTGAATTAAAATAGATACAATGATTTGTTAATTTGTATAGATAGACACAATGATTTGTCAGTTAAAAATAAAATATTTTAAAGTAAAAAAAAAAAACGCTACTTTTCTTTTAATGAGACTTACTCATGATCAAAGATGGCTAGGTATGATAAGACAATCTGTTGGTAATATTAATAGAGGTCTAGGCAAAGGATAAAGATCTGACCAGACAGACAGCACTCTTTGCACAGATGACACTCCTTGGCCTGAAACAACATGAAGACATTTCTGGAGCTATGTAGCTATCCATTAATGGGAAGTCCTAAGGTGGCAGTCAGATTTCAGGCTGAATTGGATCCCTGCTCGATTACAGCTGTCTATGAGGTAGTCAATAACCATCCCTAGCTTCATCATAGGCCAAGAAATGTAGTCTTTTAATAGTGTGCCCAATTCTAAATGGGAATTTTCTTAATTTGTGAGAAAAGGAGAAAATGGATGCTTGGAAGGCAATTAGCAGTCATGGATTCACTATTGACTACATCTCTTTATTAAAAGCAAAAGCTTTGACCTAATTCTTTTTTATTTACCCTTGCATACTGTTGAATAGAAGCCCACTTGAAAATCTTAGAGGAACTTCACTAATGCATTTAATTAAGGGTGAATTTTTTTGAGGATAAAAAATATAAAGACCAGTTTTAAATTATAAATGTTTATGTAAAATTTCCAATTGCTCTTTTTTTTTTTTTTTTTTTTAAAGAGAGAGTGAGAGAGAGAGAGAGAAGGAGAGCGAAAGAGAGAATTTTTTTTAAAATACTTATTTTTTAGTTTTCGGCTGACACAACATCTTTGTTTGTATGTGGTGCTGAGGATCCAACCAGGGCCTCAAGCATGCCAGGCGAGCGCGCTACTGCTTGAGCCACATCCCCAGGCCCTCCAATTGCTCTTTATAAGCTTTTTTGGACGTATGAATCTCTTCAGTCTGTGGATCTTACTAATTAAAGAGGTGAGGTGCTAGGTTTAAGAAGGTTATAGGAGAGAGGCCCACTTATAGGAGGTTATAGATGAGTGAGGCTCACCTTTTATGAAACATAATTTTAGGACCTCAACAGAAAATGATTACCTTTGGGCTGTGGTTATAGTTCAAGGATAGAGTACCCCTGGAGGTGGAAAAAAAAAAAAAAGAAAAGAAAAAGTGAAAGTCAATACCTTCGATTAGACTCCTGGAAACTTCACTTTCACAAGAAGAATCATAAGAATAATTGAATTTTTTTTTTTTAAAAGGTGGAAAACAACTGTACTTAACAAATAGATATTTCAATTAAATATAAAGTTAATTTTAAATGTACTGAAAGTATACCTCATCCTATCCTAACTACTAAAGGTAATTTTTCTGCTTCCCTACTTTATGTCAATTAATTAGTGTTTTAAAATATAAGGCTGTAATTTTGTTTTAAAATATAAGGCTGGAAAATCAGCAACTGTGAAGAAAGGTCTTTGAACTTATTATGCAGAAATAGTTTATGAAATAATAAGATAAATACAAATAATTCATGAAGAAGTGAATAAGGGATATAAACAGACAAATGAGAAAGGAGTGGTGGGGGCACAAAGAGGGGAATAATTCTTTCATTTTCATCAGATTCATATCAGATATAGAAAGCATGATGTGCTATTGTTAACATTGCAAGTTAAAAAAATGCACATTTCTGTATCTCAAATATTCCACTAGAAGCCATTTTTTTAACCCAAAATATTAAGAAATTATAAACATCTATCTCACTAAACACCAGAAAACCAAAGTAAGAGACTTTTGGTCAAAAATATTCTGTAAAGGAAATGCTTGTTTTGTTTGTTTTTGGTTTTTGATCATTTGTTTAGTTTTACTGGGAATTGAATCCTGGGTATTTTACCGCTGAGCTACATCCTCAAATCTTTTATTTATTTATTTATCTATCTATCTATCTATCATCTATCTATCTATCTATTTATTTATTTATTTAGAGACAGAATCTTGCTAATTTCCTAAGCTGGCCTTGACTTTGCAATCCTTCCATCTCAGATTCTTGAGTCTAGAGGGTTATAGGCATGCACCACCGCACCTGGCATGAGGAAATACTGTTTTGGAGTTGCAAGCATTCTATTAAATCTTGCTAAGATTTCTTCCATATGGAAATAATAAACAATAGTTTAAGACATTTTCCAGAATTTACTTGTCAAACTTCATCCTCTTTGTTAAGAACAGTTTTTCTTCAGAAAATGCTGCAATATTATTTTGTGTGCCTCCTTTCTTTCCTCTAAAGGTTGTACTTTTCGGATTCTTTATTTTTTTCTAATGCTTTTTCACCTGTAGCTCAATAATTATTCCCTCCCTTATCAGTTATCTTACCTAAGTAAACTTTGTGTTTCCTTAAAATCCTTAAGATCCCAGCTTATATCTTTGTAGTTTCTTTAATGTTTTTAAAGAAAATGCATAGCTTGTACATATGGTTATCATCACTATTGTTGGAAGTGTATTAAAAAGTGCCCCTTTTTTTTCCTTTCATTTTGCTCTTTGTGTTCAATTTCAGTTTTTTACAATTATGTTTGAAATGTATGGCCCTATAGAAACCTTTATGGTAGGGATAAGGGCTTATGGAATGTGTTGAGGACTTACAGAATGTGTTAGGAAAAGAATTATGATAACATAATTTTTAATTTCATGGGATTTATCATGAAAACAGTTATTTTTGTTTAAAAATGTTTAAAATGAAGTAGCTCATTTAAAGAGTTAAATGAGAAATGGGAAATGAGGGGAAAAGTCTCTGATTATTTAAAATTTATATAATAGTGTACAGTTCCTTATGAATTACCTACTGATACTTATGAGGCAACAACTTGGTTGTCTCTGCAGTGTACATGTTCTTTAGAAAACTTTTTTCTCCTCTGGTAGGGATTTCTTGAACTACTGAATATAATTTTTCCACTGCCTTTGTATTTGTGGGTTTTTTTTTTTTTTTTTTTGTACTAACTCATTCTTCCCCAAGACTATATCCCACAGTCTTTAACATGCCCATCTTGGATTATTTTGATGCCCTCCCCCTTTTTGTAGATTTTGTTCCAGGGAGAATGAATGAAAAGAAATCACCTGTGAAGTGGATTTTTAATAGATTCCCAGGCTATGATGATAATATATGAGAAAATATAAAATCCAGGTAGCCTTTTTGATTTTTTTGTTCTGGTTAGAATTATGTCTTTTTTCGATAGGAATTCTTTTGCTCTCTTGAGCCCTCACATCTCCTTGTTTTGTTTGTTTATTGCTAATATTTCATTTCTGGCAACAGTGTATCTCTGTAGCCTCCATAGTGGCTTCATAATATAGACCAGGTATGGTGCTAAAAGAAGAAGGTTGCTCTTTCAGAAAATGTTAAAATAGAGAGTGCATCTTAAAATTGATTCCTGTAAAGACAAAGAAATGTGGCTGTGTGGAGAGAGGAAGATATAAAACTTCCAGTGAGCCATTTGATTGCTTCACTGGGGGTTAACACCTCTCTATCCTGGCTGGGGGAAACAGAGGAGACTGGCGACCCAGTCTAATGTCCTTGTTAAGAACATTCCTAGAGATAAATGCCATTTGTTGGGAGAAATAGGCTTTGTGTCTTCAGCTGGATGATTTTAGCAGAGTATTCTTGGGTAAAGAATTGCTGATAGTAAATAAACCCTGGTTCTGTGGATTTATGAGTCAGGATTCTCCCATCAACCACAAAACACTTGAAGGCTATAAAATGAAGATGCTTCATAACTTCACAACTCTCTCCTGCCTGAGTAATAACCTGCAAAACCTCACTTTTGTACCTCAGCTATTATTGACGAGGGGCACCTTTTCCAAAGCAGAAGTAGGGATAGAGGTAAAGAGGTGTTGCATGAAATGTTCCAGACCTCTTTATCTGAGCCTCTTGATTGCTGACTTTGAAAATCTTAGTAAAACTTGACACAGTCTAAAAACTCTGATTTATGGCTTCTGATTTTACAACTGAAAATTGTAGGTTAGTTCATATTATTACCTTCCCTCTGTTTTAAGTTGTAACCTTCTCCACTATTTCCTCTTTTCAGATGCCACTGATAAAGATAAGGTGTGATAAAGAATGAGATGTGATGATGAAAGGAGAGAATATATAAAATCAGCACTATAATCAAGAAATTCATGCTCAAAGACCCTGATAATATGATCTATAGTTCGTAGGTTTATTTATTTTTTTAACAATCTCTCATAACTTCCCTTTGGAATTGTAGGTACAAAAACAGACAAAATTCTAACGTGTCTAAAAAGCAGAACTTACAAGTTTGAGAAAATATGTGATAATTTTGATTTACTTCCAAAGCTGATGGAATTGGGTAGCTAGAATATGTTATATCTTTTGATTCACCCCTATTTCATGAGTTAGAGAGTCAGAAAATGTAGTAAACAGGAAATTAAGCTTTCATAATTGTATAAAATGAATGATATTCTTTAACCCAAACTCCCTACTGTATCTTACAACCCAGAAGAAAAATAGGGAGGAAGTGGCATGTGGGAAAGGGTCAGGGGAGATATGGTCAGGGAGAACTTTGTGGCCTGTGTAGCAGGGAGTTTTGGAGTGTTGTGTAATGTTGATCTACCTTATATGGCCAGTCTGTGAGAGAGCCTGGCAATGGGAGTAGAAACGGGATACCCCAGTCCAAGAACAACAGGCTGGAAGACAACCCGGGAGATTGCTGTGAGTGCATGGACCACTCCTTCCTTTCCCCTTAGCTCTGAGAATGGGATGGATGGATGATGGCATCTATGTCAGCAGGCAGGGTGGAGAGCAGGAAAGGGAAGGTCTAAATGTTACCTTAGCATTTGGAGATGAACAACCCAACAAAGCAAAAAATGAACAACAAGCAAAACACCACAAGGACCAAAGTAAATAAGTAGAACTTTGCAAAAAGACTAATACACTATCCAGACTAATACACTATCCAGATGTTGCCATTGTGGCAGAAGAAAAATAATATTGTTTTGCTTCCTCTGCATTTATCTAATGGTGATTGGTTCATTATAATTTTGTTATCATTTGTGTTGCTTCATCTGTGAAATAACTCTTTTTTAGACAAATTTTCTGTGTGGCTTTTTTTTTTTCCTTGTTGACTTACAGAAACTATTTTTAATTGAGGAAGAATAGCCTCCTCTTTCATACGCATGAATATTTTTTCTCTGTTAATCATTTGTCTCTTGGTTTCAGATAGATAACTTATATTATGATTAAATTTGTTAATGATTTTTCTTTTTATTTATGACATTTGATTTTCATATCCTTCATTGAAAGCTCTCATCACTCAATACTGTTATGGTCTTATTTTGTATATTTATCTTTCTGTTTGGGAAAGAAATGTAAAAAAAGTTAGGATGACAATTTATTAAAATATTTTGACATTTCAAACAAATATTAATTAAAATGTATTAAAATATTGGAACCACAAAATTAGTTCTTGGGGTATATTAAATGGTTTGTGCCGCATGAAATTTATGATATAAAATAAAAATGTGCTTTATAAACAAGATTTTTATACCATGTAACAAGATGATAAGACTTCTGGAGAAAAAAATTTGAGCAGTGCACATTGGGTCAAGAATTCCATGCCACTGGGGTAGGTTTACAATTTTAAAGATGGTGGCAAGAGTCAGTCTCATTGAGATAGAGATGTTATGGTGAAGACTTGAAGTAGCAAAGGGTTTGAAGATGGGAAGGGCATGGAGAATCCTTCCAGCAAATGCAGCAGGCAGTGCAAGCATTCTGAGGCAGGAATATTCCTGGACAGTTCTAGGAGCAGCACAGAGCCTGGTGTGGTCAAATGAAGTGATCAATAGGCTGAGTATTGGGAGATGGGGACTATAATGTGAGGACCTCTGGTCACACACGTGGTCTAGTGCAAGAACTATGACTTTTATCCTGAACAAATTAGGAATCTCTGCAGGGTTGTGAGCAAAGATGTGACCAATTTGGTTTGCATTTTAAAAGGGCTACTCTTTACTATTTTGGGTAGAGACCATAAGGGGAAAGGAAGCAAGATGCTGAACAGAAGTATAATATGAACTCATGTGTTTAACAAAGTATATAAGTATAGATAGATTCTTTTTTATTCATATGTAAGTATTAAGACACATGAATATATATGCAAAGAAAAAATCTTGAAGGATAAAAGTAAATGACTCCTTTAGTTGGAAGTTATCTTTTTGTTAAACATATGTTTTTCTGTGGAGCATACACTTGTCTAGGAAATTGAGATTATCATAACTACAAAATGAAGAGTCAATTTGAAATGATACCAGAGCAATGCATAAAAAGAAATTGTGACATATTTTCCCACTTATTTGCAACAATATATACTCTTTAATCTTAATCATGCACAAGAGTTAGTAAATTTTCTGGAGAAAATTCTAGCAATATGTTTCCATTAGGATCATTGTGCTATATATTTATATAGCTACCATATAATGGATCACTTTGCCATGTATGTATGTGTGCCATATGTTAAGTCACATTTAGGAAAAAGATAAAGGCACACAAACACACCAACAACACATACAAGGCACATGAACAAGCAGTCAATGAACTATATTGTATTCCATTAAGTAGAGAAACGAAAGTGTAGTTGCTCTCATTTTGTTTATTTATAATCATCATAATAATATTTTACATTTATTCATTTCCAACATGGCTTTTGGCTCTATTTGTATTATTTCACTTAATTTTCTTGATCACTCTTAGGATATAGGTACAGGCCAGACATGATGGTGCATGAATGTAATCCCAATGACTGGGGAGGCTAAGGCAGGAAGGTTGCAAGTTCCATGTCAGCCTGGGTAAATTAGCAAGACCCTGTCTCAGAATAAAATAAGAAATGGCTACAGGTGTAGCTCAGTGTTAAAAGAGTCCCTTGGTTAAATCCCCAGTGTCATAAGTAAATACATAAATACATATATACATACATACATACATACATACATAAATGGATGTAGGTGTTTAGGTGCACTAGTAAAAACAAAGATATGAGGCCTAGAGTGGTAATCTGAACTGCCATCTGAATGGTACTGTGTTTTCTGAAGGTAGGCTGGCTGAGACCTAAGTGCTTAAACCATGACTTCATACTCAGAAGTTATATATAAATCAATATGAAAATGCCTCATTTTTCATTGTATATCAAATATTTAAACATGTTATAAACATTGATTTTAAGGATTTTTTTGTCTTTGTCAAATTAAATAATTTATTTTTCCTAAGAAATCCTGCTTTGAGTTAATAAAAAAATAATCTCAATTTGTTTGCTTTTATTTTTATTTCCTCCTCCAGCCTCTGCCTGGGCACATTTCCAAAAGTTTACTTCTCTTTTCAGTCTGTATTCTTTTGCTATGTGACACCATCCTGTATCTGGTTAATATAATTTTCTTGTTTGGTTTTCAAAACCTCCATTGGCATAGCCACATCTAAGCCTTAGTTATTACGTCTTTTGCTGCCTCTTTAACAGTCTGGGTTGTGCATTGAAATTACCTTGAACTATGCCTGTCCTGGAGATAATTAATTATTTTCATCATTAGTCTATTTCTCTTCTGCTTGATTTGCTTATTTATCTATCATTTTTATGGTATTTAAACATGAAAGGAAAAAATTATTCACTCTTCTTTCATTTCCTGCAATTAGTCATCTTCAGATATTTGCTCTCTTTTACATATTCTCTTTAGGTCACCATTTTCATGCATATAATTCTAGTTTGGGTTATTGCATTTTCTTTAAGAACCTACTAATTAATTTCCCTGCCGTCAGAATATTTCCTGATTTTCAATACATCCAACTCATTACCAAGTTTATGTTTTTGTTAAAGAGTAATTTTCTTGTATTACTCATCACCTCATGCTCTAAATACTTACCTGCTACTCACTGAATGTAGTTAAAAATCTCTTTGCCTGGGATACTTGGACTGTTATGATCTATGCCTGTTTTCCTCTCAGACCTTTTATAATTGAGTGCTAAAATGGAAGTCTGGGGTTTAATATAAGTGATAATAGTTAATATACCTCAAGACGGTACTGGACCTTAAGTAACATTTAAGACAGATATAAAAAGAGTTACGACTTTTCCAATGGACAGAGGAGTTTTGAGGATTCTAGAAAAAGTGTACCTTCTGTATTTTGATAGTCCTTTACCCACCTCCCTCTAAAACTTGTATTAAACTTTCCATTTGTGTACAAAAACTAGGGTTCTTAGGAATAATGTTGTGTCCCTGCTATTTGATGGACCAAGTAGACTGGTATCCGAGACATCTAAGAACTCTAAATGGGAAGAGTTTGGCCCATTCAGCCCAAGGTTTGGAAGTTATTTCTCCCTCCTTGTTTTATAAGGCCCAGGATGTCTGCTATGGTCTGTTTGTGAGAGTGAGCCAGCAAGATCCCAATTCATGTTGTCCAAAGCTGTCTAAAGCAGGAGTAGGCAAGCTATGCCCTCAGGCCAAATCTTATTGCCTCCTTTTGTAAATATTTGAACATAGTCGTGCTCATTCATTTATGTAGTTGCTTTGGGCTATGGTAGTGAATTGAGTAGTTGCTTCAGAGACCATTTGTTTCCCAAAGCCTAAAATATTTATCATCTGGCCTTTTACAGAAAAAGATGGTTGAACCCTGGTTTAGGGAGGTGAGCAGATTTTAGCAGAAAAAGGCAATAATTATAGTTTGATTATTCAGGCTAGAGGGAGGAGATAGCAAATGACTAGAATAGGGAGAATAGGGAGGCAATCACCACAGTTATGAAAGGTCTAGTTGAGAGGTATAAAGACAGAAATTCAAAAACTCAGTTGATGTGGAAAGAGTCTGCTAGCTTTATCCATCTTCCATGTCCTGTGATTATAGCACCGGTCTGTTGTAGTCTCATTCAAGATGGTGTGTGCTGCCATCTTTTCTTATTCTTTGCTATCCACCAGCCCAAGAGGGCTGAGAAAGTTGGATTCTAATCAGAGGGGGAGGAGGTGGAATAACACTGGGAGGGAAAGGGAAGGTAAGTTCACCCAGGAGTACCTGCCCTTGTCCAACTCTAAATCAGGTCTAAAGCTTTTATTATTACATAGGCATCTTCACTTTAATTTTGCAAAGGAAGGTGTGTTTTGCAACTTAAAGACACTATGCAATATTTATGACCTAAGAGTAACCAGAGGAGACATATGAAAAACCTAAATTTTTGCAAAGGCCAAGGAGGAAGTGAGTGGCCAAGCTGGAGGAAGGTTCCTACCCTTGAGGAAGCTGGTTGTTAAGTATTCAGGAACAATGGGAGCCTGGGTTAAAACTACAGTAGCTTGAAATTGGCCACAGTGGCAGTATTGACACAACAGAAGTTAGTACATACTAATAATAGGACTTCCCTGGAAAACCAGTTAACTAGCATACCACTAGATTGCAGCAATTCCCGTTGACTACCTTGAAATTTTTTTTGCAAAGTGCAACAAAAATTAATTATTTTTACTCTACCCTGTGAATTATTCATGTTTAATTTCATGGTTATATGTGATTCCTTTTCCTTTGATTGAAACACATGTCATTCTCACTATACCTGAACAACACTGGTTATTTCTTGTTTATCATGCTATTTTATCTAGTTTGCTCTCTGCTTGTCCCATCCGACAAGTCTTACTAATTTTTAAGATTAACCATCTTTCCTAAATCTTTTTCAGATTACTCTGATTTATATTGAATTTCTCTTTAGTTCTCTTGCTTTAGTATTTGTGTTTCATTGCATAACACATGATGTAATCTGCTGCCTGGCTTTTAGATTTTTTGCCCTCTATATTTTCTTCCCTCACTTATACTATATGCTGATGGAAATAGGAATCATAGTTTCTTTTTAATTCTTGTGTCCTGCCATTTCCATATTCATAGTTATAATTATGTAATTTATTTGTAAATAAATATGTCAATAAAATTATCCTTATGAATGACTATATTAAAATACATCCTGTTATTAATTACTTTTAATATGGTTTATTGCCAAAGTTCTGAAGGTCTTAGAAATTGAACCAGTAGATGGCTATTAGCTATGTATGAAAGGAAGATCATTAAACTTCAAAATTAGAAGATTTATATTCTTCCCTCCCTTGTTGACTTAAACAGCTGTTCTTTTTTTTTTCTGAGAGAGTTTTTTTTTTATTTTATGAACTGAAATTAATAACATCTACCTTCTTAGATAATTGTCATGGTTAAATCAAATAATTCAGGTGAAAGGTTTTGTGAAGTATGATTGTTTATCCATATGCATTAAGAAGGGTATGGAAAGATTTAGACATCCTGAGCAAACCCTGATATGTATTTGACTAAAGCTAAATTTGCTTTTTTGGGGCAAACTGGCTCCTCCCTGCATTTATAATCATTGATGACTATTAGCTAATTAGTAATATTTTGTGGCTTAAATTTACTGATAAGAGCTGGTATTAACATCATTTTATCTTTCACTTACTATTTGTGAGTTGTAGCAAGACCTGATTAAGTTGCTTAGGAGAGATTTGTTCCCTCTTTTTTGTTGTGTACCTCTAGTGGCAAAATAGTTACCTATGGAGATAATAGGGAGCACCTTGTTTCCGGAATCATTGGAAATAGTAAACACAAAGTTACTGTGTGCTCGTATGGATATGGTAAATAAAGGGACAAAGACAATAAAGCTGACTCAATCTTATTTTTCAATAATTTTATTTGCAGAAGCAAACAAAACCTAATATAAGAGAAACAATCTCTTGCTATGTGACTCATAATGAATTTATTTGTATTGTTTTCCCATAGTCTATTTCTACTTGATATGAAATAAAGTCCCAGTGGTAATTCTATATTAAAATGGTCCTTTGTTCCTCCTCAGGAGAGCCTAATAATATTAGCCTTGCTGGAACCAACTGAGGCAACTTTCCTTTGTATGACACAAAACATTTCTTAAAGTTTGTCCCTAAATCTTCTGTTTTAATTATCATTGGTTTTCTTTTTGGAAAACTTGGGGGTTTTGACTCTGTCTTTCATGATTTTAGTTTATGTGTTCAAACTAAAGCTAAGGGAACAAGTAAAACTAGCCTTTAGAAATGATTAGTATCTTGGCAGGCATTGAATCTGTTTCATTTTGGGAAGAAAAATATAGAAGGCACAGAAATATGAAGAAAGGGAATTTTCAAGGCCAGATAGATTAGAAGTGGATGGTCCCTTTGGTAAGCATAGCATCATTAGTATGCTGGTATATCTGTGTAAGAGGTAATGAGATGTCTGCTGTGGACAAATTATTTAGATTCTCTAGTTTAATTAAAATTGATTAGCTTTAAAAAATTATTACTAAAAGAATGGAGCCTGGTGATTCTTACAAATTACAGGTACTACCTTATTATTCAAATAATAACTAATAGCCAAATGTTTATTTAGTGAATATTCTTTTAAATATTTATTTTTTCTTTCCTTGCATTCACTCATTATATTTAATTCTTCCCTGCCTCCTGTTGAATCATTGAGACTTTACTACTCAACAGTGTTGGGGATGAAAACTATGTTTTTCTCACCTATTCTAGGTTCATGGCTTAGGTTCCTATAAAAAAAAAAAAAAAAAAAAAAAAAAAAAACAACCCACCAAAAAAACAAATAGGTTAACTGGAGGCAAGCATGCAAACTTACTTGATACAAGTTTTATATAATAGAGGAGCTTTCATAAGGAATTGAAGACCCAATGAAATGAGAAAAACTATACATATTTCTATGCTGTTTGATGAGGAAGTGAAGAGCCATGGAGCATAATGTTTGAATAAGAAAAGAAAGGCCTAATAGTAATAACTGGAGGAAACATGGAAGTCTCCTTTGTTCAGATTCTTCTCTGTGTCCTTGTATCTAGAGTTGTAAGGATCTTCCTTTCCTGACATCAAAGTCCTATGACCTGTTTCACAGGAGCTTTATCCAATCCCAAGGTGCCATATTTTAGGGTAGTATGTCCTGAACCTTGTTAACAGTTTTGAATTTTGATGTTGAGGATAGGACTGTCTGCATGAATACTGTACGGCTGTAGCATACATGGAACACCAGATGACATACATATACTGCATGCTTATTTGTATTACAACTAAAAAGTTCTGTAACTTCAAACAGATGAGGCTTTGAGACTAGGCAATTTAATGAAATTTAAGAGGGAAGGAAAAAAAATAAAGGAGTTTAGTGAGGATTGAGACTGGAACACTAAAATTAGAGGATTCTTATGGGAGATATTCAGTCTTCTCAGGTGTATGCATGTGTGAATATGATTGTAGGTGGAAGAGTCAAATGTAGGAGAGGAAAACCTGAGATCTGAGGCCGCATGTGTTTTCTAAGGCTGAGCAGAAAGAGGTAGCATGACAACCAGGAAGCCATCACAGCAAGTCAGTTGTGAGGTGCCCACTGAGCCTGTCAGCTGCAATGGCTAAGGGGTCAGTTGCCCTTCAGAGGTTGATAGAGAAATGCTAACCAATCAACTGTAATGGCCACAGATCATGTGGCCTTATGGCAGATGGTGGTTGTCTATGATGCTAACTGTAATTTTACATCTTGGAAGAACCCGAAAGCTACAAATGCTCTTTGTTTTGATGGATTTCAATGGCTGATGACATTTGTGACTGAGGTTTCCCAACTTTGGGTTCTCATCAGGGTAGATTCTATCAAAGCCAACTGTAGCATCTGTGTCTATAGTTCTGAGAAGGAAAGAATGTCTTGATGGGCTCCCAAGTCAGCAGCATCAAATTGACTTCATTAGAATGACAACAAGATTAAACAGAGCAAGGTCAAACTACATTTCAAGGGGATCCTGAGTGTGGCTGCTGTGGGGGAGATGGTAATATGCAGATATGCAAGTTCAAAAGCTGTGCAAGGAACAGCACTGTGTTTCTGAATATCACCATGGTTACCATCTACAAAAATAATGAGGAGAGAAAAATAAGAGCACTGGAGTTTGAAGACTATTTCCCCCAAGATTGTTTTTTATCTACTTGATAAAATGAAAAATTCCTTCGTTTTGTCTTATCTTGTCTTAATATAAAAAAAAAAACCCAAAGCACATTATAAATTTCTTTTTAAATGCTCACTCCTTAAACATTCAAGAATGTTTGTGCTTTCTCTCTCTCTCCTCTAGATATGCATCTTATGTTTAAGGCATCCTTGCAAAATATCGAGTCATCTTTAATCTGACTGCTGAGCTACAATCAAAATTCAGTGATGACTTTATGTCTTTCACCCACTCACTGCTTCTTAGGCTCATTATCACTGATGCAGTGACATAGTTCTTGAATTTCAATGCTTCTTGTATCCAGCTGTGGCCATTGATTCCCTCATTGAATTTGATGGTGTTAAGCACAATAAGAAAGATGACTTAATGGGTCTTAAATGTTTACCGTCATTGAAGCTATTCTGCAATTTTCATTACCAGGAGAAGTCCCTGCTGAAATGTTATTCTTTTCTGCTCCCAAATGCTTTTGGTAAGCAAAGTTACAAGGAAATGCAGTCCATACCAGCTGTTTCAGTCTAATTGAGAAACTAAGTGCTCCTATTCAGTAAAATTCCACTAAAATACTCTTCTTCTCTTAATGATAAAAGGAAAAAGGGCAGTGCATTTCCACAATTTAATGAAAGCATGAGTTTGACATTTTCCCAGTGAGCATTCTTATACATGATGAAGACCAGTATTTCTACACTAATTCCTTAATGTTAGCAGATATGTGTGAAAGGAGTCTGAGTGTGCTATCCCAAAGTATGCCACTTTGACATAAGGATTCTTTTGAATTGAAGGTCATAGAGAAACAGCAGACACAGGAAGGTCCTCTCCTCTCCCCCAGTTTGCCCAAAATCTTAGCACAGATGTCTGTGTGAAAGTTTTGATACAAGTTCTTTGTTTCTGCCTTTTTATTTTTTGTACCAGGGATTGAACCCAGGGGTGCTTAACCACTGAGCCACATCCCCAGCCCTTTATATATTTTATTTTGAAACAGGGTCTCGCTATGTTGCTTAGGGCCTTGCTAAGTTATGGAGGTTGACTTTGCACTTGAGGTCTCTTGGATTACAGACGAGCGCCAAAGCTCCCATATGTCTTCTGGTCACCTGTGTCAGCGGGGATGTATTAGCAATGTTACTGCAGAAAAATGACATGGCCTTGTTTATTTATTTGAAGGCTAACTTTGGTGGCTTTTATAGTTAGTGGCAGAAAGAAGCGAGTTTGGAATATTTTGTGTTGCATTTAGTCATTCATTCAGCATATTTTTATGGAGGGTCATTGCATGCCTCATATAATTCTTGGTTTTGCCACAGATAAAATGATTGAATCTTGCTCTCAAGGGGCTCCCATGCGGCAGAGGAGGCAGAAACCAAACAGACAATTCATCACAATGCAGACTTCACTGTGATGACTGTTTTCCTAGAGGGAGTGTGTGTGCAAGATCGTCCTTGGGAACTAGGATCCCTTTAACTTGAGTCGGATCTACCTGGGTATCCACCAGAAGAAGGAAATCGTATAAATGTTTCTACAGATTTATGGAATGAACAAAGACACTCCCTGAGGCTTAGCACTGGGTTCTCATGCAGTGAATAAGAAGCAGTTTGAATTCATAGAGGTGTGAAATCAACACAGGGGAAGGTGAGAGACAGTCGTGTAGATCTTGGAGAACTTGTAATTATCGATGGGAAAATTTGAGTTTTATCCGGCTGTTGGTACGGAAATACTGAAGTGATACATAGCATGGTCAAATTTATATGCTGTATGGAGTACCTTTAAATTTATGTGCAAATGAGTTGAAAGAAGGTAGGAGTGGTGTGCATCAATTAGTTGCACTATTTGAGGGAGAAATAATTAGGAAAGCTAGAGAATTTCTGCTCAGATTGGTAGCTCTGATAAATTAATCAAAATTAATTTATGATTTCATGGTAACCTGGTATGCTTCTGATTTAATATAGTGTTATTTTTGCCTGTCTCTAATTATTCACAAGCCAAAATTAAAAGGAGATGCTTAAAGTTGTATTTCTTGCCAACTCCAGTAAAATATAATGGACATCATTAATAGAGTCAAGGAAAAGGGATTCTAATTTAAGTACAGTCATTTAATAGATTCAGTAGTATATAGGGAGGATCTAATTGTGCAGCTTTGAAATCTAGGCTGATTGTATTCTTTGATCACAGCAGTTCAGTGGGCTCAGTGGACAGTGACTTTCCAGATACACTTTAGATATTCTGGAAGGGATTTTAGGAAGGGTATGCAGAGTCCCGTATGAAAACCCTCTCTTTTGACACTTCAATTGTATGCCTCCTTTATCTTAAAAATCTTATACTTCCCAGAATGAGTGTATCATATTTTTCCAGTTTAGGCAGGAAGTAAACTCGCTAAAGGATTCCATTGCTAACCAGAAATCCTGTGCTATAGGTGGGTCGAATCCTGTCCTCTGTTATGAGAATTGCTAAGATAGGCCAGTCTCTGGACTATTTTATTCTGAGTTCCTGCACTCGCCTTTCCCCTGCTCAGTGTACAGGAGATCCTGACCTCTGCAAGCTGCATTTCACTGGCTTCCTGTCAGCTAACTTCCTTCCAGCTGGATTTGATCAATGGCAAGTGTGGAAATGGGGAAGTGGGAGGTAGGAAGAAACCTGGGTGTTCTCTGTCTCTGACTGTACAGCATCTCTCAGGAGAGCAGCTTTTCTGAACCTCCAGCTCGCATGGGTCAGCTGGACTTCACCCCCTCCCCTCTCCTGCCTCTGCAGAAAACTAACTTCTTACTTCTTACTCTTATTAACCCCTAGGATGTCTCCCTATGTTCTGTTTGGCTTTTCAGCACTTCCATTTCCTGTACAACCTGTTTCCTGTATTGACTATCCAATTTAAATGTTCAGAATGTTTTTGTTTTCTGTGTTGGTCCCGACTGGTGTATGAGACAAGTGAGTTTTGTTTTTTGGTTTTTTTTGTTAAGGGTTTGAGCTAATCAACTTGAACATTTTCAGTAAATATAATTATGACCCTTGTTGCACTATTCAAATGAAAGGTGCCACTCTACAGAAGATGATTCGGGAGTTATTAAAAACATACAAGAACCAAAAATCTTGATTAAGCTTCAATATTTTTTCATTCACAAATGCAGAAATGTAGGTTTGAATAATAAATACAATGATAAGTTCCTTTATTGAAATGCTGTTTTATATCTCTTCTCAGATTCCACCCTGCCTCCCCACCACACCCTGTAAGAAGTTTGGACTTTAGATACTCCATGTTTTTTATAACATTTTCTAAGGAGTTATAAATGAAACATTTTTAGAATTTGTCTAAATTTTAGTGGTCTTATCATAAAAAGAAGAAATGAATTTTTGGATTCTTTTTTTTTTTTTGGTACCAGGAGATGTTTGAACTCAGGGCAGTCAACATCCCCCAGCCCTATTTTGTATTTAACTAATTAATTAATTTTATTTATTTATATATGATAGCACAATGCATTATAATTTTTATTACACATATAGAGCACAATTTTTCATATTTCTGGTTTTATACACAGTATATTCACACCAATTCATGTCTTCATACCTGTACTTTGGATAATAAAGACAATCACATTCCACCATCATTAATAACTCCATGTCCCCTCCCTTCCCCTCCAACCCCTCTGCCCTATCTAGAGTTCATCTATTCCTCCCGTGTTCCCACTCCCTATCTGTATTTTATTTAAAGACAGGGTCTCATTGCATTGCTTAGTACCTTGCTTTTGCTGAGACTGGCTTTGAACTTTCAATCCTCCTGCCTCAGCCTCCCAAGCCACTGGGATTATATGTATGTGCCACTGCACCCCATGAATTTCTGGGTTTATTATGATTTTCTTTCCTATGGCATATCACAGTAGGATTATTTTCTTCATATTCCAAGTTCCCCTGGAGTCATCAGTAATGTGCAAAATTTCCTTGGTAACATTCTGCTGTAGTTTAAGAAACTGAACTGTTACTCACATGTTCTTTGGAATAATCAGGCAGTTGATGTTAAGAAAACCTGAGAATCAGGCCCTTCAGTCTACCATCACTATCCCCAACATCATTTCTTCCATGGGGGTTAGCCACTATGTAGTGAAACAAAGCAAATAAAAAAGCTTTGCTAAGAATAATAATGATGCTAGAACATGGGCTTATGCAGTGCTTTCAGACAAACGGAGCAGAGCACCAGCCTCAAGACTGGCCCAAAGTCTAGTCACTAGGACTCCAAACAAAGCAGATGATGGCAAGGTGCCTGGCATGTTGCTGACCCAGGCTAAGCACAGAAAACTCAGTCATGATCTGAGTCTTGGCATTGAAGCTGTGAAAGAAAATCACCCAGAATAACATCAGTAAAAGCTGTATTTTAAAAACTGCCCAGCATAGGGGCTCAGACAGAAAATGGAACTTGTAATGGGTTCAGCAAGAAGGATCACTTGAGGTTCACTTAGTTTTAGAAATAATTGATCCAAGATGCATTTGCTGCCATTGTTTGAGCCAGTAGGGTAAAGGTCTCCTGTTTGAAGGGATGGGCTTCACGTGGTGGTGGTGTGGGCCTATAATCCTAGCTACTCAGAAATCTGAGGTAGAAGAATTCCAAGTCTGAGGCCAGCCTGAGAAATTGAGCAAGACCCTGTCTCAACAAGTGAATACAAAGGGTTGGGAATGTAGCTCAGTGGGAAAAGCACTTACCTGGCGTGTAAGTATTTCACTCTCCACTAAAAATCAAATAAATAAATAAACAAATAAATAAATAAATAAATAAGAGGACAGGGAAGGAGGGAACAGGTGCAGGGATCTCTTGTGGATTAGTATCTCTTACAAAGTGATTAAAACTATTTGCTGAATAAATAAATAAACAAGAATAAACAAGAAAATTTTTTTAAAAAATAATGAGTGCAACAAGGTTTCTCAAGAGTTATCCATTACTTATAGTAGGATTGTTAAGAATGTTTCATCAAATAATTGGCTTATGAATTACCAATTGAATGATAGAGTTTTCTAAATCTGAGAGGAAGAAAAGCTATTCTATTATAGAGTTTTCTAAAACTGAGAGAAAAAAAAAAGACCCAAAATAATGACTAGAATTAAGAAAGGGAAAGAATGGGATGAAATAAGCAGTTATTTTATTACATTTTATTTTTACACATTTTTTCTGAATCATGTTTTCTTAGGGTTAATAAAATAAGATGGAATGAAATAAGAGAGTACCCTCAGTTCCTATGTAAAGATTTTAATGACTCAAATTTAAATGCCTCTGACATTATCTTTTAATTGGATTTAGATAGTAAGATGACATGTTTAGTTTGTTTTTTGAGAATGTATGTTGTAATTTTCTTCAGTTACCAAAAGGCAGCAAAGTTATGTGCTTGCTCCTCATTTTAAACCAAACAAGTCCTCTGATTTCCTCCAGTCTGTGTCAACATACATGCAACATACAATATAAGAACAGGCCCAAGCCACAGTGAAACTTTCAGTACTGCGTGTTGATCTCTCTTCTTGGCAATATTACCGCATCGCAGCTTGCAATATTGTGAATCATAGCCTTGCCTTTTCATTTTATTCTTTATTTAGTACTATAATTATCTAAATGAGCTTTGAAATTATGAGTTGAAGCTTCAGACTAGACTCTGAATCTGCTATTCCAAGTATAAATTTGGTTCAATACTTTATACATCTAAAAAGAAAAGAGCAATGTGATTTTGAAGATACAGTTCAGGTTCTCACCACCCACCCTTCTCCCTTTACCTTCCCAAGAAATAACCACTGTCCTGAAAATAGAGTGATTTTTTTTCTAAGTGTGTTTCTATGTTAATTACTTTCACTTGTCAGTATGCTCCAAACAATGACCACCAGCAAAACTCCTGTAGAGTCATCTCTCTGTATTTGTTGGGGATTGGTTCCGGGAACCTCTGAAGATACCTGAATCTGGAGATGCTCAAATCCCTAACACAAAACGGTGTAGTGTTTTCAGAGAACTTAGGCACACCTTCCACATTCTTTAGATGATTACTAGATTTCTTACAATACCTAATAAGATATACATGCTATGTAATTTGTTATTATACTTTATTGTTTAGGGAATGACAAGAAAACATTCTGTACACATTTAGTACAGATTCAATTTAATTTTTTTTTGTAGTTGTAAAAGGTCAGAATGCCTTTATTTGTTTGTTTGTTTATTTATTTTTTATGTGGTGCTGAAGATTGAGCTCAGTGCCTCATACATGCTAGGCAAGTGCTGTGCCACTGAGCTACAGACCCAACCTCAGACTCATTTTTTGTTTTTTAAGTTTTAATCCATAGTTGGTTGAATCCAAGGACAAGGAGCACATGGATATGGAGGGCCAACTGATTTGACTAAGTATATGTCAGTGATAGAGAATGCACTTCAAGAGGAAAGCATAAAGCATCTCAGTAAGAAGATCTTCAAGAGGCATTTATTATAGTTTGGAATTATATGAAGTCAGCCTGAATAGGGTTCTGAACTGTTTACTGTTACGAAGCAGAAATAATTCTATTATTGAATATCAACCATCTTACTTTAAAAAAATATTTATTTTTTTAGTTGTAGGTGGACACAATACCTTTATTTTATTTTTATGTAGGGCTGAGGATCAAACCCAGTACCTACCTCACCCGCATTAGGCGAGCACCATACCACTGAGCCCAACCCCAGCCCCTCAATTATCTTACTTAAAAGGAGGGAATAGGACAAGACTAACCTATAATTGGTAAAGAAGCAAGTCACTCCTTAGCAAGGATAAGGGATGTCTGGTATTGCTTGTGGTTGGGACACTATTCCTAGATCCTTTGTTTAACATGAATTCATGGTCATGTTTTATTGTGACCCTAATGGTCACAAGGTAGTCTTCTCATAAGTTGATGTTCTGTGAAATGATTTATGTTCAATAGAAGAACAAAAATACTATTATAATCCTTATAAATCTTGTGAATGCTAGTTTCAGGCCAGCTCCTGGTTGATAGTGCCTGTCCCACCCCTATTGTGAATGGACTGCCTTTTTCTCCTGTATCTGTGTATGTAGCTCTATATGCATATACATAGGTATTTCATTTGTGCTGTAAGTTTGATGTTTTTTATTTTTAGATTTATATAATTGACATCATAATGTATGCATGGTCATTAGTAATTTGGTTTTTAAAGTATTCATTCTCCATACATCTAGATTATTCCTTTTAACAGTATATAAGATATTCCATTGTACAAATAAATCACACTGAATCCTCTATAGATGGACAATCAATTTAATTATGCTATTTTGCTATAATAGGTAGTGCTTTCATAATATAACTAGAAATAGCTCTTTATATACAAGCATGTGGGCTTCTCTGAGTGTTCATTCTAAAACAAAATTGCCGGATTCCACAGGATGGGCATTTCATTTTTACTAGGAATTGCCAGATTGGTCTCCAAAATTAATTGTATGTATTTTTACTCTGACTTGCATTGTTGGAGAGTTTGGTTTCCTATATATTTCAACTGCAGTTATTATCAGATAAATTTTCCAGTCTTCTGGATATGTTATTTCAATGTGATTTTCTGCTATTATTGGAGAACCCACATATTTTTATGAGTTTTTTTTTAATTTGGTATTTTCAATTTGTGCATGACTGACTTATGTTAGTTAGTCATCTTTGCTTAATTGAGTCTTTTGCTTGTTGATTTGTAGTAGGTTTTTACTACATGCCCTTGTCTTGGGTACTAGTCATATGTACAGTCTGTGATGTATCTTTTTCCCTTTTTTGTGGTATTTTCTCACTCAGGAATTTTAAATTTCAGTGTGATCAAATGTATCAGTCTCTTGCTTTATTGTGTATATTATTTGTGCCTTTAAAAAACATATACCCTATCCTGAAGACATAACATTGTTCTCTTTAATCTTCTTCTAAATATCTTGAAGTTTTATTTCTTATTCCTAGATTTTAGTTTGCCTGATTATGTATGTGTGTACTTTGAGTGTAGGAGTCTGTTTTTCTTTCCTTTTCTTTCTTTCTTTTTTTTTTAGCATTTTTCCTTTTCATTTGTAATGTTACTTATTTCTGAGTCAATTTTCATATATGCATGGATCTATTTCTAAGGTGTGTATTTTCTTACATTCTTCAGTTTGTCTAACTCTATGGTGATATCACAATGCTTCAGTGACACTTCCCT
This sequence comes from Urocitellus parryii, assembly GCF_045843805.1. Lineage (NCBI taxonomy): Eukaryota > Metazoa > Chordata > Mammalia > Rodentia > Sciuridae > Urocitellus > Urocitellus parryii. Next base: position 36,472,674 of record NC_135544.1, read on the forward strand.
TATTTCTTCTTGAAGGATGATTTAGTTATTGGTGATTCTTTATATTTCTTTGTTGCTTTATATATACCATGTTAGCTTCTTTGGAATCCCTTTGAAAATTCAATAAGAAATGCTTTTTTATATATATATATATAATTATGGGGGAAATATCCATCTTAAAATATTGGGACATTTTAATCAGTAAACAAGGTATATTATCCCTAGCTACTTAGGCAATTTATGTTCTTTAATGATCATTAAATTTTCTCAGTAAAGTTCTACAGATATTTATAGACTTAACCCCAAAATACAGAATGGATTGTTATTGAATGTTATATATGACTTTAATTTTTGTTGATATTGTATTCAAAATCTCATGTTTGCTAACATACAAAATATATTTTTTTCTGATTTTCTATAACAGATTAATTTTATTTGTGAAAACAATTTTGTTTCATATATAAAATTTCTATTTTTTTCTCTATTTTTTAGAAGTAGACATGCTAGTGTGTTCCTGAATTTAAAGGAAATGCTTCTTATGATTCACTATGTAGTATGCTACATCCTATAAGCTCTTGTAGGTAATATTTAACAGGCTAGGACAATTTTATTCTATTTCTGGCTTGTTTAAACATTTTTTACTAAATGCATACTGAACTTTATCAAGTTATTTGTATTGCATAAATGCATAAAATCTGTTGGTATGGTATGTTACAATATGATTTTATAATGTTGAATTATCTCTGTTCAGATATTAAACTATCCTTGAATTCTTCTTGGTTATTATATATTATTTTTACATTTAAATTAGATTTTTTGGGTGGGCTGGGGATGTGGCTCAAGCTCTAACGCGCTCGCCTGGCATGCACGGGGTGCTGGGTTTGATCCTCAGCACCACATACAAATAAAATAAAGATGTTGTGTCCACCGAAAACTAAAAAATAAATATTATAAAATTCTTTCTCTCTTTAAAAAAAATTAGATTTTTGAGTTTCTATTTATAAGTAAAATCAACCTTAAAATCTTTCTTTCTAGTAATATGCTTATCTGTCATAGGTATGATTTATATCTAGCATCATTAAATTGAATTGAAAAATTTTCTTTTTTTTCTGTTCTGCAACAATCTGTTTAAAATCAAAGTTCTTTCTTTAATGAAATTATGGCATTTGCTGGTAAATGGATGGAAATAGAGAATATCATGCTAAGTGAAATGAGCCAAACTCAGAAACTTAAAGGGTGAATGTTTTCTATCATATGTGGAAGTCAGAGTAAAATAAAGGAAAGGGCAAGGGAGGCATAAAGATAAAGAGAAGATCAGTAATGTAGAAAGAGATCAAGAGGTAGAGTGGAGGGATGGGTAAGGGGAGGCAATGCAGAATGAATCCTTAAAATTGTGTTATGTGCATGTATACATGTACAACAGAGAACTTCACCTTTATGTAGGGGTAGAAAGAACCAATAAAATATAAATTAATAGAAAGGAAGTCAGAGTAGAGGAAGCAGAATGGGAAAGGGGAGGGAGGATGAAAGGGAAAATGGGAGGTCATGAACTGAAATAGAATTCCATGCATATATCAGTTTGTCAGGATGAACCCAACTACTGTGTGTAACTATGAAGTTCTAATAGAAAATTTAAAAATTATCTTTCTTTAAAGTTTTCAGAGGGTTCTCAATTAATACTCTATCAAACTGGCCTATTCATCAGGTAAATTTTCAACTACTGGCTCATTATTTACATTCTTATACAATTCACATTTGCTGCTTTGTTTGAAACACCTAAAATGAGCATTTGATCAACATTTTAATTTTATGAAGTTGTTCTTATTGTTTTCATTTTAAAAACTTTCATCGTAATTGTCTTTTTACATGTAATAATGTCATTGCCTTTTCTCTCTCTCTCTTTCCCATCATGCTCATCCTTGTCTGTATTACACAACAACGTATAGTTTCATTCTGACATTAGTGGATATTTGTACTATTTCAAGGTTAAGGATACTGTGACGGGTACTACTTCAAAACACTTCTAAAGTACAAGCATAAAAATTCTGAAAGTTGTATTACTATGAAGTGAATCAGAGATTTCAGCTATATTCAAATTTAGTAGGTATGCCAAACAATTTTCCAGGGTAAATTCCTTGCAGCAGTGTGTGAGAGTTACAGTTGCTTTATATTTCTTCCAACACTCAGTGTTGTCTCTCTTTCATTTTAGCAGTCTTTCTTTAGTTCCTAATTTGCAAAGAAATATGAATGCAACAGTAGATCTTTAAAGTCCTTTTACATATGTCAAGGAAGCATTCCATCTAGAAATGAAAAGAAATCCTGTCATTATAAATGGTTTAGGAGACAAATTCTGGATTTATTAGAATTTACAAACAAAAAAATAAACCAAATTTTGCCTTATTGTTTTTTTTTTTTCAGTGTAAGGTACATGTTGATAAAATGTGTACTGAGTTTCTTTAAACAGGATATATGATAAAACAATGGATATAGTTGTTAAAACTGTTCAGAATATATGTGTGAATGATATGAATCATTACTGGTGTATGAAAATGTTGAAAGAAATAGAAGACAATGAATCTTGTGTTCTTTGCAAATGCTTGTTGGTTGAATCATGGAAGAGTTTTACAAAGATTTGCAGTTCTGTTAATTCTGATTCAAAATTTCTTTAAACAAAAGTAATGCTTGCCAAATATTCAATAATCAGGGATAAAAATGGCAATGTGATTTATGTTTTGCCATCAAAATCACACTGCACCCTATATGAATTAGCTAAATTTGAAGCTTCACGGAAAGGAAAAGCTTATTTTTAATCTAGTAAGATAGATATGAGAATATATTTTGAAATTGAAATTTTTCATAATACAATCCAACATACTGACTTTACACATTTTTCTATATAAATTTTCAATGTGTAGAAAATTTTAATCATAATCAACGATATTATGTAAATTGGCTGAAAAAGCTACAAGGAAAATTTGAGCAGCACCTTTTTACCATTGATAAATACAGAATGGCTTTTCAATTGTGCAATGCCCTCGTGCATTTTATCCCTGGAGGAGGCTCAAGGGGTACTAACAGAGGGGGACTCAACATGGAAACATCCAGTTTCTTGACATTTGACACAGAAATAATCACAGGATGAGTTAGTAAGAAAGGTACAGATAAAGATCCCATGTTCCTGGATAGCCAGAATTAATAATTATCAAAATGGACATATTATCAAAAGCATTATACAGAATTGATACTTTACCAATCAAAAAAATACCAATGACATTCTTCACAGAATTAGAAAAAAGTAGTTCAAAAATTCATTTAGGAAAAACAAGACACCCTGAACAGCCAAAGCAATCCTGAACAGAAAGAATGATGCTGAAGGCATCACAATACCAGACCTCAAGTTATATTACAGAGCTTAGCAATCAAAACAGTATGGTACTGGCACCAAAACAGACATGGAAACCAGTGGAATAGAATAGAAAATACGGAAACAAGCACACATAAATACAGTTATCTGAGACTAGTCAAAGGCGCCAAAATCATATGTTGAAGAAAAGGTAGCCTTTTAACAAATGGTGGTGGGAATACTGGATATCCACTAGCAGAAAAATGAAACTTGACTGCTATCTCTGATGCTCCACAAGTGTGAAATTAATGTGGATTAAAGTCCTAGAAATTAGACCCCAAACTCTACAACTTCCAGAAGAAAATGTAGGCCCAACACTTCATGTCAGCACAGGAACTGACTACTTTAACAAGACTCCTAAAGTATAAGAAATAAAACCAAGAATTGATAAGTGGGATGGTATAAAAAAAAAAAAAAAACTTTTGCACAGCAAAGGAAATAAGAATGTGAAGAAAGAGCCAAGAGCATGGGAGAAGATCTCTGCCACCTGTTCCTTAGCGGACTGACATCCAGAGCATATAAAAACTCAAAAAAGACCTTAACACCAAAAAAAAAAGCCCAATTAATAAATTGGCAAAAGAACTAAATAAACACTTTTTAAAAGAAGCCATACAAATGCCCAGCAAACACATGAAAAATTTTCAATATCTTAACAATTAGAGAACTGCAAATCAAAACTATATTTAGATTTCAGCTCATTCCAATCAGAATGGTAATTCTCAAGAATACAAATAATAAAAAAGTGTTGGTGAGGAAATGAGGGAAAAAAGTACATTCATACATGGTCGATGGGACCGCAAACTAGTGCAAACACTCTGGAAAACAGTATGGGAATTTCTCATAAAACTAGGAATGGGACCATCATATGTGTCCCAGCTACGTTTACAATATTCCTTGGAGATTAAGTTCCATGGTGACCACCCTATACTTGGAGGTCAGAATGTTCCTCTTTGGTCAGTCTAGACTCTAATCATTTGTGAGCACATTGTGTAAATTCCTCAGTTGGGTGACATTTTAAATAACACATCTAATCTCTTATAATCTTACACTGAATGTTCTGTTTATCTTTAACTGAAGAAGCAAGCTTGACATAACTTTTAATGACTTTAGAGGTTTCTATATACTAAAGGTCTCCATTTTCATTTACTTGTCAAATTTGATGTTAATACTGAATTGACATAGGTCGTTAATATTCTTATTTTGAACAGATGAAGTTTTCAGACATAGTTTTGAAATTTGTTTCAAATTTAACTTTTGTTTAGAAGTTAAATCTATTGTTTTAAAAACGAAAATGTGAACCAGAGTTTTCAATCTTATTTTAGATATTAAAGGAAAGATTTTTTTAGAGATAATCCAGTCATTCTTTCAAGTATGTTTGAAATAACTTAGGAACAGGACTGATATTCTTACTGTAAATTCTATGAAATATAAAGGCAGATGATGTATTTCTGATTAAATTTAGCATCCAAATTGAGATAGGCTACCAATGTAAAGTATGTTCTGATTTTGAAGCCCAGAATGAAAAGTAATGCGATATATTTTAACAATTAAAAATATTGATTAGATGTTATTTTGGTAATATTTGGTTCTGTATATTTGGTTAAAAATTTGTTGTCAAAATTTCTGTTATTTTCACTTTTTAATATGACTAATAAAAATTTAAAAATTATGTTTCACCTTATATTTCTATTGTATAGCAATAATCTCTAATAATGCCTTAGATATGAATATATTTGGCACAAGACATCTCAAACAAATAAATTACAAAGCAAATTAGAATTAGTTACCTATGTTTCAATCCAATAGTTTCCCATTGGCTTCAATAATAAAACAAACACCTTAAGCTTGTACAGACTGCATGGTTAGACAATGTGTGCCTCCTCTTCTGGTCATATGACCAGTTCTTTCCCCATTGCACTTTAGTGTGCATTAAATAAAAGCCATATTTTAATATCTTTGCATATATTGTACTTTTCTACAGGTTTTAAAAGTTGCACAATGTGTTTTTGCTACTTAGAATGCTTTGATTCTCTTGACTGTGGTGAATTCCTTTTGTGTCCAACACCACATTTATTTTTACTGCTTGTTATACTCCTTGAATTTACAATTGGGAGGTTAATCACTATCTCATCTCTACTAGCTCTGTGTTTTCCACACATCTCTCTTTATTTCCTTTTATCATGATATTCTTGTTCTATGAATTTGTTTCCTTACCAGCCTGAAAATTCTTTTTGGCCTTATCCTTCACATTTCCTTCATGTCTGGCAAAGCACCTGGCTCATAATATGTGTATGAATATTTTTTAAATGTACGAAAGAGGAAAAGTTAAAGTAATGTAAAACATTTAATTTTAAAGATAGAATGAAATAAGGGGAAATTTTTAAAAATTCAAAGTTTCTAAAAATGGTAGTCTGGGCCTATCTGGCAGTCTTAGCATTGAAGGAAGAATAATTTTAAGTATTTGTCAAAATCTTCCAATAAGTAGTAGGAAAAAGATGAAATTTTCATTGTTTATATAATGTGAAATAAGATATTATATTATTATTGAATCCTTTTTCTTTACTCTTAGTTTTATTAAGCATCCAATAGCATAAAATAATTTCACTGTTCATGCATGCATCAAATTACCAGTGATGTCAGGGACATCAAATATTTTTATGAGTACATAGAAGAGCACATGGAAAACATTAAAGAAAACTTATATCACTAAACAAATAAAAGGCATTATTAAAGCACACACTACTTCAATGGAAAACGTATTTTCTTGTATGTTAACTGGGAATGGGTGAAGTAATGCATAAGGTTTCTAATTTTGGTTGATTAAAATGACAATAATTTATGGATAAAAAATGTATCACCAACTATTAATATAGAAAATTAGATGTAAATTATTCTAATTGGTTTCTCTCCTAAGTATTTGTTTAACATTCTTTGACTTCAAATTACATGTTGATTGTTGCTTAACATAGTGGGTGTTTAGAAAAGACTTTAAAATTTTTAGTTTTTAATTATCGTTGTTATTTTCTCCAACATCCAGTAATTGCCTTCTTGTTTAATCAAATAAAATTTTAAAGTATTCACGGTTATTAAAAAAATCTATGTGTCACACTTAATATTTAGGAATGGTAGAAAGCCATTTCTATCACTATAAAGGTGCTCAACTGTGCTCTTTTTGAAGGTAAAAACTGTAGCTGCATTGTTGTCCTTGAACACCTAGAATTATGTTTCTTCTGATTTTCACATAAAAATGACTGTATTTAACTGTCCTACCTTCCTCACCTGCTGATGAAGCTGGAACACAACTTCTTCCTGGAATTTGTGCCCTGGCCTATACCTGCCTGTGCCCACAGTGAGTCCTCTGACTACATTCACTTCAGGGCAAATGCCACTTCCTGCTATTGGGCAGCCAGTTACTTTAATTTCCCTGGTGACAGGGAATAGTGGAGGCATACTCCTTCTACTGGTGCTTCTAGAAGCTCCAAAACTGGAGGGCTGGTTTCTGTCAGAGGAGGGACACCTGCCCACTTTGACTTGGAGTCAGTCTGTGTTTATGCAGAATCCTGTCCAGCAAGTGTTACCATGCTTTGTTACCCTTCTTACCTTGAACTCAAATCTTGTGATTTCTGGCCCTTTCTTTTCTATCCATGGGCTTCTACCCCAAAGCAGAGGACTAGGTAAGGAGCAAACACCAGACTATGATTTAAGGTGAGAATAGGCAATAGGGGAAAAGAAGCTTTGGATTCTTCAGAGCAATGGCAGAAGTTTCTGGATTGGTTGAGTCTTGTTCTTCCTCCTCATTCTTGGCATTTCATTTTAGTTAACACTAACAATTTTTTTTCACTTTCATGTTAAAGCATACCCTTTCAGGTCTGTGTAGTGTTATCTTTTTAGGTGGCATTTTCAAATGTCTTAAATTGCGCATCCCACAGGACAGACTTGACTGAAGGGATGTGGTTACCATGGTACTCAAAAGACAGCTTCCAGAAAGAAGTGTATCTCCTCCACATACAGAAGTAAAAAACTGAAAATAGATAGAGTGGCATATTTTTCCTCCAGAAATTGAGGACAAAAAGTACAGTATATGTTAGTAAAATGCAAAGTCTAATTTTAGTTTTTTAAAACTCCTTATTATTTTAAATCTAATCTATTTAATGAATTTCAGTTATGACTTTGGCTCTTGCATGAGTCATTACTTCTCTAGCTCAGTCTGATAAGAAAGTCAATATTCGTGCATTCTAATATAAGTACTTTATGAAACTGCTCATCTGAAACTCATGGGACCGTCACCACACTCCCCCTAGGTCTCTTCCCACATTAATATTATTTTTAGATCTAAGCACCATATGGGAATCAAAATACATAGAGGAATCACAGTGCAGACTTCAGAAGGTTTGAAATGGATAAAAATTTATCTAATCTTCTCAATTTATGGATGAAGAAAGTAAAAGTCAAAAAAGGTTATCTGAGATGTCCAGTAAAGAAATTGATTAGAAATAAAACCAGCACTTGCATTTAGATCTCTTATGATTTTTCTTGCACTTGCTTCTATATTTCTCACTGCTTGCTTGATCACTACTTAGGCAAGTTTTATATCAAGGGCTATTCTACCAATGGCAAGCCATAGCTCTCAAAGATAGGTGCTCCTCTATAAAGTCTGTCCTTGAAAACCAAAGCAATAGTTTTGCTTTCCAGGCATCTGTTTTTAAAAAGGCTTAAGGGATCTTGGAATGATCCTGAATGATCATTCTATTTTTCTTCAGGTTGCTGAGTCTGGAACATTTCTGTTATGAATAATTCTGCTCTGTCTGGATGTCTCTGCATCTTTAGTCGACATATGTGATAGTGACTATAGGGATATGGTTTACCAGTAACCGGAATCTTGACCATATTTTGGGAAACATCACATAATTTGCTATAAAAAATGTAAAGTGTGGAAAATAGTCATTGTATAAGTCATTACACTTAGATATATATAAGTTTGTGTTATTTAATTTTATTTCGGTTCTCAGTACTACTGGTGATTTGTGTCTTCTCCTGTTGACTCAATTATTTATCTCATGATCACTATTACAAGTAATTTCTCTTTTCCTTCCATCTTCAAACCCTTTACCTCTTACACTTGAGTGTTAGTGTTGGGGGTGAGTTGGGAATCATGTGAAAGAAATAAAACTACTTAGTCTAACTTAAGTAAAAAGAAATTTAGTGGATTCAATTTAGTGGCCTCAGAGAGGACAAGACCAAGTAGCTTTGGATGCCCCAAAGTGAGAGCTTTGGGTATGGTTGTTTGGCAGGAGCCTGTCAGGTACAGCTGCTAGGGAGCCTGTGTTCCCTACCTTACTCTAGTGAGTCAATATTCAGTGTCCTAGGAGAAAATCTCAGGAGATTTTCTAGATGTCCTAGGAGAAAAGCTCAGATGCATGTCTGCTGTCTGGCTCTTTGAGTCTAGTTGTAAGTGAACATAGACTTCATATTGTGTTGCATACACACAGCTGAGGACCTGGATAATTCTGTGGAAGGAAATCAAGGTATATTAAGAAGTAGAAATCAAGGTATATTGAAAAGTGGAAAACAGCAGTTGTTCAGTAATCTTTCATATTTACCATCTAATTTTTTGCAGATGGATGTGCCCAGATTAATTGAAAAGATTAGTTCCAACTGAAGTAATGCATGAATTTCCCTCTTTTCCCATTTCCTATATACTTTATTTATTTGTTTGTTTGTTTATTTATTTATTTATTTATTTGGTACTGGGGATTGAACTCTGGGATGCTCTACCACTTAGCCACATCCCCAGCCCTCTTAATCTTTCATTTTGAGACAGGATCTCACTAAATTGCTTAGGAACTTGCTAACTTGCTGAGGCTGGCTATGAACTGGCACTCTCCTACCTCAGCCTCTCTGGAGCCACTGGAATTACAGGTGTGTGCCCCACACCAGGCTTAAAAGAAGGATCCCTTGTACACAATATTATTTACTTTTATTGGAAACTTTTGTATCACATATATCTCTTTTCATCTTCAATCTCATTATTACTCTTTTCTTACATCAATTTTAAGTGATTTACCTTCTCATAAACAAACAAAAACAAAATAAGCAATCTTTCCTTTTTTCTTTTTGAGTGCATTCTGGGGATTGGATCCAGGATTATGAAGATACTAATCAGGTTCCTTCTACTGAGCTCCAGCCCCAGCTTCAGGCTTGCCCCCTTCTTGCCTTAAGGTAGCAGCAGATCTCTTCAATTCCTCTATGCAAGTTTCAAAAATGTAGGCTACACCTACTAGCTGTGATGTCCCCCTCCACTCCTTTCTTTACCTGCCATAGTTTGGAAACTGTTTTCTCAAGTCACCAGAGTATTTTCCCAATGCCACCTGTCTTTTCCTGAAAATGCTTTCCTCCTTTGGCTTTGCAGTGTTACTTTCTGTTTTTGAATGCCTCTGACCTCTTGTTTTTTCTCTCTCTCCTGGAACATTTTGTTTCTTTAATGAATTATACATGGGTGTTCATCAGCGAGACATCCTGGGATTTGTCATCACTGCTCTTCCTTTCTTCCATATCCTTACCGACCTGTGGTGACACGGAGGCACACTGCTGAGATTACCTCTGCTCTAAGGAGCATGGCGCTCCATTTCTTCCTTGTGCTCACTACAATATCTTTCATGAAAGGTTGCTGTTCCTAATTTTTAGACTTTTCATCTATTTCTCTTTAATTTTCTATTAATTATAATTTTCTGGATGTTATAAGACTTTCTCATTATTTTATTTGCTATGGAATAGGCACTCCATTAATAGGTAAATTAATGAAATAATTTAATATATCAGAAAATAGACATCCTAATAAAAGTTTGTACAAGATGTACTACACTAGAAATAAATGTGAGATTATGAAGTATAACTTTACGGTTTGCTAAGGTTTCATGTGGAGCTATAAATTCTTACTGAGTTTCCGAGTTACTAATTTTTGGATTTGTTTCCATATTAAGAGCCAAGATCAAGAACCAAATGTCAGATTTTATTATTTCTTCAAATGTTAAAGATTCATTTAAAAACCATATATTCTGGAAATAATGGGAGAACATCATATTTTTTAACAAAATTACATTGTTTTGTTAGGAAAATTAAATTAATATATTGATAATTTTTATTCAACTATGAGAAAAACAGCTAATCTTTTAAATCTCTGACTTATTATAGTAAATTAAAAAGTTGATCATTATTTTATTATATTAATATTTTATCAAACATATGTAAAAAACATATAAGCAAATAGGAAATAAATCAGTGGTTACGTATATGTTAAAATGTGAACACCCACCTATTATTGCAGAAAATGTAACTAGATTTTGTGATTATAATTTAAGGAATATTTCATATAAAATGTGTAATAGTTTTTCAGACCTGAAACTCAAAATGACAGAGTATTTAATTGAATAAAAGATTACCTTAATGTGACAATTAAATATGAGTAGTCGGTAAATGATTGTCAATTTTTTTAAGGATATGATGTTAGCTCATTAAGTTGAGTAAAGAATACATAATTTCCTCATTATTTGTTTGAAAATTAACATATCTTTCTACCTATCTAGTCAATGGAACATTGCCAGAAGATATACACACAATAACAAAAGAAGTTTAAAAATACATGTTAATATTTTAATCTTTCTTCTTCCCCAATGTACCCTAAATAAAGTCAGTAGGAATTTATTGTCTAGTAAATAATTTCACTTCTTTTTAGTCCTCTTCCTCTATGACAGTTAATTAGCATTCTTTCTAAACCTCAGGGGCTATAATTTAATCAATCCTAATAAGACTTGTTAGAGAGAACTCTGATAATCACATTTGGTTTCACAGAAGTGTAAATTTTAGAATCTTGTTTTCACAAGAAGGTTATACCATCTGTCTACATGTTAATTTATTGCTTCAAATTGCATTAACTTTCTTGCACCTTTTATTTGTCACATAAATTTTGGCATTGTTTACATATTAACCCTTGTGTTCCTAAGAAAAATATTGAGGAACTTTTACTCTATTCCAAATAATAATGGAAGTTTAAAGACAAGAGAATAAATTTCATATTCACTATGATGGAAGAGATTTATAATGCTTCTTCTAAATCTCGAAGAAAGCCAAACAGAAATCCATTCTCTGAGCTGTGGGAATATTTTAATCTTTCTCTTTACTTCAGTTTTACATACTTTAATGGCATAATAATTCACCATAGCTACTTTGTGGTAATATTTTAAGCTTTCAGGGAAAAAGTCAAGATGGCTGATGCTTCAGAAAGAAAGAAACAAATAATAGAAGTTCTTGGTACAGTTTTAGGAAGTGCATGGAAACAGAGGAGAAAGGTGTGAGACTGGAGTAGACCATTGACAAAGGAGATAGAGCCTACAGTGGATGGTAGTGCACCATGGTGGAAAGGAGGGCCCAGGTTTATTACAGAAGTGAGCAGAATCAGAAACTTGGGAATATCTGGAGGGGGAAAAAGGGAATACATTTCTTACCTGTTCCCCAGCACCATAGGGGGAAAATTCTTATCTGTTGGTGAGCAAATCAGTTATTCTCATATAAAATGGTCACTCTAGGTTGTATTCGTTTAAGGTTAGAGATAATACTATAAATTTTGCATAAAGACCCTGAACATGCAATGTTTCTGTGGAGAAGGCCCCAAGGCACATATCTGACAAATGTGCACATTTGTAACTTGTGCAAAAATGAAAGGAGAGATGATTAAAAAAGAAGTTACTTTCACTATTGATTTAACATGCTTGTTTATCTAATTAACAAGTTGAAAAAGGAAAGGCTAGGGGCTGGAGATGTGGCTCAGCTGTAGCGCACTCGCATGGCATGCTTGCGGCCCGGGTTCCATCCTCAGCACCACATACCAACAAAGATGTTGTGTCCGCCGAGAACTAAAAAATAAATATTAAAAAAAAATTCTCTCTCTCTCTCTCTCTCCTCTCTCACTCTCTCTTAAAAAAAAAAAAAAAAAGGAAAGGCCAGTAGAGGTAAAAGAATGAACAAGTGAAATCTTTGAGGTTAAGAGAAAAAAAAAAAAGATATAAAAAGGGTGTATTTCTTAAGCTACAATTGCAGTTTCCCAGTGGAATGAGTCAGACATTTTCTCTGGAATGCATATGTCAGGAACAAAAAACAAATGTGTTAGTTGAGCTTTAGTAAAGAAATGATCTCACATCTCTTTGGGAATATCTGTAGGGGGAAAAAAAAGGAAATAAAATTTTCTGTTTCTGCAGCAAAAATTGTGAGCAGATCACAGATATTCTTGTACAAAATGGTAGCTCAAAGTTGTATTTGTTGGTTAAAGGAATGTGAAGCTGTGGATTTTTGCACAAAGACTATGAATATGCAATGTTCCTATAGAGGAAAAATAGTGTGCAGGTATAGGGGATGGTGTCTTTACTTGATTATAGAGGTAACAAAGAGAAGAGAAATAAAGCTATGTTGACTAAGGTGAAAGAAGAGGTTGAGAAACATTCAGGAATCAGGAGATATAGGCAGCTACTTTTGTTGGTAAGACTTCTTTTGAAGATAAATATTTCAATATTTTGGTTAAACCATTTGTTCAAGGTAAGGAATGTAAGATATATAACAAGACTGGAAATATGAAGCAAGGAAGATGAATGGTTTTAAAGAAGTCCTAAAATATGATATTAATATAATGATGATAATAGAAACTCACATTTATTGAGCATTTCTTGTTTGTTTGCTTCAATTTTTTTTTGTATCGTGGGTGTATTTGTTTTGTCCTCACAGTGACTGTTTAGAATTAGGATTCTTTTTATCACCATTTTATACAAAGAAATATAAGACTTTGAAAGACAAAATTTAGGATCCAAGATAGCTGGTAGTAGAAATGGTTTCACATCTTGGCTGTCTAACCATAGGAGAATCGTAGGAACTAGTCTCTAAACAGAAGAAAGAAGAGAGAATCTATTCAAAGAGCAAATTTTTGTATTAAAAAGCCATGGGAGTAAGAACAGAGAGGAGAAGTCATATAGTGGAAATGAAATTAGTATATATTAGAAGAGGAAATTTTTAGAAATTGAGATAGCAGTTCAGAGGAAGAGATTCAGAGTTTAAAGTAATAACTTAAGAAAGTTTTTAAATGTAGATATTAAAAAATTATGTACATTATTTATTTTTGTAGCCTTGGTATTCAGCATATAAGTGCCTCATAAAATTTTGTTGAAAGAGTATAGAGATGAAAGAAAACCTCATAGTTGAATGTCCAATGCCAATGAGATAGCCTGAGAACCTGAATTAAAAGGATTAGAGTAGTTTCCCCCCCCCCCCAGGTACTCTTCTAATGCATTGCTATTTGAAATGTGAAGAGGTGAATTATTTCTCTGAAAAATTTCATAAGTCATTGGCTTGGTTCAAGGAAAGAAAACAGATTTTATATTTTAATGGGAAATTGAGATACTTTATTCTGACTTAAAACACTAATAAATTTTTAAGAACAAACATAAAACAAAAGTGTTATATGTTCTTCTGAATAATAGCATTCACTATGCTAGCTATCTGTGTCAGAAATGTAATTTGTTTGTTAACTGTTGAGTGGAAAAAAAAGGATGAGAGGCTTATCATATACATTAGTAATTTAGAACACAGAGTCTAGAATCAGATATAAGTTCAAATGCCAGTGCTACCAATTATTAGCTGTGTGATCTGTGTAAACTTTATAATGTCTCTGTACTGTTTTTTTTTTGCACTTGTATAATAGAAATAATAATTGTACTTACGTCATAAATTAGTCAGGAGGATTAAATAAGCTAGAATTCATGAAATGGTTAGAAAAACATTTGGCACATATAGTAAGTTTATGCTGATATTTATTAAAAATAAATAAATATATTTATAAGCAATCCAAAGAAGCTATTTGGGTAGGTGAGCCATCTTGTTCTTTTTCATTTTTCCTATACACAAAAATTGTACATTTTTATAAAGATGAGACTAGTAGGCCAAATATAATATTTGAGGAAAATGCCAGATACACTTTGCTTCACTTAATTTTTGTAAACTCTTATTACAACTGTGTAAAAATGCACAGAAAAACAAGTGCATTAAACATTGATGTTGATGGTTTTGAGTATTGAAATTGTTACGGATTGAGAGTGGCCTTGAAATTCTGTGAAGTTTACTCATTTGTGATTCTCTTAGACTTGGTCTTGCTTTGAAGTAAATCACTGTGACTAAATCAAGTCAAATACCCTGAATTAGCATTTAGAATGTTATGTACTTATTTAAATGCAATCATAAGATGTGAATTAGGGAGGGATTTAGGAACTGATGTAGACTGTCCCACGTTATGAACAGTTCAGGTTATAGAGACTGAATCATGTGTACACTTCCTGAGTCTCATATCTAATGAGGACAAAAGAGGATAAGGATGTCATCCGTTCATTCACCAAATCAGGACTTAACCTAATAAAGGCTGTCACTGAATAATAACTAGATGTACCAAGTAGGCCATATTCTAGGCCATGAAATCAGTCTTGATGAATTTGAAATGACTGAAATCATACATAGCTTGTCTCTGTACACAACAACAAAACCAAATCACCTAGTCATAAAAGAAAGATAATTGGAAAATCCTCATGTATTTGGAGTCTGTTCAACACATGTCTATAGAACACATAAGGAAAAGTCACAAAATTAAGAAAATATTTGCAAGTAAAAAAAGAGCAAAATATGGCAAAACTTGTGGGAACCAGCTAAAGCTCAGCTTAGAAGTATTAAGTGTGTACATTGAGGAAAATAAATGAATTGAAAGAAGAAGAAAAAAAATGTCTCAAATCAATGACCTATGTCTCACCTTAAGAAATAGAAAAAGAGCAATCTATCCTCAAAATAAGTAGAGGAAATGTAATAATTAGAAGAAACTAATGATACAGAAAATATGAAAATTAACAGACAAAAATCAATGAAGTAAAATCTAGTTAGGTGAAATTGACAAACCTTTAGCCAGATTGTTTAGTAAAAAAAAGACAAATTATTCTATTTAGTGGGAAGACATAAATTATTAATATCAGGAATGACAAAGAGTATATCACTACAGATACTAAACCAGCAATGCAAGTTAGTTTTTAGTTCTCCATAATGAGGAACTTTGATGTCTCCATTACATCATAACAAGTAAGAAAACTGAACAGAAGAGCAAATCAACAACTCCTCTTGGCTCTGAAAGAAAGCTTAGGTTACAGGGCAAACTGCTGCCTACCACTGTAGAGACACACAGGGGAATTCAAGGAATCAGGTTTACCAGAATATAGACTCCTGCATGGAAACAACTTCTGGAACTAGTGCCAGGATACAGCAGCCTGAGGCTCAATATGGACAATTCTAAAGTCTAAAACTCCAGGGAAACTCAATCATGGTGGGGAGTCATGGAGAATTACCTCCATGAGTTCATCTGGGTCAGCCTGGTTTCCATAGTGCATATAAAAGAAACAGCTTCTTAGGTTGCTGGCAGAGGCAGGGGAAAGGAACCAATCTGAAATACACCTGAGCATGCTGTACTTTTTAACAAGATAGGTCCTTGGGAGGAAAGAGCCTAACCTGTTGGATATTACTCTAATTGATCTACAGGAAAGAAAATTGCCCGATCCCAGTCAGCTGTAGCCATTCACATTAGAGAAGGGGCATAGCAACCTTAATGGCCCACACAACACCCAAGAAGAGGAAGAGAGTGGAAAGACTGACACACCCTGACTTCAGCTCATGTACTGTAAAGTCGCATTAATGAAGATGGTATGATATCGGTGAAAGGACAGATGAATATAGCTAGGGAAATAGAGACTATTGGAAATAAAAATAAATCAGTGTGAAACAATGAACTTGGAAAAAGATTTTACACCTTTCACAAAAATTAACTCAGGTTCATAGATGATGGGACAAAACTTAAAGGACTTTAAATTTGATGACTTTTAGATACAACACCAAGATACAATCCTAGACAGAAATAATTAATATGATGAATTTCATTAAAATTAAAAACTAGTTCAGCATGCAAAAGACAATGTCAAGAGAATGAGAAAAGAAACCATAGACTTGGAGAAAATATTTGCAAAACATGTATTGGACAGTGACTGTAAAAATGTGCCAAAAGTCTTCAAATTCAATAATAAGAAGTATAAAACCCCTTGATTTCAAAACGAGCCAAAGATCTTAACAGATATGTCACCAAAGCAGTTATATAGATGGTAATGAGCATATGAAGAGACAAGTTCCTATCATATATCATCAAGAAAATATGCATTAAACATCAATGGCAAGTACAAACCTATTAGAATAACCAAAATCTGAAACACTGACACCACCAAATGCTGGGCAGGTCTGAAAAAGAAGGAAGTCTCATTCATTACTTGTGGGAATACAAAATGGTAGAACCACATGGGATGATTATTTTGTGATTTCTTAGAGAGGTAAATATACTATCTAATTAATCTAGCAATCTCACTCTTTAATATTTATCCCAATACACATTACAAAGTATAAGAAGCCAATCTGAAAAGGCTACATACTCTTTGATTCCAACAATATTACATTCTCAGAAAGGTAAAATTATGGGGACAGCAAAAATATCAGTGGTTTCCAGGGACTGAGGGATAAAAAGATGAAGCAAGGGGGATTTTTAGGGCAGTTAAAATAATTTGTATGATATTATAATAATATATGCATGCAATTATACATTTTCCAAACTCATAGAAAATATCACACACCAAGAGCAAACCTTAATGTGAACCATGGACTTTAAGTGATTATGATGTGAAAGCAGATTTATCAATTTTAAAAAATGCACAGTCATTGAGGATGTTGATAATGTGGGAGATTATAAGTGTGTGAGCAGAGGAGTTTATTGAAATCTCTGTACTTTCCATTTGAGGCTATGAACTTAAAAGTGCTATAAAAATAAAGTTTTATATTGGTGTATTATGGTATATTATGTGCATGTATGAATATGTAACAATGAATTCTACCATTACATGTAATTATAATCCAACAATAAAAATCTAGAAAAGTATCAGTTTTCAAAGGTAAAGAAATATTGTGGCTATTGTGACAATAAATTCACCAACTTAGGGAAAATTTTGAAATTCCATGGAAGATTCAAACTATCAAAATTCATTGAAGATTAACAGAGATATTAATAATCTTTATAGCTATTAACTAAATAGATTTTTTTTAGTTGTAATATTTATTTTATAGTTGTACTTGGACACAATACATTTATTTTATTTATCTATCTTTATGTGGTGCTGAGGATCGAATCCAGGGCCTCCCATATGCTAGGCAAGTACTCTACTGCTGAGCCACAACCCCAGCCCCTAGGAAATAGATTTTTTTTTAATTAAAGCCCTTCTACAAAGAAGCTCTGGGCTTAAATGACTTCAGTGATGAATTCAGCCAAAGATTTAAAGAAAAAAATAGTGTGAATTCTATGTAAACTCTTTCAGCTCACAGAAAGGATATACTGTTTATACTATCAAACCTCTATTCCCTTGATACCAGAACTAGAAAAAGATGATCCAAGAACATAAAAGTGCAGACAAATAGTACTTCAACATAGACCAACACATTTTTAACTAAATATTGATTAATACTGCCCAATGATATGTAATAAACATGATACTTCATGATCAATTGGATTTTACCCCAGTAAATTAAGGTCATTTTAACATTTTCTAAAATGAGTACTGTATTTTGCTATATTATAGTAGATTAAAAATCAAATGATTTTCAACAAAATTCAATATTCATTTTATGATATAAATAATAGCAAATTACAATTATCTCAATAGTGAAATGGGATCTTTTTAACAAGCTGTGCTAAAAGGATACCCACATACAAAAAGTGCTCTTCAGTGAATTTAATATGGAACAAAAACTTAGACATTAGAGCAGAAACTATGAATTTCTAGAAGAAAATGTAAGTTCAATTCTCCAACATTTAGGAACAAGAAACAACTTTCTCAATAAAATTCCTAAAGCTCAGGAAATAATAGACAGAATTAATGAATGGAATGATATTAAATTAAAAAGCTTCTGCCTAGAAAAGAAAACAAGAATATGAAGAGAGAACCTACAGAATGGAGGAAATATTTGTTAGCTTCTCTTATATCAGAGCATTAATATCCAGAATATATACTCAAAATACATTCCAAAAGGAAAAAACCAAATTAATAAATGGGTAAAAGAAGTAAGCAGACATTTCTCAAAAGAAGAAATACAAATAGCCAACAAATGTTTGAAAAATTTTCAACATCTTCAGCAATTAGAGAAATGCAAATCAAAATTATGCTGAGATTTCATTTCTGTCCAGTTAGAATGGCAGCCATCAAGAATACAAACCAATAATAAATGCTCGAGAGGATGTGAAGAAAAAGGAATATTTTCACATTATTGATGGGATTGTGAATTGGTATAACCACTATGCAAATCAGTGTGGAGGTTTCTCAAAAGACTAGGAATGGTCACTATATGATACAGATGTACAACTCAGTGGTATTTAAACTCACCATGCTATGGCAATACATACATACCCACATTGATAGCTGTACAATTCACAATACCCATTATATTTATAACAGTCCAGGTTGTTATAAATGGATGGTTGGATAAAGAAATGTGATATATATACACAGATGAGGTTTTTTTTTCAGCCAAAAACAATGTTATTTGCAGGAAAATGGATGAACTTGAGAATATTATGTTATGTAAAGTAAGCCAAACTTGGAAAGTTTAGGGTTCTATGTTTTCTATCATGAGGAAAATACAAAGAATAGAGGAAAAGAAAAGAGGAATGGAGCTTATGAAAATCTAAGGAAAGGGACTAGGGGGAGGGAGGAGGGAAGGGAAAGGGAAAATACTGGGGAATGATATTGGCCAAATCTGTACAAATGTGTAAGAACAAATCTCACCACATTATATGCAATTATAATGTACCACTAAAAATATGGGAAAAAATGTGTTTTTTTTCAGTATTACTTCATGATATGTGAAAAAAAACCCACCTCAAATTGTATTACAGATATAAAAAAGGAACTCCCAATAGAAAACTTGTAGAAGAAAACAGAATAGTCTCAGTGACCTTGAATTAGACAAAAATAACAGGTAGTACAATAAAAACCACTATAATAATACACACAAAAGATAAAAACAAAATATAATAAATTGGATTTAACCAAAATTAAAGATGTTCACACTTTAAAGGATAGTTAAAATATTTAAGAGACTAGCCACAGGAAAAAAATTTGTAAATCATATCAGATAACAAATTACACTACTTAGGATATAATAGGAAAGATATTAGTCAACATTTGAAAGGAAACAATACTTTTTTAAATTGCAAAAATATTCAAAAAGAGATATCACCAAAGAACATATTTGTATGGAAGTAGATGCATGAAAAGTATGTTCAATCTCACTGTATGAGGCAAATACAAGATTAAATCTCAGTGAGATATCATAACACACCTACTTGAATGGCAAAATTTAAAAAGTCTGACCACAACAAGTGTGGGCAATGCTGTAGAGTAAATGGAACTTTCATGCATTGCTGGTGAGAATATAAAATTGTGTAATTTTGTAAAATTATTAAGAAATTACTTATGAAATTAAGATACACTTAGCATATGAACAAGCAATTTTACTTCTGGGTATTACCCTAGAAAATATGAAATTGTATATTTATGCAAAGACTCAAACACAAATGTTCTTTATCATAGAAGCCCATCTGAAAGCAAAGTCCATCAAAAGAATTATGAATAAAACAGTTATGGTATATCAGTATAATATACTACTACTCAATAAAAAGGAATGAATTATTGATATTGAAGTACTCCAGATTAATTTTAAAATAATACTGAATGAAAACGTTTCAGAATAGGTGTATACACTACACAGTTTAATTTATCTAAAATTCTATAGAATGTAAGGATATCATAAGATCTGTGGTTGTCTAGTATGGAGCTATGGATCACAAAGAGGCATAAGAAAATTTAAGGAAGTGCTGGAAATGTTCTTTTTATTGTGGTAATGTTTCAGTATATGTATGAACAATTGTCAGCTCATCAAATTGTACACTTTGAATCTATCTAGTTTATGGTATGTCAGTTATCCTTTAATGCAGCTATTAAAAGTGTCTGTTTAGTATATTTTCCAGAAAGAGTAAAATGCAAAGAAAGTCTGGAAGACAGAGAGGAGATAGGAGAAAGAAGAGAGAAATGGAAAGAGAAAGAGAGAGAGTGGGTGGGTTAGGGTAGGGAAGGTGGAGATAGAAAGATAACAAACAGAAAAAAAAGTTTTGGAGAAACAGAAATGCTCATACTCCTGTGGAAATTTAACTGGGACATTTCCAAAGTTTAATTTTGAAAAATGCAAAGTTGAGATGACCCTATTTCTAACAGTAACCAAAGATTCAAAATCAACATCAAATATATCCACTAATTTACAAAAAAAACCTATAAATAAATTGCAGAAAGATCAGTAGAGGGAGGGGAGCAAAGAAAGGGAGGGGGAGAAGTTCTGGTGACCGAATTAGAGCAAATTTTATTCTATGTTTTAGTAATTATGTTAAAATGCATGCTAATGTTATATATCACTAAATATAATAAATAAAATTTAAAAAAATAAAAAGTAAAAGGATTTAGCAACTTCTAGGTAAAAAAATTCTTGGTTAAAAAATCATTTTAATACTATGTAGCATTTATATAAATACCCACTGAATATACTTGACAGGATTGCTTAAATGAAATTAGCCTACCACTCCATCTCCCCATCAAAAGAAAAAAGAAAACAAAAACAAACAAACACAAAAGAACCCAACTGTGCTGCTGGGAGTAAACGGAATGATAAATAACACCATTGGAGATTAAATTGGTTACTAAAGCAGAAGATTGGCATGTGTTCCAGAAAACTGTGCACTGTTTACTAAAGGATCTGTACAAGAAGGTCCAAAGAACACTATTTTTAGTAGTGAAACAAAGCCAATAGTGTATAGGCGTTCTTAACAGTAGGTTGGACTAATAAACTGTCCATCCTAATACTCTGAGGATATTACACAGTACTGAGGATACTGCCCAACAGGAAAGGATCTCACAAGCATAATGTTGACCAAATACAGACTCAGAAGCATTCATAGTGTATGGTTTTCTGAATAGCTCAAAAGCAGGCAGTCCTCATCTGTTTTGTTAGAACTCAGGAAGGATTATCTTTGGGTAGTGACTGTGAGTGGTCTGGAGGGAGTCTTCTGGAACCATGGCAATCTCCTATTATCTGGGACAACCAGTTTATGCTAATCCACTGGGATTTATTCTTTCCATGTGCACTCTTTTCTATATGTCTGATATGACCAAATAAAACCTTTTTGAAGAATCTAAACCTTTACCAAATATAAATATATTTAGTCCATAAATAAGATATAAATATAAAATTAAGGTTTGGATAGTATAACTTAAAAATGCAAAACTGACTTCTGCCTTCAGTTAATCTACATGCTTTCAATTATAAGAGATGGTTTTAGATCAACAGAATAATTAAAACTACATTTGCAAGGATAAATATGATTATTTATATTAATAAAAACTTTTTGATAGAAAACTGTATGATATGTTCCTTTCATATTATTTACTGTCCATTCACTTTATTCATTCCATTCCTGTGATGCATGATGAAATTCATTTTAAACTTGAAAAATCAATCAACATTAGGTATAGAAAATAGAAATAGAAGTGTCTTTAATCTCATCTCTACCACGTTGATTTATGTATAAATTTTCATGTAGTTGATGATGTGTGAAGTTATGAATGGAGGCTCGATGGGACATTTTCATGTCCTGTTCTACACTCTTTATAACTGAATGGTGACTGTTTTCTGTTTTCTGGTGTTTTAGTTTTGAACTATGGCAGCAATACTGCCCAGTTGAATATTTAATAATAATTTTTCTTGAATTATGGATATTTCAAGCAATCTATAAGAGGTATGATTATCAGAATGGTTAGATGAATCATAACTCTGGCATGGCTTGTATTAAGCCTCTACTTTAAGTAATTTTCTCTACCAAAGTTGATAAGAAATCAGGTTTTCTATAATAATTTATTGTTATCTAATAAAGATGCTCATGGTGAAAATTAGAAGAAAAAATTTGACTCAAATTTACAAATACCATAAACTCTCAAAACATGAAAAATATATGTGATGTGATAATCCTTATCCCTTTAGGTATTATTTTTTAATTTTAAATTTTAAGTGTGTGTGATTTAAAGGATGTCATAGGAATCAAGCAGTAAACTACACATGAGGACTTCTCTCCTGTCTCTCAAACAGAACTCTGTTAAAGCACAATCTTGCCATAGATTCCATAAGAGCAGTATAAGAATAAGCTAGCCCTAGGATACTGTTTTCTTTCATAGAGTTCCATATTTATATCTTATTAATAAGTGGGTATGTATGTATTTGAAGTTTAGGGAAAACTTTTTTAATATCATAGGATTTCTTGGATAATAACTGTCCATTGTAGACTATATTTGAAGTAATTATAGGCAGGAAGCATAAGTTTCACTTTTTAAAATTGGATACACATGGGTAATATAGTTCGGGTATATATAGCAAAAAACATTCTAGTATCTATTTAATATTCCATAAATATTTAAAGCATATAAACTTCATTGGAAAGGATAAATTATTTAGTAGACTATATTGAAATAAAGATTAAGAACTTGGAAATTAGGAAGCAGAATACTTAGATAATATGTAAGAACTCTTTTTTTTATTAGGTTTCAGAATAAGTAAATAGGACACAACTAGGTCTAGTCTTTTATAACCAACTTGGGAATAATAGCCTTAGAAAGCCATTTGGAATCTTGTGAGGCTTAGTTTGCCTATGATTCATTATAATAATAACACCAGAATTATGGACAGCATCCAACAAAAGTTAATCCCCACTCGTCCCCATCTTATTGAAATTTCTTACATGTATACACAGTTAATTGATGAAATAATCCACAAATAGGTATTCTGTTTCCAAATTTGCCTTCTAAAAGATATTATTATTCTATGCTGTATTTCCATTTCTTCTTCCTTTGCTTTGAAAGGTTTTAAATTCTGAATTTAATTTCTTTCAGAAATACAGCATTATTCAGATTTTTCAAATATCCTTGTATGGATTTTGATAACTTTTCTTTTTCATGGAATTGGTTCATTTCACCTAAGTTTTCAATTTGTGGGCATAGAATTATTTGTAATATCCTTTTAAAAATATACTTTTAGTGTTCATGGGATCAGTAATGATTATTCTTCTTTCATTTCTGATATCACCATTCTGTTTCTTCTTAATATATTATTCTTGGTAAGACTGGCAGAAGATCTGTGAATTTTATTCTTCTTTTCCAAATAACAACTTTTGGTTTTATTGGTTTGTCTCTGTTTTCTTCTTTTCAATTCCATTAGTTTCTACTCTTTTCTACTTGCTTTAGGCTTAATTTATTTTTTCTCTACTGTAAGACAAAACTTAGTGTTTTGTCTTAATTCACTTTAAATTAAAAGTTATAAATGTGCTTCTAAGTGCTTCTTTCTTAATATCCCAGAAATTTGAAAAAACCGTAAAATTGTTTTCATTTATGTCAAAATAGTTTAAAGTATCTCTTGAAGTCTTCTTTAATTAATATATTATTTCGAAGTTCATAGCTTATTTTTGATATATCTAATATTTTCCAGCTATTTTTATGCTGTCTACTTTTTACATTAAATTCCTTAACATATTGCTTATGGTTATTTTAAACTCATAGATACATGACATGGCTGGTCTTTTATCTGGACTTCAAGTTCCAACATATTTCATTATATAAAATATCAAAGAAAACCCCAGAGCACTGCATCTGGATTCTTGTCCTCTCTGTCTTAGTATCAGGAATCCAACAAGGAAGTGTAATCATGTGAATGAGGAATGGGGAGAGAGTTTTGTCTAAATACTCTGGGTTCATTTTGTGTCTTCCTTCTGTGGTACACTCAGTTTCTATGTACATCTGTCACCCAGAACACCAAAAGTTCAATGAAGGATATTGATATATTTTCTCTACTGGAAAGAAATTTCATGGAACACATTATTATTAATTAAAAGTGAATAATACAACTGGGAGTGGTGGTACACATCTGTAATCCCAGACTTTGAGGCTGGAGGATTAAAAGTTCAAGGTCAGCCTCAACAACTTAGTGAGTTCCCAAGCAATTTGGTGAGCACTTGTCTCAAAACGAATAATGAATGAATGAATACGTAAACAAACGAACAAACAAACAAATAAATAAATAAATAAAAGGACTGGACATGTGGTTCAGTGGTTATGAGCCCCTGAGTTAAATCTCTGGTACAAAAAACAAAAAAGAATAATACATCCTTGATTTTATGTTCCTTGATTAGCTTATTATTAAAGCTTAAATTGTTCTTACATTTTGTTCTTTTTCACTTAATATACAGATATTTCTTTATTCTCAAACTTTGAGACTCTAGTTACTGAAATTTTTGCAGTTTTAATTTAGACTTTTTTTTAACTTTTTTTCTTTTTAGTCAGACTTTTCATAGTTTTATTGCAATATAATTGACATATGAAAGTTGTACAATTAAATTCACATAATTTAATTGTTAAGTTTCAACATGTTTATGTATCTGTAAAATTATAACTAAGGTCAAGATATGGAATATATTCACCCCCTCCTTTTTTTTTAATATTTATTATTTAGTAATCGGCGAGTACAGCATCTTTGTTGGCATGTGGTGCTGAGGATCGAACCCGGGCCGCTCGCATGCCAGGTGAGCGTGCCACCGCTTGAGCCACATCCCCAGCCCCACCCCCTCCTTATTTTGGTTCTTGACCATTTTTGTCATATTAATCACTAAGTATTTTGTGTTAAGTTTTTAAACCATGGCTAAATACTAAATATGTAAATAGAATTTTTGATGCTACTTAAATGGAATTTTTAAAATTTCAGTTTCTAATTTTCATTGACAAGACATGTTTCATTTTTTTCTTTCACATGGGAGCTAGGCCCTTGAGAGTATTGTTGAATAAAAATGGCATCTAAAAATATTCTCATTTTATTCTTGACCTTATGTGGAAAGCATTCAGAATTTAATTATTCTTATCTTAAGTTTAGTTTTATTTGTGAAGACTTTTTATCAAATTTAGTGTTCTTTTCATTCCCAGATTGCAGTAAGAACTCAGTAAATATCAAGAATATCATGAATGGGTACTGTATTCTCTCAAAAACTTTTTTTCAAACATTACAAAATTTAGAGAATTTACATTTCTTTCTTCTTTTTAAATTCTCTTTTATTTTTTCTTTTGTATTTTTTATGATTTCATTTCACATCTTTTCTATGCTTGTTAGCTATAATGTTTTATTTTAGAGACTGTTCTGGTATTTATAATATATATTTTAACTTAAAACTACTTTAAACAGAAGAAACATGCAATTTTGTGTTTCATTTTACTTCTATCACATTTTATACTGAGATGAACTGTTTTCATGCATTTGTATCTTTTATATGTCTATAATTTACATGATACATTGCTAATTTTGTTAAACTTATATTTCTAAGAACTTAAGCTTTAATTTTTAGAATAATTTTTGTTTGTTTTCTGTTTCTAGCAATTGAATTCAGGACTTTGCATATGGTAAAAACTCATTCTACCACCAAGCTACATATCTAAAATAGTGTTAGATTTACAGATAAATTTACAGAAAAAAAAATTGAGACTTTAGTAAAAACAATTCTTTTGCACCACACACTTTCCTTTCTTATTTAAATTCTTACATTAGTGTGATGTATTTGTTACAAGTTCATGTGTTTTTCAGATTTTCTCATTGTTCCACTAGTGGTTTCCATTAGTTTTTATCTAGTGGCTTTCTGTTGCAGGAAACCACACACACTATCAGTGTGTTATCAATATATTCTTGTTTTTTGAGCATTTCCTCATTTTCTATCACTATAAGATTCTCCAGGCTCATCTTGTATATT
The DNA here is from genome assembly GCF_045843805.1 of Urocitellus parryii. Classification (NCBI taxonomy): domain Eukaryota; kingdom Metazoa; phylum Chordata; class Mammalia; order Rodentia; family Sciuridae; genus Urocitellus; species Urocitellus parryii. The sequence goes on from NC_135544.1 coordinate 36,499,088, forward strand.
TCTTGTTCTATAATTGGCTATTTTTTCTATGAGGACTCTTCTTCTTATTTTATTTTTTTTGGTGAATGGTATCAAAAACTAAGAGTTGAGTGCTAGGTTATTGCTTCTAGGTCCTCTCAGCTATAACAGAAAAAAAAATGTGTGTAGATTAATCTGTATATATGCACATATTTACAAATATTTCTGTGTGTAAAATCTGTGTTTATATTAGCATGCATTCTTACTGATGTCTTCCATTGTAATCAATAACCACATAAATCATTCTAGCCTCCTTTCCCTGATGACCTTTAAATTTCCACTCCACATAAAAGGAATCTTATGCTCTCTGTGTTCAGTTCCAGTGCACTTGCACAGTGGTGTCAGAATTGTTGTCCTCTACCTGAGAGGAAAATAACTTTATTGACTAGAGTACAGTGCTGTGTGCTTGTGTTTTTCGCTTTTGTCTTACAAGCTCTGTTCATTTCCAGTTATTTTGGTTAGCACCTTATTCTTAACCTCTTGAGTGAGTTTGTTTCAAACACTATATTTCAGTTAGATTCTGTTCAAAAAGTTTATTCTTCCAGTGATCCTCTGTCCTAATAAATGGTTAAAAAAAAATCTTGCATACAGTTTGGCACAATCTTTTTGTTTTAAAGTTATATAGTTTTGCGTATTCAAGTTAATTTTTTAATATTTGAAATTATCATAATGGCTTTAATTTCCCTGCTTGCAAACTCTAATATTTAGTTCAGATCTTACTCTGTTTAGCTAATTTAATCTCATCCTTTGATAGAGCATTTTTTCCTTCTTTGTATTTGTGGTAATATTTGATTGCTTCCTAAACAATTAAACATTTTTGTAGATTTTCTTTTCTTTCTTTCCTTCTTCTTTTCTGTTTTTCACATTCTTGAGCTATTCCAGGATATCTTTAATTACTTGGAAACAGCTTAATCCCTTCAGGGCTTCCTTTTAAGCCTTCTTAGTTGAGACTAGAGCAGTGTTTTGTTAAATTATTTTAACTACTGAGGTAACCCTTCTCAGTCATTTACCTCTGCTCTGGGAATTATGAGATTTTCTATTCTGGAGAAAAGAGGCACAATTTCCAGCCCTGTGTAAGCAACAGGTGTTTTTACTTTTAATCCTGCTGGGTGGCTCATTCTTGTAGTTTCCTCACATACATGTGTTGATCAGCACCCTGATGAATGCTCAAGGAAGACCCTCTCTGGATCTCCAGTGTTCTGTGTTTGCAGCTGTCTTCTCTCTGCTTCTGGGTTCCTTGAACATCTGATGTCTAGGTCTTCTTTCTTTTATTTATATTTTTAGAAAAATTCATTTACTTTTATGTGGTGATGAATCCAGTGCCTCACACATGTTAGGCAAGCGATCTACCATTGAGCCACAACCCCAGCCCCTAAGTTCTTCTTGAACTCTAAATTCAGTGTCTTCAACTTCAGCAGACTCTGCCTGGAGTTTCTTTCTATGCCCCACTGCCAAGAAATTCTTTCATAGTGATAAAAGGACAATTATAGATCTCACTTCCTGTATAGTCTCTGTCTCAGGGATGTTTGTCTTTTGTTGTATGAATCCTTTTCCCTGAAGACAAGTGCTACATATATATTATTCAACCTGTGTTGTTTCAGGCGTTGAGTGTAAATCCAGTCCTACTTACTCCATCCTGAAGTCACCATCCTGGAGCCAAAGTCTACCTGGTAGTCATTCATCAGGACTTTTTCTTTCTCTAGTCCTAAAATTGTTTCATACCTAAACTTTCATTAATATCGGACGGATATAGTCTTTTATGAAACTTGAATTTTGACATTACTCATCTTTAATTTCAAGAAGCTTCATGTAATTTCTGGATCACATCTCTACCCTGCATTTGTATCTTTCTTACTTACTTTTTATTTCCTGTATTTTTTTAAAAATCATTTTTCTAAGACCTCGGTGATCTTGGTATCTTTACACTAGATATGTTTATCTTATGCTATCTTGTGCATGCATAATTATATTTCCAAATATATGCTTCTTCTATGATCAAAATTAATTCCCCAGAATTTTGTTCAGCAACATTTTTGGTTAACCTGATGCTTGAGAAATAAGTTGCTCCTCTGTTTCATTTGATTTCTGCTATTATGGGAGTGAAGTCCCTTTGTTTTCAAATGTATTGAGAGATTTAAATCAATTTGGCAGTTTTCATTTAATTTCAACATCAGATAGTCATCTACAACTCAAGTTAACCTGTACCAGTTAAAACATCCATTTTAGAAATACTGTTTGATAGTGAAATAGTTAAAGGGATTTTGGCTAGCAACAATTGTTTGAACTTGCTAAGAAGGATTAAAGTTTTTATTTTTGGTAACTGAGTGATATTAATATCATAATATCTTCACACAAAAGTACTCCTTAGAAATAAAGCCTGAGAGGATCATGTGAGTTCTCAAGTTGCCACAACTCATATTTGTTGGGTATTTTCCTTTTTTTAATTCCTTAGAAAATAACCCCTTACATAAAAGCGTAGAACAACTCTGCTGTTAATCTTATTAATTCTTTGTAAAAAAGAAATGAAGATTTCCTGATTTTTCTTACTTGATTTCATTGTTTCTGTGGCTTTGCCTAGCTGAGAGAGAAGAAAAAAAAAACTTGTTTGATTTTCAATTATTGTCTGATTTGTGCTATGCTATTATTTGATACTTTCTTAATATTATAATAAGCTTCGACTTCAAGTTTTTAGTTAAGATTCTGTGAGAGTAAAAGAAAACTTGTTAGCCATTTTTTTGTAAACTTAGCTTCAGGATTTATTTTCTTTATTTTTAATAAGTAATCTTTTTGATGTTACACTAAAAGGACACATTTCAATATTTGTGAGTCGAATTGAAATAACCACTCTAAATGTTATTAGGAATACAAGTAGGAAATTATTCTTGAAGTATTTTAACCTTGTGAGTGAAAGTAGTTTGAAAATTTCTTTTAAATTGTAAACAATAGGGGAAAGTAAGGCAATTCACTCATGTTCAGTTGTCTGCTGTGGTTCTCTGTAACTGGGTTTTTCGGAATTTATATACCCTAAAAATATAATGTTAGACCTGAGAAAAAAATATTATGTTAGCAATAACTGGATGGCCCATTTGGGATAAAATGTTAATAAAAGGAAAAAAAATCTGTACTGATCCTTGATTCAGACACTTCATATCTTAATCTATCAGTTACTTTGAATGCGGTTAAACCAATTTTCTGATTCCTGTGTTGCTGTAAGAATGTGAAATGTTTAATTTCATCAGCATTTCCACATTTTCATTAAAGCTTCAGGATTTTTTTTCAGAGAACAACAATGACAACAAAAGAGTTCTTTTTAATGTTTTGAAGCCAGCAGAATACTTATAGGAAAGAAACTTAAAATCTATATCATTAGGAACTCTGAAATGATTTTCCAGATTCCTTTCATTGAATTTTTAAAACAGTAATCCTATGTGCATTTTCAAGTTTGGTTGCAGCAACCCTTAATAAGAACTCCAAGGGATTTCAGACAGAAAAGACTTGGAATGAAGATGTAACATAAGACAAGTAAGGCTGTTTCACTTTTTTTTTGTCATCTCTAATAAAGTAGAAATAAGAGCAAGAATATGGATGACTCTGAGCCCTGAAAGAAGGCTTAAATTTTTAAAAACTCATCTTTATTTGGTCTCATTGCATCTGTCCTTTGTATCAAAGTACTTCCCTGGTGATTCATCTACCTCTGAAACTATCCCTTGCTTCTTATCAGTTTCTTTTCTTATCACAATCTTTTAAAAATTTAGATCTTCCAAAAGTGTCATTTTTTTCCAATCTTGTTTCTCTGGATATTCTCTACTTGAGGTTGTTTTTTTTTTTTTTTTTTTTTTTTAACCCATTTCCTCTAGTCACATGTTCATTCCAAATTGTTTTATCCTTATGTATCAGAAATAATGCCAATTGCTAGAAATAAAAGATTTAATCTTCTGGTATCATCCTTTTATTTGATGTTTAATAAGATGCCTAATGCTCCCATTCCAAATATTATCGGGAATCCAGCACCCTGCCTTAGGAGCTTCTTTAATTGTGTTTGTCTTTTCCTGAAATTTTTAAATTTTTTTTAGTTGTAGATGTACACAATAACTTTATTTTATTTTTATGTGGAACTGAGGATGGAACCCAGTGCCTAATACATGTGAGGCAAGCACTCTGCCACTGAGCGCCAGCCCCAGCCCCTTGTGTTTGTCTCTTACTTGAATTCCTGCTCCAACTGCTCTTTTACCATCCAGTCATTTCCTGTACCTAAGGTTTCCTTTCCATATTGCTTCACCCTGTGTGTGGCCACTGCCCTGCTTTGTTAAGGCACCTTTGACACATGCCTGATGCATCCACACAGATTGTTATGGAAAACTAAAAGATAAATGAAAAAGACTAGAGTCCAATATACATTGGGAAATTATTTAAAATTCTTATTAAATTGGAAACTAAACTAATCCTTGAAAAGTAAATGAAATTTCTACAACATGCAAACTGAACTTACAAATCACAATTGCTGTGCATTTTTTGCTACCTGTAGGTGCAGCGAATAGTGTGGGTCTGACAGAAAGTAAGGTGATGTGCTTTTCCCTCCTTACTCTGAAGCTTAGGTATCTGCAATTTCTGGTTGCCACCAGCTAGAAAACTAGGTGCCTCTCCCTCTTCAATGTAACCTGAATATGATTCCCTCTAATTGCACATTAAGAGTATTTGTTAGCTGGGCAAGGTGGTGCATGCCTGTAGTCCCAGTGGCTTGGGAGATTGAGACAGGAGAATGGCGAGTTCAAAGCCAGCCAGCCTCAACAACTTCGAGGTACTAAGCAACTCAATGATACCCTGTCTCTAAATAAAATACAAAATAGAGTTGGGGATGTGGCTCAGTGGTCAAGTACCCCTGAGTTCAATACCTGGTACCCAAAAAAAAAAAAATTTGTGTATACATTTGGAGACTATGTCCTTCAGAAAGCAAAGGGATTAGGAACCATGAGATAGGTTGCAGTTATGTGCACTATATCCTACAAGAAATATTGTTAATTAGAAAAACTGTTGAAAGTAGACTGGGAAAAGAAACCTGTTATGATGGGTTAATTTATAATATGTAATATATATTAAAACTAATATTCCCATAATACAGATACCTTTTTCATATATATATATTATAAAATGAATATATATAGTTTTTCAAATGTAAATATTTCTTGCAATGTATTAGAAAAACAGGTGCTGGAATCCAAGAAGATTCCACCTCAGATCATTTGAGGTCAAATAGTTCAGACTATTATTGCAGTCAAGTTTGTATCTTCCACACTATTTCTCAACCAGAGTTCCAAACCACCTTCATTTTTTTTCTTGTATGATCTGTTAGTGTAGCAAAGACAACATGTCCCAAACTGAATTGCCTCAGCCCCAATCCATTATGTTCTTGTACTTCTTATTTTTGTTCTTTACTAATGACATCCTTTAACCACTTGGATCTGTATGTTCTTCTTCCCTGTTGTCCTCATATCCAGAATTTTCCCTTCTTGAACCTTTAAACCTGTATTCATAAAAATGTTCTGATTCATGCTCTCTCTTGCATTCCAACTGTAACACCCTTGCCATGCTAATTCTATTTCTTGTTATATCCCGTGGAGGCTATTAATAAACTTGTAACTATTTGGCATGTCTCTAATCCCTTTCTTTTAGAGCTTAAGATTCTAAATTAAGAGTTAAGAATCATGCTCTTCTCTTGACTAACATCCTTCAGAATTTTTTTCTCTCAGTCTGACTAAGGTTTTTCATTTTTCTCTTCATATTTTTACTTAAATGCCACTCTTGAATTTACTTTTATTTTTTATAGAACTACATGAGGGTGGATGGCAACTCTTTGCTGATTTATTGACATCTTTCTTTCCTTCCAGACTCAACAGTCAAGTCCCTATTCATGATTTTGTTCATCCAGCCTCTTCGGGAATTCCACTCCCTATTCTACTCATCTACACATGTCCAAAGATATGTAATTCTTCAAGTCTTAAATCACATAACACCTCTTCCAAGAAATCTACCAGGACTCATCTTTCTTTCCTAGAATTCATTTTACATTTTATCTATACTTACATTCTCTATTTTATGATAAAAATTTGTCATTTCATTCTTACCCTGACTCTGAGCAGGACAGTGCTCACATATAACCAATTCCAATGTATATTTGTTAAATGAAAGAAACATCATAAAATTGGCAGTAGTAAAGATAAGGGAAATTATCGAGGGGTAATTCTTAATGTGGTACAATTATTATTTTCATGGTTTTGTCAGTGAAACCATTTTTTTTAATTAATTGAGGCAGTCTAGATTATGCAGCAGTAGCAAATTAACTCCCAAATCTTAAAGGTTTAACCTATCAAAGGATTATATTTTGCTGGTATCACATATGGGGCATCAAGGGAATCTGTACCACATTGCTATTTAGGGCACTGGGTCACTGGAGGCTCAATATCCGATTATATTCACCAAAAAAATAATCTAGAAAAGCACACATTATATTTTATTCCTGTTATCCAGGATTCTGCTCAGAAGTAACAAACATATATTCTGCTCAGTCCATTGGCCAGAATTACTTATAACGCACCCCCAACCAAGAGGAGGCTGGAAGAATTGGGAAGCATGTGGGCATTTGGTGCACTCTGTTTACCACCCCCTCCCTACCAGAATAATTTGCATTTAGAAAACATGCCTTATGTTTCCAGATAGGAAATATTTATTATACTATTAAACCTAGAAATATGTATAAGATGAATTACATATTTTGAAAGTAATAAATTTTATATGTAGAAATAATTATGCAATAACATTTAAGACAGTTTAATATCATCTCTTATTAAAGAATCAATTGAACAACAAAACACACAAAATTAAAATTGAATGATTTATCAATTTTCTTAAAAAAATTGAACTGTATGTACCTTCTAATTATTTTCTTAATTTTCCTTTTATGTTTACAGATATTACTTGTATATATACCCACAGATAAATGAAACTCTACTATTGTAATATTTCCTTTGTTTAATGATAACAATATTTATGAAATGTTTGTGTTTGTTAGTTAATAAATAACAATTCTTTATTGTATACTAGAAACGTGTTGACAGCTTTATGTATGTAATCTCTTAAAATTTCAGAATATTCCTCTTTGGTAGGTAAATTATTAATATCATCAGTTTATATGTAAGATAATTGAAGCTAGGGTGGGATGATAACTTTCTGAAATTATCACAGTGCAAGTTAAAGCTAGAAGCTGATTCTCATTATTTGTGACTCTAGTCTCTTAACCATGCTGAGTTTTCGAGTAAACTTTCTCTAAAGATATTAGCTAAAGGTACTTAATTTGGCTCTCAACGTCCAGAATTTTATGTACATATTTGATTTTAAAGACTGTAAGTGTTTGGCTAGTTTTAGAAGTTAAGTATAAAATGAGAAGGAAGATCTAGGGCCTTCCTTTTAAGAACTCATTCATTTGATTCAATTCCCAAAAGAATTGAAAAGTTTTAAGTTATTGACTTTCAGAAGTGAATGGGAATGTATTCATGTGGGAAAGGCCTTACTGGGACCTCCCATCTTTGAAACTAAGAAGGCCAGACAGCTGTAAACAACCCGTCATTAAACATTCCACATTACTGCAAATGGTCAAGAAAACAGTGTTCTAGCACTTAGCTTTTGGGGTCTCTAGATTATAGTGTTGGTGTTTTGACAGTTGTCCAAGAAAAGAGAGATATGAGCAATAATGGGGAAAAAAGTTGGGAAGGAGGCGGACAGAGGAAAAATGAAGATGTGAACTTAAGAGGGAATTAAATAATTTAGCATTTCATTTATTAGGATATTGCCCTTGGTTAGAAAACACTTTTAGATTTTTTTAAAAAATATTTTTATTAGTTATTGGTGGACCTTTATTTATTTATTTGCCTATATGTGGTGCTATGAATCAAACCCAGTGCCTCATACATGCTAGGCAAACACTCTACTACTGAACCATAACCCCAAACAGGAACTCTTAGCTTTTTCAGAGGAGGAGATACATACCTGCAGAAATTTTATTGGCTGAAAGAATGGAGGGCATCTAGTATGTAGTATTAAACAAAAATATGTGTGTCATTGACGAATTCTTGGGTTCATTTTGTGTTAAATTGTGTATTCAATTTCTTTTTCTGTATTTAGCCAAACTTCTTTCTGCTTTTACCCTGAGTAACTATTTTGGCTTAGTAGCTATCTGTATTATGCCTTTTCCTGCATGTTTTAGAATGCTTAAAGAGAGAAATTCATTGATTGTTGGCTCTTATCTAAAAGGCGCATATTGGCAACAAAGATATTCCAAAAATATTTTGTTTGTTTTGAGCTCAAAACGAGACCATGTAAGACAAGCGTATTGGACAGCTTTATTATTTTATCTTTATTTATTTTTTTTTATATATATAAATTTATTATTTTATTTTTTAAATACATGACAGCAGAATACATTATAATTTTTATTACACATATAGAGAACAATTTTTCATATATTTGTGTATAAAGTATGTTTATGACAATTTATGTCTTATATATGTACTCTCTTTTATTTTGCATTATAATTCTTATTACATATATATACCATCATTTTTCTTTTATCTTTAAATGAGTCATATTGAGACATATATCTCATAGTTGAAGAAGACTGAATAAACAGAAAAAACCTTTGCATTTTTGTCTTAAATTACTTAATATAATTTGTTACATGTCTGTGATTATTGAAATTTAATATTATGTACCTCAGTTTTTGATGCTCTGAGAAACATCACACTATAATGATCTTATATAAACTGGTAAAAGCAATTAAACAAAGACAGATCTTGTACTTCAATATAAACATCCCTTAATAACTAAGAAAATCAGATTTTTAAAATATTAAAAGTTTTAAATGTATTAATCAGGTTTTTACTATATGATAGTTTCATTTTGAAAAAAAATCTTAGTGATTTACTTGGCATCTAATCCAGGCAACCTCATAGGTAATAGGTCTTACAACATGTACAGAGGGCATATTGGCTCAGGGTCACAGTGATTAGTTAGACACAATGACTCCAAAGATAGTTCTAAATAAATTTCTTAAGGGAAGAATCAATGATTTAATTTTCTTTCCAACATTCAAGGGTTTTTGTTTGTTTGTTTGTTTGTTTGTTTCTTGTATCAGGGATTGAATCCTAGGGCACATCCTTAGTCCTTTATTATTTTTATTTTTTTGAGACAGGGCCTCACTAAGTTGCTGATGCTGACTTTGAACTTGCAATCCTCCTGCCTCAGCCTTCTAAGATACTGTCATTCTAGGAATTTTTAAGATGAAGTTTTAGAGCCTTAAAGTATGATTTCATGTTGGTCTTCATGAAACAGCAAAACTATACAGTTTTTTAGATTTTCAATATTCAGTTGTAGCGGGTAAGATGGAAGGTTCAAAGCTTCTATCAGATTATCAAAGGGACTTATTTGCACACAAATTGAGAATCATCGAAATAATTGTTTCTTTCTTTTATTGTTAAGTATAAGGTAAACTGGAATAAATTACCTAAAATCAAATGGAGAACAGAGACACAATATTGTGGCCCTCTATGTTTGGAAAAGAGCACTGCAAGGACTATTTCATATAGGTAATATTATGCTTTTGAGGCGGGCTAATATTTGGACAAATGAAATGGAGAGAAATGCAGACTGGATTGAGGGAAGCATGTGGATACATATGGTGTATATTCATTTGTTCCTATATTAAATATGGGAAAGAATACAGTGCTAGGTACATTTGACAAGAAGACTAGAGCCAGTTTCTTTTTTCCTTAAAGTCACTAATTCACATTCTTATCACTATATAACTAAATTTAACTATAATGTATATTAGCCTTTCAAATTACCTAGGGGATATAGCATCATATACTAGGGAAAATATCTGAACATAGAAATAAGAAGAATCATGTTTATTCTTTTTATGGCTAGTATGTGATGTTTCTGAGCATCAAATAACTCACCTGTCAACAAAGATTGATAAGATTATCTGCTGTTTCTACATTACCCTGGGTTGCTGTGAAGATCAAAATCAATTACATAATAACACCTTTAAAGTTTGTAATGTGATATAAGAGATTTTAAATAGCATGTTCAAAATTGTCTTACATAGTTTAAAGCTAAATTTGCTTTTGGAGATTTTTCTTACATTTATGAAGGCTTTGAAGCATAATCCCCAAAAGAAATTCTATACAAAATATTGTTGTTACCCCAGAGAAGAAAAGCTATTTTTCCCAAATATTCTTCAGTGTTTTATGTCTATAACACCAAAAAAACTCTAAATTTTAATTGAAAAAAATTACATATGAATATAGATTTATTTTATATCATAAAATGATATTGATTTCATTAAAATTAAAAATTATTATGGCAACATATATATCCATTGTAATTCCATCTTTAAACAATGTGGTTAATTGGGAAGTTTTCAAAATGATAAATTACAGATACGGAAGCTGTAAAACTCATTTTCTTATTGAATATCAGTTTATATTTTATATTTTGTTTCTTCATTTCCCAGAATTAATAGAAAAAGCTGTTGAATGTGTTTATGATTACTAAACATATCAGCTCCCCCACCCCGTATAAAGGGCCGTCATGTTTCATGTTGACATGTGTTTGTTGTTTAACGTGTATATGAAAGCCTGTTCCTCTTGAAAATGTTTTGGATGATTGAATGTGTCGACAGCACACTGCAAAGTGTGCTGGCCCTTTAATGCTCTGTTTCTGTTGTCATGGAAATAAGATTTTCAAGTAGGTTTGTCTGCTGTGCTTTGCTTTTTATAGACTCATTTCAAGTTGGTTTTGGACAAGCATCCTTATCCTTCAAATAAAAACACTGATCTTTACTTTACCTTCTTCTTCAGTGTTTTTCCCAGTAGGGTTTCTCAAAACCCTGGGGGGTCAGCAGTGTTAGAATTTTAAGGCATGTACATCACACACACACACACACACACACACACACACACACACATACACACACACACACACACTGAGCTATTGAATCTAAAACCAAAGATTTAAAAAATTATTACAATATAGATGCAGGTTCCAGTTCCAATTTCAAACTTTTCAAAAAATTATTAATTATATTATTCCAGTTTCAATTTATATAAGAAAACATTTTGGAATATAAACAGAACCATTAATTACTCATGTCGTTTACTAAAATTCCTAAACTTGGTGTACATTTTTCTTCATGAATCGGCCTTTATTTATGTCTACAATGCAGTTCTAAAGAGAGACTGGTTGGATTTGATTCTGTTCCTAATTAGTTTGGATCTGAAATGTCCCCCAAAGCCCGTGTGCTAAAATGATCCTGGAAAGTGGTGGAGCTCTAAGAAATGGGGCCTCCTGGGAGATCTTAGGTCACGGAGGTGATTATGGGATAATGTTCTCTTCCTTTCCCACTCTGCTTCTGGCCTCCATGAGGTGCTGTGTCTGGCCTCCAGGAGGTGCAGTGTCTTGTCTGTTCCTCCATGTGCTCCCAGCCATGCTGGGCTACCTCAGTATGGGCCCAAAGGTGATGGGGTCAAAATACTAGAGACTGAAACCTCTGTAATTGTGAACCAAAGAAAAACTTCCATTCTAATAATATGGTTATCCCAGGTATTTGTTACAGCATGGAAAGCTGATAAACAGAAATTATTCCCAGCTTCCCAAATCAGGCCTTTTTCCTAAGTGCTGGGAAATTTATCATAGGTTAGGCTTATAGTTAAATGTGAGAAATTCTTTTTCTATCTATAGTGAGTTGTAGCTATAAACATCTTCCAGTATCTAGCACCATGGCTAAAAAATTATTTTTCTCCCTGTTTTGTTGGAAATATGTATCTTCCTGATGAATTGGCCTGAAGAATCTCATTACTAAAGAATCCATTGTATTGGTTCTGATTTAAATATCAATTACATTTTCTCTCTCTTTAGGAGTTATTTTAATTTCTAAATTTTTAATTTTAGTTATGTCTTAAAAATATTGTGGTAGACTATATTAGCATTCTCCATTGATTCTTCAGATAAATGTATGTATTTGTGGATGTACATAAAGATAAAGAACCAATTATTAAGTATTTTACTAGAAATCTCATCTTCAAACCTACTCTTTTCCCACCAACACTTTTGATGATGTGTCTGTTTCTGTTCAACTTATATCACAATTTTTTAAAAATTTTGTGAGTTTCTTTTTTCTTATTTTTGGATCGGAAGAATTCCTTATATATTCAGAATACAACCTTGTAATACAATAAGGCAAGCACAGTTCCCAGTCCATAAGTGTCTTGATTTCAAATTTTCTTAACAATGTCTTTCAGAAAGAGAATATTTTTGTCTTTGATAAAGACAAAACTGTTTTCTCCCAATTTGTCACTGTGTTTCGTTTTGCTTATTTTTTAAGTAAATCATTTAAAAATATTAGTATAGAATATTTTCATATTCTTTTCTTGCATGTGGGATATTAGTTACAGTTAGAAATGTTTCTCTCATTCAGGCAACAAAGGAATTTATCCATGTTTTATTTCAGTTTTCATTTAATTCTAACCATTTGTTTTCCTCTTATTCATCAGGAGATCATTGCAGTACATGATGTGAAATTCTTCTTTTTCAAAATGGCTGGCTTGTACCAATACCATCTATTTAGAAGTCTAGCTTGTTAAAAGAGGCTTTCCAGGTTTACTTGAACTTGAAAAATCTTAAGTGAAAAATACAACATGAAGATCAAATTAAGATCAAATATTAGGATCAATGTTAAGATCAAATAAGATCAAATATTACAATCAAGGTTAAGATTGAATTAAGATCAAATGTTAAGATGAGCATTAAGGTAGTAGAAAATGGTTACTCAAATGGCTGTTTCTTTTTGTTGTTCTTGAAACCAGTCTGTTGATATATATATATATATATATATATATATATATATATATATATATATATATATACACACACACACACACACACACACAAATTCACTCATTGAAGCAACATATCCAATACTCACATAAAGTTTTCTTAAGTGTTCAGGAGGGAGTAATAGGTGAAATGTGAGTGGGAAGGTAGTAACAAAGTTCAATTATATTTTTTTGTAATAGGTTTTGTTTCATCAGAGTCAATTGCTGATTCTGTTGCAGGCAACTAACGTTTAGTGCAATAGACAGAAAAAGAAAAGTTGCAACTTTCCTTATGTAGGACAGTAATATTTTGTGTGGTTAAGTGTGGTTTTTTACTTCTGATTTTATTTTTCCAAGGTAAATGGAAATATGAATTTTCATTTTTAAAGATAATAAGCGTTAGGTTCTTCTGAGTGGATTTAGGTTTGGGGGAGGGAGCAGAATCAGTAGGTCATTTTTGAAAATGTTGATGTGAGATGCCCACAGAACATTACTGGAATGGTGTCCCATGCCTGTAATCCCAGTGGCTGAGAAGGCTGAGGCAGGAGGATTATGAGTTCAAAGCCAGCCTTAGCAAAAGTGAGGCGCTAAGCAATTCAGTGAGACTCTGTCTCTAAATAAAATACAAAATAGGACTGGCTGTGTGGCGCAGTAGTTGAGTGCCCCAGAATTCAAAACAAACAAACAAACAAATAAAATGTTAATGGGGCTCTCTCTGGTGGGAGTCCAGTGTTCAAGGACATTATTTCCTCAAATGCTAAGGACAACAAGTTTGGTAAATCATAAAAGTCACTGCATTAGTCTCCAAATTAATGTGTATCTGTTATTTCAAGTCCAAACGACCTTACTCTCTGAAGCTTAGATGATGGTATAATGTTCATTTCTACATTTTTGAGGGGCAGTGCAATAATTCCACATTGAATGGTAGTTTAAGAACTGTTTTGGGATTTCTTCTTATTTATTTATTTTTTATTTGTTTGTTTCCCTTGATCACTTATCTTGAAAATCCAAGCAGAACATGGTGTAAGTCATTATTAGAAGATTGTGTATGGTTTAACCAACACCTATTAAGTGTCTATTCTTTACTGGAGAAAAAAAGTCAACTATAATGACCTTTAAGATATTACCAGAATTTGACTTTATCACTAACCATATACTCTTTTGGTTTGGCCTGTTATCCTATCTCTTTTGGTTATCATAGTAGATCTCTAATAAGTCTCTTCCACTTCTGCTCTTGCTTCTTGCAGTCTATTTTTAACATAGTAGCTTGGTTTATTAGTTTCCTATTATTCTTGTAACAAATGACCACCAATTTGGTAGGTTAAAACAATGCAAATTTATTATAGATATTTTTGGCCCCGAGTCTGCAATGGGTATCAGTGGGCTAAAATCAAGGTATAGGCAGTGCAGTTCTTTCTGAAGACTCAGGAGAAAATCTGTTGCCTTACTTTTTCAACTTTCTAAAGTTTACTTGATGTATATGGAGATGTGGTTCCATAGTGAAGAATGATAGTGAGGACAAGCATAGAGAGTGTAGGGTTTTCAGGGAATATCGATTATAGAGCATCTCATGGCCGAGAAAATCAGCTGTTCTCCATAGTGTCTTGCCCTTTTGTAATATGGAGCATCTGCTGGGAAGTGGCTGCCCTACTGGGAACCACATCTTGTAGCCCCCTACAGTGAGGGACAGCCAACTAAGGAGTTCTAGGCAAGATTCTGTCAGTGGACTCAAGGACGCCCCCCCCCCCCAGGCCAGCCCCATAAATCACTACCTGTGTTCTACACCTTTTTGCACTTTTCTCTTTCTGTTTTTTGAATAGGAGATAATTCCCAGGTTAACAATAGAAGTCACACGTTTAAGATGGCAGAGCTTACTTGGGTGCTGTGGCCCATGCCCATAATTCCAACAACTCTGTAAAGTTGAAGTCACAGGACCACAAGTTCAAGGCCAGCCTCAGCAACTTAGAGATCTCATATTAAAAAATAAAAGAGGACTGGAGATGTAGACTAGTAATATGGCATGCCTGGGTTTAACTCCCAGTACTGCAAAATAAATAAATAAAAATAAAATAATAGTAATAAAATAAAGATGGCAGAACTAACATCAACCTAAATTTCTGAATAACTACTTATAGAAATGTGGTCCTGCCAAATATTTCACCTTCCTAATTCTGTAAACAAAAGCAAGAAATTAGCTTCTATTGTGTTTGATTCATTTTATGTTTTGGGATCTTTTTGTTACAACAATTAGTTTACCCTGATAAACATATTATGTAGGAATGGTACTCTAGTGGTTTAGAAATCTGTAAAGTTAATTGTAATGAAGTAATTTTGGAAAGTTAAAAAAATTAAAAATAATTTTTATAACAAAATTATTAATTGTAGAAAATTATAAAGCACAGATAATCAGAAAGATAAATAGATTCATAATCCTATCTTAAATGTCTAGTTTCTGTCAATATCGTTAATATATACTTGTATATGCATTATTCTCTCTTTGCTATAAATTTAGGATTAAATAACAGTGGTATTTTGTAATATTTTTGTATCTTAATATTTTTGCTACTTTGTAAAACTATAGCCTCTGTTTTTTAAATAGACCCAAATAAAACATGCACACACACGTGCACACACATTCACACACACACACACACACACACACTTAGGTACTTACATGTATTTATATGAGTTATTAACGAAAAGGAGTTGAAAGACACATACTAGGAATTAACATTGGTCTTTTGGTTAGTTTAGTGGGGATGGGAATGCAGAAGGATAGAGAAGATCATTAATTGCAAATATATTTTTGTATCATCCCTTAGATTTTCTTCTTCAGTTGCTTCTGGGGCTACAGAATTTTCTTGAAAGCTTCCCAGATGATTCCGATATAAAGCAAAGTTTATTGGATGATCTCTGATTTCTCAAGACAGCCATATTCTTTGCAGGGAGTAAGCCATTTTCGAGAAAGTTAGTATACAGAAGCTAACAAGGGTAAGCGGGTAAATTTCCACCATGTGATAAAATTAATGTTTCCTAATCATTTAAATGGGTCCTGGTGAATGATATTCTCTCATATTGTTTATATAATGGTTTGTTCCCAAGGAGAAACTCTATAGCTGCAGCTTACCAGAGTAAACAGACCTGGCAAGTTTTAACAAGCACCCAAGAAAATTAGATCTAGTTCTGCAGCTGTCTTAACTATGCAGGGAGAATAGGATGGGATCCCATGGTGTGCTCAGCAGGAGGACCTGGAGGGACTGACAATGGAAGGAAGAGCAAGGGCAAAGTAGTAAGTGCCAGCAAAGGAGAATGGGTGCCATGTGGCTTACTCATGGGCTTGTGACCCTGTCTGGAACATAAAGGGATGAAAAGAAACACATTTACAAGCAATCCACTTTAATGCTCCTTTATTCTCTCTCTTTGGGAGAGAGACATGATGTAAGATTCATGAGAGCTTCACCAAAGCGAAGAAGGGATCTGTTTAATAGTAGTCATGGTAATAATAATTCTAAAATGTATTATAAGTCTTATTTTTACAATTCAGGTTCTCTCAGCTCTTGTCAGTGCAAAAGGTATAAACAGGTTTTTTTCTTTTTTTTTTCTTTTTAAATTCTTGTTAAGGGAAAAGTTCACAGGTGAGAGAATGCTGATAGTTTAATCCATTCCATTCCGGATTACAAATATAATGGAGACATTGTGTACATACTGGAGCAAAGCGAGTTTACAGTACACTTTCAATACAAAAGGAGTAAAGAAGAAAAAGGCAATCTGTGAAGGTCAGAGCCACACACTGATTGTAAATATGCTAGCAGACTGCATGCTTGAGTGGGAGTGCTGAGAATTCTGCACCCTTTCTCACTTTTTTAAAGATTTTGTAATCGTCCCAGCAAACAACACAAGCCAAGAATAGAAAAAAAAAAAAAAGAAAGAAAGAAAGAAAAAAAAAACACTAAAAAAAGCAGTTGAACAATTCTAAGGCATGGTAGAGTCTTTTGTCCTTTCTCCTAAGTATAAACTAACCCTTCCCCCTGCACTGGGCTGGGTGCCCAAATGGAGGCATGGGGACATTCTATAGCAGATTTTCTCCTTGCTTTGTGAAAGCCAGGCCATCATTTTCAGATTAAAGTCCTCACAAATAAATAGTTGTAGTAAATCTTAACACATCTCTTTCGGTTGAGTAGTCAGCAGCCTTTTGGCAGCACCGTCTCTGTTTTCCTCTGAAGTTTGGTGCAGATATCCGTCTCACATGTACCTAGCAGGATGCCTATACAAAGCCCAGGAGGACTAGCTTTTTTTCTGAAATGTGATTGTTCTAAGATTTTGCATTGCAGCTTTTCTCTTGAGGGGCCTTGGGTCCTTCTACCCATTTTCCTCTATTACAATTCGAGAAATGGTGTTCTGTTCTTTCTTCTCTGAGACCTGGCAACTGCATCTTGGTTCAATGTACTGGGTGTAGGTGATTTGAGATGCCCCTTAGGGACCAACAATCTCTTGGGGCTGGTGTTTGAGGGGAAAGTTCAGATGGCCACAATGAATCACTGTTTTGGCTGTGAGTCATCTGTGATCAGGGTATACTCCTTAATTTTTTTTGTCCCTTATTTTCCTTATTTGTTAATTGAGAAAATAATATATTTTAATTTCTCTGTGGTGAACAATGTGAAGCTCAATTAGACTTCACTAAAAATATTTATCTATTTGCATGTTCATACCTTGTCTCATTTCTAGAGATATCTGTTGGTGACATACAAAAGCATAAAAGGTTAAAAGTTGCTTTATGGCTGGATTAAGGATATGGTAAAGGGACTTCAAGTCATACCAAACAAGCAAACCAGCATTATATTGAGTCTGCATGTTTATCCAGCGTTCTGCAAGTGGTGAGAAGCAGCAACTGGGAAGAGGGTCTTTCCCTAGAACTGCTTGATATACTGTCATCTTTCATTGGCTGTCATTTTTGGAACTGCATCTGTGCCTCTTATTTGGTTCCTATTCTTCATTATTTCATTTGCTTCCTTTAATTCTACCCATCTAATACCACACAGGAGTCTTTAACTGTACTCATGGTTTTAACCAGAATTTTTTACAGTTGTTCTTTTTGCATTTTTATTAAAAGCCTATCCAGAGTGGGTAACATTATTGACGCAGCTCACAGTCTTCTCATCTTTGGGGGGAAATGCTCTTCCCAACCAGTGCTGCTCATACCAGTAATCAAGAGGAATGATTCTTCTTCCTGGTGCTATTTTGAGGTATGAATATTGGCAGCTAGCAGTTGTTGACACTCATTTTCCCTAGCTCCTGGGAAAGTTTGGAATATAAATGATGATTCCATAATACAGAAACCATCCTTCTCAACTTTAGGGGAAGGCATACTTGTGACCCAGACACTCCTCTTATGACTTACCCATTTTGTGGATGTGCATGGTGAAACTCCTCATTTGCTTTAAATTAGCTACAGCTGTGTTTCAAAAAAACCTTAAACAATAGGCCACATTTACCATGTATAATTTGGATATTATATTATGTATAATTTAAACTTTTTAAAAGTTACCCACTTTTTGGAAGATGTGAAATAAATATTAAGACATAAAACAGTCTAGTCTCTGTCAAGTATGTTAAAATTTTATAGGAAAATAAATAATGCTGATATTAATGTTTCTTTCCTCTTGGTCTAGTTACCACTGCTTCCCTCTGCTAGAACTGAAGCAGATTAAGTTCTTGGAGGGCAGAAATGTTTTATTTATTTCTATGTTGTTATTACCTAGCACAACTTCTGATACTTAATAAGAACAATATTCATAATTTTGAATAGAAATAAATAATATGTTGCCTGAAAAAATAATCCTTGGCATATTCAGATATCTTATATTACATTATGTACCAAAATCTTTTCTTATATACTCCTTGTCATTATAAAGATGTTTCCCTTTACTGTCAGATAATTTATCTAAAAGGATAAAATAACTGTCTTATTTACTTGGGGTTGAGGTTTAAATCTCAAATACTGATAAAAGGTTAAGATTAAAAAATAATCTCAGGGTCACTTGATCTAAGAATAACAGTTTCTTATTTACTTGTTTTTTAATTAATTGCTGAGACCGAGATTAGACAGCTTGGATTTATGAGGAAATAGAGGGAAGAGAGAAGGAGCTGGCAATCAGAGGAAAAACCAATGGGGCTGTAATCTAGACATGGGAGTACTAGTAAAGGTATTTTCAGTGTTGAGAAATCAAGTAGAATTAAGGTGCTGAAATGGCTCTGACAAAGTTCAAAAGTGAATGGAACTTGAATTATAGGGGACTTTCTAGTGGGTGGAGAGGGAGGGAAGAAGCTGTCAACTAATCTAAGAAACACAGAATTTGTTTTGCAAAACAGAGAAATGTGTTATTTGCCTGCCATTGGGTCCATCAAATAGGTATGTTGAATTTCATGTTGAGGTAGGTATTTGTCTTTGATTCAATGGGCATTGGTCTGTTCAAAATAAATTACTCTCTATGGTCATCCATAAAGTAATATAGACATTGGAACTGTGAACCTAGTGTTTTAGGCTTTTGTAAAAAATGTGTCAAAGGAACTAACGTTGCCATGAACTCAGCACAGCCATACAGAGACACCTTTAGCTTTGACTAATAGTCTTTAGACTTCGCCTATTAGCTACCCAATCTTGGTGGAATCACTTAAATCCTTTGTGCCTCACTTGTAGTATATTAAAAATGGGAATGATAATTGTATCTACCTAACAGAGTTGTGGAAATTAATTGTAATGATATATGTCATATTTTTAGAACAGTTTCGGTTATATAAAAAGGGCTGATATAAGTATTAGCTGCTATCATCATCATCATCATCATCATCATTACCATTATTTTTATTTAAACTACAGGCTATGGAGTTATAATACATAAAGGTATGAATAGTATGTGTGTAACAAATGTGAGATAATAAACATGCCTAAATCTAACATCTAGCTCTCAGATCAGACTGGTGTAAAATACAACCTCACTAATGTTTACTGCTCAATAAAAATAAAAGGTTTTCATTGTTGTGGCTAACTCATGGGTGATAAATTCACTTGGACAGCTCAATTGTGTCAATGCCCAAGTGTAAACCTTTCTTGGTCCTCCTATCTCTACCTGTCGGTGTCCCTATGCATTCCTCCCTCCCCCCAACCCCCTCTGTGTTCCTGGCCCTCCTCTCCCTTCCTCCAGCCAATGGCAGGCTATCCAGTAGCCTCTGGAAATGGACATCTACCTCGTGAAGGGGCAAGCACATACCTGGACACTGGGCTTAGTTAGGTCTCCTTTGCCCAGATCATGATAATGACCAGAAGTTAATCATTCATATTTAATATGAAGACTAATAAGTTTTAAGTAAAAGTGGTGTAAGGGATCATTTCAGTGCAGTTTAAGTCTACCTTGTTTGAGGTGGATTTAGATTTAGTTTCTTAGCAACTTTCCATATTCTCCAAGAATAGTGACTTTATACTCTTTCATTCATTTTAATATTTTATTTACCTTTTTATATTATACTTTCCCCAGCATGGAGTACAGTAATATTTTTCACCATACTTTGTTGTAAAATTAATCTATTAAGTAATCTTTCAACTTGAAAACTTCCCCCTTTAATATAATGCTTTATTACTCAAATACATCAAATTCGTTTTCCATTTATTTTATATGTATAAAAAGTTTAACATTCTTTACAAGTTTAAAAATTGGAAAGAGCTTTTAATGCTGATATTAAACAGAAAACACTGTTTTACATTCATTCTACTTATACAGACCACTCATTGTACCATTAAAAGATAAAATTTAATGTACCAATGGTCCCTGACTTAGGATGTTTTCATTTATGACTTTTTTGAATAAATTATGGTGTAAAGATGTACACATTCAGGAGAAACCATAGTTTGAAATTGTGTGTGTGTGTGTGTGTGTGTGTGTGTGTGTGTGTGTTGCGGGAGGGTGGATAAAACCCAGGAACACTTAACCACTGAGCCACAACCCCAGCCCTTTTTATTTTTTATTTTAAGACAGGGTCTCACTAAGTTGCTTAAGGCCTTGCTGAGTTGTTGAGGTTGGCTTTGAATCCTCCTGCCTCAGCCTCTGGCATTACAGGCATGAGCCATCAGTGCCCAGCTTTTGAATTTTAAATTTTGATCTTTACCCAGGCTAATAATATGTAGTAAGATATTCTCATGATGATGGGCAGCAACAGTGGGGTGCAGATCTGTTAGTCTTGTGATCAGGAAGGGAAATGATGATCTGCTACCTCATACTGTGTTGCTAAGCTGTGATGTTCAGTAGGATCAGTGCATCAATAGCATTTTTTGGATTACTGTGCTTTCAGCTTACAGTGAGTTCCTTTGGATATTATCTCACTGTAAGTCAAGGAGTGTCTGTGATTGAAATTTACCTTACAAATACTGACTATTCATGAACCCTTTAAAGTGGTTTCTGAAAACTCCTAATTCATTTTGATGATTCATAGAGTCTGTGAGTTCTGCCATTCTTTTTGTAATTACTGTATTTGTTATTGCTTTTAGCTTAGTAAATTTCAAAGACTCATTGACAAATTTGGGATTTGAAAATGTAACCAGGTCAAAAAATGTACAAATTTTTGGTAGCAAATAAGCTCATTTTGTTAACTTTAAATAAAAAAATATTCTTTTCATGGGAGATTATAGAGCTTTTATAATCTGAAAAACTCTCTTTAAAACAGATAATTTACTTTGTTCATAAATAGCACAACCATTATTCAACGAATAACAATTGTCTTGAAACAACACAGTGAGATTTTTGTCTGCCTAGTTTTTCTGCTTCAGTAACAATTAAAAATGAAGTTTTAAAATGAGGTCACAGAAGATTCCCAAGTTCAAACACATGACATGTCCAAAAATGCCCTCTTATTAAGTCTTGAGCAAAGTTTACCATATGAGAACCTCAGGTACTCTCAGATATTTCAATGTGGTTTATTTGCAGGCTGTAAATACCATGCTTTCTCTTCTACAGTTACAAGACATTTCTACTTTGTGATTAAATTTGTCTGGGGAGACCTATGACATACATGAGTCTAAAACTGACACAAGGAATTACTAAAGCAGATCATTCTACCAGTCTATCAAATCAAATATACTTACCAATGAGAAATTGATATATACTGTTTTAGGGAGAAAAAAAATCCTATTTATAGATACAAAAACAGATTACTTTATGAATCAGGAAAATATACTGTTGATTTAAGACCTAACATTTTGTGACTTGAGGTCTTTTAAGAAAAAGGTCTTTTCCTAAACAGCTTGTGGGAGAGTAAATTATTTGAACTGACACCAGAGTGGAGGACAGATAAAGGAAACAAATAATTTACCAAGTGTCAACCATGTCTGTGCCAAGATTCGTGCTGAATGCACTCATTCTCACTAAACCCCTGTTTAATGTGAGATGTTTTTTCTTCTTTTATAACTGAGAAGCAGAATCATAAAGAAGTCATGGAGGTTGCACAGGTTTGGCAAAGCTGTCATTTGAATTCTGCTGGATCCAAGCTCCTTTTAGCACCTCATGCTAGCCCAACAGCACCTTAGAAAATGGCCAAAAGCCTTCTATGTGAGAAAAAAATAATCCATCCGTTTGTTCCCTAAACTTATTGAATAAATGACTACATTGTTTCCTTTTTACCCTAATTCACAGAGGTAGTTTAGTGTGATCATTAAGAGTCTGGACTTAAAAAAGCAAACTGCCTTGCTTCCAATCCCAGCTCTGCCATTTAGTGGCTGTTATATGGGGCAAGTTACCTTGTACTTTCTGTCCCTGTTCCATATGGGTAAAATGGGGACAATAATACCGTGTTCCTTATGGGGTATTTGAAAGATGAGTGAATGAAAGTATGAACAAAAATGCTAAAAACTGTGGCTGGCATAAAATAAGCCCTGATTGTTTTGGGTTATTGCTCTGAATAGTGTGGCATGGGCTAATGAGCTGCCATCGGCATTTGCTAGCGGTCCTATAGTTGATGACATTCTTTATACACACGATCCACTTCTTCCTGTTTAATAATGGTTATAATTACACTGTATTCATATACCATGTTATGTTTTTCAAAGACATTTTTCATCTTTGTTCATCTGGAAAATTTGCTTTTCTGAAGCCCCTGCATCTGTGAAATGGCTCTAATTGATACCTACCTCATGAGAATACTGGAGCGATGAGATGAGACAGTGTCTATAAAACAGCACAGTATTTGGCATTTGGTACATCACTTTGGGAATTCAGCAGGACAAGTATTAATAAATTCTATTTTATCTGAGGAAATGGAGAAAGATCATTTTTGCCTAAAATTATACAGTGAGTTAAAAGTGCATCTTAATACATAGCATGTCATCCTGTTAATCCATCAAGAAGACTAGTTATGGGTCTTGGGATGTGGCTCAACTGGTAGCGCACTCGCCTGGCGTGTGTGAGGTACTGGGTTGGATCCTCAGCACCACATAAAAATAAAATGAAGATATTGTGTCCACCTAAAACTAAAAAATAAACATTAAAAAAAGACTAGTTATTACCACCCACCTTTACCACCCAGTATTGTGTACTGTCCTTGGTTTTATGTATGTCAATATTTATCTCCTTTAGTACATGTAAAATCAAAAGTAAACATAATGTTTAAACTACTTACATTGACAACTTAGAAATGCTGACTGGCCATCTGACAGATATATTTCAAAAGTAAGTGTGTTATAAAGGAATGTGGCTGCTTTGGAGTCACACAAACTTGTGTCCCAGGCATATGGGACTCACCCTACTATGGGATTCACACGCACACTTGCTTGTGCACACACTAAGAAAGAGGGAGAATGAGGAATGAATTTCTGCATTAAGTAGTGTTTTATGGTCTTCTAAGCCTCAGGACACAGGTTGGTGGCAAATGGTTTTTGAAATTGAATGCAGTAAACCATGCTTTCTGTTTTTCTATTAAGTAAAACTTTGAGGATCTTTTCAACTTGACTTAGGAATGTTCAACTTGAAAATGTTAGATTGTCCAACATATCAAAACAATTACAGAATATCACATATGAACAGAAAACACAAATGACTGATGGCTCACATCATTCATTGTCTTGCTTTTCTTCCCACAAATATTTTACAAATAGTCTTATGATAAAATTCTATTGATGGCAATTTCATGTAGAAGTTTTTAGACATACTTTATGTCTATGGGTAACATTAAAGGGCCTCAAGTTCCCACCCACTCTTTGCATAATCTTGATTTATTTTTGGTATTATACATACCAGAACCCCAAATTGTGTTTTTATATTTATGACCCTGTATGTCCCAATTTTAGTGAATAAATGTCATGAGAGCAGACATATGAGAGCTGTTATATATTTTCTATGACTTGCCACAGAACTTAGATTTGTATCTAGACAATGATAGGCACTCACATATAGCTGAGGAATTAATGAATGAAAGAGTACTCTTCTGCAAAATTCTTTTGGTGATCTTGCATTTTCTTTTTTCATGAATGATTATGGGTTCTATTTGATACTTTGACTCTCATGAAATATACTTTTGATGTTAGAATTTCTATAGCCCAAAGTAATCTCGTACACTAACATATGAAACCTTACTTATACTATTCTAACCTTCATCCTTTCTCTAAGAAAATTATTTTTTAAATTTAAAAGGCATAAAGAGATGCCTAAAAGGTACTTAGAAATTTGTATTAATATCATGTTCACTTAGTGACAAGTGTTAAGAATGTTAAATTAAGGTAACTTTTTTTTTTCTTGGAGCTATATATTTAACCCAGGGGTACTTAATTATTAAGGTTTGTCTTCAGCCTTTTTTATTTTAAGACAGGATCTCACTAAGTTGTTTAGGGCCTTGCTAAGTTGCTAAGGTTGGCCTTGAACTTGTGATCCTTCTGTCTCAGCCTCCTGAGCCACTTAAGAATTTATTCGCATCACTAATTTTCAGAAAATTAAATTCAACTCCTTGTTTACATTTTTTTTACCAAGTCATTTAATGTACTGGAAACAAAAAAGTTTTGAGAAGATTTTGTATTCAAATTTTGCTTCTTCATAGTAAAGGAGCTTGAAAAATCATTTTTTTTTTAAATCTCATGTTTACCACCAAGGGAATAGAAATAACACTCATGGGTTTATAATCAATCAATAAGAAAAAATATATGCCTAGCAGTGGAATATGAATGCCTCACATATTTGTTAATTGTTATTGCATAAAAAGGGCTAAACACAGAAAGCTGGTCATTTCACAGTAAGTGCATCCTCAGTCTGGCTTCTTGAACTGTGAGAGAGAAACAAGGACAGCTCATGGTTTGCTGCTCTCGGTGACAGGCAGGGGAAATGAATAGCATTCATACTGAAATATTAAAAATGAAAAAATGTATGAAACCTGGCACATACAAACTGTAGACAAATGCTATTGAAATTCAAGCTGTGGAATAGAGGGAGGAATAAATCACATTGGTCTCAATATTTGCAATATTAAATGCTAAAAACAGCTTTGCATTTTATCTAGGACAACTGCAGTGGGATATTTATTGGTGACTTGAGCCTACTGCTGGAAAACCAGAAAGGACTGTTGTAGGTTGACGGATTGCAGGGCTGTTGTAGGAACACAGTGAAGTCAAGTGGTGCTCTTCAGGGTTGATTTGAAACTACCAGTGTGCACATGAAGGAAAAAATAACTTTTAGGATGTAAATTATTATGTAAATTAGTTGTGCTGTTTGAAGTATCCAGTCTTTTGCTCTTCCTGGAGCTATAGTCTGTGCAAATATCTATCCAAATAAACTGTTGCATCAATTTTTTGTTGCTATGACCCAAATACTTGACAAGAACAACTTAGAGGAGGAAAAGTTTATTTGGGGCTCATGGTTTCAAAGGTCTTAGTCCATGGTTAACTCTCTCCATTGCCCTGGGTCCAAAGTAAAGCAGAACATCATGGTGGAAGGGTGTGGCAGAGGGAAACTGCTCAGTTCCTGGTAACCAGGAAGCACAGGGGTGGGCGTAGTGGGGACAAGAGATAGAACTCAAGTCCATGCCCCAGTGATCTTCTTCCCCAGCCATGCCCCACCTGCCTCCAGTTACCACCCAGTAGTCTGTTCATATTATCAATCTAAATGGATTATTGCACTGATTAACTTCTGAACATTGCTGCATTGCCTAACACATGGGCTTTTGGGTATATATCAGACTCAAACCATAACAGCTATATTTCATTGCCAATAAAACTTGCTTGAGAAAATGTAGAAAATGTTTTCTGGATGTTTCTAGCACAGTCAGCTCTTGGGCCTGCTTTCCCTACTTGGTTATTAGATCACAATCAAAATCTTCTGGCTCAAAACTAACATGGCTCCCAAATATCCTCAGATATTGTATAGTTTGCACATGATTTATCTCCCTAAAATCCATAGGCTGGAAACATGGTCCTCAATTTAATGGTATTAAGAGGTGGTGGGAATTTTAAGAGAGAGGTGGGGCATAGTGAAACGTAATTAAATCAATGAGCTACCACTCTTAGAAGGGATTAAGTGGGTTAAGTCTCACAGGACTGTATTAGTTAAAAACAAAAGAAATTTTTAGGAATTTTTAAAAAGTGAGATTACTCATGCATTTGGTCTGTTTGCACTGTTTGTAGCTACTACCGTGGCCCCCATCAATGTGATGCCATCTTCCTTGAAGATCTCACTAGATATTGCCTCCAGAGCTTAGATTTTTCAGCCTTCAAAGCTGAGAGTCAGAATAAGCTTTATTTCTTTATAAAGTTCCAACCTTAGGTATTTTGTTATAGCAACAGAAAACAGACTAAGACAGGCATCTAATTCACACACACACACACACACACACACACACGCACACATGGAAAACAGTATATAAAATCACACATTCCTTTCAGAAGAAAGAAAGGAGACTTCGATTGCTCTCTGTTTCCTCAGTCATTAATTCAGCTGTGTTACTAGAAAGCAATTTGAAGAATGAGAAAAATTATCAGTCTATCAGTACTCTTTTTGGAGACAAGAATTTTTAGGTTACCTAGGATGATCTCTGGAAATGTAAGACTATATTTATTTATTTTTTTTTAATCCACAAAAGGACTTGCAATCTAATGTATAAGCAGAAAGGCTAAAATGCTTATGGTAAAGCTGAGAAGACTTGAATTTTATTTTTCCTCATCAGTTCTCTTTGCACCACATAGAGCAATCAGCTTTTTCAGAGAATATCTTTCACCATCTGCCTCTTCAGCAAGAGCCAAGGAAAGAGATTTAAAATCACTACTTGAAAACTCAGAAATTATGACAAGCTACTATCTTTTCATAGCATGTGTCTGCCCACTTCCTTTCTTGGGCCCTCTTTCCTTCTTTCTTTCTCTGGCTCTCTCTTCCTCTCACTTATTTATACAAGCCTGTTATTGGTAAAATGCAATCTGATATATAAGCTTAGTCTTACCTGAGATTTCTAAATTGTTGAACTTTGATTCAAGTGAATGAAACAAAACCCAAAACCATTTATTCTTCAAGTAAGTTGTATCCTATCTTCCATTGTTGTAAACAATATTGACTCCCCCCGCAAACTGGAGAAATTCTTGCATGAAGTGTCTTATAAGTCTGTTATTTAAGGACTGAATACCTTATTTTTTGTGTGATGTAAGTTTAATATTAGAGTGACCAAAATTCAAATTTGAATCCTTTTACTCACTGGCTGTGTAACCTTAAGAAGCTGCTTAACTTTTGAAAGCTTCAAGTTTTCTCACACGAAAGAATGCTGTCCTCAGACATGTTGCAAATGTTAGAAATCACAAAAATCGCTAGCTCCATACCTAGAACATAGTAGGTACACAAGTAGTTATAAGCAAGTTACTATGATTAGTTTTATAAACTGATAATTATAATATTATAGTAAGCCATTTAAATACTATGGAAAGCATGCAAAGAACAAAAACCTCAAATCCCACTTTTTGGAGATAATCATTAACATTTTCAAATATATGTCTGGAGTTGTTCTATGCATATATTTATGAGTATTCTAAAATGCAAGAGTATGCTCATCATGCTATTTTGTTTTATACTTCTATCATTTTATCATAAATAACTTTCCATTGTTAACAAGAATTATTTACATGATTATTAAGTGCTATATACTATTTCTGATTTTGAACATTTTAAAAAATATTTTTAGTTTTAGATGGACACAATATCTTTATTTTATTTATTCACATGTGTGAGGCAAGTGCTCTACCATTGAGCTACAACCCCAGTTCTGTTTTTGAACATTTTTATAACTGATTTTCTTCTAAAGTGGACAATTAAATAAGAAGAGTTGCCAGGCATGGTGGTGCATGCTTATTATTTCAGTGACTTAGGAGACTAAAGCAGGAGGTTCTAAATGTTGAGGCCAACTTTGGCAATTTAGGGATAACCTGTTTCAGAATTCTACAAAAGTTAAAAAAAGAAGAAAAAATGTAGCTCACTGGTAGAGTGCCCTGGATTCAGTTCTCAGCCACACACATACACATACACACACATACCATGACTGGGCACAGTACAGGGTGCCTGTAGTCACAGATACTTGGGAGGCTGAGACAGGAAGATTACTTGAACTCAGGAGTTTGAGACATGCCTGGACAATATATCCAGAGCCCATTTCAAGACAACACCATACATTATTTATGTTTAGACAAACTGGATGGAAAAGAAGAATATTTTCAATTAAAAATCTTTCAAAATATTAAAAACAAATTAAACTAATTACCTACCACAACCAAATTGAGTTTATAACAGGAATGCAAACATTTTAACATCAGAAAACCTACAAATGTAATTCTCTAATGTGTTAATGGAGATAATATATACAATCATCTTTATATAGAAATAATTTGCAACATGCTTAAGATAAGTGGCTCTCTGCAATATGAAATAGAACTTATTTAAACAGATAAAATACATATATCAAAACCTACTACAAACATCACACAATGGTAAAACCATCAAATAATTCCTTTTAAAAGTAGTGTTCAATTAAACATCACATTTGTGATCCCAGATTGCCAGTAAGATAGATAAAATAAACAAAAGTATATGGATTGGAAAGACAGAATTTTCTTTTTAAATGTAAAGAAACACAAGTCACCAAGGAAAAGTTGGCTATAAGAACTCCATTTAGTATCTTACCATGAAGAGAGTGAAATGAAACCACACTGTAAAAAGATATTGGTAATACATTTATGTGCTGAAGAATTAGTCTTCAGAACTTAACAACATCTGTAGAATAGAACCCAAAGCAAACAACATTGAGAACTTGAGCAGAGCATGTAAATAAGCACTTTTCACAAGAGGAAAACCCAAGGCCAGTAAGCCTGAAAGTGCTCTCAATTTTTGAATACGGAAGGAAATCTCTATTAAAGCAGATATATAGTTTTCATTTGAATTTAAATATTTTTGGCAAACTTTATATAAATTTTCAAATATCATTGAAGATATAGACCAGAGTACTTCCAGACAGTTCATATGGAAGTTTAAAATTGGCACAAGGGTTTTGAAGAGTTTCTGATATATTTTCATATCTCATATTATTGAATATGTACCTAATATCATTTCCCATTCAACAATCCCACACCAGGATATGTATATGTGTGTGTGTGTGTGTGTGTGTGTGTATATATATATATATATATATATATGTGTGTGTGTGTGTGTGTGTGTTTGAGTACACATGTATGTATGTATAATATATATATATATATATATATATATACTTCTATATATACACAATTTATATATGTATAAGGAGACATGTATAAGAGTATTTATGGTAAATTTTTTAGTATTTTCAAAATTAGCATAGCAAATATTCATTAACAGAATAGATCCACATATATCGTCAAAAATTTGAGAAAAAGTTGTGGAAAGATAAATATACAAGTTCAGTATCCTTTGTGTGAAATGATCAAGATTGGACGTTCAGATGTTAGAATATTTGCAAACATTTAATGAGTTATCTGGGGAATGTGATTCAAGTCTGAATCCTAAATTTACTTAGGTTTCATATGCACCTTATCCACATAGCCTAAAGGTGACTTTATATAATAGTTTTAGTGCTCGTGACTTTGGACTTGACCTATTACCTGAGGTCTGCTGTAGAATTTTTAACTTGTGGCACCAAGTTGTTATAAATTTCAGATTTTGGAGCATTTTCAGATTTGAGATTTTAAGATTGGGCATATTTAACCTGTAATAAGATACCATCCATATACAATCAAAGCTTGAAAAACAAACAATACAAAATAAAGTGTGTGTATGAGTGTGTGTGTGTGTGTGTGTATGTGTGTGTGTGTGTGTGTTTAATTTTGAAGAAAACACACAGGAATAAGAATAACCCAAATTCTCCTAGCAGTTCAGAAAGCTGGGGCAGGAGGATCTTGAGTTCAAAGCCAGGCTCAGCGAAAGCAAAGTGCTAAGCTTCTCAGTGAGACCCTGTCTTTATATAAAATACAAAATAGGGCCAGGGATGTGTCCCTGAGTTCAACCCCCAGTTCCTCCCCCAAAATACCTCAAATTCTTAGTGATTAACAGGAGGCAAGATTGGAGGAGATGAAAAGGAGAGGAATACAATTAAAGAAGGCATAGGATTCCTTTATATTTTATTTTGTGCACTATTTGGTAGGTATGCAGTTGTTTATTATTGAGGTTTTACATTGCATCTGAAAAGTTAATTTTAATTTAAGATAAAAGAAAATAAGAAAAGAACTATTCATAATGTTTTAGCTGCTAAATTGTTTCATTGAGTAGGGTTTTAAAGTAAAAAAATTATCTATTAAAATCTCTGGATTTTTACAGAAATACTTGGATAGTAACTGTGTTTTTAACTAGTTCTACCAAAACAGATTCCAAATCCCAAATAACTTTCTCTATTTCCACTCCCTATAGTGATTTTAATCTGAAACCACCTTTCTTTGTTGAGTTATTGATGTTTAAAATTAGTATGTTTAACTTAAATTGTACTATCTTTAAATACAAGAATAATTTCTTCAGTTGTTGTGTCCCTTATAGCAACTGGCAGTAGATTACACACACTGGTTTGTTGTGGTGGTTGTTTGATGAATACAAATATTTATGTTGAAATAGGACTTGATGACAGGGAAGTCAGTCCATACTAAATGCTCTTGGTTTGGTAGACGGGGGAAGTTCAAAGAATGGACTTTGGAGTTAGAATACCTCAGTTTGAATTCTAGCCTCATTTGTACAAATATTTATACTTTCTGCTTCTATTTCCTCATCTATAAAATTTTCTCATATTCTGTAGTCATTCATTGAATGAATACAAACAAGTTGAGTGAGTTATATAGTTTACTTTTCGATGAGTCCAATTTAGCA
This sequence comes from Urocitellus parryii, assembly GCF_045843805.1. Lineage (NCBI taxonomy): Eukaryota > Metazoa > Chordata > Mammalia > Rodentia > Sciuridae > Urocitellus > Urocitellus parryii. The sequence goes on from NC_135544.1 coordinate 36,530,409, forward strand.
GTTTTGAGACCCTAAAGAAGTATCTTGGGCCATTCTTTATTAGGTCTATTTGAATTAATGTTTGAATTTTGAGCAATAGACAAGCTACTGCTGCTTACCCATTGCATCTTGGAAGCCTAGTTTTTACTTATGATGGTTTCTGCAGTGTTTTCTAGAAAAGATGATTACCCAAGAAAAACTTTGTTATCTATCATTTTGGAGAGAGGCATATTAGAAACTAGTTAGAAGTTTTAATATTTGTGTCAACTCTTAGCTTGTATGAAGATAGGAACACTTATAACTGGTTCCTTCTTCCTATTTTAAAAGGGCAACTTTGGTCTACGGAGAGTCATCCTTGAATTTTTGTATCTCTCCTTTCTTTTATCTGTGCTTATGACAACAAGGCTCCCCTTTTAATGGGAAACAGGGCAAATATTTTCATTGTTCCCTTTTTGTTTCACTGTTTGCTCTTTGAAATACAATTTTTGTCATGCTATCATCAACTTTTAAGGCATGGCATTTCTTATATATGAACATAACGTATTCTCCTGGAATTGCTGTAAGTTACGTTAATACTTCAAAATGTTTTGTGGAAGCTGCTAAACATAAGATAAGGTATATTTTAAGCCACTGAATTCATTCATTCATTTATATATCTATCATTCATTCATGCATGCATGCATTCAACAAATATTTTTTTGAAAGCTCACTGTTTCCTTGGGTTGTGGGAGGTAGAAGGATAGATCTAATGGGGCTTAGAGGCTGGAGGCGGTGTAGAAGAAATATGCAGAATGAAAACTTTGGAATATCACACTGTAATGACATATGCTCTGTGTACCAAAGGAGGCCTATTCTGTGGGATAGGGAAGTTTCACTTGAGGGTAATGTCCCAGCTGAGATCTAAGGAATAAATCAATCTGGTGACCTGGGGCTACAGGGAAAAGTGCTTTAGGCAGAAGGAACAAATTGAAACTTTTGAGAAATTAGTAAGGGAAGAAGAACAGTAGGGGTTGGAAGAAGATGGGTTTCCTCCAGGTCGTATCCCATCTTTCGGTCCATTCTAGGTGGCTGAATGTCATCCTAAGAACACCAGGAAATAAGTGACCAAGTGTAAACAGGCTATGACATTGTTGCGGCAGGATGCCTGGCTAACTGTGAAAATATGGTACTAACAGATTGGAGAGAAAAGGTATTGGTATGAAATGCTTGAGGGACCAAGGATAAAAATAAGCACAGGATGCTACAGAGGACCAGGGTAATTTCTTGGAACTAAACACCAATGGTTTTCCCATGGTCTCCCCTTTAGACTCCAGCTTTGTAGGACTCATGCTAAATCTGAGGAGGGTCTTTCTCTTTCTTTAGTAACTCCAGGAAATTTGGGGACCACAATTTGAATTAGAATTGGATTTTCCTTCATAGAATACTAAAAACCTTGGGGAGAAGATGCCTAATGAACAGTAAGAGAGGCCTTACCCCCTGTCACCAGGCGTTAGTCATTACATGTAGTCAGAAGAATATCTCTCCTATGGGCCTTTGTGTGTTCAGTTTCAGTCGTCTAGGATAACTTTCCTTTCTCACCGACGCTCTACCAGATTCTTTCCCTGGCTATTTTTATCTCTCTTAGGTGAAAGGTCTTCTGCTTTGATCAGGTCAGATAAAACTGTACCTTCTGGAAGATGAGAGAACTTTCAAAACTATCAAAACTAAATATTAGGTTAGATATTCCTGTTTTCGTTTCCTGTAACATCTTGTGCTTGCGTGACACTTATTAGGTAGCACTTGTTATTTAGCATTATGATTTGGGGACTGTCTTGTGATGCTAGGTTCTAAGCATAATTAGATCAGAGATTTGTCTCTTTTTACCTACTTAAGTTCCTTTTTATGTAGGAATGCTTAATAAACATTTGTTCAATTAAGAATGAAAGGAAGGCTGTAGGCTGTGATGCACCCCTGTAATCCCCGCCTCTCTGGAGGCTGAGGCAGGAGGATCTCGGATTGGAAATCAGCCTTAGAAATTTAGTGAGGCCCTAAGCAAACTATCTAGACACTGTCTCAAAATAAAAGATAAAAAGAAAAGGGCTGGGGATGTGGATCAGTGGTTAAGTGCCCCTAGTTCAATCTCAGTACCAAAAAAAAAAAAAAAAAAAAAAAGGAGGAGGTTACAAAATGACAAGTATAGCAAGACTTGTGAATGCCATGACCATTCTGTGAATTGACTGTTTTGAATAATTACATAACTCTGAAGAGTGTCATTTTAATTTTATGTGTATATTTTACATTTTGCATATATATGTAAAATATACTTTCTACCCTTGGTGGTGCTTTTGGTTTTAAAAAAAAAAAAAATTATGGAAGTCAACTTTTGACCCTAGAGTGTAAAGCAGCAGTGTGGCCTTTTTCTTTGTCAAAATGTGGGAAAAACCAACCAAGACATTTTATTCTTGAGATGATACTGCATCTGTCTCTGTCTCTGTCTCTCCCCTCTGTCTCTCCCCTTTCTCTCTCAGCAAAAATACAGTTTCTAAGCAGTGTTTATATCTGTTAGTTCTGTACACTATACTGGATTCACATAATCATATTTCCCACATGTCCGCTTTGTTCTCTGACTCAGAAACCATGAACATTTTTTTTTCTCATGTTTTACAGTTGATGCTGCACTTGGAATGACCAATTTCTTGTTTAATCTGTAACTCTGTTTGCTTGACTATGTTTTGAATTTTGAACCACAGAGATAACTGCCCTATGTAATAGAAGAACGACTAGATCTTTTCTCAGTTCACATAGTATGTTTATCCACAAGATAAGATGGACCATTAAAGAAAGAGTTCTCTCTAACTTAAATAAGAAAAGTGAGAGGGACTTAAATGACAAATATGTCTTCTAGCTTACACATAAAAAATGATACATATTATAAATATTGCTTAGATGAGATTTGAAAGGGAAATCTCACTTGACATTTGTGATCACAGCTTTTTAACTACCTAGTGAACTTATAATCATGCATTTTGAATACATGACTAAGAGTAGAATGCAGCAAATGTAATGTGTATAATGAAAAGAATATTAGTTGAGGCACCATGGCCTTCTCGACTTGTTGTGGGTAATGGAGATACAGAGGGATCATCTTTGCCAGCAATTAAGGTTCATAACAGTGTATGTGGAATTCATAGTTAATGGACCCTAAGATCAGTCATTTTTCTTTTTCTAGTTCATTTCACATACTTGGATATTCTAAATATTTTTACTTCAAATGAGAACAGATCTTTAGAAAATAATCCTAAAGTCAACAAGCATTCAACCACAACACTTCAACTGCTGTCCTTCAGGAGAAGGGACAATGGAGAGCTACTGTGTAGTAGGTACAGTATCTCAGTTTAGAAAGATAAGAAAGTTCTGGAAATGGATGGTAGAGATGACTGTAGAACAATGGGAATGTACTTATTACCACAAAACTATAGACTTAAATAATTAAAACGATAATTTTTTACATATATTTTACCACAATAAGACAAAAGATGAATCTCAGCTTACCAGCAGTTGAGTTTTGCTAGAATGTTATATGTGCCTGTGTTTTTCTTCATCTGTTTGACAGGAGTCCATTAGACTGAAGTGGAGGTGGATCTTTGTATATTTACAAAGTTGATATAAGTGTCTGTTGTCTATTTTTAGAAACAATTTTTGAGTGGGAAAAAATGTCTCTTCTAGTGGAAAAAGCTGATGATTACAGGAATGTATTGTTTTGTTGCATTTTCTGGAAGAAAAAAAAATACTTTCCCTTCATCTTATCCAGGAAATAATTTTATTTTTTTCTTTTTCTCTATAGTTTCCCTCTCTTTTGCTTTACTTATACTGTGAAAAAGAAAGCAAAGAACTGAGGATGATTTTTGAACACTGAAGGCACTCATAGTCATTTACTAGCCCTATCCCTTGGTGTCCTTAAGTGTCAATTTTCCCCTAATATATAATTTGGGAAACAATGCTTTCCCCATTTGCCTTACAAATGGGAGAGTGCATGTGAATATATTTTATAGATTATAAAGTACTATAAACATTTCAGGAAATGTTGTTATTTTCATGGGTAGTACTATTAATAATTTGTTTCACTAATGATTTCTGTGATATAATGTGAATAAAGAATATAAATGAGAAGTGATGCTCCTTCTGTTTTGACTGTATGCCAGGTTATGTCAGCCTAGGGATGAATTGAAGCAGAGAGACTGCTATGATTGGGCTCTTTTGATTTCCCTTATGGTTTCTCTCTCAATCTGTTCCCTAAGCAAGCAATTCTCTCAAAAGCACTTGAATACATACAACACACACACACACACACACACACACACACACACACACAAATTCAGAGAGAGGTTTTGAGCTATTGGAATAAATTGGAATCATCATTATCTTTGGGTTAAATTCATTTAAAAAAAGCAATAGCAAGTGATAATGGAAACAGGAAAATTGAACATTCATTTATGATCAAATGGAATGCACAATTGTCTTTCCTCTAAATACTTGCTTTTGAAATGATTTAGAGGGTGGTGTGCAACATGTTAATGACGTACTTTACAAAATGTATGTGAACTATTTGCTATTATGCAAGAAACTTATGCTGTGGATAATGAGTATGTGAATTATTATTTTTCACAGTTGTAGTTGTGTATGTGTATGTTTGTGGTGTGTGTGTGTGTGTGTGTGTGTGTGTGTGTGTGTTTGAGCCTTTCCTCTATGCTTGCTTATTTGAGACAGGAATGCGTAAGTCTTCCTTCCTTTATACCCTAGTAAAGGTTTGTGTTGCCTTGAAAGAGACACTGTTTATTTTCTTGTATACCTCTTGTGAAGTATTGAAACTCTGATTGTGTCTTGTCACTCAATAGGTTGAAGTACAAATGCTAATTTATTGCCAGACTGCAGCATTGTGATTCGAATTCCAAATCAGACTGCAGATTTCCATTATAAATTGCTACCCTGTTTTTCCTTATCTAGAATTCCTTCCTTCTTTTTATCACCCTACTCATTCCTCAATAAGGACCCTTTAAAAATTCTCTTTCAAGAGAGTCCCATTTGAAATCAGCAGTTTAGTGGGATAAAATCATAACAATAAATTACAAAGACATCAATAGATTCCTTTTTCCCCTAGTGGTTTTCCTCCTTTCATGTAGGAGTCCTATAGCACTAAGTAAGACACTTGCTTAAAACATGTATCTCTCAGGCTTAAAGGTTTATACTTAGTCCTTTGAAAACCTTGCTTCTGTTTCTTTTCAAATGTGAAAGATGTGAGCTTACAGGTCCTCTCTTAATAATAACCTTTTAGAAATAAACCCTGAGATAGTATAATTGCATCCCTTCTTGGCACCTTTAAATCAAATTAACTAGATACTTAGGAGAGAGAACAGGAAAACACATTTTTGCAATGCATCTGACTGGGTGAGAAGCAACTGCTGCAGCATAAAGAACCGACGGGAATCTGGGCTTTCCCACTCTGGTAGCAAAGGGGGGTGGATTATGGGTTGGTGGTCTGCTTCATGTTAGGAGGACACCCCTCCATCTGTTCACAGCTCAGCCTGTTTCCAATTTAAAGCCCAGATTTCAATACAAACCTCAATTTCTTTTCCCCATTTTAAATGCAAAGCAAGGCTTATGAATCATAGTGTCTTTGCTCCTGGAATTCAGACCACATTTCCCCCCAAAATTCTCAGGCTGTTTGTTTGAATACCTGCTTACTGTGGTATACAATGGGCAGCTTTGAGAAGAAAAATTGATAATCTTCACGGAAGAGTAATTTGAATGAAATTACACTTGACAGCCAGTCTCCAAGCAAACAAGAGGAGCGAGGGAGCCTTAGCTAAGCTCTAAGGACTTGCCCAAGCCACTGCTGTTGGAGCTTCCCAGGGGAAAAAAAAAAAAGTCACCAGTTTTTTCAACATCTAATTGAGCTTTTGATTAATTCCGTGTACCAGATTCTACTGAAGAAAGGTAGCCATGGAAGAGAATATGGAAGAGGGACAGACACAAAAAGGTACTGTGCTAAAAAGCGTTTATTTGTAACTAAGTAATTATTTTGCAGTTTCCTTGTTTGCTTTAGACACTTGCCAGTAAGGCTAATGAATGTTTCTCTCTTGGAAGGCGATTTTTTCCCCTCTCCTTTAGTCTGATCCTCACTTGCAGTAATGTCTGGCATGAATGTTGTCATTATTTGCAAGTCTTTCAGATATAAGTATCCAAATGCAGAATCAAGCATTAGTGATAAGAGCATTTCGGTATTGTTGTGAACTGTTCCTTAGACCAGTCTTTGTTAACCGTCATTTATTTTATGTTTTCACGGTTGTCGAGCTCCGTCAAGAGATTCATGGTGTGAGCCACAAACACAATATTTGGAGCAAGTTGCAGTTGAATCTGATGATGTAACCATTATCGATACCTTTGCATGGCCATCTGATAGAACAAAGACCAAGATCATTTATTATATTTTGGCTGGTGCACTTTTTTAAACAATCTCTTTTCTTTTTCTTTGTATGAATGCAGTATGGTTTTAATATAGATGGGGGAAAGTTCATGGATTTTTCAGAGCATATATGTAATGACGTTTAGGTTTTCTTTTCTATATGGTTGACCGTAATCAACTTCTGGGTAATAAATTTTAAGAAAATTTTCTGATGCATCGAAAAAGCTTGCATAGGTCTGTCTGGCTATATCACTTAACGGGAAATTGCCATTTTTATAGGTTAATACTTGGCCAATATTGGCAATTCAAATGACTCAAATGCCTCTATTTTTTGTGTGTCAGTGATAGCTTCAGAGAGAACTGGCTTTCATCCCAACATAGGCAGCGTTTTTCTCTCCTATTTGCTCTCAGGCTTATGTAATGTTACAGAAAATGCTCTTGTTTTCTTAGGATTGAAACAGTAACGCAGGTAATGCTACATACAGGTCATAATTAAGAGTAGTATTAAAAAAAGATTTAGCTGTCAATAAAGTTGATTTTAAAAGTATACAAATGCATTTTTTAAACTGCATTTTATATATAAAATAGGTGGTTTGGAAGTATAGTGTGGATTTTCCTATTTTGAGATATTGAGATATGCTGCGTCTTGTCACTTAACACACACACACACATTGAGATATATGTGGTGTACACACATATGTAATCCGAGAATTGATAATAAGTGCATAAAGGATTTATCAAACAATAGAGAAAATAATAAAATAATAGATAAGCTGATCTCCAAGTTTTAGTCTTTACTATCCTTATTAGTGATACTCTGTAATAGAAATGCAATAACCTACGTAAATGTAATATGATCTATTTTTTTTAATTAAAAACTTCAACTACCTTTAGTATATGCACTAGTAACCTAGGTGCTCATTGGTGATTTTAAATGGCAAATTTTCTTGCTAATTTCTGTCCTTATAAAGACTCTCAATAGACTATGTCATTTTATGAATAATATATCTTAGTTTAATTTATTTTCTAGCACATTATGTTACTGCTTTTTGGCTATTCAGTTTGTATAAGGAAAGATAAGCTGATTACTTCACATGGAGAAAAGATATTCATTACATGAAATAAAACCTTGAGTTAAATCATGGATTGTGGTAACAGGTTGGATGTGTCTGAGCAAGCCTGGGTAGATGCAGGAACAAGAAAAATGATGTAATTAGTTATGATGTTGTTTTCTCAGGTAACACTGAAAACCTTGCTCTCACGGGGGTGGGGCAGTAGGCTGAGAGGGGGACGTGCCTCTCATGGTGGGTTTCTCATCATTAAGGTGTGTATAGAAAATCAGGATCAGTGGTGGAAAACAATTTCTAATCAGAAAAACTGTAATGGTCTGTAAGCACATAGACCTACATAATTATTTTTCTTGTAAAAGAAGATTTAGTCCTCTTCATTCCTAATCTGTTTGTCTGCATTATGCCCATAACGCCTTTTCTATGGAAATATGTTGTTAGAAAGTTACATTTGAATATAAAATGATCTTTCTATATGTGTGGGGTAAGGGGAAGGATTTGAAAATGTGATGTGAAAAGGATTTAAGTTGGAGGAACTACTATCTTGACAAGCATACAAGGGTCTGGGCAGACAGATATGGTCCATATCCTGTAAAGGGCAGCACTATGTTTTCACCCTGTTTTTCTTGATCTACATGGAAATTTCACTAAGAATTCAGATACCAAGAGTTCCGCTCCATTTGGAAGATGCTTTCCTGCCCCTTCTTAGGCTTTAATGTTTTTTTGTTTGTTTGTTTGTTTGTTTTGTTTTAGTATGTAACAATGTTGTTTCTTGATCATTTTGTTTAAGGAAAGATAAAGTGAATATTTTAAACAGCAAATGATATTCATTACATTTAATAAAACCTTGAGTTAAATCATAGATTGGGGTAGTAGGTTGGATGTGTCTGAGCAAGTCTTAGAAGATTCTGGAACAAGAAAAATAATGTAATTAGTTATATATATATATTTTTCTCTCAAGTAACTGAAAATCCTTCTGTCATAGGGGCAAGAAGCAGCTATTCTTTCCTGTTTTAACTCAGAAAGACTTAGAATTATATTAGTGTTCACCCATATCACCTTCCAAATTCAACTGGACTGTAAAAAGGAAGTCAGTGGTTTTATTACTTAAAGAAACATACATGGTTGAAACTTAGAGATGTAAAATGATCCAACATAAAAATATGTATTTTATATATATAAAATACCCCCCCCCACACACACACACACTAAGTCTGTAAAAGGTAATTCAGAGCAGTCCTATTTTCATCTTGATTTAACTCTCTGCGTTCAGCCCAGGAGGGAGGATGATTTAAAAGTTTGGGTGACTTCAATGTGCTTCTGTTCAATCAGCTCATGTTTTGATGTGAAACTGAAATGAGGTCATTAATCGGTTGCTTCATCCATTTCTGCAGCCCTTGTCAAAGGTGAGTATTTCATTGTGGTGATGAAATTCTAGTGTTTTAAAAATCATGTAGTTCTTGTAAAGCATGCCCTGTAAATGAAAACCAATTACTGTTGCTTGTATTCAACCAAAGCAATAGTGTTCTAGTGCTAAAAAAAAAAAAAAAAAAAGGAACCATAAAAATAGACTGTTTTGAACTTGACCCACAGGTATGGTTATAATAAACGTACCATTATTGTCATCAAAAATCAAGATATATGGTAGCCAAGCCATGAAAACAATGGCTCCAATTAGTGTAGCAAGGTTAACCAAAGTTCATGAAAAGATGTTTTTATGAAGATTTAAAAGATATACTATTCCCTCTTAATCAGTTTGCTTTCTGAAGTTCAGTTACCCTTAGTCAAATGTAGTATGAAAATATTAAATAAAATATTCCAGAAATAAACAATTTACCGGTTTTAAATTTCATGCTGTTCTGAGTAAAGTGATGAAATCTCATGCCATCCTGCTTCATCCTACATGGTATGTGACTCTCCCTTTGTCCAGTGTATCCAAGCTGTATATGCTACCCACCCAGTAGTCTCTTAGTAGCTGTCTTGATTAGAAAATCAAATATCAACTAAGGACTGTTGATTTTTCACAGTTATCACAGTTCTTGTGTTCAAGTAACCCATATTTTACTTAATAATGGTTCCAAAGCACAAGAGAAGTAATGTTAACAATTCATATATGCCAAAAATAATCTGCCAATGCTTCCTTTAATAAAAAGGTAAAAGTTATGAATACAATTAATAAAGAAAAAAGTCTTATGTTGAGATTGTTAAGAACGAATCTTTCGTATTTGAAAATATTAAGAACGGGCTGGGGATGTGGCTCAAACAGTAGCGCGCTCGCCTGGTATGCGTGCGGCCCAGGTTCAATCCTCAGCACCACATACAAAGATATTGTGTCCGCCAAAAACTAAAAAATAAATATCAAAAAAAATTCTCTCTCACTCTCTCTTTAAAAAAAAAGAAAGAAAGCTGTGCTTCCTTGTCATAGACAGATTCTTTAAAAAAAAAAAAGAAAATATTAAGAAGGATAAAATAAATTCAGGCTAGTTTTACTGTCACAGCTCAAAGCACAAAAGCTATAGCTATAGCACGTGATAATTTCTTCCCTGCCACTTTATCTCATTACATCAAGTCATCATGAAAAGGAGAAGGGTAAGTATAAAAATAAGATTTTTGGGGGGGGAGAGGGAGAAAGGGGGAGGGGACATATTTGCATAATTTTTATTGTTATGATATATTATCATAATTGTTCTACTTTATTAGTATTTTTGTTAATCTCTTACCCTGCCTAATTTATAAATTTAACTCCATTAAGGTGTAAACATATAAGAAAACTATAGTGCATATAATGTTCAATACTATACATGGTTCCAAGCATCCACTGTGGGTCTCAGAACATATTTCCTGCAGATAAAGAGGGACTGCTGTTTACATTTATGACTCATAACCATGAGATTATGTCTGAAACATTTTGGCAAACCTATGGGGAAAGATGTGAATTTAGAAATTTTGAATGCATGTTCAGGTAGCCAAATGGGCAATCATTAATTTTTAGATAAGTTCAAGGAATGCATTACATATTAGAGGGGATTTTCAGAGGAAGTCTGATGAATCAATGAGTGGAGGCATTGAGGAGCACAAAAGGCAACAGCCTCAGTATTATTTACTAGGTATGATAATCCAGCAGCATACACCTAAGCTGTCAACTGCTCAAGCTGAACCAAAGTCAACCATGGACTTCTTCTCCAACTCTGATGCCTGGATACTAAGTCTTCAATCGCATAAGCTTTTGGTGACCTTCAAGGAATGGCTCACTAGTAGAAGCAGAACATCAGGCTCAGTGTGTACAGAGACCAGTTTCATCAATTCACCTTCATCACTTGGCTGTTTAATGTCATCATTCATCCTTAGCCCGACGCCACTAAATGTCTGCATAGATTTAACTTCTTAAAACAACAAGACTATCTAGAGGAAAAGGCAGTGTATAGGCTTATTTAGTTATTTAATTTTTGATGGTAATGCCTGTCTCATAATTAAAATATATACATCCTTATATTTGACAAGTGAACTAATAATTACTTTTGACATTATACATATAGTCATGTAAAAGGAGTCTTATATGCATGAATGCATATAAGTCATACATAGGTTGACTGAAAGTCTTTTAAAGTTTTTTGACTAGGATTATTTTTGCCTTGAAAAATTACTCTAGAACCATATTTTTCCTTAAGCAGACATATTCTCTGAAGAAGAGACTCCATTAAAATAGTGAAGCAACTTTGGCTGTATCATACTAGCATACTTTGGTCAACCTAAATTGCCCAGTGATTTTAGTAGCAGATATTGCCAAAGGAATTAACTTGAATTAACACATTGACTCTTCACAATAACCTTAAGTGGTATTAACATTGAGGGAACTAAAAATCAAATAGGTTAATTAACTAGAAAAGAGTTACACACTAGAGGAGTAAGTTGTAGAGCTGGGTTCAATATAGTAATTCTGAGTCTAGAATCTGTGCTTCCACCCTGTGCTAGGATCAGCAATGACCTGCTCAGCACACCCCTTTCTAAGCAATTCTGCTATAGCCACACACTTGTACTCTAGTCAGCCATGTCCTGTCATTTATAACCACATTCTTTACTACCAATTCTGGATTTTGGCAGGATGTGAAGTTTTCCCGAGAGCAATCCATCCTAAGTACACCAACCATTTACTACCTATAAATCCTCCATTTTGGTCCATAAAGATGAGCTAGGTCAATTTAAGTCCTCTCTGGAGAACTGGGAAAAGATAATTCTTGATATGTCTCTATTTCTCCAAATATATTTATAAAAATAATATTCATCCACCACGTAATCTGAGCCCATTTCTATTCATTATAATCAGAAAATCTCTAAATAAAAGAAATGCCCAAATGATTTTGGGAGTCTTATGTAAAAGAGGCTTACTGTTAAGAAATTTGCAGGGTTAAACCCGGTGAGTGAACTAAATGTATACCAATTTGTACTTAATTCAAACAGGACACTACTTTTTAGCACTTCTTTGATTATTCTGAATTGTTTCCCTCTTTTGTTTTTACAATTTGAATAACAAATTCACCTTAGACCATTGCCTACTAGTAAATATTGGTAATACAGTACTTTGAGACTATTGAAAAGAAATTTACGACCCAGATCAATTAAAGTATCTGCTTTGTTAACAGACTTAGAATGTTTAATGCCATGTCTTAAAACCTGTGAACCGGTGGTAAGGAAAATAACAAAGACAACATCAGTACCCTTCTAGCAATGACTGAAATGTAAGAATTAATTAGCATTATTTTGCTTCTTAGATATTATCTACTTGCAGATCTTGAGAAAAGAACTGGTTTTGTCCACCTAAAGGACAAACTTCATCTCAGCAGATGTGGTCATGGGTCTTTTCTTCAGCTGCCAACCCAGAACTTGGATGACAAGGACAGAAAAAACATGAATGTTCACATTTTATAAAGCATATGGAAAGAGGTTGTTTTAGGACTTGTCAGTTATGCTTTGCTGGCACTAAATGTGCTTAACCTGGAGTGGGTTTCTCCATCTAAGAAATTATTTTTACCCTTTCCTGGTATCAAAGATAATTGCAATTTTCTCCTATTAGTGGAGGAATTAGGTATATTTTTAATTTAGTAGATAGCCTGCTATAGTTATTATGGCTGCTTTGGTTTAGATAAAATGTTTTTGAATTTTATCATTTTATGTTTTTATTACACCAGTTAGTAATCAGGTTTTATACATCAATGGCGTTATTTATCTTAGATACCCCAAATGCTCAATAACATGTTCCCAACATTTTCTGAGAAAAAGCATATGTGCAGAATTTTTATCATCATTGAAATGAGTGTGAATTCGCTTTTTAAAAATGAAAGTGCTTAATATAGTTACTTCATTAACTCCTCCAATGAAACTTTATCTTAAATATTCAAAGAGACTAAATGAGATGTTGAGTGTGGTTGAGTGAGATATTGAGAGTGTCACCTGCTGACAGTTCTTAGAAATTAATTCTTCTTTAATTCATCAGAAAGCAAAGGGTCATGAGGAATTCATAGGGTAGAGGAGATAACTTCTATTGCTTCAGTTTTGAACTCTGCCCTCCCTGCCATACATCCTCATCCTCATCCAAAATGCTTGGCAGTTTTCTTCTTCATGCATAGAAGGCAGACTGCCTGGCTTATTTTCAAATATCATTTTGGATAGCATCCATACTAACAGGTGGCACTGCTTGTGGATTAGCTGACATTATGAAAATAATTCATGTTTCCCCATGTGCTCTCTACTCAAGGTGTGACTGTTGTCTTGGATATTCTTAATCTGAAAGAAAGAATACATTTCTTTTTCTGTGAAAATAAAGAAGATAACTGAGGTGCTTTCTCTAATTGTGAGCATAAATTTAACTTTGGTTACAGATGAAAATCAGTCACTTATTGGAGTCTGTTTATAGAGTTCCTGGAGGATAAAGTTATAATATGCACAAATCTGATGGTCACGGGGAAAAGGAAAGATGATTTTTGGCTTTTATATAATCTGTGATCTTGAAGTATTAAGATATATCAATATGTTGGAACATTAAATACTCTTATAAGCAAATTTATTTCCAAAATTAAGAAAGACATCTTGGCACGTTCTTTAAGTTGCTTAATTTTATGGAATTACATTTCCATCATGCAAAAAATGATGAACTTTCAGTATCTCTGCTTCCACAAAAGAGAGGAATGTGGGAAAATCTGTCCCTGAGAATGAGGCTGGGAATCTGAACCATATTGCTCATGTTGCCTACCTTTTTGGAGTAGACATGCTTCTTCTAGGTTCTCAAGTAGAAGTAAGGCAATCCAAGATCTTTGCTAATTATCATTTTCCCTTGATTTTCAATAGAAATTTTAATGGTTGGACAAACATCTTCTATGTTTTTAAAATAAAATTTGTTTTCTCCATGAGAAGTTTCCTTTGAATGTTGAATCAGCTATCTCTTCTTAATAGAAAATACAAAGGAAAACTTTACAACTGTACATCTTTACTTTTATTAATGGAAATAAGATTTAGTAAATAATTCAAATAAAAAGCACATGATCTGCCAGTACTACATATTTCTTGTATTGGTGGAAATCTGTTTTAAATTTTAATAGTTTATGCCTTATCAATTTTGCAGTTCAGTTTAGTGATCGAACATCAGAAACAAAGCTAGATGTGTTTAACAATGTGTTTTGTTTTTCAATAAAAAACAGGAGTTGTAACACCTGATATTTAACAATCCCAGCACTGTTTTAAACACTTCACAAGTAGCTTTGTATATTAATATATATCTTAACATTAATGGATGAATACCAATTACAGTTTTCTTGTTAATATCAAATGTTCTTTAACCCTACGGGCATGCTACTTAATTGATGGCCATTTAGTTCAAATTCTACTCCCTAGGGAGCTAGGAGACAATCTCATACAAATATCCACAGGAGAAAAACGGATTCTAGCTTAATGGATGAAGTAGTCTTCCATTTTAGTTCTGAGAAAGACTGCAAAGTAAGCCTAAAAGAGAAAGAGCCAAATTATTTCCCCCATTTATCTAGTTAGCAAAGTATTGTTCCAATAATAACATTCAAATTCAAAATTTGGAACTGGAAAATAGAAATGTAGTAAATAATTGCATTTATTTATTTATTTGTTTTACAAATTTAACCTTTATTTTATTTATTTGTTTGTCATTGTTTATTTGTTTTTATGTAGTGCTGAGGAATGAACCCATTGTCTCACCTGTCCTAGGCAAGTACTCTACCACTGAACTACAACCCCAGCTTAACTTGCATTTATTTTTTATTAAGACACATTTAAATATTTTCCAACAATTTAGTTTTGAAAAGAAAGACTAAAACATTGAGCACTACAACTCTTAGATATAAAATTGAATATGGTTTGTCATTTAAAACCAACCTTAAGCTCTGAAAAATGGTCTTAATCCCTGATATGACCAAATTCAGATTCATTAACAGTTTATTATATTTTAGAGATTTCATTTCATTTCCCCTTCGTTTTTTAAAAACTCATCTTTTACAGCAAAAAATATTTTTCAGATTACTCATAGAAGAATTGAACTTAAAATACTTAAATCTCTTTCCTCCGTGGTGCACAATAGAAACTTGTAATTATTTCATACCATATAGAATTCAGAAACCATGCAGTCAAATTCTATGAACTTAAATATGTACAAAAGCCAGAAATTTCTGTAGTTGATCATCATAATGTGTGGGCAATTCACTTAGGGTTTCCTAGAACTAGGGCTTTTTGCTAATTCTTGGTTCTTTTTCTTCCCCTTAACTCACTTTTGGTGTAATTTACTCTGTTTTATTCAATCCTAGTTTTCTCAAAGACCTTATTTTCAGAATTTGTTTTCTAATATTATTATCTTTGAGTTTCTGTGGGGTTAATTCGAGTGTTCTATGCAATAATGAACAGGTGAAACACCTATTGTAATTTCTGGACCTTAGAAGGAGACCTTAGATGCAGACTCCTTATCCATGTCTCCTTTCCTCTCATCCTAACACAGTGACCATTTGCAAAGTAACTAAGCAACTTTCCTTGAGGCAGAGAGTCAGAATCAAAAATGCTAAAGGACTAATCACTTTTTAAAGTTGTCCTAACAGTTATTCTTGAAATGTTTCTTTAACGTTTAACAATAGGGCATTTCTTCTTGTTCATCTTTTTTATGTACATGTGATGCCTCATCTCTCTTTTGATTTGTTGGATTCATTCTGGGGATTGAACCCAGGGTGCTCAACCCCTGAGCCACATTTCCGGCCCTTTTCATTTTTTATTTTGAGACAAGGTCTCGCCAAGTTGCTTAGGACCTCACTGAATTGTTGAGGCTGGTGATCCATCTGCCTCAGCCGAATCACTGGAATTATAGGCGTGCACCACTGTGCCTGGCTTATATCCCTTGTTTTGAAAAGTACAGATATGTTAAGGATATGAATTTTTAAAATCTTTTGTTCATGAAATTAATCTGAAAAGTGTAACAAGTCACATTGAGAATGAGAGGAAAGAGAGAAGAGGATGAGGAAGACAAAGATGAGGACAATCATGCACAAAAAAGAGGTGAAACACTTTTTTCTCCTAAATAGAGACATCTTACAAAGCAGCAGAAAGTGGCTTGCAAGAAAGGTGCTGAGACTCCAATATATACTATTAAATTTGAATTAAAAAGTTCTTTCATTCTTTGATCTGAGATATATTTAGTAGTTTGATAACAGCTTTGATGAAAATGAATAGATTTTCCTTTCTTCTTACAAAAGAGCCTACCTATTTTTAGTATTCTGTTTCAGCAATTAAGTGAAATATACTGAACTGTCAAGTTCAGCAAATGATTACTAAAACTTAGAAAGTTACGTCTTATAACATTTTATAAGATGCTGATATAGAAAATGTATCATAGTGCTCTGTGTATTTGCTGACAATGGACTTAATTTGCTTATTATTAAGTGTTGATCAAAGAAAACAAAATTGTAGAAAAATCCAGTTTGAAATTATTGAGGACAATTTAATAAGATAAAGTCTTTAATAGGCTTTCTAGTGAGTTAATTTCAAAGATAATGAATTCAAAGAATAGCATGTGAATGTGTAACAAAATTTCTTTCATCTTTTATGCTTTAATTCAATTTTCACATTTTATTGTGTATGGTCTTACATAATTGTCTAGGGTTTTTGATGTGAACAAGATAGCAGCTGAAAACAGGGCATTTAAACCCAGGTCAATGGTATGTAAGGAGTACTTACTCAGTACTTTGAATTTTCATCTTTTTATCCCTACAATTTCGTTTGATGATTTTTTTTTGATGAACTAATCATGAATTTACGCTTTGGAGACTTGTGATGCCATTACTTGTGAGTTGGGGGGTGAAATATTCTTAAACAGCCAAAATAACTTTTCAGTTGTAATGCCAGTGTTATAATCAGACCAAAAAAATGTGATCTTGGAAAAAGAAAATGCTTTTTATTTATTTATATGTATTTTTTTAATATAGTGTTTTGTTACAATACTGGATAAAAATTTAATCATCAAAGAGGTGGCAAACTTTTCTTATTGACATTGATCTCTATACCACAAACAGGTAATAGGAACACTATGAATATTAGGTATATGTGGTTCTTTCTGTAATTTTTGGCAGTGTTATCTGCATATGAAATGTGACTATTATTTTTATATGAATATAAAATACTTTAGCCCATTATTGTTTCTGGTAAATTAGTATCTTCAAGTTGTATTTATACGAATGTCATCATTGAAATACTTTGTCTTTCCTCTGGTACTGAGTTTCTGTGGTGATGCAAAAGCAACATCATTAAATTTAATGGTGCTTTGGTATTTTCCTGATGTTGAATACTTCATGCATGTGTTCCATAAAATATGGAATAGTTTTTAAAAATTAAAAATATAGAATCTATTTATTCATCTAATGTGCTCTAAAAAATATCATATCCCCTGGCCACTCCATTTCCTTTGTATCAGATTCTTTACCCATCCATTCTTAATTATTGTCAAAGGTATTTTGTTTCCACCTTTAGTTATAAATATATTTATTTTTAATTATGTTCTGAGTTATTTATTACTTAGTTGACTATATCATAGATAGACTGAACAATGTCCAATTGCTAATGTTCTATCATTCTGTTAAACAGAATGGCTACCCAATATTATCCTATGGATATCTGTGCCTTACATTTGTGGAAATTTTGAATGTGTTCAATATTCCTTTGTAGAAAACAGAAAAATATTTTTAACATGACATGACATGACAGATTTGCATATTATATTTACCTATACTGTAATATCAAACATTCTCCAGATTCTGAGGTCATTGATTTGATGCTTTATTTTCTGTGTTAACAAAAATTGGCAAAATGAGATTTTATTATGTGATATATTTGAGTATCATGAACAAGCTAACATTTCTCTTAGAGGTTACATGAGTCAGTACTTCGGAGGCTTGTTAAACATGTTGTTAAAGTGATTATGACTTTGCCTATCTTAGGGTAGAGGAATGTCTTTTAATCTAGAGAGCGGGAAAACTCTACTTTGTTTTTCCTTGGGTAGAATAACACTCAAAAAATCACTTTCCATATATGTGGCATGACTCAATGGAATCTCATCTCCCAAAAGCTGAGAATAGCCTTCTGTTATGAGAGGTTCTTTTAGATCCTCTATGATAAGTTTACAGGGCAATTTTTGGTTCTTGAGAGAGAATGAATTAGTTACCCTTTCGGTATTGAATGTAAACAAAGCATTAACTTACTTGTTATGACCTTTGTGGTTATTTCAAAGTTTCATTGTGCAAGAAACAAAAGCCTTCACTGGATGAGTTTTATGATCTGTTTTAGAAACACTATGCAATAATAAAGTTTCTTTCTTTCTTTTTTTTTTTTTTTTAGTAATGGTGGTTGAACCCAGGTACTAAGAAAACCTTCACCAAGCAACATCCCCAGCCATTTTTTATTGATTGATTTATTTGATTGATTTATGTATTTAAATACATAATTTTTTTGTATTATATATTTATTTTTTTGATTTATGTATTTAAATACACAATATTTTTGAGACAGCATCTTGCTAAGTTGCTTAGGGCCTTCCTAAATTTCTGAGGCTGGCTTTGAACTTGGAGATCCTCCTGCTTCAGTCCCTGAGCCTCTGGGATTACAGGCATGCACAACAGTGCCCCAAATAATTTAGGTTTCAAAGTGAATCATAATGTTATCTAGCATTGGAGACAAAGGAAAGTCCTTTATTTTATGCAGATACATGATTTTATCTGTCAGTTTTTAATATGGGTATGTGAAAATGTTGAAAGGATGGGAAAGAATTTGATGTGTCTGATCTCACTGTAAGATTAATATGATTGTTTTAGAGCAATTTAATGCAGAGTTTCCCTTCTTTGACTTAATCCACTCAGTAAAATTAAAATGACTTTTATATTATCTAAAATAGTTTACATTGATTATATTGATTAAGTAAAGCAATCTATTTCTTTAGATTCTGGCATGTTATATAATTTCATTTTTTAATAAATATTCTTTTTAGCTATTTATGTTTCCATTTTATAAAATGTCAAGTAAGATTTCCAGTCATCCATCACAAACTAGAGTTATTGGAAACATTTATTTACATCTTGACCACTTAGAAATCTACATAGTATAAAACAAAATTTGCACTATCAAATTTATAGTATTTGAAACAAAAATTTTCTTTAAGATTTATTATCAAAAATTAATCTAATTTGAGATGATAAAAAATTGTATAAAAACATATGCCTAGAGGAGTATTTGTATCCTGTCTTTATCAAAAGGGTTTTATTGTCCCTTGTGCTTTTTGACTTGAGGGTTTTTTGCTTTTTGGAAACACATTCCATTACTGGGATGACACACAGTAGTTTCTCAGAGGTGCCTTTTGTACCTCAATCTTAACTTTAAAAAGTGCCTATATTATTTACATACTTTATATGCTTTTACTCTCTTGCACTGATATCATCAGTTGATTTTCCAAAACTGTTCTTCAGGTGACTCTTCGATTCCTTGAAATTTCTAGCAGTTCCTAGAATGAGAGGGGTTATGAAGCTTACAAAATCTGCTGTTTTCAAAGAGGTCATAGAATGCTACTGCCTCCAATTGACAGTGGTTTGCAGTCAAACTTAATTTCATTTTTTTTTTAAGCCAAGAAAGAAATGATCTATATTTTAGCAGAGGGCTGATGCCTGTGAGAGTCTAGTAAAGAGAACTGGCTGGCACTCATAGGACAACTTGGCCAAGAGAAATTGTGGAGTGCTGCCCAATCAATCTATCCAGGGACAGGAAAAGGAGACAGTAGAGCTGTTGGGAAAGAATAGCATTGCTTCTTATTTTTCACAACGAAAAAAGTAAAAAAGAAAGGAGAAATTAGTCTTCTATATTTAATCACCCGCTGTGTATCAGGCCCCTGAAGTCTCTGGACTCTTTACTTGTAACTAGCCTCTGGCAAGGATTTCCAATTGCTTGCATCTTGCTCTCATGTGAAACACAGCTGAGGACATGCCAGACAAAAACGGACTCCTTCTTTTGTGCAATGTAAAAAATGCATGTTGTATTTCCCTTGGTAAAATGTCTATCCTGAGGAAATTCACTGTATTCTAAGGAGAAATTGGGCCATGAAGCAAAAAATTAAAAAATAACCTCTGAATTTCAACTGTGTGCTATATTTGCTCTGGGAGAAAAAAAGGACTCAAATTGAAGAGATGAATAGTACATATTTGAGGGAAAATGCAAAATTCAAAACTTACCTTCTATGAGGAGTTACTCCCATTCTATCTCCAAAATATAATTTTTAAGGTTTTTGTTTGCTAATATGTATTTGAAATATGTATAATATATGGATATTTTTGTTATATATTTTGGTTAGAAATTTTACAAAAAAAATTAACCACATTATTCATTATTAAATCTAATTTGTGTTCCTCAGTTTTCTTTATTTCATGGCATAACATTTCTATTTTGCAATATAAATGAGGTAGTAGTGTGAAGGAGATACTCTACCTGCCCCATGTAGCTAGATAACAAATGTCAAAACAGTTTTCATAGCCTTAAATAGGTCATCTTAAGTAGAAATAACTGAACTTTCTTAAAATTTATTAAATGATATACCAGCAACCTTCATGAGAAGTGTGGTAATGATTTTGCCTTAAATTATTAGGTGTGAATAATTTATGAAAGAAGAGTTATTGCTGACTATATTAGCAATGGATGTGTTATGTTTGTGACTTTGGGGATTTAACTTTACAAATTCCTCATGTGTACCAGAACTATGGTCCAATGGAATGATTTTCAAACTTCTGTTAGCTTTAGCATTGCCTGTTTTGAGGTGTGTTAGAACATAGATTGCTGCCCTCTCCTCCAAACCTTGAGTTTATGATTCAGTAAGTGTGAATGGGGCCCAAGAATTTGCATTTCTGACACTCAGAAGATGCTATAGTTGCTAATCCTGGAATCACACTTGGAGAATGACAGTCTAATAGATTATTGCCACAGGTTAACACTTGGTAAATTTTCCAACAGTTATTTGTAATTTATATATCAAGATAAAGATATTATATATTTGAAATCCTAAAATTTGAGGAGAATGCATAATGAAAGATCAGAGTTACTTAAAATAAGATAATCAATGGTATTCTGGACAATATCTTAAAATTTTGCTTTGAAGAGTCTAACCTATTTTGAAACTTCCATATCATGCATAAGTTTTTGATTACTTAAAAAAAAACTGTTTTGAAATATGCAATGGTATACAAACTTCAATCTGCATTATTCAATAGATGTAGAAAAAAAAATAGAATCATGGTATAATGAGAAAATATTATTGAGTTAGAAAACTTGCAATTATTGAACCTGTTACTGTGTGTAACAACAAAGCTGTTACCACATATTTAGTATACGTGGGAGCTGAATTATTTGAGGGAAGAATATAAACATTGACATCACATCACATCCTATGACTATCATGCACTACTCCTGGTTTTAGTAGCATTATCAATGCACTAGTTAGATAACAACATCTTTAATAATGAAATTTTATGTTAGATATCAGGAAGTATCCAGGGAAGACCATCTCTACATATAGTTGAAATAGCTGGTTATCAATATTATGACTGAATGATATCATATAGCACCCCTTATTCACAACTAAAATTAATAAGATGAAAATAAAAGGTGCAACTACTGGGACCCTATTTTTATCATGTGTTATATTCTCATAGTTGGTTTCTAGCATTATTTTGTTAAAATATACTTAAAAGAAATATTAAAATAGAATAGCAGTGTTTCATGCATGGGTTTGGAATACGATATCAAATCAGCTATTTTTTTTTCTAGAGAAGAGAGCACACATTAATCTGAGAGAATTGATAACCTACTATGAAATCTGAGAAAGGGCCTAGGGTTCAAACACACAAAACGCAGTTCAGAACTTATAGAATCCACGAAATTATTGTTTTCGATCAGAACAACTTTCAAAGTGTGTTGTGTATACACTGGGGAGGAAATTCTTATGGGAACTTATTATATGTTCTTTCATTTCAAAACAAATAAGCAAATAGCTTCTTCAATGAAGGAGCTGAAACACTTTGTCCTCCCCTCAGTGCTACCCCTAGGAATACCACAGCAATACTTCTTCCCAGAGGTAAATTTCACTCCTTAATTTGTGATGTTTGCAGTAAAGTAACATAAAATAATTGCTAATGCAATAGAATGGGGGAATGGTTTGTATTTTAGCTTTCACATATTCATAAGTAAAACCTCTAAAATTCTTAAGAGAAGATAGTAAAAATAACCATAATTATTCAAACATTAATTTTAATCCTAACTCTGCCACATACTGGCCATGTTTTAGGGTAGATAATTTCTATTTAAGAAATTTAATTTCTTCATCCACAAAATAAGAAAAAATGTTACCTATATGTTGTACTAAATTAGATAGTATTTTACAGTCATCTAATATAGCTGTATTTCCCTTTGGAATTGTCTTGTATTCTACCTTGAATATGTATTTCTTACTTTACCCTAAAAGATATCTCTTCTTTGAGATAGTTCATATTCTCCCTTGAATGTATATTGTCTTTCCTAAATAAATGTGTGCCTCTGAAAAGAAAAAAAAAATCTAATGCTCTGTTTGTTAAGATGGTGATGATTTAAATGGGAGGCACATATATAACTCTTATGATGAATAAGATAAGGAGATAGTTATAGAATGACTGTCTGCCAGCCACTCTTCTAGTTGTCCCTGAACCTGACAGATTTGAGAGCTGTTGATGAGTAAGCAGAGGCAAACTACAACTAAAAAAATGCTCATGTGCAAATAAATAGACATATAAAGAAAATATAAAATATATTTGAGGGAAACATGTTGGTATGTTAGAAACAACAGGATTGCAGGTAAGCTGTTGTACATGGTTGCAGCCTCATCTGAAGACTCAAGTGGGGTGGAGGAAGGAAATCAACTTGATACCTTGTTGGCAGGACTGTTTCCTCACCACATGAATCTTTTCACAGGGCTGCCACATAACATGGTAATTGGCCTCTTTGGAACAAAGGATCTAGAAGAGATAGGTAGAGAATTTGCAAGATGGGAACCACTGTGCTTTTGTAATGTTATCTTGAAAATGACATCCCATCACTTCTACTGTTTTCTATTTTTTATAAGCAAGTCAATAAATGCAGCAATTACTCAAGTGAATTCAGAAGGACAGGAGTACTACTAAGTAGACATTATAGAGTGCCATCTAAGTGGCTGCCTACAAGGATATCCATATACCTCAAATGTACCTAAAATGGAATTATTTACTAATTGCTGGATTTATTCTACACCCACTGTTCTTGACTTCTATCATTTCTAATACCATTTATGTATGTTGTGTCCCAAGCTAGAAGCTTATGGGACACTATTAATGTCTTCCACACTTTTCATATATATTTAGTTGGTCATCAGATGCTTTTCTTTCAGACATTTTACTTAATCATGGTGTCTCATTTTTGTGCATTTAAGACTCTTAATCAATGCTTGCTTTAAGCTATCGCCATTGTCTGCATTATGCTTCTCCTTGTCTCATCACTATTCATTTAATTAGAGTTTCTTCCCTCAAACTAAATATATTCATGAATTCTGTTGCTTAAAGGCGTCCATTGTTTTCACTACTTGGAAGATTATATCCATTATCTTAATTTTGGCCTATCAGTCCTTTTCAATATGGTCCATAGCAAACTCTCTACTGCCACTTTCCAATCTCATAATTCACTCAATGTAGAGATACTTAAGCTCACAGCAAAACATCTCCTCATTTGATATGTAGTAGCCTTTCCTAATTTCTTTCTTTATCCTCTTTCTTATCTGACATTCATCATTCAACCCAGGACTCAACCAGGGTGTCATCAGTGAATCTTTCCCAGACTCCCACATTCATCGCAATCTGTGAACTTCTTTAGGTTTCAGCACATTTCTATGATGCCACTCCATTCACTGGGTCATCAGTTATGTTTACTCTTTTCCTTTCTAGACCTTCTAGAATAAAGTCCAAGAATTATTAATTTTGAATTAAAAGTTTTGAATAGTATACCAATTGACATTCTTTATAGATTGAATGAATAAATTACTCCTCATTTAAGTTATTGTGAGTAATTGCACCATATCTAAGTCAGGGAAATATTTGAAATATAGATGTTCCAAAGAAGGGTGATAAACAAGATAAGTGTTTGATTTTGGTTTATATTAGGGACTCACATATTTAGATGTCATAAAAGTTATAATAATATTTAACACTTGTTGAGATAACATGTTGCTGAGCTTTCTTTCAAGTGCTTTGCATTTACCAATTCATGTATTCTTGACAACAACACTACTAATAAGATACTTCCATGATTCTTGTTTTACACATGACTAAACTAAATCAAGATAACTTAAATTTATTAAGGTTAAAAAATAAAGCCAAAACAAACAAAAAATTCTGATTGTGATAGATGGATGAAAATTACAAAGCAAGAGGATTAGCATTTACACTATCATATAAAACTACTTTTAAACATTTACCCCTCTAAACACCAAGATATTAGAACACTGGAAGAACTTTGGAAACTTAAGAGAGGTTAAGGAGGAAAAGAACTTGAAGGAATTAGATGATTGAAGTAAAACAAGTAGTTAATCCATGAGTACTTTGTAGAATATTATAGCATACAGCAACGCTTCCAGGCAGGAATGGTGAGCATCCAGGACATCTCTATCAACAATGTCCTGGGAATCATGGAAGAAGAGTATTTGTACTGTATGGAGTCATAGAAAGTGTTTCAGAATGGCAATTATTAGTTGTTTATTTTTAGGGGAATTCTTCCAAAAGTGCATAATATAATAGTCTATGATAATATTTTTTCTCTTTATTAGTTAGAAAATATATCAACATGGATAATTTGGTAAAATATAAAGTTAAGTGTAAAACTTTTTAAAAGCCCTTGGAAGTACTGTTTAAAAGTACACGTTACGTTGTTTATTTTATGATGGCTTCTTCTATTATTTGTTTTATGTTTATAATATAAAAATGTAAAATATAGACATTAGTAATTGGAAAGACATCATGGCATATACTCTTGTCTTTCATATAAATTTTTCTGTGAAATAGGAAAACAAATTTTCATCAGATTCTGAAAAGCCTGAAGTTAAATTGAGAGGTCAACAGTCTTACATGTATTTTAAAAAATAAAGTAATGAAACAAGATATAATTAATATCTCAAATTTTATTAATATTAATAGCAGCTGATGTGCTTTAAGTAAACTTACTTATTATGAAAAAGTAATTCCATTTCCAATTTTATAAAGTATCTCTATACAAAAGGGTGTGTTTCTCAATTTTATTAAAAATAAGTATATTACTAGAGCAGAAATACCATATATGATTGACTTTTCTTTTGGCTATTTTCTTCCTTTAATTACTCTAAATCTTATTTAAATTTTTAAAATATATTTCAAACAGCAATTAGCAAATATCCAATGTAAAATACCAAAATAAAACAAAAAATAGCATAACTCACACTCTGAGCTTAGTGTTTCCTGTAAGTTTGACTTATCTTTTCTTTAGCATGGCAGTAAAATAATTTTATAATGAGATCAAAATATTTAACTAGAGTCAATAATTTTTATACTGTGTGAAAAAACACATCTAGTTGTTGGTAGCACTGTTATCTGTCTGAATAAATTCTTTTGTTTCAATGCCAGTTTTACTGTTGAGGTTGTGTGAAGATTACCAGTTCTATGGTTAATATCTAAATATGACCACAGGGTATCATCAAGACATCTATTTGATTAAAAAGTGGCTTACCATAAAGATGTTAATATGTGTAAGTGTTTCTGGGAGTTTGGAAGACACTATGTCAGTTTTCAGAGAAAGTAAAAATGACAATATTTGGAAGATAATATGCTGTTTTAGAATGTGTGTGTGTGCTCATATATGAATAATTGAGTAAAACATAAGTATTCCTATTTTGTGCTGAGTATTTCTCCTGTGTGTTTTAGGCTAGTGCTTCCATTTTAATGAAATCATTCTATGAGTAGTCTGTACCTATTAGGAAAGAGAAACTTGATTTTTTTTCCTCTGATACAAAGATAAAGATGATAATTACAGTTAAATTCTGAATTCAATTTTAGATATGTTAATTTTTTATAAAATGGTTTTTCATTATACATAAGAACATTAATAATAACATATTCAAGAGTCTTTACAAATTCCTGTTAAATAATGAAGCAAACTACCCATTCTGTGGCTGACACTAGTTGACTGGGTAGCATATGGCAAGTCACTTACCCTCCATGACCTTAATTTTCTTATTTGCAATGGTAAAGAGTTGCATGAAAGCTCCTTATCTATGTTTCTATTAATTTTAGACATGTTCTTTAATCCTGATATTTTCAGTAATAATGTAAGAACATTATTACATTCCTGCCATTGTAAACTAAACTAAAAGGACTAAAAATCTTTTCAATTCACATATTCTATTTGTCTCTACTTTTCAATAAGTAAGCATACCTGTCATCTGGCATTATTTCTAAAATAAACTTATTTGAGTATCTATTTTCTTTTACCTCATAAATAGAGCCTGCCAGTAGAATGATAATATTAGAAACTGAATCTCAAGTCCAAAACACACAGGGAAATATTTGTCAGAAAACAAGGACATTCATCTTTTACACATTTATATTTTCCCTCTCTCTCTCCCTCTCTCTCTCTCTCTCTCTCTCTCTCTCTCTCACACACACACACACACACACACACACTCATTCAATAAAACCTGATTGTTTTCTTAAATGGCCAATTAAAGATAAAACATTTTATGTTATATATCCAAAGCATTAATTAAACATTTCTTTTATCTCAGTGCTATGTTTTATGCTGGCCTTTTTACTTCCTGGAGAAAGAGACAACATATTTCATGTTAAATGAGTAGTTGATTTCATTCTGTTTCAGAATTCTCCAATCTACAACATGTGTTGTTCTCACTTTTGAAATGGAGACCTTCTTAAGTCACAGCCAGTGGGACTGTATAACTTTACCCAGGCCTTTAGAAAGTCTTATTTTATAATCCAGAATTGAGATAATTTTGATATTGAGAAATTTACAATTTGAAGAATATGTTATCCATACACCATATATATTCCCTGTGGCATTTGCTTTTGTAATGAAAGAGAAGCTAAAACTCGGACTTGAAGTGTTTTTGATAGAAAATAGGCTCATAGACAATAATCAAGGCAAAGGATTAAACGCTAGCATTCTGATTATTTGAAAAATTGATGGCAATCTTATTGCAAACATCTATAGTTCAGTCTCAGGAAATCTCATTAATGTGTTAGTCCCTTTATTTTGCTGCTGAATTTGTTGACAGATAGTAATTGGGTCACTGTATTGAAAAGCCCCATGTAAGCTCAGAATTCTCTGTGCTGGTTGGCATGACAACCATACTGGTCGATTAAACATGCTCAGAAATTGGGAATCTGGGCTTCTCAGAAGCTGGTAACTGGATGAAGAATAGAAACAGTCTAGATTATGACAAATTGGGCAGAAATTTTTGCCTCAAATGTGTTATTACATATTATTTCTGTAGCATCAATAAACTAAATTTATATCACATATAAAAGCTAAATTCTTAAAAAAATTCATTTGGGTGATTACAAAATGTAGTTTTGTATTTACATGAAATTTAAGAAATAAAGGTTGAAATTGCCTTACACAATTAATTTACTCTATTAGGAATAATGCTGACATTACTCCGAACAAATATAATTGCTATAAATGGTAATATCTGTTTAGCTATTTTCCTTTATAAACCATTATGTGGAGGGCATGGCAGATGATATCTGCAGATGGCACACGGACGCATACTGGCACACAGGCACAGTATTTACTGGCCAGTATTGCCATAGCCAAAATTAGGGGCTAAGAAGATGGTGAAAGAACAGATCATCAAAGGGAGAAACAGAGTCATATCAAGATTGGAGGTATGGCTCACTAGTATCTTTTATCTCCCATGTTTAAACTCCATATCTTTGACTTATAGATAGCTATTAATATAAAGGCAAAATTTAGAGGTGGTAAATTAAAGCAAGTTATTACGGTTTCTTTTTTTTTTCTTTGTTTCCTCTTTCATCTTCTTGGATTTTCAACACCTTAGATAGCAGTCAGGAGTAAAAGAAAAAGGAATTGACTATCTGGCAAGTGTTGTAAAGACAAAATAAACTGGACATAAGGTATTTACTATTTCTGCAATTCATTTAGAAGCCAGGACAATCAATATGTGAGATAAATAAAGGGAGCATATTTAATTTTATTCCTTCTTATTGATATTCCTTTAAAAATCCAAATGCAGATATTTTGATTAAAATAAACATATGTATATCAACTATAAAAATAGATATTTTAAATAGACCAAGTTCATTCCAAAGATCTATTGCTAAAATAAATTTTAAAGATCACTTTCCATTGTAGTATTTTTGTAATCAATAGGTTTTTACTGATTATCTTTCTTCAAAGGAAATTAACTATGTAGGGTTAAGGAACTAATTAGTGATAGAACTGGACCTAAACCCCTTGGGCCACATGCAAATACAAACTCTTTTTATAGTACCAGGATTAGGTGTCTTCTAATCCCACTACCTTCCAGGATGCAGGCAAAGCACAATAATCCTGAGTCCATGAAATGTTCATTTAATATAAATAACTAAAACAACCCTGTTGGTAAAATGAGTTTTATTTTTAATGAGTTTTCTTTTCCTTTTTTCTTGATCATAGTTCCTTGTCTGGAACTGTGGCTCCAATTTATTGCTGCATACATTTGTTTTTATTTGTGTTTAATTTTGAGATAGCCATATTAATATCTTTATGATATTTAAATATCACTTTTGACCATTCACAATTGCAGAAAGATAGAGTTAAATACTTATCATATCTGATATTTGAAAATTAATTTCTAAAAAATAAAATCAACTACTGGAATTACCCTGTAATACTATAGATAAATGATTCAGTAAAATCTTTATTTTTTGCCATGCAGATAGTTAACAGTGATTAAATCTAGCTTCGGTTTGGTTTAGTTTGAATTTTCTACTTTAGGGGTTTAGGGCTTAGCTCATCTTGTATTTGCATCTGTTATGATATTTGATTGAGGCTTTTCCAGTACTGGGATCAAAAATGTTGCATTTTAAAAAATTCAGTGGTCTCTACATTTCTATTTTATATTTCTGCTATTTCTGTTCATGAAAATGAACTGAATATTGATTACCAATTTAACAATTTTTTTTTGATTAAACAATTACTGATTTTTCCTTGATTTTAGGATTGAAAACACATGGGTTTTTTAAATTTCCTCTTGTTTTTCTCAGACATACCCATTAAAAAAACTTTGCCTTGGTTTTGTTGTTTCTTTTTCTTCTACCCATGGGCTTTTCTCCTTTCTCTTTATGTTTATTTCTCTTGTCTGTCTTGGTGTTTCCTTTTCAGATGCATCCTTTCTCTCTCCATCTTCTGTTTGCTTTAACTACATTATCACGTGTTAATGAATATCTACAAAAGAACAAAAAGAGGGTGGAGGAGGAGGGTGACAGGGAGAGATGTGCTGGGAAAAGAAGAATTGAGATGAAGAAGAAGAGTGTGGGTAGGGAAGATGGGGGCAAAGGGTGAGACAATGGAAAGGAATGCTCTTTATGTAATCTAAAACTTCTCAGTATGTAATTATATGGGACATATTTACATTTTTTATTAGATTAGTTAATTTATTCATTACTTAGTAAGTATATGAAGAATACCCAGTGTGTGCAAGCTTTCATCAAATTCTTGGGTATATAATAGTTAAATACAAAACAACCAACCAAGCCCAGTCTTTATGGAGTCCATATTCTGGGGGTTAAACATTAAAATGGTGCTTTGTATTGTTTTCGAACATCCTTATCTCAGCAGAATAAAAGGAACAGCTTTTTCAAAGAAAACCATGTCTTGCATACCATTAAATTTCTTTGGCTATGAAGAGTGATGTCAGCAGAGCAGATGGAGACATGGGGTTCAGATTTGAATCTGAATTAGAATTTCTGCACTTGTAAAGTATCAACAAGTGTGTGATCACTGATGATATTGGTAATGAGGAGACCAACCTAAAAGTGATTATAAATTGAGAACCCACTCTAAATTTAGAGATTAGAATACAACACTGTAGCAAGCAGCAAGATAGGAAAGAGAACTTGCCAAAAATCATATGCTGTGTTTGAATCAAGGCAGAACAGAGGGCAGAAAGGAGGGAGAAAACAGTATCCCCACAGTCTCATGAAGACTGATAAGGCAAGGTCATGGGTGACTTTGGTGAGACCAAAATCAGATAAATCTTGGTTTTTTTCAAGGGGTGGGGGTTACTGGGGATTGAACTCAGGGCACTTGACCACTGAGCCACATTCCCAGCCCTATTTTGAATTTTATTTAGAGGCAGGGTCTCACATAGTTTTCTTCCTGCCTGGATTTTGCTGAAGTAGGTTTTGAATTTGTGATCCTCCTGTGCCACTGGGATTACAGGCATGTGCCACAGCTCCCGAGCCCTCAGATCAATCTTTGAGTAAATCTTTTCTGCTGTGTTTTTCTGTATCTCATATAAATTAAATATATTATTAAAGCTTTCAGATATATTTTAATACCTGACATGTCACATTCCATAGAAAAGCATGTTCGTTATGTTTTTGTATTGTTTGATCTTTGTTAACGTAGGGATTTGAACATGCACTTACAACAAGAGCGAAGAATCAGAAACAAGAAGGGTAAATGTAACAACAAAAGAAAAAAGAAGGAAACCTTCCCAAATGATAGGCTAAAAGGGAACTGGCAGAGGGAGGTCAGTTGTGGGAGGCGATGCCATCTAGAGAGTGGCTGGAAAGGTTAATAAATGCTTTTAGAGATGACCACAGATGTCTTCTCCCCCTTTCTTATTTACAGAATCGAGTTTAGGTTTGTTCCTGGAACACAAAGAAGGAAGGCTCATTATTTGTGTGTTTGGTCTCACATTTTCTGTTGGAGAAGGAGCAGTGGTGTCTAATGGATTGCAGGATGAGAGGCTAAAGTGGGTGGTGGTGGGGGCCAGCCCAGCATGAAGTCGGTGAAATGAAAGAACACCGTTGATTCCAGGGAACAAGGAAGGAAGAAGTGATAGGGCACATATCCCATTAGTTCTGAAGGAGAAGT
This sequence comes from Urocitellus parryii, assembly GCF_045843805.1. Classification (NCBI taxonomy): domain Eukaryota; kingdom Metazoa; phylum Chordata; class Mammalia; order Rodentia; family Sciuridae; genus Urocitellus; species Urocitellus parryii. Next base: position 36,561,621 of record NC_135544.1, read on the forward strand.
CAAGGTTTAGATTTGAGATTCTTTCATTTGCATGAGTGATACGAAGAAAAGATGTTGAAAACAGGAATGACATAAGAAGGTGGCAGGTCTGGAGCAGAGATGTCTTGTAGCTATTTTGAGTTTAGAATGATACCATGTGGTGATGACTCTAGGTGACAGGAAATGAGGGACTGAAATAAGTAGAGGGGGCAAAGGCCTGGGAGCACCCACCTAGAGATTTCTCTGAAGCACAGATAAAAGATTCAACATTGAATCTTTGTAGATAGCCACATTTAGGTAATTGGAAGAAGGAGAGACAGTAAAAGAGAAGGAAACTCTGGATCAAATGCTGACTGCCCACCAGTATGCACTTTCAGAACTAAATCTTTCTTGACCTGCAAAAAATAGGGTGTTTAGTGTATCTGCCTAAGATTCTTAAACATTCTGGATCAAAATGTTAATGTCTGAGTAATTTTTCTTCTTTCACAATGTCTCTAAACCAAAAGAAATATTGAACACTTTTAAGAGATGTCAGTGTGTTTGGGGCTGAAAATTTAGAATACTCAGTATTATCCTGAGAGTATGCAGCAACACTGTGAAAGGGCTTGGGTGTCAGGTCAGAAACAATACATTTGTGCTCTGCTTTCTCATATCTTTTATATCTTTTCATGTCAGGATGTATATTGCATGATATAATTGCTTGTGTCATTTTCTGTCTTTCCTGATGAACTGAATCTGCAAATTACAAGAGGAGAGGACCAGTGTCCATCTTGTTCATTATTTCATCCATTGTGCCTAGCAGGGTAATTGGTTTGTGGCAGGTGTTCAATAATTAGTTGCTGCATCAATCCAAATTATGTGTTGGCTAATCTAGTCATCATATACGGGGTGATTTGTCTGCATATATTTTTTCATATAAATTTCAAAATTAATTTCTGGCATATTCCTTTTAGTGGAAATTATCCTTAATTGTCTACATGAAATCTGTTGATAATGTATAAGTAATATGCATAAACGTGCTTAAATTTTTTTTTTTTTTTTTTAGTTCTATGTAAGGGGTTCGGGGAGGCAACAAAGCAATCAGTTTGGGTAACCATTAAGGGGCAGATGAGGTAGCGATGAGAATAATAACTATAACCAAAATTAAAATTCAGATAATGCAGTTATTTGTTTTGTCTTCTCAGTAGCTATATAAGGTATGATGCACAACAAAATATCTCCAAAGTTAGTGGTTTAAGACAACATTATTTTTAATCTCTTCACAGTTATGTGGGCTTTCTGATTCATTCGTTGGCTCCCTGTGGTATTAGCTGGGATAACTACAGTCCTCTGAGGGCTTAATTGGGCTGGAAAGTATAAGGGGTCTCAGTTGATGCTGGCTGGTGACTGTGAGCTCAGCAGAGATCTTGTGCCAAAACACCTATATGTGAACTCTGTGTGGAACTTGGACTTATCACAGTATGGATGCTGGACTCTGAGAGGGGGCAAATCCAGGGCAAGTGTGCTTAGAGACCTAGGCAACTGTCACAAAGCTTCTTATGATTTAGCTTTGGAAACCAGAGAACTTTATTCCTGCCACAGTGTCCTTGCAATGGCAAGTCACTAAAGCTAACCCACATAGGAGAAGCTGGGGCTGGAAATTAGATTCCATTTTTAATGTAATACCATGAATGTACAGAGAAGGAATGAATTGAGAGTGGCTATCTTTGGCTATGTAGTGTATGTCTGTACTATTATTATTATTTTTTTAATTTTAGAAATGAGAAGATGGATTTATGAAGAGATCAGTAACTTCATTTTGTAGGTTGTTAGTATAGAAGCTAGGACTCAAACTCAGATAATTTGCTCTCAAAGTCTGTGCTCTTATATCTTCAACCCAGTACTGCCTCCTACTCTAGTAAGTCTCTCTCTCCACACATGCACACATATATCCACACACCCACATACTCTCTCCTATTTAGAGTTCACCATGGTTTTGATAATGAAATAATACTTCACTTTTGCATTGTTTATATTAGTGTTCACATTTATTATTTCATTTACTCAGGTACTGAATTCCAGTGGTTTAATTTTTGAAATAATTTCAAATGCATTGCAAAGATGGTCTAGAAAATTCCAGTATACACTCCACCCAGCTTCCCCTTACATAACCATTTTACATTTATCAAAACTAGGAAAATTGATATAATAAGGGTGGGGGCTGTGGCTCAGAGGTTGAGCTCTCAGCTACCATGTGTGAGACACTGGGTTCGATCCTCGGTACCACATAAAAATAAAATAAAGATGTTGTCTCCACCTATAATTTAAAAAATAAATATTTAAAAAAATTGATATAATAATCTCCAACCAACTATAGACTTTGGGGTTTCCTAATGTTTTCTACTCATGTTATTTGGTGCTTTATGATCAAATCCAAAATACCGTGTTGCACTGAGTCATATACCCTTAGCCTCCTTCCATCTGTCATAGTCTTTCTATCTTTCTTGTCTTACATGACCTTGCCACTTTTGAAGCATATTCCTCAAATAACTTGTTGGATTTCTCTCATATTGTGTTTGATATTTTGTTATGATGAGATGGAGGTTGTGGATTTGGAGGGGGAATGCCTAACTCATGATATCAAATCAGGAAGTTTGTATTATCATCATTTCTTGCTGGTGATGTTAATATTGACCACATAGCTGAGGGCTGCCTATCATGTGGCTTCACTGTAAAATTACTGTTTTTTTTTTCCTTTCCACACTATCCTTGCTAGAAGTGAATCATTAAGTCCATTTGAGTCTACTCTACCTTACCTTAAAAAAGGTAAATTAACCTCCACCTTCTGGAGGAAAGACTATAAAAAAAAATCTGTGGATCTGTTACAACAGTATTAATGTATATTTCAGGTAAAGGATCTAAGCTATACAAATATGATGCCTTTCATAGAATCAGTTTGAATCTCTCTAGATTAATCCTCATTTTTTATCTCAGATTTGAACTTTTTTATTTTTTAATTTGTTCTAATTAGTTACACATGACAGTAGAATGCATTTTGACACTCAGTACACAAATGGAGCACACCTTCTCATTCCTCTGGCTGTACATGGTGCAGAGTCACACTGGTAGTATACTCATACATGTATCTACGGTAATAATGTCCATCTCATTCCACTGTCCTTCCCACCACCACACTCACTCCCCTCCCCTTATTTCCCTCTGCCCAATCTAAAGCTCCTCCATTCTTTCCTATCTTCCTCCCCACATTATTCATCCACATCAGCTTATCAGAGAAACATTTGGCTTTTGGTTTTCATGGGTTTGGCTTATTTCCCTTAGAATTATATTCTCCAGCTCCATCCATTTCATTCTTATTTAAGGCTGAGTAATATTCCATTGTGTTTATATACCACATTTTCTTTAACCATTCACCTGTTGAAGGGCATCTATGTTGGTTCCATATTTAGCTATTGTGAATTGAGCTGCTAATGAACATTGATGTGGCTGTGCCACTGTAGCATGCTGATTTTAAAAGTCCTTTGGGTATAAACCAAAGAGTGGGATAGCTAGGTCAAATGGTGATTCCATTCCAAGTTTTCTGAGGAATCTTCATACTACTTTTCATAGTGGTTGCACCATTTTGTAGTCCCACCAGCAATGTATGATAAACCTTATCCCCTGCATCCTCACCAGCACTTACTGTTGCTTATATTCTTGATAATTGCCATTCAGATTTGAACTTTTAACTGTAAATTAATTTTTATAATTATTTAGTACTTTTGCCAGTAAATGCTACAATATAATGTGGGTGTCAAAATGGGAACAATTTAATAATGTAAATTGTTCTTATCAATCTATATGAATCCTACTATAGTCTATTTACCTGTTAAATTATTAAAGATTTAAAATGTACAGTTCACAAAATTATATTCATACTTAAATGTTCAATATATTAGCTTTGCCTAAATGAATCAAATCAAAATGTATGTTCCTCTTATGTAAATATGTCAAAGCATATCATTTGGCACAATGAATAATAGACTTTAATATTGTAGAGATAATAAGATAATTCCTGATTACTTAATAATTTATGTTTACAGTTAGAATCATTACTATTACAGTAAAGGAAGACAATTATTATTACTTTGTAAGGAAATGAAGTTAATTCAAAGCAGTTTCTCATTTTAATATGTAAAAGAAGAGTAGAAACAACTTAAATAAGCTATTTCTAAGCTAGAAAAATTTGAAAATAATTCAGAAGTAATATTACGCTGAGATGTTTCATTGTTTTTCATAACTTATGACAATGCGTTATTTCAAGGCACATTAGAGATATAGATATTGCAAGTTACGTATTGATTTTAGCCAGTATATTGACAAAAAAGTAAACTTAAATGTATATTTTAGAATTATAGTTATTGAATTATGTATTCTGTATAGATTATTAGTTCAAACAATAACATTGTACATTAAAAGATAAATGAGAATAATTATTTTCACTACTAGTTTTGACATTTATTAATTAATTATACCTTAATGTAAAATTAAGGTATAATTACACAAATAATGTAATTTACAATATTTTAATGTAAATAGTTCAAATGTGGAAGGTAATACCAACTTAGGAATTACTTCAATAGTTGCAAACATTCTTACATATGAAGTGCTATTTTTTGTTTGATAAAAAAAGGATACAGTCTCTTTCTCAACCTCAATTATATGAAACTCCTAAACTCCTCTTTCTTGAACTACCTTCCTTCTATTGGTCAATAAACTATAATTGATTGCTATAGAAGGGAGAATATAATAGCACTTGCATTTTATTAATTTGCCACATTGTATATCAAAGAACCATCAAGAATAGAATGCTAATGCATTGCTTTCATTTCAAAAGAACATATGACTTTGTAGGGAAGGGAGACATGGGTGAGAACTTGTACCTTATAGGACTGGATATGAAAACTGAGTTTTCATTCATTTGGAATTTCAGGGATCTCATATAATGGCAATTTTTGTGGTAAGAAGGATGTCTAATATTTTTAAGGGTAAAAGTGGGTGGTAATGTCTTCACAAATTTCTGAGGTGGATGAGGAAGAATAATTTTTTGAAACACAGAATATTCTCTCTGTCTTTCTTGGGGTATAAGGGAAAATGGTCTTCAAGATAAAATTTGGGTAAGATGATTGGAAGATGTTAGCCAAACATTTTAAACCCCAAATAGAGGAATTTGTCAATAATAAAAATGATGATGATGATGATGATAGCTGGCACATATTGAGGCTTTCTGAGGTCTGGGCTTGTAGTAATCCAATGCGATAGATTCTATCTTTATTATTATTATTATTGTTGTTGTTGTTTTAGTGCAGATATCCCCGAGGATTATAGGTTTTTCAAGACTTGCTCCCCTTCTCATGATCATTCTGCTACCTGAGCTTTGAGTCTTTATGAAGGGGAATATGTTGTTGTAATGTAGTACTTTAAAAAAAACAAGTTCAGAAATGTATATGGAAAAGGAGATTTGAAGTCAGCATAGAAGTTGTTGGAGTACTTAGTTAGTTATCTCTTTTAGAATTAAATTGTTACTAGAAAGATAAGGATGTGATAAGATTGGACAGTTATTAGCTAACTGCCCTAACAGGACTTCAAGGCCAATTTGATATAGAGGGAATAAAAAAGGGAAGGACACATGATTTTGACCTTAGGCAACCAGGTGAACTGTGAACCTATCACTATAAATTAAATGGTGAATTTTCAGCAAAGAGTTTGCATTGGAGAGTTTTTGGATGGCCACATTATAGGATAAAGCCACAGTTCTAAAACTGTTGAAATGTAAAAGTGAATTAAATGAGATGTCAAGACTGTGAATGAAGAAATTGAACAGTTAAAAGTATGGGGTGGAGTTAGCAGAGACAAAAAGGAAGGAATTGCTATGAGGACAGAATTCAGTGAATGCTCATGTTTAGAGAGGAAAGAAGTGAAAACATCAAAGGTAGCAAATAATTGTATTGAAAATTATTACTGGAAGGTAGTTAAAAAAAAAAAAAGGAGTTTAGGAGTTTCACATAATTGAGGTTGAGAAAAAAGTAATTTCAGATCCAGGAATGGGGATGTCATTACTATTTGACCTGTGTTTTCTTCTCTGACTTTATCCTCCTTTCTATCAACACAACAAAATGAGGAGCAGTGGATTCTCCTTCCTTCTACTTCCTTCCCTCAGTTACTTAAGGCATCCAAACAGACTACTTGAATTCTTCAGGCCACTTGGGTCACTCATAAGATATATAATTTTATTTTCTAACTAATGGTTTTTACTTGAGAGGTGTTATTAAAACTAAAGAAATTAATGTGATGGTAATCATTATCATTTAATTTTGTTTTTGTTTTAATTACTATTCCTAAGATTCCTTGCTTCATTTTTAGGTTGTTGCATCTTTGAATTCTTTCTTGGGTTTTGTGATGAACTATGTATCTCTTTGAGCATCTTTCCCTTCAAATTAATTGATCATATAACCTTCTAAGGCTTCTAAATTCCTCTACCACAGCTTTGTCTTTTATGCATATTTTATGATTCAACCTATGAGTATGAGTAGTTAGAATTTAGGTTTTGGCTGAGTCCTACCCTTCAGAAATTTCTAAAGTAACCCCCCCACAAAAAAACCCAAATTATTATGGATGGCCAATTGAAAAGCCACTTACTTTGGAGATAGGGAAAACACTGGAATGATTATGATATTGGTTTTCTTACTTCTCTAAAGCTTTGTAGGATCCAGATATTGTGAGTATTATTTAGAAATTATTGTCTATTTTCAGAAATTTAAATTGTCTATATTATTGATAAATACTAAATTATTAATCAAACACTAAAATTATTAAGACAAAATACCAAGTAAAGACAAAATACAATCTTGACTGTGCATTCACTGAATGTGACATATTTTATGCACACTATTATGCACTATTGATATGGTTTGGATGTATGTTCTCCACGGTTATGCACTGGAAACTTGGACCCCATTGAGGGGATATTAACTGGTCGTGGGGCCTTTAATCGAGGAGTGGGGGCTTGTCTCATAGGAGACTGAGCAAGTCTGACCACTCCCTGAACTCTTGGGCTTCCTGCCTGGCCACATGATCTCTCCTTGCACATGTTCCCACCTTTGTGACGCCATCTGCCATGATGTAATGCAGCCACAGAAGCTCTTGCCAGAGCCAGCACCATGCTGTTTGCACTCTCAGCCTCCCAACTGTGAGCTAACTAAACCTCCTTTCTCTAAAAATTACCCAGCCAAGGGTATTTCATTATAATAACATAAAATTTATTAATACAGTTATAATTATTCTCACCACACCTGCATGCTAGCTGTTCATTCGACAGATACTTGTTGAGTGCCTACTCTCAACCATGCACTCGGAAAGAAAAAGAGACAGTTATTTTTCAGTTTTCTGTCAACAGAATGGAATCTCTTATTCTCTTATTTAAATAAACTCCTATAATCTTTGTCATCTATAGACAATACATTCGAAGCATGACTTAATTTTAATAACATTAATTAAAAGGTACAACCTTATGATTGAACTAATTTATTTATGCCAATTTAAAATCCTGTTAGCAATTTTAAATGCCTATTTATTTGGCATTTTATAGTTAAAAAATGCTCATTACTAGTTATAAAATATGACAGCTAATCCCATAATTTATAAGTAGATTCAACAAATTTACTTATGGATTCCTGTGGAGAATCTACTTATTGTCATAGTTTTACTAAGTCAATAAAGAAGGGAATATTCCATATCTTTCAATTGGATGTTTGTATATAGAGTACCAAGTGCATGTATAAAGTAAATTAATCTAAAAATAGATTTTATTATTCATTGATGCCTGCTATAGGATAGGGATGAAATAAGGCATGTAATTCTATTCACTATCTATTTAATATCAGGCAAAAATTTTTTGAAAAGACTCTGAAAGGCTGGGGACTATTTTTCTTAAAGACAATGAACAAAACCTATTATATTAATAATCTTTAGTTAACATACTAAGTTTATTACTGGATCAGTTATTAAATTGCCAGAAATGGAATTCAAACCCCAAAGTTTCTTCCTCCAAAAACCATGTTTCCATAGCAACTTGTCTCACTGTCTTTCATTTACCCTCCTCCTTGCTGCAGTTGTCTCCCACCAGAACATCTATAGCTGTGAGGACTGAAAGAATTAAATGGGGAATTGATAAATTTTATATTAAAAAAAAAATATATATATATATATATATATATATACACACACACACACACACACACACTCTGTTTCTTTGCTGTTGGGAAATAAATAGATTTTCTTTATGTAAGGGCTTGGTGTTGGAAATTGATTTGGGTCTGGAGGCTTTAACTACATGTGCTTTTTAGACTTAGCTCACAGTTGGTTTCAGCATTTCAATGCATACATATTTATTTTCCCTTTGTTCCCAAACCTCCACTTCTTTTATATATCTGTTACTTTGTACTTATTAAAATATATATTTTAAAAGTATGGTGTGGGTTGGATAAGTAATAACCTTTAGTAGGTAACCTTTAATAGAGAGAGTAAAACTTTGTTAGAAAATAAAATGTAATATGAAACTAAGTATTATTGTAAGTAGAGATTCTTTGCCTATTCATGAAATTGATTTCCCAGGGCAGCTTCTTGGTCATTGCTAACCCTTTTCATGTTTCCAAGGTCAATGTTTGAATACATTAGAGACAAGTTAAAAGATGCTCAGAGATCCCTTGCACACCTGACGTTTTTGGCAGCAGCTCAAGTTTTGACATCATGAATCAGCACAGTTTGCTCTTTCAGATCTGAGCTTCTGGTACTCCTTCCCTGATTCCCTTCCTCACATCAAGGTTGGCTAGGTCTTTGTTTGGAAGCCAAATGGCAAGATACATTTGCTCTTACTGTCAGTTACATGAAAAAGGCACAGTAACCTAATTTTCCATAGAATTTACATATAAATTGACTTAGCACAGGGGGTAAGTCAGTTCAAAATGGGACACTTTTAGTATAGACTCCCAGTATAATATTGAATTGAAATTTTTATCTGAGAAAGTTTTATTAAGGCTTTTGCCATAGACCTCTTTGAAAAAGTCTTTTCTTATCAAATTGTTATTTTAGTGTCCCTTAAAACAAACAAACAAAGCAAAACCCCTCTGGTTTCAACTTCTGGTAATTTTTATGGTAATTCTCAAACCACAAATAAATAGTGACATCAGCTATATTGTGTCCTTGGCGTTTTATAATCTGAATGTTTCCTTGAACTTTAGTGTCAATTGATGTGTCTTTGGACATTTTTACTTTTGTCTCAGTTTCCTCTTCAGTATTCTAGTCCAATGTCAGTCTATACAAAATAAAATATAACCTTTCTCTTTGTGGTTCTATCTCAGTAGGCTGATTTATAGATTTCTAACTTAGATTTCCCCAGGGTGTTGATTCACAGTGATGGGAAAAATGGCTCTATTGTAATAGATTCTTTTTACTCAGCTAATCTGAGATATATAAAAATATCTATATTTTTAGTGTATTTCACATGTGACTTGTTTTATATTAATTTGTGTATTTTTATATCACCAAAACATTTTTTTGATTCCTCTCTTTATATGGGTGTTAAATTTAATAACCTTTCAAAGGAATATGAAAATGAGGCATTTGGGAAGTAGGCTGCCATTTGCTTACTCTTTTCTATACCATCCAATTTGCCATTTTTTTTCTCATTTGATTTTGAAATATAAAATATTTGGTAGTAGATAGGAAAGGATTAAAAATTATTAAGATCTGAAACAATATTTGGGTGAATAAAAAAATCAAAATATTTTAGTGAAATCTTAAATATGTAGGCTAAATATCAAAATCCCTACTTTCCTTTGCCAGGTATGACTTTAGAGAAATAGCATTAGAGACATGTTGATTGTTTTACGTTGACTTTTATGTAGAATCTTACAAACAGATAAAACACATTGTCTTTTCCTGTGGGTCTCTTTAATGGCTGCCAACTATGAATTGATATGGAGTCCTCATGGTTTTATATCTGATTGACAGTAGAGATTTTAACTTCTTGAAATTTTGTGACATTAATATTGTTTACTGATACAGAGATATTTCTCTTAACCACAAATATTTTGGAAATACAACTTTTATATGGCCTTGAAGAGCTGTGGAACACCTATAGAGATTTCCAATGGTTTCAGCCTAAATTAATATAAATGTGAACCTTCTTAGCCATGGAAAGTTTTGCATACTCATGTGCAACACAGACAATAAAAATGTTACTACATACATCTACTCACCTTATGTCCTGATTTTGTTTTGTATTCACATTAACAAATGTTTTGGTTTGAATTTGGGGATCATCACTTTCATTTAAAAACAAAAATTATTTTATAGATACATTATTAAGTTAAAAATGATGAACAAGTAAATGAAATTCAACCAATTAGGAAATGTTGAAAAACTATTTGTTAATTTAATGTACTGCTAGTTTCACAAACTCAGAGCTAAAAGTAGCTATTTTATATAACTTTTTAAATGGTTCATTAAGTATTTCATGTTAAAAATGACTTCTATTAGTCAGTCATAATTAAATTTTTAATTGATTAATTGTGGTTCAATGATGTAGCATTAACATTGATATTGGTTGCTCTATTGTTCAGTCCTTACAAGGCTATTACCATTTACACAGGACTCTTCATTATATAGAAATTTTTTTGAAATTCACTCAGTACTCAAATTCTTTTCTCAGAAAAATTTAGTGATTGATTATTATCGGTTTTCCTTGGAACTTATGTATTACTGAACTCTATCTCAAAACAAAATATTGAAAAAAATTGAAAAAGAAATGCTAATTAGATTTGCTTTATCATTTGATTTTTGAATGTCCCAATTTTTTGAACATGTATTTCAAATACTTCAGTATTAGTACTTTAAATTGAGACAGGAGGAGAATCTAATGACATATTATTTAAAGAATTTAAATCTTATTCAAAATGATTGTAAATCTTAGAATGTATCTAAATTCTTGTTAAGTTTGTTCACATTTTAAAAAATTAACAGTGTCGGGTTTTATTAGATACTGTTTCATTACTCCAATAATTATTTACTGACCTTTTTAGAGATCATAGGTACAGAAGAGAGAAACAAAGACAAACTCAAATATACATTGCCTCCTCAGATAGTTTTATATGCATTAATAAGATCTTACTTTTATCAAATAGTTACATTGAAAATGATCATATTATCAGAACTGTGGATTACATGACTTGGTTCTCCCTAATGGACATTAGACAATTTGGATTTTCAATGTTGCTCAGGAATTTCAAACTGCATTAGTCAACAAGTTTGATACAATTGGGTTTTGTTCATTTGATATATGGAGTAAAGAAAAAGGGAATTGTATTTATTTCATTTCAGTTAAATTTGTTTTGAAGGGTATGTTGTTAAAGGCTTTCATGAAATGGTGTATCAGTTTGGTTTTGACATGTACCATATTGAAATTTTCCCTTTCTATTTTTAAAGGAAAGGATTGTTCTTCAGTTCTTTCTTGAGGTTTTTCAGACTCAGATTTGTCCTTCAGATTTTTATGTACTGAAACTAAAGCTTGGGCAAGCCTTTTGTCTGGAGATAACTATAGCTTTTACACTAGCTATTGCTGTGTTTCTATGGAAACTGTGCAGGACTCTGAGGGCTACAGGTTTGAATCCAAGAACACACAGTGATAGCCAATCAGTTTCTTTCCATTTTTAGTTCTTCAATAAATAATTGTGATTTCTGTTGTTCACTAGAGAATCTAAATAAAGTTCCATTAACTTTTCCCACAAATGTCATAATACCTGCATGGTATTTTGTATCAGATTAGTATTTGTTCAATGTAAGAGTTACTAATGTTATTAAAGATAATTTGATAAATATGAAATCAACATTTACCTAAACAATTGTTCTTTTTTATATCAGATAAAAATATTTTCTTAAATTTGAATGTTGAGATTTTATTTATTTTTTAATTTAAGCCATTCTGGGTCAAATCATCCTTGTTCTCTCCTATTTTTACTGTAAAAATACCATGTTGAATGAGGAAATAATTTCAAAGCAAAGTATTTGTTCTATTTAAGACTGAGTATATGAGAATGGAAATTTTTATTATTATTATTGTAATTATTATTATTATTATTATTATTATTATTATTATTTCATCACAGAATCCTGGAAGGCATATACTGATCTTGTTCCTTGACAAATATAATAATAGTGGTAACAAATAAGTCACAAACATAGAAAATCAAGCTTCTTAAAACACTTTCAACTGTTCTTCAATATTTACAATGGCTGGTAAACAGTGGGCTCATAAACATACATGAACTGATGGGGAGTATCCATAGGGATGGATGGAAACACTTCCAAATAGTCATTGGAAGAGGATTTTCAAAATGAAGATTATACAAACAGCAAGGATTAGTTATTTATGTAATCATAGCAATTTTTCAGCAGGCTGATTTATTCCAGTGACCCTATTCAAGACCTGAGGTGAATTATTGACCAAGAGGGTTCAGAGGAAATTTAATATGCTTTGATCTGTTTGCAGGTTACTGTATGTTAGTTTCATTTTATTTCAGAATACTTGATAATTATGTTTTAACACTGTACAATGAATCTCTCTCATTCTGTGTTCCACCAACCTTCTTCTTTTTGAAGAGTAAAGGATAGGTAGAAAGAAGAAATATGAAAATCCATGGATGATTTTAATAAGTAGGAAAAAAAAGATGGATGCTGAACCCAAGAGAATGTGGAAAGTGAAACTTGAGAATGTTCTGGGTGATTTCTCTTCCCTTCATCTTTACTTTTTATATACTTTTCCCCTCTTTTGCTCCAGGAGTGAATGTTAACCAGTTAGGTAGACTATAGGCTCAAAATTCAGCACAATGATAGGAAGGCACCATGGCCAGTCCAAACAGAGATTGTATGGATTGGGATAGACTGAAGCTTCTTCTCTGGAGTGTTTGTGACATTTTTGAATGAAACTCTGGTGACACAGGACAAGACGAGCCTTTTCTCACTGTGACATAACTGCAAACATGTAATATTCTTCTTGGATACTGCACTTCTTTTAAGTCTCCTGAGAGACTTTTTCTTTCCAAGTGGCTTTTGCTCAGAATTTATTCCTCTCTTACTAATTAAATATTGGCATTTATTAAGGATAAGTACAAGAGCAGGGTCCTGTTTGAAGTAACTGATGATAGTTTGTGATTTTCAGATATGGTGACCTAACAGTAAGAGATCTCTGGGACAGAGGAATCTATCTACCCAACATGAAGGTGTTTGGGAAAAGCTCATAAGATCTCCTTTTCCTTTGCTTTGTAATTGGGACACAGGTACTCAACAGAAGAATAATGAAAAAGGCAATTTCAGTCATGTTCAGGAGAAAGTAAGAGAGCAAGGGTTTGATAAGTCTGGTGACTTCTCACGTCAAACAAAATTAATACAGACTAATGATAAAGAAAATTAACTTATAAGCTGAACACAGAGAATTTAAGGTTTTCACAGAGACTCAGCTAGTGGATATAATTAGACTATGGTAAAGTAGAAGAATTTATTAAAAAGAATAGGGTCAGGAATCTTGTCCATCAGTTTCCTATGATACACCCAATTCCTAGCACTATAACTGATGTATAATAGTAGTAATAAATAGTTTTAATTTTTTTGTTTATTTTTATGTAGGGTTAAGGATTGAACCTAGTGCCTCACACATGCTAGGCAAGCGCTCTTCCACTAAGCTCCAGTTCCAGCCCAGTAATAAATATTTTAAATTAATGAATTAATAAATGATCTCTCTTAGAAGCTGTCATGTAATCATTGGCAATATATTTTTATTCTCATTTGATTTTTATTTGTATTTTAATTTGATTTTTTATGCTTTCATTCTATGATGCTTCTAAGACATAATTAAAAAGTCATACAAATGTAAACATTAAAAGTGTTGGAAGACCAGAGGCAATAGAAGTGAGGAAATTCAACTTGCATATGTAAAAGACAATGCGTATTTGTTGCATTTGGGGGCATGGACAGGAGTAAAAGTATCAGGAGTTAAGAGGCGTTAGCCATCATCAAGATGATACAGGTTAAAGTAGATAAAATATTTCATAAAATATGCCTCCCTCCACATACACAAGAGCCAATGAATGGGCATTACATATTTGTGAGAGGTCACTTCAAAACTCAAAGTTTTTAAAAAATGCATTTTTACTTTTTTGTCTCTGTTTTTGCTGTTCACCTATGAGAACACGTAGCGGAAAGAAGAAAGTGAGAGAGAGAGAAAGCTGGGCAGCTAAGCAAGGGACAGATCATAATAGAAATACCCTTTCTAAGAAACTTAAAATTCATTCTTAGAAAATATCTTAGGAAATATCTCAGGACATATCTCTTAGAAAATGTATTAATAACATGAGTGATATGTTGAAATATTGTTTTGGAAACATCACTAGCTGCAGAGAGACATAATTAGGAGGTTGGATATTAAACCTGGGCAAGATTGTTGATCACAGGGCTGCTAAAAGAATTTAGGTACCTTTTTCACAGTATCTAAAAGTGAAAATAATAGGCCAAAGATGCGAAGATTGTTATAATATTCACCTTGCTATTGTTTCTGAATGTTCTAATGGAATGTTACATAGAAATAAAATCTATTTGATGAGACTACTAGTTTATTTAGATTATGATTAGTCTTACATTTAATATAAATTTCAATATCTTCTGAACATTAATTTTTCCATGGGAATAAAAGCTGACATATCTGAAATATATTGGAATGATCATTGTTAGCAGGGAGGATTAGCATTAGCTATGAGTTCGTGGTCCATGACCAGACCTTCTTTAGACCAATGACTGACCAATCAAGAAACTGAATGGGGGACTGTACATTGATTTGTTACATGGTGGACTCTGAAGTTCTACCCTACTCCCTCTTACAATCTACTGGTTAAAAGTTGGCAAGCATGCAAACCTGGCTCCCCAGATGTTCAGTCAGCTTTTCATCCCTGTGACCAAAATACCTGACAAACAACTTAGAGGAGGAAAGATTTATTTTGGTTCATGGTTTCTGTGCCTGAGGTGAGGGAGAACATCATGGCAGAAAGGCATGGTGGAGGAATGCTGCTGAGCTCACGACAATCAGGAAGCAGAAGTGGAGAGAGGGCCTGGGATAAGAAATAACCTTCCAGGACATGCCCCTGGTGACCTACCTTCAACTAGGCCCCATCTCCTACAGTTTCTGCTCATTTAAATTATTAATCCAATAGTTGATTGAAATTATTAATCCATCAAAGGGATTAATGTTCTGATTAGATTAGAGCCCTCATGATCCAACCATTTCCTAAAACCCCTATACATGGCTGAGTTGGGCACCGAGCTTTCAATATACGCATCTTTGCGTGTTACATCATAACGCCATATGAAGTATGAACCATAACACTAAACTTGGTAGAGATCTCTCTTTGAACTATTTTAACAAAAGATCAGGGCATACACTCAGGTGGCTTAGGCAGGCACTGGGGAGGAATGTTGGCCATTACCAATATTCCTGCACTCATTTTATCATTTGCACAATTTATTTGTTAATCTAGTTTATCATACTTTTTTACCTAGTTTTGAACTCAGGGTCTGAACATCAGATTTTTAAAAAATGAGGTAACATATACCCCCTACTAGTAAATTAACTTTCAATTAACAGTCTATTATTTAAGAATATAATTGATATTCAAAAAGTTACTTTTTTAGACAGTACCATATTTTCTTATCTTGTAATATAGACACATGTATGTCTATATTTACCTTTAAATATTTATGTTCAGAATTACATGATGTCAGATATTTAGTTCGCCTGTTGTGAATAGTGAGGGGTACAAAATGTTGTATAGTAAAAATTTAAAATGCATAAATTACCTTTATTGGATCACAAATTAAATTTGCAGACAATGCATCATTAAAAAAGAAATTTACCCTTGATATTTTTCTTTCTTTCTTTTCTTCTTCTTCTTTATTATGGTGCTAGGGATTGAACCCAAGGCCTTGAACATCTAGGCAAGCACTCTTCTTACTCAGCCATATCCCAGTCTTTTCTCCTTCATATTCCTCGAGATTAATAACAGTACAGGACTAAATTTTGAACTTTCTTTTCTCATTCTTATTTGATCTAGCGATTCCTAAACCCCACAAAATGCAATAGTCACTTGAATATCCCCAACAAATTATCTCTCTTTCCTGCTTTTGTAATGCATAGCATCTAAGACATCTTATGTAGAAGGAGTTCCTGTGTTCTTCCTGTGGAAGAATTCTGGAAAGCACATCTGTCTAATTGGCAGCACAAATCTGATACACTTCCTTCATATAATGCTTGTACTCTTTTATGCAACATTCGCAGTCTAAAGATAGATTCCTTTTTAAAACCACTTTTGAGCATTTCATATAATTTCTCTGTCTTAATCAGGTGAAAGCTTTTTCTTAGAAGTGTATGTGTCAAACTCAGCACTATCATATTATAATTAAATACTAATGCAAAATCCATTAGCAGTTAACATAGAAAATCTTTAACCTTCAAGAAAAATATGAAGTATATTGTTGATTTTAATTGAAATTTCAAATTTTGTTGTTTTTATCTTAATGTTTTAAAAAGATTAAATGCAAAATATTAGCAGTTTTGGAAATTGCTAAACTAAATGATCTATGTCTTAAACTCCTGAAAAAAAATGCAATACCCACTTCAGCCTCTTAAGCAGAGGACTTGCTACTCCCGTATCTTGATCTGTGATCTGAGACATTGAAGACTCTTATTTATAGAGTTTATAGTTTTCCCCACCAAAAGAAACCTGGAAGATTTTGGATCTTCTAGAGTGAAACATCCCTTCTATGTTAACATTATAGCTCTGAATTCATGGGTGGCAAGCCTATGTCTTCTAAACACATTTAAGTAAATTAACTATTATGTGGAACACACAAAATAGATTTTAAAAATTACAAAACTAAAATGTATAGTTGCCCAACGACTGAAGCTATGATTAAACCCACATACTCAAAATGACAGCATGCAGTAATTATGGAGTTGATTTTATGAAAAATCTACTGTAAAAAAAATAAAATGTGAAAATTATGCTCTCTGAGAAAATATGCTTTCTAAAGTATGTTTACTTTGAAACTGGTAAGACTGCATAATGAATTTATAAAGAATTTCTTGAGGTTTTAAGGGTGAAACAGCCAAGTCAGGGTTTCTGAGTTTGGCAAAGGCTTGCTGTATGTAGCACAAGCACATTTCCTTTGGCCAGGTTACAAGCATATTCATGTATAGAGAAATCATCTTCCTGTCCCCCACAGGAGTGTTACCTCCCCACAACATATGTAGCTCTGTTCTGCCAAAAAGGGGGCAGATTTTGAATCTTGGCTTTCAAGAGAGCTGTTCCATCTGTAGCTTATGATCTTTTCTATAAATTCTCTAACTTCTCTTAAAAGAATAGTGTGCATCTTCAGGAGAAAAGATGTGATTGCTGAATATTTAAATAATTCTGATAGATTTTATTTCAAGAACCCGATAGACTCATTAATAATAGAAAAGAAAGAGTAGCAGTCTTGTCTTTTACTGTGTATCCTTTTCACGCTCTGAAAGGCAGTGGCTGAAAGCCAAGGGGATTGGCTCATTAACTACCGAGAAGGATCTGATTAGAGGGGAAGGCTCAGAGGTAAAGGGTGAGTGGAGGCCCTGATATACTAACACTCTGCCAGGACCCATGAGGTGAGATAGCATGTGTCAGTGAGAGATATGTTCCAGCATTATAAATATCTTTAACTTATAAATTGATATATTAAAGCCATCAGGTACAATGGAGTTTGAAAAAAAAATATGCAAAATTAAACTAGTGGCCCAAACTCAACTAATTAGTATAAATTGAAATTGTTTTTACCTAGAATCACTCATACAATTTGGATTGACATCTTTTCAGATTTTTTAATTTTGAACTCATGTAGAGGCTGATTTTACGGCTCATTGTTTTCCAAACAACATTTAACCTGGTGTTCTTCAGAATCATTATGTTTTTTTTTTTTTCATCTGTACAACTTAAGGAAAAAAAAATGAATGAAAACACTATCTCTAATTTCTAACATTTCAAAAAATTAAGCAAACTATTTTAGAACCCAAAGAATAACATTGACTTAATTATATATCACCATTTTACTTTAAGATAATTTTTTTTTTTTTTTTTACTGTGAACAACTACTGATTTTAAAATCTATTCTGGGAGTGCTAGATTAAAAAATAAGCAGTCAAAAATGCATAGTAACACACTATATTAAGTGCTAAAAGGAAAATAAATTTAATATACTTCAAAAAAAGACATTTGGACACCTAGTTTTGTTTGGGGGATTTGGAAGGTGGCTTGGAGAATTTAACATTGGGGAGAGGTCTCAAACATGAGTAGGAAATTGTTGAATGAAGAGTTTTTAGGTGAAGGTGGGGAATTAAAACAGTATTGGAGTAGGTTTTAGAACAGTGTGGTGCAGAGACAGTTCTGACAAAAGGCCAGAATTGTTGGGGCATAATGAGTGGAGAACACTAATAAGTTTGAGGAACAAACCAGAGACTAGGTCATACAGAAACAGGTTGTATCAAGATGGAGATTTTATTTTAGCAATAGTGGAAAGCTTCCACAGGGTTTAGGGCAAGCAGTTGACACAATTTATTTAATTTTATTTTGTCAAGGAACCTTACATTTTATTAATCATAGTGCGGCAGAATTAAACAGTCTTCCTGCTGTCCAAACCAAATTAAGCATGGCAAACTTAAGGAGAAAATGCAAACTCCAGTGTTATTACTTAGCTAGAGTTCTCCCCAACAAGATGGCATCTCACTAACACAGCAAGAGGAGTACTAGTGTTTGAGACTCACATCAGGGTATTTTGTCTTAAGATATTCCCTCTCGTCTTTTTGGTGGAGAATTAATTTATGATGGTCAAGATGGCAGGAAACAGTCAAGGTAAAACATGATAGTGAGCAGGTCTAATGCAATGGCAGTGTGAATAAAGCATAGAAGAATTCAAGAGATTTTGTCCATGGAACCCAAAGGATTTGAAGACAGATTTTGTATACTCTTAATGAGGGAAAGAATATGCTAAGCATGGCTACCAGGCTTTGAGATTGAGTCACTGAATGAATGGAGTTGGCATTTTATAGAAATGGGGAAAGCCAAAGAAGATAAATAATTCAGCCTTGGACATGCTGTATTTGTGATGTATTCAATACATCAAGTAGGTTCTTGTTTATCAATCTTGGGATTTACCTATATCCTTGATAGTCAGTGAATTTTATGCTTCACTAAAGATATGGAGGATAAATTTTACTGTTGGTATGGGAAGAATGAGTTTTGTATTAAAAAGATATATGTGTATGTGTGTGTACATATATACATAATATTTTTTAAGAAAAAATTTCTCAAATCCAATATTATTTTTTATTCTTAATCTGTATTTGGGGAAGAAGCATATCACATAATATCTACATTTCCTATAAAAGCAAGCATCATGTTGCTAAAATAATAGAAATTACTACCAACCACCAACAAATAAATGATTAAAAGTTTCTATATCTATATAATGGAATATCACAAAGAGGAGAGAAGTACTTACACAAGCACAGATGAATCTTAAAGATTTTTCTAAGGGGAGAAATCAGACATAAGAGCATACATATCACATGATTCCTTGTACATGAAATGCATAGAATGGGCAAATTCACACAGACATGAGGTAGATGAATCATTGCCAGGTACTATGGGGAGACACAACATTTTGAATACAACAAATGTATTGAACTCTATGCTTCAAAGTAATTAAAATGGTGAATTTTGGTTGTATTTTACCTCAGTGAAAAAGAGAAATTAATATTTTATTTGCTCTCGCACAGTAATTTAGGATTTTTAAAAATTGAAACCTTGTACTGAAGGAAAAATACAAATTCCAATTAAGTTATTTTCTTTGGATAAATAGAAGTTTTACTTGGGGGAAAAATACTTGCCCATCTCCTGATAATAGAAGAAAGATCTGATTCTGTAAGAAATCAATGTAATTAAAGTTTATCATTAGAACATGTAGAATGTACTATTTTGAACTGTTAAGTAAAGAGCCTATTATTAAATAGTCTGGGTTTATTCTGCATCATTACATTTTATTCCCAAGGAAAAAACTACTTTTAATGAGGCAACATTGCAAATGTCAGAAAATTTGACAGATCATTAAGTGGAAAGTGAAATTGATTTTCATCGATCATTAAGCAAGTTCAAGCTGTTTTAAAACCTAAAAATTTTAGTAAATTAGTCAAAATGATATGATTTTTAAAAATAGTATCTCTTGGGCTGGGAATATAGCTCAGTTGGTAGAGTGCTTGCCTTGCATTCACAAGGCCCTGGGTTCAATCCCCAGCACCACACTTGCACAACAAAAATAGTATATCATTAAAAGAGAAAATTCTTGGTGGAAATCATAGAAAGGAAACTGATTTAATATAAGTCAAGTGAGGTTTTGAAAGGTTACTTTTGAAAACACATTGGGAAAGTTATATATCTCTGTAGTAAATTTCAAAAATATTATAAAATGTACCTACATGCAGTAGCTTATTGATGAACATTTGTCAGCATGTATGCTCAATAGATTTATTGAGATATAATTCACGCATAATATTCACCCAATAATGTTTATAATCCAGTAGTTTTTAGTATGTAGGCAACATTGTGAAGCCATTACCAAAATCTAAATCTGGAACATTTTCATTCCACAGAAAGAAACCTCCCACCCATGAACAGTGACTAATCATTTACCCTCCCTTCTTCAGTAAGAGGCAACCACTGCTCAACCTTCTATCTCTGTCCCTTGGCAACATCTATTTTAATGTGATAATCCATTTTTATCCTTATTTGTGGTGTTAGTATTTGAATTAAGGTCTCTCTATGATTCTTTGATAAAAAGGAAGTGACCATCTGAACTTGCCCTTGAGAGCATTTATTTGCTGCAAGTCTCAGGGATGCTCATATGTTCTTTTGTTTTTTTCCCTATGGAGTCCCTTCTCCATGATATTTTTTAATCTAAAAGGTTTTTTTTTTCTTCACAACATTACTCACAAATAATATTTTATCTGTCTAGAAATGTAAAAATGTAGATTTGAATATATAAATCTTTATGATAATAGTAGTCCTATTTTCAGTGATTATTTAAGTCATATTTTAAATAATCTCACAAAGTCATAATGATTATAGCAAGAAATAAAAGAGTAACAAATTAGCACTGAATACAATGAATGTATCCCTAGGCCTTCAATAGTTTATAGACCTATAGTAAATGCTAGTGCTAATCTAAATATTGAGAAGTAAATGAAAGTAAAATCAGTTTAAAAAAAAAAGAAAAGGAGCAGAGTATGGGAAGTCAGAATGCAAATGCACAAAAATTAGACTATAATTTATCTAGGGGAGCTAATGGAGATGAAGGCTGAAGGTCTCCAGTAGCCAAGAAAGAAAGTGAATCCTGAGAAGAAAATGGAGGGAAAAAATCAATATTTTAGTGACTTAATTTAAGACTAAATGAATGAGTGAATAAAATACAACAAACAGACCCATGGACAATATAGTAATATAATAGCAATCATAGATTATTTTGGCTGGATTTATTTTGCAGTTGTTTACAATATTACAATGTTTATGCACTATTTTGAAGACTAAGTAAACTGGCATGAAATGTATCCTAGATGTCAAGTGAGCATAGGATGAATGAGGAACTTCAGAACACAGTAAGAGAAGATAATTATATTTGAAAAAAACGTAATCTTTTTCAGACATTAAAAGCTTATTTTTACTAGATGAGAAATTGTTTGTTATTTATATGTTCATAGACTAGAAATGGTAAATTAAATTAGACTATACAATTTTTATCTTTAATTTTTTCTATGGTGGAAAATATGTTATTTGGATGAATTGCATTAGTTTAAAAATATTTTAAAATAACATATAATGTGTTATTAATTATTAACTTATGTATTTCCAAATTATTATATTGTATTCCAAAATTTTAAATCTTTTGCCTATCTTATTATGGAAAAATAGATATTCATAATTGAATAGGTTTTATGAACCAATGCTTACCTTAAATATTGGTAAAAGTACACTGTTGCATTTTAATAGAAGTGAAGAACTAAATTATAGTGAAGTTAACTATCATCTCATTTAACACATATATATTGAGATGATGTCTGCACCACTAGTGGTTCAAATTTCAGCTCTGAGTAAGACTACTTGAGTTTTTAGCTCAGTGTAGGTCTCAAAGATTAACTTTGAAGTTTTTTTTTCCCAAACTGTTATGTGAATTTCTGTGTCAGTAAATTCAGATAACAAAAGCACCTCCCTCAGAAGTTTGTACAATGATTAATCAAAGAATACATAGAAAGTCCTTAAGATAAGACTTGGTGTTAAATAAGCTTTTAATGATTGTTAGCTGTTGTTCTTATGTTGTGGTCCCTCTGAGATTATCCGGATGTCTTTTGATCTTCTGTCACTACAGCCTGCATTTCAGGCATGCCCAGATGGAACATTTCTTATTTTGAAAGTTCTATTTTTCTGCGTGTTTTTTTAACCTTCTAAGCGGAAAGATTGTCTGTCTATCCTCTCAAATTTCCTATTTATTTAGATTCTTCTTGTTTATCAAACTTTTATCTATATATTTCTTATTCCCTTGCTACCTACCTACCTACATACCTATTTACCAGCATGTCTTTAGTGGCTGAATAATTCACTATACTCTAGAGTCTAGTTTAAAAAATATTCCCATAGTTTTCAATACATTAAAATTATTTAACCTTTTTCTATCATTTTCAGGTAATTTATAATCTGAAGTTGCATTTAATCTTAAAGCTTCTACTCCATGAACCTCAGAGTCTTTTAAGTATACTTTTGTGAAATAATGTAGGGTTGTATAATGTCAAGAGACATCATTGTTAAAAATAATCCTCAAGGCATGTTATCTTGCTGGCCCCTCATCCTTCTTCAATGACTTCTTCTAGATCTATACATGGTTCTTCATTTGAAGTGTCACAGCCTGTACTATAACAATCACCCTGTCATGGGGAATCACTTGGGAAGTGTCAAAAGTTTAAAAAATGTTCAAAAGACAATTTGATTTGAGAAGAAAGTGTTTTAGATTTAGATTGAAATAAAGCGTGCTTGTATTCTTTCTGGTACTATGCTAAAGAATAAATTTCTTTTTTTATAAAGATGAAAATTTCTTTCTTCCTTTATTAAATATGATTTCTTGTATTCTAGAGATACTGGATTTTTTATTATAAAGTAATGTACAAGTATTGTAAAACATCAAAAACTGTATGGTATGCTATAAAACAGAAATTAATAGTCTGCATTTAGCTCTCTACAAACTCCTGGGCTCATTTCTGAGATAATCATAATTACTGTATTCATATCTTTCTATATACATATTCAATCCAAATAGAAGTCATCACTTTAAATTCATCATCTGTTAGGAACTAAACTTGAGGTGTACATATGAGTTGCATAGACAGGATTCTAAGATAATTTTGAAATCCTTTTCAAAATCCAGAAAAAGACACTCAAAATACCCAGGAAAATTTATTTAGCAAGCTATCTTCAAAAGGGAGAAGAAGGATAGAGAAAGAGCATCATGCACTTGTTAAAAAAAGATACAATTTCTTATCAGCTTGATTTGTTATCTTTACTGCTACATTTTCTTGAAAAATTATGTACATATAAATTAAATCATTATTTTGACTTCTTGTCATCTTATATTACTCTAACTTCTGCCTAATTTGGTTTCCATTTAACAAAGTTCCTTCTGTGTAGGAATCCATCCTCATAAAGCAGATACATCCTTATGAAAAATTCATACATCTCCAACTATCAGATAACTGAACATTTTGTTTCCTACATTAACAGGCTGGCAAATTGGTGGTGGCTGTTTCAGGGATGGCTCAGTTTTTGTCCACGTGTGTTTTTCTACAAGAATTCTAGTGCATACTCATGACTTGGTAGTAGTATTTCTGAGAGTGATAGACAACAGTCCACTCTATAAGCTAGCTTCAGAAATGTCATGTTATCAAACTTGTCCTTCTCTGTTGGTCACACAGAAAAGGGGCCTTGGCCCTCATGCACGAGACCTCATATGAGAAGATTACATCAGGGTGTATCACGAGGAGGCCATCATGAAGGCCGGCTACTTCACATCCTAGAGTGACCCTCCTTTGTGCTTTCCTAAGCCTTTCAGTTTTCCCATTTTCATCCCTTGGTATTTTGCTACTACTTCTTAAAAATAAATATATTTTTTTTTTAGCCCTAAAGTCATCTTTTGTGCTTACAATCCCAAATTACTTTGAAACATTGATATTTTGCCAAAGGGGCATCTTATTTTGCTTACTCTTTTATTGTTCATCATTCAAGGTATTTTTCAATACCAATTCAGCAGCATATGACTGTTAATAACTCAATGTATTATTTAATGTGTTTCTTCCACTGTTTACAGACATTTCACATAATCATGCATCTAATTCAGAAGCTCTTTCTAGAGTACATGTTCAATTGCCTATTAGATAGCTATGATTTTATATTCCAGTGAATATGGAATATAAATTTATGTCTTTATGTCTGTCATTTTCTTTCCCTTCTTCTGGTTCCATGCCCTGTTATGTCAAACTCAGTGAATGGTTCCACCATATCATAGTCTCAAAAGCCAAATACTCAGCTACTTGAGATTCTTTTCTCTCCCTCATATACATCATGTAACTGGTTGCACTATTTCATGGAGTCCATCTTCTCAATACTGTTGAAGATTGCCATATCATCTCCTCTGCTTTCCTATGACCTTAATTCATATTTTTCCATCTCTTTATAGGGTTATGTCACTAATCTGAATGTTCGCCATTATTTCCACCTCTCCATCAACAGTCCAATTTTCAGAGTACTTTAAAATAATTACCCCCAAAATGCAATGTGAACATATTTCTCCCATGCTTAGAATCCTTTGGTAGCTTCTTGTTAGCCTGCCACACAACTCTCACTGTTCCTTCCTTAACTCTTTCCAGTCTTCTCACCACCATGTCCAATTACTATACTTTCTAGATCATGCTACATAGACCCTAACTCCCTGAATACTGTGGAATTCCCAACACTTCAGACCTTAGCTCCTGTGGTGACATAATGAACTTTGAAAATGTCTCTCTCCATTCTCTCTTTGACCCTAGTAAATACTAGCTTAGCTTTCAGGCTTAAGTGCCAAGATCACCTCTTCTACAAATACTTTCCTTAAAATAACTTTATAAGTACAACCCAGTCTTCAGGTTTCTCCCCTGATAGTAATCAAACCCTTCAATTCCAAAGGTATAGGGGTAGTTATGAGAGAGAGAGAGAGAGAGAGAGAGAGAGAGAGAGAGAGAGAGAGAATAACTTATTTTTATTATATCTCCTGAGCTCATTGTAGTGATTGATGCACAGCAACTATCAAGTAAAATCCTTAAGGTTAGAAACAGAAAAGTATTTATATGACCTGGGTAGATGAGTTTTCAGAATATTTGACTCATCTCTACGAGCACTATATAATTACCTACAAAACAAATCAGTTGTGTGGCAATGGCATTTTCAAGACAAACTATGTTAAACTTTCAGAGAAGTAAATACTACTAAAGATTGAAAAACCCCTGTCAATACAATTTTGAAATAGAAACAAATTCATACTTTCTTTACCACCAGATTGAACTTTTATGCTTAAGGAAAATTAATTTATTTTTGATTATTTAATGTTATAGTGTTAGAAAATAAGTAAAGCCTTTACCATTATCCTGAATCTCAGTTCTCAAAAAAGATACTATTGATGTTATGGTTCCAGAGTTTCATTTCAGAACTGAAAAATCTGT
Source organism: Urocitellus parryii (assembly GCF_045843805.1). Taxonomy (NCBI): domain Eukaryota; kingdom Metazoa; phylum Chordata; class Mammalia; order Rodentia; family Sciuridae; genus Urocitellus; species Urocitellus parryii. The sequence continues at coordinate 36,587,554 of NC_135544.1, forward strand.
TTCTTAAAATTTTAAGATTAATTTCTGGGTAGTCTTCCTGACTGCATTTAAAACCCCAGAATTTTGATTTTGTAGCATTCATGTAATTACAAAGAAGAATATAAGGCTTTAAATATGGCTAAGAACGCCACATTTTTTTTTCATTTAGAACATATTTCAGTACATTTATCATTCTGCCAACCAGAAACGCCACATTGTTTTCTACAGTATGATCACTCTCTTTTATTTCCCCATAACTACAACAGATTATATTTCTTTGTGTCTTTATGTTAATACAAGACTGAAAACGTATTTGTGAAAAAATGTTGAATGCTGTATTTTGTTCTTATAATGTTTAATATTCAAATTACACCAAAAATTATTTTTAAGGTTTTTCTTTTTCTTGAGACACAATTGACAAATGCCACATTATTAGTCAACTGCAGTTCTTATAGTGTTCTCAATGTAATTAGCAGTGGGTAGTAAAGTGGTTAGGATTCAAAGAACTCATTGAAATATGTGCTCTTAAATTACTTTGAGAAATGGTGAGTTGTGAAGATTTTACCTGGCTGGTATTTTTGGATGTGATGAGGCATCACTATCAAGGGAAAGTCTGCCAATGGAATGCCAACGAGCTGGCACCGATACTTGGTGCAGAAGGAACAACATGGTTCAGTCTCTGGCAAAGAATAAGCCTTTGCCAAGTAGCAGATATTTTATATGAGTGACTTCATGAAGGGCAGGGTTTCCATAATATTTGACTTCTTTCAGAAATACAATATTTAGAAAAACTATATCTGAAATTTTTACACATGGTTGGTTGGAAAATAAAAACAAGAATTTTAGAAGACTATCTAGGAGGGTGTTAGTTTAAATATTCAAAGTTTTCTGCAAGAAAATAATACATGAAAATAATAAATATTATTATTATTATTATTATTATTATTATTGTTATTATGTTAAAGAATAACATTTCCAGTGGAGTAGGATACTTGGGACCTTATACTTTCTACAGAGCTGGAGCAGTAACTCAACGGTATGGTGCTTGCCTAGTGTGGGGGAAGTCCTGGGTTCAACCCTAGCAATGGAAAAAATAAAAAAGGAGTTCACAAGAGTAAAAGCAAATTATTCCAGAGTTTATTAACTCAGTTAAAACTCTCTATTCATCAGCTATCCAGTTAATAAACTGTTCCTATTTTCATTTATAAAACGTAATTATTGGGCTGGGGATGCAGTTCTAGTCCATTTCACTTTTACATTTTTCATTTGCAATCTGAAGTGAAAAGTATTTCTATATTCTATTCATATGTGAATTTTGGTAATCTGTGTTTTTAACTTTATAACTGTTTTCAAACCATTTTAAACAGCTTTTTCATAGTAAATATAAAGCATCAATGGGTATTAGATTTAGCATATGTAGTTATGCAGCTCATGTTAAAATCATTTCAAGAATAACTTAAGGAGCTGAATATGGAGCATCTAATATTAATGATATTGAAAATCTGCAATTGTTCCGTGTAGCATAATAGAGGAACAAGATGGCAAATCTAACTCTGAAAATGATTTAATTTCTGTGGGTTTTACATGTGTCCCATATGAGAATTGTAAACAGTAAGTTTCAGTTCATGGGAATGTTAGTGGAATTGATTAAATGCTACTTGCTAAAACTGGAGAACATTCTGTCTTTAGTTGTCAGCACGTTGTCAAGCATGATGCTCTCCTTGCTAACCATTGGACTGATGGACAGCTCTCACTCTTCACAGATGGAGCCTTACCCAACACAGCCTCATGTAGTAAAGCTGTTTCTTTGCCTCACTGGCAAATTAAGTCCGCAAGTCCTTTTTAAGAAAGGAAGTATTATAACCAACAGAGATGCTGCAGAGTATGGTTGATAAAACAAGAGGTCTTTGCCTATAGAGTTTATCATATAAAAAAGATGCATGAACAAATAGAGGGAGCTAGATGTAGTTGTTATTTTCCATCATTGTAATGTGTCAGAAGTGAATATTTGTAGTGACAGGAGCTTGAAACCAACCTTCACACTCTCAGGAATTTGTCCCTATCAGTCCCTTTCCTGAGTCCTATCCTTCCTAGTTGGAGCAGAGTTCATGAGAGCACCAAGGCAGGCTCTCCATATTCTGGTGTAATTAGTAGACTAATTCCACTGGAGTCCAATTTAGGAGAATTCCCAATAGAGTAGCATGCACGTAGGCATAGACTGATCCATAAACTCACTGAAACCAGGGAACTGTTCAGTGCACTACAGACTAACAAGTTGATATTTTGTCCTTAGAGGAAATGGAAGGCCCGGCAGGACAACAGAGAAAGTCACAAAGGGGAGGATTTGATGATATTTAATATGTGACTTTTAAACCATTATTTTGAACTGGTTAGAAGATAGGAAGCTATGCAAGAAATGATGAGATGAATGATTCTGCTAAGCAAGAAACAACCTACATAAATGGTAATGGAATAGATAGAAAGCACATGTTAGAAAGTATGACTAGGTAGGACTGGCTAAATGTACTATGTGGAAACCTTGAAAGAAAGCGGGGAAAACCGGAATACTCTATAGAATTTAGCAACTGGATACTTCCTGGTGTCATGAAACAAGACTGGAATCTAGAATTTTTTAAATGACAGGGAAGAAGGGACTAATATTAATTTGACTCCTGTTATCTTTTCACAATCCCCTCTAAGTTCAGAGAAAAATATATTATGCATTATTTCTAAGTTTAACCTATTCTACATTATATTCTTAATTTCCACTGAAACCAGGACCTTGGTCTCTCAATTTTACTATCTGCAGTGTTTCTAGATTTTACTTTGTCCCCTCCCCAGTAAGATACATGTTCAGTTTTCCTGAACTGTAAGAAATAAACATATTGCTTCCTGTGACTGTTGGTCACCCTTTATTTATTATCCATGATATAACCCGTGTAAAATGATGTCACATCTCATTCCTCCATATGCATCTGTCTTACAGTTTGCACAAAACAGAAACAACCTGTGTCCATCACTAAATGAATAAATAAAATACACATATGCATATGTAATATTATTCATTCTTGATAAAGAAAGAAATTTGCCATGCTCATGGGTGGAATTGGAAAACATTATAAGTGAAACAAGCCAAGCACAGGAAGACTAACACGGCATTAATTATATGTGTAATTAAAGCAATGGAGCTCGCAGAAGCAGAGTATAATGGTGGTCACAAAGGCTAGGGGGGTGGAAGGAAATGGAAAGGTGATAGTCAATGGGTATAAAATTTCATTTAGACAGGAGGAATACATTTTGCTTTCTATTTCTATTGCCCCGTGTGGTGAATATAGTTAAAAATTGAGGATTATACAGTTTGAAATTTCTGAGAGTAAATTTCAAATGTTTTCACCACACATATATTTAATATTTGAGGTAATGCATATGTTAACTAGCTTCATGTAGATTCAACATCATATTCGTAAATCATAACATGACTTTGCAAACCTATGAAGGTATTCAGTGGTAAATTGATGATTTATGGTTTACAAAGTAAAATAAAATAAATTTTAAAATAAATAAAAAAACAGATAATGTAGAAAAATTATTAAATTACTGAATGAGGGAGTATAAAGTATAGGAACACTGTACATATAGTGGTACAGACTATAAATAGCTCTAATAGATTTAAAATATATAAGTTTTGTATTTACTTTTAAAACATCTAGCATGTAAATTTAAAACATTTAGTAGCCTATTCTATAGTATCCTTTACATAATAACATATCTAATTAAAAGTTTCCTTACTCACATTGAGCAGAGAGCACAACATTCTATCTTGACTCCATAATAGCACTGTTCCACAGGCCACTATGATGAACACCTATGTAAAGAGTGGTGGTTATCAAAAAATAGTCCCCATTATTGGTGTTTTTAAAAATTGTATATTTAAGCAAAATGTTATGATAATCTGGGTGTGTTGTTATTTTTCACATCTGGTTGTTCTTTTTCACATCCTTCTGAGAACTATTTTATGACAATTCCCCCACAGGCGATAGACTGGAAGGAGTTGTAAGAGAAGGGAAAAGCTGCTGCCACATTGGTGATGTCCTTTGCATCTCTTGTACTCCTGCTACTAACTTCATTCTCCACAACCTGTCATTTCACTCATGGCTGAGAGGCAATAGTCGGAAAGCCTTCACCAACTATTGTATACCTAAATTCAGACTCCATAACCACATTTGTGTTAAAATACCCACCAATTTTTCTCCAATGTCAAGCCTATTTCTAAACCAGTTTGTGGTATTTGAAACTCAGGAGGGTTATGACTTCTGTGAGCCCACACTTTCATGCGTGCTGAAGCACTCTTAGATTGAAAACTGGAGATCTTGAGAAATACTTGAGATAAAATCAACATAACATGCAAGAGGTTATAAAAGTGTATTTATATTTAGAGTTTGGACTTTTTAAAATTTTAGCTTCTATTTAACTAAAGCTTTTAAAGCAATTTCAGATAAAATCATGAGCAAAATATCATCATGATTATAATCTTTAGGGAAATATTTCTATGCTCCACAAATAATGTATACATATTGATTCTCAGTAATGGCCACGGTAGGTAGGTTCACTTGGAATAAATTGCAAATGTGAGGCTCAAGATGATTACATATCTTGGCAATTGGGACTGCTGCTTCAATGATCATGAAAGCACAGAAATCTCTTCAACAAACATTTCAAAACTTTTGGGCAAATACCCAGAAGTGGGATTGCTGTATCATGTGATAATTTTGTTTAGTTACTTTGAGGAATCTCAACAGAGTTTTCCCCAATGGCTGCACTAATTCATATTCCCATCAACACTGTACCACATTGTTTCCACAGCCTCATCAACACTTGTTCTTGCTCATCATTTTTTTAAAATAAAAGCCATCCTGACAGGTGTGAGATGATTTCTTACTGTGATATTAATTTTCATTTTCCTAATGATTAGGAATTTTGAGCAGTTTTTCATGTATCTATTGGCCACTTGTATGTCTTCTTTAGAAAAATCTCTATTCATGCATTTCCCTGTATTTAATTTTTTATTCTTGTTACTTAATTGAGCTCTGTTATATGCTGCAGCCCAGCTGGGCAAAATAACTGGGAGGTGACAAGCAACTTGAAGGTTGAAGTGGGAACTGCTTTATTGCGGAGCAGCAGAAGTATATATATCTAACTGATTACATACAGCTTGACTCAATCAGCATCATCCAGTCATAGCATTGCTCTCCTAAAGATACAGCAATCAGCCAATAAGGAGTCCCCACCATCCTAAAGGCTCGGTGGTGTTGCCTCACAAACCACTCCTCCTGGCAAACTGCCAGGCGCCATCTTGACTTGGTCGTGGCCTCCAATAGTTATATTTTAAACATTAGCCCTTTTTTGGATGTATGCCTTGCATATATTTTCTCCCAGTTTAAAAGTTGTCTCTTTACATTGTTCAACAGAAGTGCAGAAGATTTGGTGATTTAATACTGAATTCAGGTTTGTAGTTATTAAGACAGTTATGAAATAGGATATGTTCTACTTCTTTTTTTAAAAAAAAAAATATTTGAATCCTGGTATGTCTATCTGATAAAAGATTATTCAGACACTTTTGCTGCAGTTTGCCAAATTACTTGCTTGTCATCAAAAAACAAGGCTGATTTCCTGATTTTCGTTTCCCTTAGTGTATCTGTGGATACAGATTTACATCCACTGTGAAAACAACTTTCCTAATTTCTAATATTTCAGGTTTTTAAGTGGTAGGCTAAATCATCCTTTAGTTAGGAATAAGGAAACTCTTGTCCTATTGAACCAAATCAAATTGGGCAAAGTTTTAGGAATATTAAAAAAAAAGTCATTCAAAAATGAGTACATAAAATATCCATTCTCTTAAGAGTACTGTATTTCTGATTTGCCATTTGGGATATCTATTAGGAGCTTGAATCTAATTGTGAAGGGTTGTGCATTTCAGAAATTTACCTATAACAACACCAAATGCCATTTAGTTTCAAATTTTTGATCTTTTAAGAGACACAGGGTTGGTTGAATATGATTGAATTCTTAGTATTATATAACTAAAATACAGGTAATAAGCAAAATAAGATGTACAATTGCAATTATCAAAATTTTTAATATTTTCACACTAAATAACTAATAAAATCCCTAATCAAAAGTGGCTACAGAAGTATTTCTATAATGAGTATTTCTGTTTCAACCCTTTTCCTTATTTTTCATTGTGATTTCCCCATCAAATCTTAATTCTTTTTTTACCAGCCTATAACTCATACTTGTCTGAATATGAACTAGGGCTTTTTTGGGAAAGTTGATGTTTTATGAATATATGGAAATTTTAGTCTCTCTGTCTAGAACTGCTCAAAATGTCCACTTTAGTTCAGCAGATGATGAGTTCATTAACTTTTCTTTATTCCTGCAACTAGCTGCCCTGTCCTAACAAGAGCTCTAGTCATCACTCATTTGGGCTATTAGAGGTGACACCTTAGTTTTTTTTTTTTTTTGTCTCTGGTCTTGCCCCAGTTTAAATTCATCATCTGCACTACAAGCAGTGTGATTTCCCTAAAATACAAATCTGACTATGTCAGTCTCTGAATAAATAAAAATCAAATTCATCCCAATGAAGAAGACTTGCCCACTAATCCCTATCTCCTCCAGTCTTAGACACCCTGGTAACACTGATGTTGGTGACTATTTCTCATCACACACCATTTCTCCTGATTCCTTTGTGCCTTTAGTTATTCTATATTCCAATTTAATTTTCCTGATCTTGAAAAGTCCCTGTGTATTTTAGAAAAAATAATAATGTAAATCTTAACCCGTTTAAAAGGATTTCTGAGAACCACACAATATCTCATCTTAGGAGACTGCATTTTCCCTGACTAACACATTGGGTCTTTGAGACAGGACTAGCTCTTCATCTTGGCACTTTAAGCGAGTCAGTAAGAGAAAAAATGAGCAGTCTTATTTAGAGCTGAAATGTAAATGGCTAGTAATGACTTTTTGTTGAGAACCATTTCAACAGAATGATCAGGTGAACAAAAACTGTAGAGTATTGAGGACTGGGACACAGTAGAATAATTCTTAAATAACGTTTACTTAGTAATTCCATTTTTGAATACTAAAACTAGGGTAAACCTAAAAACTGGTTCTTAATGCATTTATCCACCAATACATTTGTAGAATATATTAGCTGATAACTTTCAGATGCCTGCTTTAATAATGCCTTTCATTAGTCACCTTAGTCTTACTTAAAATGCTACTCTTTTGCCTTATTTTTGGAGGCTTTTTTACATTTTGACAGTTTTGAGAGACATAAGGACATAAGGACATGAAACTCTTCTAAAAACTAAGTGAGGTACAATTAATTTTCATGAAATTAAAATGAAGCAAGGGAAAAGTATTTTCTAAACTAACTACTGCTCCTCTTTCTTCATAGTTACAAACATGAAGGAAAATTCATCCACTTTCAATATGTTTCTTGGGTTCAAAACAAAAAGAAATATTAGTTTAAATTTATTTTTCTAATTGGAGATATTACAAGAAAACAGAAAATCAGAGATTGTTTTCTCCACTGAATAGAAATGGAATGACATTTGCTACTCAAAAACACTAGGATCCACAAAGGAATTCTTTTTAGTAGTTATTAACCAAGAATTCTGCCATTTAAATTTCATCTATAATTTTCATATAATGCTGATTCTGCCCAAATTGAAATGAATACAAACTATCTTTCAAATTTGTGTAGTGGCAGAGAAAATTTTAAGATTTATATCCCCATGTCCACTCATTTTTACTATAGAACTGTGATTTTGTTGTGGTTTAGATATTAAGTTCCCCCAAAAAACTCTTGTTGTAAGACAATGCACGAAAACTTGGAGGTGAAATGATTAGGTTCTGAAAGCTTTAATCTAAAGTCATTGAGTGGGCTTAACTGGGTGGTAACATTGGCAGGTGGGGTGTGACTAGAGGAGGTGGGTCATGGTCGGGCAGGCTTGGGGGTATAACTGTGAGCTCCAATAAACTTTACCTACTCTAAACTTGTTCTCATCAGGTGTTATAGTCACAGCAGTGAAAAAGCTGACTAAAACAGATTTGGGTACAATTTGTACTTTAAATTTTCTGAATCCGGTTTCAGAAATTATTTGTAATTTTTGAACGTGTAATGACATCAGGTGGGTCAAAATATGAATGATACGGTAACCTAAATTTATTAACCTGTTTTCTAAAATCCCTTTTATTTTAACTAAGTGAACTGGAAAAATATAGCCATTTCTGACATAATGTATCTATATATTTAACTTGATAAACCATTGATCAAATGCTGTTTACTCTTTTGAAAGTCATTTTTGAAATTGTTTCCTGTATATCTTGTTTTCTGGCATGTTTTTATATAATTCTCAGATTTATATGAAGAGATAATGATCAGGAATAAAACCCTTAATTTTATGAGATGAAAATGTGAATAATCTGATAATTTTTAAAAGTTTACATCTTTACTTAGCTGAATTAACAAGTTCCCAGGAAATTTTTAAGAAATCACGATTGCTTAACACCCTGGGAAAAACTAAATAACTCAGGCTTCTTTCTAATGGTTCACCATAATATTTCCAAAATATTCCCTTTTTTCAACCTTAAGAGTTAGAGGTTTCATGTTTTGGGGTCATTTACTTATAAAAAGGTTGAATCATAAGTGAAAATAATTAAGAAAAAAGATTTTCATATAGCTCAATCTTTTTACCAACCTTTGCATTTCATATGTAGAGAATTTTTCCAATGCATATAGTTAGTATCTTCAATAATACTTTATTTCTAATTATACTTAGTTTTCAAATTGGGAGTTGTAGTATCATGCAATAGGTTTTAGTTATTTAGAGCCTTAGAAAAACATTTGTTTGTAGGAATAGACCATTTTGTTTTGTTTTATGTATGTGACGATATGGCAGGTTTCATGCCTGAGATCCTTTGGAAGAAATCTCCATCTATAGATATTTAATAACAAGTAAATTTATTATTATTTATAATTGAATTTATATTTTTAAGTAAATCTCAATACCAGAAGATTAAATGATACAATATGAAATTTTGGTATAAAATTGAGATAGATGGAATAAAAAAATACCATTTTTTTTAATTTCAGAGAAAGAAAATTATGAAAATAATTAGGAACTTATCCTGTCAAGTAAAAATGAAAATAAAGTCTCTTCTATTCATCACCTTGTCAGTCACAGCTGTAGTTATTTTTTTTAATGCTTGCTTTAGACTTATGCCAAATGCTCTCTAGTTTCTTAGAACAAGATATGACCACCTCCACAAATTATGTCAAATTTGTAGCTTAATGGGTGTTTTTTGTTTGTTTATTTGTTTGCTTTTTTATATGATGCAAAGGCTACTAAGATTCAAAAATAAGCTGAGAGTTTTTAAATTAAGATTTAAAAAATCAATTTGATATCCACTTCACCTGTAACTTTGTATATCTAAAACAAATAGCAGATGGTGTGTGGGGAGGGTGGGAGTGTAGAATGCATCTGAAATGAAGTTAGTCACATTATCTGCACATTAAATGATTTACAATGTGAACACATTGCTCCTTTTTATATTGAGAATTACATTTTCAAAATTTCTTGGCATTCTGTTTGTTTATCAAAGGTTATTGTCTAGTGTAGGAAAATATTTAAAATATTCTCAGGTCACTGCATATCATCTCTCAGCCATCTATTTCCCCATTTATTTTTGCCTACATTCTGCGCTTTTTACTGTCTGTAACTAGCACACTCAGGGACACTATGAAGAATACAGAAGAGTCGAATCCTTTCCTTCTGATCTTTGTATTTAGTTTTGTTGGGATGATTTCAAGGGAAAAAAAAAAAAGGTTAGAATATTTTCTCAAATTTGTGCCACCAACCAAAGCAAAATAGTATTACTACTGCCAATAGGACATAATGACATTTTCAGAAGATCTGTCTGTGATTGACAGTAGTGATCAGTATAGAAAGGAGCTTTATTTCAGAGTGGCCTGGCTTTATGTCCAAGTGTCTAGTTTGGTCTTCTAGTGTACAAAATTAGTCACCAAACACCTCCTGCCTTACAACAGGTTCCTTTCACAGTAGGTTCTCCTGTGAGCTCTACTCTGGATACTTCCAGTCTTATAGTCCTTTAAACACTGGATGGTTTCAGAGTCTTTTAATTACTGGACCCCTTTTAAATAGGAATATATTGATAATTCTCTCTTATGTCAGCTCTCCCTGAGATGTCAACATCATAACGTCAGATGCTTGAACTGTTATGAGGACTTCTTTATTATTTTTCAATTAATTTTAAAATTTCACTGGCATAGAAATAAAAATGTTTTCCATTAAATATCCTTTATTTTTGACTTAATAACATAATTGAAAACTGATTTTTCTGTTCTATAGCAGTATTTTCAAAGAACAAGAAGCCTGGTACTAAAGAAACACAAGTTACTTCTTAAAAAAGATTTTAAAATAAAATGTTTGAAAGTTCATGATAAAAGCAATTGGAATACTTACTGAACTGTGAGTAGAGAATATTATTCCTGTAAACGAAATATTCAGCCATGAATTTTTAGCAATAATTATTAGGCTGCATAGAAAAAAATGGCATGCATTTTTAGCATTCTTCTAAAAGTGGAATCATTTAAATTTTAGATGTTAAAGGTGAAATTATTTAGTACTTTCTAAGGCTCTCTTCCAACTCCAGTCCAAACTGAACCAACAACAAAAAAATTGAAGTAACATTTATACTCATTTATTTCTTAAATTATGTGATATCTGGAATTTGAATTTGAGTGCTATTCTTCTATAATTAAATTTAGTTTCCTTACATATATTTCACATGAATAATAAAATAAAACACTACTTTCTGTTATTTTTATTCAGTTATGGATATCACAATTCTATTACCCTGTCTTAAAATACCAATGCTTTGTTTCTCAGAAAGGAATAACCTTGATTTATTTTAAAATATATGGAATTATATTTGATATTAAATTTTTAGAATTTTCTCAGATTAGTTTTTCACCCATTCATCCAACATTTGAGATGAATATTACTAACTTTATATTATATAAATATTTAATACTTATAGATATTCAATAAAGAATAATGTTTGCCCTCAAGTAGCTTAGATTCTATAATACCAGACCAGCATGATACTACACTGATGATTATACTACACTGTGCTTAGTATCATGGTAAGATTATAAACAATTATAAAAGCACAAGACAGAATAGACTTCCTGGAAGAGGTGCTACCCTAACTGGGCCCACAAAGATAAACTTAAGTTAGCAAAACACTAAGAGAGCTGATAAAGCTGGAAAAGGTTGATGGTAGCAGACTTCTCAGCAGAGAGAATAAAATTGGCTCAAGATTTTGGAGAGAAAATGTAGAATGATCATTAATAGCAAAGACTTTAAAGCTAGATTAAGGATGATAAGCTCTGCTTTGCCCCCGAATAGCTCTGAAATCTCGAATAAGCTGATTAAGTTTATTGTGCAGAGTAATTTTTTTAAAAACCAGGAATTGAACCCAAGGTTGTTTAACCACTGAGATACATTCTCATCCCTTTATATTTATTTATTTATTTGTTTGTTTGTTTATTTATTTATTTAGAGACAGATTCTTTCTAGGTTGCTTACAACCTTTCTAAGTTGCTGAGGCTAACTCCAAACTTGAAATCCTCCTGCTTCAGCCTACCATGCTACTAAAATTACAGACATGTACCACCATGCTTGGCTGTGCTGAACAATTTTTAATTTATACATCTAAAAAACAGGGGTAAAGAATATGAGGTACAAGTTGAACTTGATAATTATTCCAGTTTTTCACCCTAACATTGGTATTTACATCTCATCACCATGATTGTTGATGAACCCGCCTAATTAATTAAAAGAAAAAAGTAATGGGTGCATGTAAATGGATAGGTGTTGTGTCTGTACTCTGTGTCTGTGCTCAGAGACTACCTCAAGTTGTCCAGAAACCATAACTAAATTTTCTTGAAGAAAAGAGTTGAAAATCGGTGTACTTTCCATAGAGCAGTTATTTTACCTGACTCATGGATCCTAAGTACTTGTTCTGAGCAGCCATTTGGGGATCCTAAGGAGAAGTACAGCTAAATAACATTTCCTTGTTTACATTTGGCCTTTCACAAATTTCAATGCAAAGTACATTAATAATAGAGGTATACAAGTTACAAAAATGAATATCAATGTTAGAAGAGTGGAACAAATTAGTTATTGACTATTCAATTCTTTCTGCCTGGTCTACCTTGTGAAAGCCTTGTTAACTTTTTAGTCGACTTACAGGTTTTTACTTTTATGCATTTTTTAATACTAAAAACACAAATATAATGATGGGAAGTGATAGTGTAGTAAATGTATTATAAGTTAGTAACTTTATTACAAATGCAGGGTTTATAAAATATAATAAAATAAAGCAATGTTAAGAGAAATAAGACAAAACTGTGCTAATAATTTATGGTAGTGTAATTTATTAACTATTGGCTAAATATGTAGAAGTTAGTTACATTTAATAATATAGAAAAAATTCAACAGAATTAAAAATTACACGGGGAATAGCTTCAAATGTATGCAGATAATTAAAATTTTAGTTACCTCTTAGAAATGGACATTAGGGCACATGATTTTATGTCCCGTTTCCTCTCATTTTTACACTTTTCAGAGGCTAATTATTCAAGTTGACAAACCATTCAATTAGCTGATTCCTTCAATAAGTAATGAGACTGTCTTGGTCTGTGTTCATTACTCTTGGTTAAATGACTCACTGGCAAACACAAAGCATTGGAATGTGTACGCCGGAATTCTAATAGAAAGTGGGAAGTTCTTGCAAAGAAGTTTGGTTTTCACTAGCAGTGTGAGTCCCTTTTCTCTGCATCCTTGCCAACATGCGTTATATTTTGTCTTTTTTACTATTGCCATTCTGACTAGAGACACAGGATGTCTTATTAAGATTTTAATTTGCATTTCCCTGTTTTCCTGATGATTATTATCTTTCAGTCCTGGGATCTAACCGAGGGCCTCAAGCATGCTAGACAGATGTTCTTTTACTCATGTTCATCCCCAGCTCTGGTTAGTGTTGTTGAACATTTTAAAATATATTTCTTGATCATTTGCATATCTTCTTTTTATCAATGTCTATTCAGATCATTTGCCCATTTTTAACTGGATTTTTTTATATTGAGTTTTTAAGTTTCTTGTGATTTTGGTTATTAACCTTTTATTATATGTATAATTTGCAAATATCTTCTCTCATTATGCAGTTTGTTTCTTGGATCTATTGATTGCTTCCTTTGCTGTACAGAAACCTTTGATACAACCTCATTTGTTTGTTTTCTTTCTGTTGCTAGTGCTTTTGTGGTCTTATCCAAAAAAAAAAAAAAAACAACAAAAAACAAAAACATTGGCTATACCAACTTCTTCAAATATTTCCCTGGTTTATTCTAACAGTTTCATAGTTTCATGTTTTATATTTGGGTATTAGAATTTTTTTTTTAAAGAGAGAGTATAGAGAGAGAGAGAGAGAGAGAGAGAGAATTTTTTTTTAATATTTATTTTTTAGTTCTCGGCGGACACAACATCTTTGTTGGTATGTGGTGCTGAGGATCGAACCCGGGCCGCACGCATGCCAGGCGAGTGCGCTACCGCTGAGCCACATCTCCAGCCCTAGACTTTTTTTTTTTTTGAGTTGAGTTTTGTATATAATGAGAGAGAGGTTCTATTCTTTGCATATGGATGTCCAATTTTCCTATCACAATTTATTGAAGCAACTGCCCCTTCTCCAATTTATGTTATTGGCATCTTTGTCAAAAGCACATTGACTATAGATGTGTGGATCTATTTCTGGATTCTCTACTTGGTTCCATTGATCTATGTGTCTGTTTTTATGATAGTATCATGTTGTTTTGGTTTCTATAGCTTTGTAGTTGTTTTTTAGATCAGGTATTTGATGTTTTCAACTTTGTTCTTTTTGTTCAAGATTACTTTTGCTATTAGGGAATCTTTTGTGATTCAACATGAATTTTAGGATTTTTTTGTTGTTGTTTCTGAGAAGAATATCGTTGGTATTTTGAGGAAAGAGCCATCAAGGAAAACGGTTTGGAGTTTCCTTGAAAAACTAAAAATAGAACTACCATATGATCCAACAATCCCATTATTAGATATGCATTCAAAGGAAATGAAACCATATACCAAAGAGACATCTGTACTTTCATGTTTATGGCAGAACTACTCACAATAGTCAAAAAATAATATGAACTAAGGTATTTATCCATGATGTATTTATGGATACTGAGGTATATATCCATATTACACACACAAAATGGAACATGATTGAGTCATAAATTGAAATCCTGTTATTTGCAGCAACATAGGTGGAATTGGAGGACAACATGTTAAGTGAAATATGCCAGTAAGGTGAGTATAGTTTACAGTAATGTATTCTATATCTTATAAAAAACTAGAAGAGCAGAGTTCAGATGTTCCTAACAGAGAAATGATAAATGTTTAAAGAGATGGAAATGACAATTTTATGGATTTTAGCAATACACACTCTATAAAGGTAACACGATCACAGGGTATGCTCATTAATGTGTACAATTACTACATGACAGTTAAAAAGAAAAAAAAAGTGAAAGTTTGTTTCTGTTTTGCTCACTTTTTTTCAAACTACTAATCAATAGACTTCTTTACAGTATTCCCAAACTGCTGTGGATTTCTATAAGCCTCATCTTAATTCTGGGAAACATAAATAACGATTTCAGTTATTGAGTGCTTCCCATGTTTCAGGTTTAGTGATAAGTCATTTGCTTATCAAGTTATTCACTACATAGCAATATTTTATGAATTAAAATTTCATCATATATCTAATATTGGAAAGGCCTGATGACTTGATACAGGGCCAAAAGTGGACAGGACCAGTCCCTTGTAGGTTATTGTGGTTCTATTCTTTCTATTCCTCCAAGGAAGCAGAAAGAATTTCTTTATCTGAATATACGCAAGCCACATTGTCACCAATTTCTTTGTAGTGACAAATTTCCAAACTACATTTCGAAGTCTGTCAAAAGAGGAAATTTCAAGTCAAATGCCCTCTTTCATCTGCTCAGGTTAAAGTCCTTGGGAGTCTCCCTTGACCACCCTCATTTTCTCCCATCCTTTCATCCATTCTATCATGAAGACATACAGCTCTACCTTCTAGCTTTATCTATTGACACCAGCCTGGATTATTGTCACCTGTCATCTCTTTCATTCTCTTTCTATTTCACGTAGAATAAATTCCAAACTTCCTGCAATGGCTTTACATTATCTGCTCTCATCTCTCCTTTGGCTTCATTTCACATTCTCCT
This sequence comes from Urocitellus parryii, assembly GCF_045843805.1. Taxonomy (NCBI): domain Eukaryota; kingdom Metazoa; phylum Chordata; class Mammalia; order Rodentia; family Sciuridae; genus Urocitellus; species Urocitellus parryii. The sequence continues at coordinate 36,602,930 of NC_135544.1, forward strand.
CTTTTATGCACTCAACTCTGGAAACAGTGACTACCCAGTCCTCCATGAAAATACTACTTGAGTCCCTGCTGGCTCTGTGTGACCTGCCGTGGGCTTTCTTCCCCATACATACACATACAGCTAATTGTCTCACCTCTTTCAAGTTTCAGTTTGACTCCCACCTTCATAATGCAGCCTGCCCTCCTGCCATGACCTCCTTACTTAATACTTCTTCCCACCCATCTTCTTGGCACTATCGTACTTTAGATCCCACCCTTATCCTGCTTTACTTTTTCTTTGTGTCACGGCTCTTGTCATATGTTTACATACTTGATGACTGTTTTATTATGTGTCTTTAGTTATTCTTCATTTTCTATTTGCCAAACTTCAGGAGGTAGGATCTGTGGAGGAGGGATCTCTGTATCATTCACTAATGTATTCCAAGTGACTGGGACAACACCGCTTAACGGATAGTTATGATATGATTCAATGACTATTAGAATAATTTTATTTATTTATTTATTGGCATTTGCAATAGCTTCCTACACTCAAACTTTTCAGAAAGTTTCGTCCGTGATATCTTGAGAATGTTTTTTGATGTAGTTAAAAATAGTCAATAGAAGGGTTTTCTAGGTTGCTTTAGGCAGTTTCAGAGACTGGAAAGTAGGTTGAATTCCATATTGTTTCCTCCCTGGAAAACTATTGCAGCCTTCTGCACAGTGAGATTCCTTGAGGCTCAGTTAAAATATCACTTTTGAAAGAAAGAAAGGAAGCAAAAAAGAAAGGAAGCAAAAAAAATTCTTCCTAATCATATATTTTCATTGCTATACTATAGCAAGACAGACAAACATCCCTGCCGTATAAGAATTATTGCATTTACATTGTACTGGTAAGAGACATACAGATGAAAAGAAGTAGAATATTTCTACAAAGATCATTGTAATGTTAAAAATACTTAACAGAAGGTAGATACATTGTTACCAGGAGTCTGGGGATTTTAAGTTTTTAATTGGGGGACAGTCCTCTTGGTGAAACTGCTACTGAGAAGGTCGCATTAGAACAGGGATTTGAAGAATGTAAGGAAATGACCTTTGTAGGTCCCCTCCACACACATTCCAGGTGGAAAGATGTCAACTGAAAAGGCCTAATGAGGTAGGATGGAGAACATTGTATTGGGGTCAGGTGGCTTGGACCTAAGTGAGTGAGGGGACAGATCACAGATAAGAGTAGCAGAAATTAATGTGGCTTGTTTTGAGTGTTTGTCTTTATTGACTGTGAACACCATGAAAATAGGATCAACTTCCTTATACAAAGCAGAAGAGTTAGTATATACCAGGTAATAAGTAAATATTCTTTTCCAGTATTTTAATATTGACTGAAACATTTTCCCTACTTTACTTCCCTTAAATGAAAATTTAAAAGCCAAGACAACATTTTAAATAAATAAGCTTTCAGCAGGCATACATTTCATCAGTTATTCAAACCTTTTCCTTGAAATCATAATTTCTTTCGTTTTGCATTGAAAAAATGCAAAGGAAATAACCATGTTTCTCTATATAGCTGAATGATATTGAAAATTTTAATTTATTTTTTATTGGTTGCTCAAAACATTACAATGCTCTTGACATATAATATTTCATACATTTGATAATGTCATTTAAAGTTAACACGAAACCCCATAAATGTCATAACTTTCTTCCAACAAAAATAATATACAAATTTACCTAGTAATTTATATAATTTTCATGTTTGTGCTTATTTTCATTTTATGCTAAAAATCAATAGCTTTTTCTTAAAGCAGTTTTATAAAACTGTGCCGATAAGCATCCTTTCATTTTTATTTTTTATTTGTTCTTTTTAGTTATACATGACAGTAGAATGTATACATACATGGAATCTAACTTCCCTTTCTTGTGATTGTACCTGATGTCAAGTTATGGTGGAGATATATAGATAGATAGATAGATAGATAGATATTCATATACCAACATAGAAAAGTTATGTCCAATTTGTTCTACAGTCAGTCTTTCCCATTCCCATCTCCCCATTCTCCCCATTCCCCCTCTGTCCAATCCAGTGAATCTCCACTCCATTCCCTGCCCACCTGCCTATTGTGAGTCAGCATCCGCATATCAGAGAGGACATTCAACCTTTGTTTTTTGGGGATTGGCTTATTTCACTTAGCATTTTAGCCTCCAATTCCATCCACTTACCAGCAGATATGACATCATTTCATTCTTATTTATGGCTGAATAATATTCCATTTTGTATATACACTGTATTTTCTTTATCCATTCGTTTGTTGAAGGGTACCCAGGTTGGTTCCATAGCTTAACTATTGTGAATTGAGCTGCTGTGAAAATTGATGTGGCTGTGTCACTATAGTATGCTGATTTTAAGTCCTTTGGCTATACACTGAGGAGTGGGGTAACTGGGTCAAATGGAGGCTCTATTCCAATTTTTCTGACGAATCTCCATACTGCTTTTCAGAATGGTTGCACCAATTTGCAGTGCCACTAGCAATATATGTACTTTTTTCCCCACATCCTTGCCAACACTTATTGTTTATTTGTATTCTTGATCATTACCATTCTGACTGGAGTGAGAAAGTACTTTTGATTTTATTTCCCCAACTGCTAATGATTTTGAACATTTTTTCATATGTTTGTTAACCATTTGTATTTTTTCCTCTGTGAACTGTCTGTACAGTTCCTGTGACCATTTAGTTAATGGGTTATTTGTTCTTTTGATGTTAAGTTTTTTGAGTTCTTTGTATATCCTGGCGATTAATGCTCTGTCTGAGTTGCAGGTGGCAAAGATTTTCTCCCATTCTGTAGGCTCTCTCTTCATGTTCTTGATTGTTTCTTTTGCTATGAAGGAGTTTTTTAGTTTGATACAATCCCATTTATTGATTCTTGATTTTACTTCTTGTGCTTTTCAGAGTCTTGTTGAGGAAATTGTTTCCTAAGATGACATGATGCAGATTTGAGCCTACTTTTTCTTCTAATAGGTGCAGGGTCTCTGTTCTTAATCCACTTAGGAGTGAATTTTGTGCAGGATGACAGATAGGGGCCTAATTTCATTTTAATACATATGGATTTTTGATTTTCCAACATCACTTATGGTCAAATTTTTGTCTTAAATTCTAATCTGGAAGACAAAATGTTTTATTCCTAATTATTTTTTAAGTGGTCAATTCATACTCCCTGTGATAGGCAAATACAACAATCAAATTGTGAACGTGATAAAAGCATAGATGAGATCACTGATTTTTCACAAATAAAAGTCATCAGTCAAAAGTAGAGTACAGATTATGAGCTCTTTTACTCATAACCCATCAAAACTGCTCATGTGTCTGAGAACACAAATGGATATGTACATAGTGTACATATCATCAGTTAAAAATAGATGCACATAAAAATATAAAAGCTGTTACACCCCTTTGAAACTCCATCTGATGGATTTCACCCACAAGGTCCTGAAACTAAAAGAATAATTAATTATAGCAAGGACTGCTAGAAGAAACTGTCTATAAAAATATAAATAAACCAAGGGAGAGCCTCAACCTGTGGGGATCCATTCTACCTTTTATTCTTAGACTGACCATCTTGTTACCAAAATGATAATTTCTGGCGTGCAGCACAGTAAAAACAATACCATATGGTTGCTATCTTTTAAAATGTTTTTTGAAAACACTTACAATGCTCCAATAAAGGGCAATTTTTATTCTCTATGAAATTTCATTTCATTGACTTCATCTCTGATTTTAATTATTTCCTATCTTCTACTTATTTTGGTGTTGATTTGTTCTTCCTTTCCTAGGGCTTTAAGATGTAATATTAGGTTATTTATTTGTTGAATTTCTGGTTTTTTAATGAATGAGCTCAATGCTATGAACTTTCCTCTTAGTATTGCCTTCGTAGTGTCCTTGAGATTTTGATATGTTATTAAACTATTCTCATTTACCTCTAAGTATTTTTTTATTTCATTACTGATTTTTTCTGCTATCCATTCATCATTCAGTAGCATATTATTTAGTTTCCAGGTGAAAGAGTAGCATCTATTTTTTTTAATTTTATCATTTATTTCTAATTTCATTCCATTATAATCTGATAGCATGCAAGGTATTATCTCTACTTTTTGTATTTGATAAGCATATTTTTAAAAATATATGAAGGCTATTTTACTTAAATTTTCATTTAGAAATTTAGCTTTGGGGGATATTATATAAGGTTTATTATATATATATATATTGCTAGAAAGTAAAGTACAGCTATTAATTCTAGTATTTAGAAATCCAACATAGGTCAAAATAATCAAAAACTTCAGAAAGATGTACCTTAAAAACAATTTATTTTAAGCTGTATTAAATGACACTGATAAAATACAGAAAAGAAAGCAGTGTTCCAAACACAGATAAATTTTATTTCATGAAATTTATAAAGCAAGCATTTAATAATTATTTATTGGTTTGTTGGAAAATATGTGTAATATGAAAAGTTCTTATAAATAAATCATCTGAAAGGTGTAATTTGGCATTGGAAAGAAATAGTTCGGTGGCCAAAATTTGGAGTTCCAAATACAAAAAAAAAAGAATATGGGATAGTTTACCTAAAGTGAATATTACACCATTTTTTAAAGTGAAGGGTTGAATACATGTGGGATAATTTCATATAAATTGAGAAACCTTGAAAACTAGCAAAGACACAAAACAAAAATAAACAAAACAGAGCCCCATTGCATGTTTTTATAGGGAGAATGATCAATTTAAGGTTGTGAAGTATGTTAATTAATCGTTAATTGGGTCTGGATTAGAAAAAACAATCACAGCTAGAGGGGAATGGAAAGAAATATGATTCTAAGCAATGAACCCAGTACAACCTGAAGAGTTGCAAGTTAGAATGGCAGCTGTGGCAGTGCCTGGGAAAAGAAAAATTGGCAGAAAATTTGTCTTCAGAATGAAAATAGGCAATGAGAGGGATCTCATGAAAATACAGTTTCATTTTTAGGGTTTAAGCCAATGGAAGTGAGTTTGAAGGACATGATTTATAGTTCAGTGTTGGAACCCTGGACTATGACAGAACATTAAGATGGACGTGCTGTATAGAAATTTAGATGTGTAGGGTGAAAATTTTTTAAAAATCTCCCAAATGTCATAATATTTGCACTAACATTTTAATCTAAATAAAATTATTTCTCAAATTTCTATAAAATGCCATTTTGGACATAATTTAAGATTACTTTTGTAAGAAAAAAAATGTGTTATGTACCATTACTCTTAAACACAATCAAACTTAAAGATCATGCAGATATCACCTTCATAGTCTTTGACCTGGATCTTTGTATATTATTATTTTCATAGTCTCTCAGATAAAATGAATGAGCCAGGGCCTCTTGCTGATTTGTGAGAAGCATTTGTTTCACAGATGAAAGCTATAAAGATAATCAAATCTCCACTGAAAAGTTACTTTTCCCCTATGTTAAGTAAAACAGTAGCAGGAACAAAGGATAAGTGAACTTATTTATAAAAACAGCTTGAACTTTTTAAATGCGTTGACTTCTTGGGTTTGTTTGTTTTACATCTTTGACAGCCAATATATTTTTCACAAGCAAGGAATACTATACAATAAAAACTATTGCACCTTGGAGTTTTAAGCTTTGGTGGAAGATGTAACATGTCAGTTTCATTCATCATTATATTGCCAGTCTTTCACATGAGTCTGACAGTGGACGTGGCCAGTAGCTCAGTTCCACTCCTCTGATCTGTGTGGCCTTGGGAAAAACAATTCCTATTTCCATTGCCCAGTTTCATGGGGTTGTAAAATTCAGATAATAGCACACAAATTCTTGCCTAACAGTTGCCTTAAAGGCATGAAATCTCGTCAAAATCAAAACCTTCTATATAAGTGTAATATCCTAATATAGTTTCATAATATTTCTATGAGAAACATGAAAAGTTGATGAGACCCTTTAATTTTGGGAAGAAATATTATGGAGACTGCAGTAAGATTTCCTAGTATTTGCTCCTGCAAGATAATCTTAAATTGCAATACTAAATATTTGAAATAGGTATAGAAAGGTGATATTTTCATGTCAAAGTATTCTCTTTATTTGTATATTTTTAAAAATATAGGATGAGGGGCTGGTGTTGTGACTCAGTGGTAGAACGCTTACCTAGCATGTGATAGGTTCCTGCTGGGTTCTATCCTCAGCACCACATAAAAATAAATAAATAAAATAAAAGCATTGTGTCCTACTGCAACTAAAAAATAGATATTTAAAAATATATAAGATGGAAAGTTTGTTGTCTAGCTTAATATAGTTGTATTTATTGAAACCCATGAAAACCCTCCAAATCCCTTGCTTCTACAGATTATGTAGATATGCTTAATGAAAAAATGTATACATAGAGATATATATGTACACACACACAGGCACACACAGACTTATGGAGAAATCCATCTTTTAAAAGTCATGGGCATTGTAAAATTTGAAACCTATGTGACTAACTCAAAATTAGACAGTTTGTACCATGTAATTTGAATCTTTTTAAAACAAATATTTGTTGAACATATGATTGATGACAGATTTTTCTAAACGCATAATCTCATTTAATTGGAGTGACCATATGTCTTAGTTTCTCCCGGCACTGTCAATTTATCCAGAACAATCCCAATTAGTTTCTGTTATTCATGTTTAATTATTATAGAACCCTATATTGTTCTCAAAGGTGTTGTGAAATTGGAAAATAAATTTTGTTGTCATCATTTTATACCTATAAAAACTCTGAGGTGAGTGTTATATATATATAGCAACATCAGCAACAAAACATAACTGAGTTTTAGAAGAAGCAAGTAGATGGTTTAAAGCTAGGTAAGTAAGAGATTGGTGCAGGATTCTAAACCAGGGGTGTGAGTTTCCATTCCCACTCTCCTTTCAATTTTCTTATGCCTAGTCCAGTCACATTCTTTGTTCCACAAAATATTCTATTATATCTGAATGAAAATGAGGGCAATTTGAGGTGTCGTTGCTTTACGATATACAAAGACTCTGAAAGTGTACCCCAATTAATAATCAGAGTTCAGCTTTATATGCCCTCAATATGCACACTCTGACATGGTTCTCTGTGTATTTTGATTGCTCTGCAAATGTGCCCATGGATTCTCATATCTGTATTCTCTCATCTTTATGTATGCACTTTAACTCAATGTGTCAATAAAGTTTTAGTTCTTTTTTTTCTGGAATCTTATGTTTGTTTCTTACTGTTACAAAAGGCACATAAACATTTGATTTTCTTATCTGGAGTATGACAGGCTTATAGTGAGAATGAGTAAACAAAATGTATTTTTCTATCTTCTCTATATATTTGTCCACAAGGTATTCACTAGCGAATATGACTCATTTTAGTAACCAAGTGAAGAGAGCTTAGTCTAACAATAATGATTTCTTATTTTTTCTACAAAGATAATATTGAGTACATATTACAAGCCAGGTGCTGACCTAGGTGCTGGGGATACAGCACTGAACTATGCAGGTAAGAAAGAAGTCCTTATTGATCTTAGACTCGAGAAGCACACCAATATAGAATTTAAACAGTATACATATTAGAAGTCAATAATAACTATAGATATGAAATAAATCAGAAACTGATAGGATTAAGCAATACTGTGGTGTTCTAAATAAGCTATAAAAAATGGGCACTACTTTAGAAATAGCACTTGAGCAAATACTTGAGGAGGTGTTAGAAGACATCTTGGAGATATCTGAGAGAAAAGCATTATAAGTATAAAGGAACCAACCGTGCAAAGATCTTAAGAAAAAAAGCCTACCTGTCATGTTTAAGGAGCAGTAAGGCTGGATCTGAGAGTGATCTTCACCTCACTGAGAAAGACAGCCAGAGGTATAGCAAGTCTGAGCACTTCATCTTAGACTGTCGCTCTGATTTACTGAAGAGCCATTGGTGGATTTAAGAAGAGGGGGTGATGTGATCTAATTTTTAAAATAATCATTCATATTGGTCTTTTGAGGTCAGAAATAAGATGATTTATTAACATTTAGCATTTAGAGTGCTTTTCATATTCTTTCATTGTTTATTCAACAAATATTTATTGAGCATATGGCCTCTCCAGGTCTTGTGTTGGAAGCTATGCATAGGATATTGAGCAGAGAGAGCTGTGTTTTATCCTTATGAGAGCAGTGTATATAATTATAACATTTGTATATTATCAGAGATATGATAAATTAAGGTATCATGGTGTATTAAGAATTGTAATGCAAAAATAAATAAATAAAAATATTAAAAAATAGAATCAAACATTTGCTTGAGATAATAATTCTAGAGTAATAAGGCCTTGTCAAAAAGCCAAGGTAAGCTGCCCTGTGAAGGAAAGTTTAAACAGATAGGATGTTTAGAAGTAAAACAGGTGAGAATGAAGATGCACTGTGTGTGGTTAGGAGTGAACTCCAGATAATGTGGGGAAGTATACTATTTGGACAAGCTTTGTGTCAGAGGAACTCAATATTGGCTGCCACAGGTCATGTAGCTCCAGCTAAGTGTGACCTAAGAACGAAGAGTTTTGAAAGACAGGTAAGGGTTTGTCTTAATCTAACATCGAGAATATTCTGAAATAAGAATATGACATTGATGTATTGTAAGTTGTAAAACTGATAAAATAATTATTTTCAAACAAAGTATAATGAGTCAGTGATGATGCAATAAGACTCATTAAGAATGCTGTTAGTGATGTAAAAGAAAAGGAAGACAGAACCTTGGTAGAAGAAGATAGAGATGAAAGGGTAGGCAGAAGGGGTGGGCAGGAGAGTTGCCACAGCAGGGAGAAAATCAAGAAACTTGCTGATTGTTGAAGCTTTTGTTCCCAATAAAAGCAGTGTCAGAAAGGAGGGAGGGGTAATTAATGGTCAATATAAGTGAGAATAAATCATGTGTGCTGATAAACACAGGAAATCATGGGAATAGATACAGTCCAGTTCAATTCAGTGATCCATCAGAAAGCCAAGTTGGAAGAGTTTGTAGAATGAGACAGATATATTGAAAAGATGTAAAAATGTAATCCATAATCAGAAGGAGATTGCCTATGGAGAGGTGGATTAAGACAGCAGTTATACTTTATAAGCTAGTGGTACAAATGAGACTAAGGAGCACTTTTATTTATTTATTTTTAAAACAAAAAATGGTTTAATAATATTTGAAAGCCAATGGAAAAATCCATTGAGAAGAAGTTGGGTATGCATGAAAAAAGCAGGCTAATTGACTATAGAAGAATTCAGAAACCTTGAGGAGAGTACTTGACTTAAAATAGTCAGGGAGACCTATTATCTTGTCCATAGTGAATCTTATTTCTGAAATAGGAGAGACTCAGAATGGGTCAAAATTGCAGTTATTGGAAGATTTCATGCCTTTTTCCAGAAAGACATTGACATTCTTCTCAGTTTCTATGTTGCTAAATTTAGGTTGATTATAATACTTTGTCATTTAAACTGGTAAACTTTGAGGAATGAAAGTAGGTACTATTGATAATTAATCTGGCATTACCCGATTTTTGCAAACTCAAACATATTTTGAGTTCTCCCAGAAAATGACTCTGGTACAGAGATTTGAGCTTTTGGTATTATATTTGAAGGCAAAGGAAACATCAGTAGGGGAATAGGAAATTGAAGCAGCTAATAAAATTTGGGGCATAAAGGAAACCAATGAAGCATGCATAGTCAAGCAAGGTAATACTTTGAGCAGTCGTGACCTCACCCAGGCAGAGAAACACTCAGAGCCAATGTAGATTACATATCTCAACACTTCCTTCATCCTAGAAGAGAAGATGGGATATTTGCACTCAATTCCTGTCAATGACTGAATGAAGGTTGTTCTTAGGTGAGCATCAGTTATGTTACACTTGCCTTGTTGTCAGACAAAGCATTAGTGAGATTGAAGTCATCTTTTAAATATGCAACTCTATCCTGCAGTGAGTGATATGCTAGGGGAAATGGAAAGGGGACCAACAGCTTCCAGCCAAAATTTTGACCTAAATTACAGTGTGAACCAAGATGATCTCTTGAAATTGGTAGATAGGTGGGAAGTTGAAAGCATCCAGAACATGGATAAAATATAAGCAATGGTAGGAGGAAACATGATTACTTGGGGGTGCTGAGGTTGCTGTACCCCAACTAGGAAACTTCTCATGGTAGTTGAGATAAATGTTTCTTTATCTAAACTTGACAGAAGAAGAATTGTCACCATGGTAAAGTCAATATATCAGACTTAAAAAGCCCAGAAAACAAAATCATGTACTCTGAGTTGAGATAAACCTGTCTTTTGCCAAATAATACCTGCCAAAGAACTCTTCAGTTTGTTTCCTTTCAGATTTTTTGTTAGTGATGAATCATTTTAAATTCGTTTTCAAAAGGAAAGACTTCAGGTTTCTCTTAGATTTTCACACACACACACACACACACACAAATAATCACAATCTATTTGCATGTGATCAGATTTTTTTTTCTTTTTTTAAATACCAGGGACCAAATCCAGGGGTGCTCTACCACTGAGCTAAATCCCTAGTTTTTTTAATTTTTTATTTTGAGACAGAGTCTCACTAGTTGCTGAGGCTTTCCTGAAACTGGTGAACTTCTTGCCTTAGCCTCCATTCGCAGGGATGATAGGTGTGTGCCATTTAGCCCAGCTGTATTCATACATTTTATGTGTAATTCTACCCAATAGTATTTCCGAGTACCTACCTATGGTTTAATAATACAATTTAATTTCAATTAACAAAGAATAAATAAAATAAGTGGATAATTGTTCTGTTATTATCTGAAGTATTTAAAAAACAAGATGATATGAAATTGATCTAGATATTTTTAAAAAACACACTGTAACAAGTATTTATAATTGTATGGCATTACTAGAAGTGAGTGAATTAGTGATGTATAGGCAGCATATAACCAGGTGATGGATTTCCTAATCTATTAATTATTGTGCACAATCCATAGAAAACGAGGTCACATTAGTTAAGCATTTTCCCCATGGATTAGTCAGGACTCTGGTACACTAGGCATTTAATTTATAAGACCAGACATTGTTCTATGTCTTATGCTTCTCATGGATTTGTGACTAAAAGTTAAGGTTATTGAATAAATATAGACACGATGAATTTGGTTTTTCCTGGTTTTGCTCCATTAAATTAATATGAATGCTTCCATGTACAAATTTAGAAGATGATTAACTTATTTATTATTGTCTTACATTGCAGACATCTCAGTATGAGTGAATTTGCATATGAACTCATTTTTATGTCCACTGTGCTGCTCTTTTGAAACCTTGCATTACTTCCAGTATTGTAAACAAACAATCCTTTGAAAGTATGTGTCACAAATTTCAAACAGTCTGTCTTTCAGTTATATTCCTGTCATAATGTCATTTGGAGCTACTTCAATTTTAGAAAAGTGTAGTGAGGATTTTTTTGCAATTTAACCATTTAAAATTTCAGTATTTTGGGGAGGGAGATTACTAAAACTTGGGGGATGATGGGAGTTTTTCTGACATAAAATTAAAGTAATTTTTTTTGCATTTTAATACTGGACCATCTCTCTCATGTACATTATGAATTAAAAATTCTAAAGTCAATTCTAGAAAACAGGTCATCAACATAGAGTAAGCAATAAAATATATAAAACCCCAACTAGTTACCTTAGTAAATTAATATCTCAATATGCAACAGGCTTATTAAAATGCCTCAGTTCAGGGACTGGGGTTGTGGCTCAGTGGTAGAGTGCTCACCTAGCATATGCGAGGTGCTGGATTCGTTTCTCAGCATCACATAAAAATAAATAAATAACATAAAGGTATTCTGTTCAACTATAACTAAAAAATATTTTTAAAAAGTCTCAGTTCACAAACATAAACATATTAATCAGAATATGTTCATGTTGTATTTGTACCATATAGAATTAACATTTCTGAGAAAAAAAAGTTTTTAAAAGTTTTTAAAGGCCTTTAAGCAGAATTTTCATTATATATGGATAGATACAAAGGTTTGTGTATATTCTATTGCTTGAAACTCTGCTCTAGTTACATTAAAGAAAATGCAGGCTATTTGGAAATCATGAGATGATACAGGAAAATAAATTCAGTTTTATTTCTGTGAGCTATTTTACCATAAAAGCTAATTGCTTTTAATTGTTTTTCTTGTTGAAAAACTGAATTATGATTAGGAGGCTTACATCTCATCTAATGAATTGTAAGGCATTCATTATATGAATTTGGAAAGTACACATCAATTTATTTTGAGTATTGATTCAAGACATTGGACTATTCTCTACGATAACACAAAAACTGAGCTTTTATTCATGCTATACTCATTAACAGTATTTTTATTGCTTTTTAGTTGTAAACTATATCACTTAATTTTGAAAAATGTCAGTGTGATGGAGAACAAAAATGTACTAATATAATACTCTTCATTAGAGAAATAAAAAATAAGCATGACAAATTAAAAACAGTATATCAACAGTGTTTTCTGCTTGTAATAATAAAAGTAACATTTATTAAGCTTTGTTATGTGCCAGATTCTCTTCCAAATACTGTACATATTTATCCTAAATGCTAAATTAAAAATAAGACAAAAATGTCCAATTTTAAAATGTCCTCCTCCCAAGCAGACCATTTAAAGTGAAATCAACTGAATTGCAAAATGACACTGAATATGTGGCAGATTATGCAATTTATTTATAAATCATTCTGTTTCATTCTTCTACATATTTAGAGAATAATTCCATTATGTATCATAGATTTACTCTATAAACGGAGAACTATTTGATGAGTATACAGAGCAGGATATCATGTTATTAATGCAATTTTAATTATTTTATTTTTATGTTTGCCTTTCCACTAACATCAAAGCTTTTATGAATCAAAATCCCCTGGACTAAATAAAACTGCAGGTGACATTAACTTCTGGCACAGCTGGGGTGAATAGATCAGCAGTGCTGAAAGCTAGGCAGACTGATGAGAACAGGCATGCCCGGTGTCTCACATTATAATTAAGAACAATGGGCTGACGCTGGCCAAACCAAACACTTTGATGAGCCAAGTCTCATCCAAATTTAACTCCAGAAGTTCAGTTTTTAGATCTGTATATGAAGGATGCGTTATTAATTTAAGGGAAAGAAAGCTCTAATGTAAGATTCACAGTGATAGAAATTCAATATCTTATATTAATCATTCATTTCTCCTTTTTGTACATTTTTTTTATTCTTGCCAATTTTATTTCCCACATGTTCCCACAATTGAAGTCTGGAAGATAATTCTGACCCCTTCATTTCTCAGGCTGACACTATGTCCTCTTGTTTTTTTTTTCCTTCATTGTTCCTCTTAAACATGCTTCATATTTCTTCTATTGTTACACATTTAGAATGAACCTTCATTACTCAGAAGAATCTATTTCACAGTGCACACATTTAATACTGATATAATGTTGTTACCTTTATTTACTTCAACTCTTTTGTCCTCCAATACATTTTGCACCAACCAACTCAATTAACAACCTCATTTATTATGTCCATTCAGTAGTCTCTAATGACTCCACATGGCCATTAAAACATTAGGAAACTGTGTGGCACAAGACAATCTTCCAGTCCTCTAAGTCTGTCGTCCCTTACCCATGTCAGCAGATACAGGCTTCACAGTCTATTGACGTACCTCATGGCCTGCACTGTATTTTTCATCCAGGACCTTCTGTTTGTATTTGCTAGTAGTCTCAGGATATCTTAGGATACTCATGCAGAATATCCTATAGTTGTTTACTTCATTTATCCAAACACTGTCCATGTCTCAAACCCATGTTTAGTTCTAACTCTTAAACTTAAATCTTCTAGTATGTATATATCATAAAAATGTAACATATCTTCTAATTGTTCCACAGGTGTTAGAAGGATGGTGTGTTATCTCCTTTTTAAGCTCTTTCTCTCTCTGTGTGTGTGTGTGTGTGTGTGTGTGTGTGTTGCATCTCCCATTATGTGTTTTAAATCTTCTGTATAATTACCTATTTCTTTCAAAGAGAGAGACAAATTAAAACTTCCTACTATTAATGTCTTTTTTTCTATTTCATTTTATGTTCTCTGCAACTGTGACTTCATCAATGTCATTGTTATTCCTTTTCAAGCATACAGTATTTATAACTATTATACTTTTATTATGCAAAGCCACTTTGACACCATAAAGTGTACTTTTTCCAGCTGCATATAATACTTTTTTTCCTTTTTTTTCCCCCAAATTCAAACATGACAATCACTTTCCTTGCTTTCCCTTTTGCTCCATCTTAGGGAAATGAGGACTGAGATAGTATTCACTTGAGCACAACTAGATTTTTTTTTTTTTGAGAGAGAGAGAGAGAGAGAGAATTTTTTAATTTTTATTTTTAAGTATTCAGTGGACACAATATCTTTATTTTATTTTTATGTGGTGCTGAGGATCGAACCCAGCACCATGCGCATGCCAGGTGAGCGCATTACTGCTTGAGCCACATCCCCAGCCCAACTAGATTTAAAATATACATTACAGGCAAAAACTCTTGTAGGTTTGTAGACTATTATGTGTGAAATTATTAAGGAAATGTGTTTTGTATTCTTAGTAAAATTCCTGTCAGGTTCAGAAATTAAGGAAAAAGGCAGGCCTTCATAGACACAGAACAGGACAAATAACAAACTACCTATAACTCAGGGGTGCATGGAATCTCCAGCTTCACAGATCTTTTAGTGATTTCCAACCTCATTCATACTTTAAAATAATTTCCATATTGTAATTACTAAGAAGATGAATGAAGCCAAAGTTCAGCTATTTAATGAAATATTTATTAACTTTTGGACAAAAATCCAAGTTTTGCTTAAGCATTAGAAAATTCTTTGCAACCATTCATTGCATATTTATCAAAAGATATTAATTAATATCTAAATTATTATCCATGACCACAATTTGGGAAAAACCTAAAAAAATGGCAGAATATGTAAAAAATATAATGTTTAAATATCAGATGTCTGTAAAATCTGCATTATAATTTACTATTCCATTATAGAATAATGTTACATTTATAATACATTTAAGAGAAATGCTATACTAAATTATTCCTTGTACTTCTCAACGTAGATTTTCAAACCTCACTCTTTGGAAGACTTCTAACTTTCAAAATGTTGCACACTATTAAAATGATACACACTTCCTAAACTGAATCTGGTAAATGGACATGTGGCAAAAATGGACCAGGATAGTCTCATCCTCATCCTCCAAAAGTGTTTTAGAAAGGCTGACCCCAGGAACCATGGGTACCTCTTGGAGAGAGGTCATGAATAGACTTGAAGGGAGGGCTAAATATAAGAAGTGTGCTGCCAACTACACATGAACATAAGATATTATATATAAACTTAACATAGTCCAAGCAACTTTTTTTTTGTTTTGTTGTTTTCCTTATTTACTGTGAACTCCAGGTTTTCATTGACAAAAATAAACACAGGATTTTCTGTGTTTGAAAGATAATATTTAGTCAACAAATACTAATTGCACCACAATGATGTATGAGTCACTTTTCTAATTTTCTAGGCACATAAGATATATCAATGAAGATAACAGGAAAAAATAAAGCCCTAAAAATGGAAACTTCTGTTAATTATTGAGAAAAGCAGAAATATAACACAGTTCTACTTTCTGCCTTTTCAATACTACTCTCTCCTGGATTCAATGTTTATACACCATGGGGAAAATATCAAGGGGGTAGAAATGAGGTTGGAATAAGATGAACATCATTACACTAAGCACATGTATAAAGACACGAATGGTGTGAATATACTTTGTGTACAGAGATAGGAAAATTGAGCTCTTATGTGTAATATGAATTGTAATCAATTCTGCTGTCAAATATAACAAATTAGAATGAAAATTTAAAAAAATAGATTATATAGATGAGTCAATGATGTGTTGCTGTATGATATGAAATTCAAAAAAGAATTTGGGCAGAGCAGGATGCAATTTGAATAGGATAGGGTAAAATCTGAGCAAAATCTTGTAGGGAGTTAAGGAGTTAGTTTAGCGGATATCTGAAGAATGTACCAGTGCACAGCCAATAGGAGTGCCCACAATGTGCTGGGTGTGAGTTGCAAAGCAAGGAGGAGAATGGGGCTGTGGGGGGGGGGGGGAGGAGCAAGCAGATGATGAGATCAGGGAGGTGCTGAGGAAGAACATCCTGCAAGGTCTCTGAAGACCATTGCGAGACTTTTGACTTTATGGAAATAAAGGACCTAGTTAGATGTGATTCTGCTATCTGTATTTGGGGTAGAAATGGGAGTTCAAAACCCAATAGAGTCAAATGTATGAAAGATGATTTATCAAGAGCTCTGTAATGTTTGGAACAATCAATAAAAAAAAAGGAAAAAAAAATAAATTAATTTTTAAAATAAATGACTGCGGAATGTATTACTATTCATATTACACATATAGAGCACAATTGTTCATATCTCTGGTTGTTTACAAAGTATATTCACACCAATTCGTGTCTTCATACATGTACTTTGGATAATGATGTCTATCACATTCTGCCATCATTTCTAACCCCCTGCTCTCTCCCTTCCCCTCCCACCCCTCTGCCCTATCTAGAGTTCATCTATTCCTCCCATTCTCCCCCTTCCTACCTCCTATGAATCAGCCTCCTTATATCAGAGAAAACATTCACCATTTGCTTTTGTGGGATTGGCTAACTTCACTTACCATTATCTTCTCCAATGTCATCCATTTACCTGAGGAAAGCCTTCCTTCTTTCCTTTATTCCTACTTCCTTCCTTCCTTCTTTTTTTTCCTTTGCTGTAGTGGGGATTAGACATAGGGCTGCTTTGCTGTAGAGTTACATTCCCAGCAGTGGTTTTCTGTCTGTTTGTTTATTTTTATAATTTTGAGACAGAGTCTCTCTAATTTGCCTGGATGGGCTTCAGACTTGCACTCCTGTGTCCCAAGGAGTCAGGATTCCAAGCGTGCACCACTGCTTTTGTCAAGGCCTGGCCTGTTTCTAATCTCATTTTACTCTCAATCAATCTTCAATTTATTGCTATGAACATTTTGTTATTCATAATTAAGTAACATATAAGACACTTTAATATGTCTCTTTTTCAGTATTGAAATTCCAAATGTATTGATGGTAATGTCTGTACTCATGTTGATATTCTGCTTATCCAGTAGTGAATTCAACATTTAGTATGACTTAACGTATCTTTATGAATAACAAGGCCAACTCTCTCCCTCTTACTACTCTTGCTTTTCAAAAGTAACTAGCCTATTAGATGGACATTCCATATTTTCTTTTAATTTGGTTAATGAATGATTAAAATATACTAAGTTCAAATTCAGCAACTTGTTATTAAAAATGAGCATTGCAGCCAAATTCTCCAGTAATATCTTTTTTTGTCTGCCCTTTAGCATATCAGCATCTGTTAAAATTTCAAACAAATATACCAACTGATTAGTCAGCTACACCTAGCTAGTTTACTGAACAGATAATTGAGACCAGTTATGCTAATACTAAGAATGAGGTGGAAAATTCTGACAATGGCTTTTATTATTACTTGTCAGACATGAAACACTGATAAAGTTCATATTTGTCAGGATCTTTGTTTTCTAGTCATGAAATGATCAAAACTGCTTCTGTGGAATGTTTCCCTGAATTTTCATTCTGTTCTGATTGTGAACTACCTCAGGTCTTTAGCCTCTTGAGTAAAGATAAAATAATCTTAGACGTATATATTATCTTTGTATAATTGAACAGCAGCAAAGATAGCTCTTATTTACAATCTCATTATTACAGTAAACCTTCAGAGTTACCATGAACCTCTTCCCCCAGAACATTATTTACAGTGATAAGATTTTATAAATAATGCTATTTTTAATAGTAGAGAAAGATTTTTACACATAATTCTTTGTGCATTATGTAATTTTATAAATTACTGTAATAATATCATTATATTTGAGAATTAATTAAAAAACGGTAAAATCATCAGACCATTAGAATACATTTTCACTGCCAAAAATGTCCTTCAATTCAGTTACTTTTCTTTAGTTCTGAGTTCAGTCTTAACAGGAATATATTTAGATGTTTTGGATAAAAATAATCCATTCAATTATTTAAATATCTAAATGAGATCATATATACTTATGGAAACTTATGGAAGACACATTGTATCAACAGCTTTTCATTTAGAAAACAGAACTTTATGTTCCATGTTACTTATGTGGTAAGCAGCCTCTTTAAGAATTATAATTCATTAGTCACTTATAATTACTAAAGATTTACAACATGCTAATGAGTTTGCACAGCAGATATAAGAATAATAAAACTAGTCCTACACCAATAACAACCTCCAAATGATGTTTTTAATTATATTTTTCCTGTTTTACAAATAGAAATAAGAAATGCTAGTAAACCTTAAACAACCTCTAGGTATTGAAAAAAAGCAGAAATACAACACATCTCTGTCACTACTTTTTGCAGGGTCTTTTCATCTTCAGCAACAATTGTTCATGAATAAATGCAGAAATCACCACCTTTCTTTAAGCTGTGAAATACACTTTTAGGGTTTCCTCTGGTTAGGTTGCATCTTTTGATTCTATTGTGATGAGTCCAATATATTTTTTTTCCACAAAGTAATTTGAGTTGAAAATATACTGAAACTGAAGGATGGACATTTTTGTGGATAAAGATGACTTATCCTTCTTGTACATAAGATAACCAAAGCAGCAATAACAACAAAACCCAAACAAAACGTTATTCAGTGCTTTCTGTGTTCATGAGCCAAACTGTGTGTGAGATGCAGGATATATAAAGATTTGTAAAACATTGTCCCTGATCTCAGGAACTGATTATCGATCACATATAAATCACAACACAGAAGTGCTTAACCCAAGATTATATGTTAGATGTTATGAAGATTAACTTTTATTTAATATTTCTGCTTTTTCACATGTACCACAGACATTCTTCGATGAGATTTGCAGCAATTCTTATTTTTATTTCACAGCCACCAGAGGTGAGTGGCAGGAACTGAAAATGAGCTTTGTGTGTATTCATGAAATTCTGGGGATTAGTAACGTGAAATAAAAAGATTTATGTGAAGTGCAGGTTTTCATACGTAGGCTGAGCTCTTAAGGATATGCCCTGTGGTGAACAGAATACAAAAAGAGCTAACAGCCGTGCTCCTTGTAACATGTCCGTAGGCTGCTTTGTAGGCCTCTTATCTCTCTCTTAACCTTGATGTTTCAGTCCCCGTCTTCCAGGGGTCATATGAGAGATGATCAAAAGAAGCAAAGGACATAAAGTATTTGTGGTATGGAACAAATTAGTCGGGGGTTAAATTTTCTGTACTAAAAACCAGTACCTCTGAGTTTTGCAATCATAGTGCTCATTCGGACTGTAATAGAAGCAACAAGATGACAGGCTTATGCTTGGCTCCAATGCAATCAACACGTCCTCTAGAACATTAAAAAGGTAATGTACTAGAGACTCAACCTACATTTCCATGGCCTGTAGGGAACAAAGCACAGCACAACAGCTCCTCTAATGAGAAAGGGGAGGGGTGGTGGGGAGAAAGAGAATAAAAATATTATTAGTCTGTTGATTTAAAAATACAGTTTAGCTTTGTAGAGTCTCTGATGTCTGAGAAAAGATACTGCTCGCAGCAGTGATATTTTTGCCTTGAAATGCTGCCATTTTGCCTGTTTCCAAACTTGCATTAGACAAGTCAGTTTCTCAAGCAGCACTTCAGAACTACAGAGGAGAGTTTTCCTCCTCACAAATTGTGGCAATTTTTTTCCTAATTGTAACCAACTAATTGTTACATACCCATTTTGAATATCCCACTAATGTTTATGATAAAATAACTATATTATTACCATGAGACTATTTGTTTTGTTCTCTATTTCATACATATGTATTCTATTGGTAGTATTTCATACACACACACACACACACACACAATTGTTTTCTTTTTTAGTTTTTGTTTTGATACAAGGTCTTGCTAAGTTCCTTAGGACCTCCCTAAATATCTGAGGCTGGCTTTGAACTTGAAATTCTCCTGCCTCAGCCTCCTGAACCACTGGGATTACAGGCATATGCCACCACACCCAACAGACATATTTCAAATTATGTATTTAAAATTTACCTTATGCTCAATTTTGGTATGCTGTATTCTGAAATAGAATTTAGCTATCCAATTTAAATGAAAATGATCTTTTAAATTTTGAAAAAAAATGCCAGATTTCATTAAAAATCCTTTATTATATTTGAATAAAATAGTCTGCAAATGTCATAGTGAATTTCCATGAACTAAATTAAAGAAACAAACTTTCTATAAATAATTAAAGCTATCATTTTAAAGATAATTCACATTTTAAAATATTTCTTTCACACTTTAACTCATTAAGAAAATTCTTCTTTTATTGTTTTAAGGTAACAGTATATAAAATATGAATGATTTTTATACTTATTTAAATGATGAGGCTATAAATTTACATTTTTAAGAATGGCTTCAGATTCCTCAATTGTATTTTAAATATGCCCCAATTCCATTAAAATGATTTGTATTTGGTCATCTACTGGAATGTGTTAATCTATGATTTTCTCTTTGTCTTTTAAAACACTGGAATTTTGAAAAAACTGTGATCCATACATTTAGGATTTTTTTCTTGGGGTGTGTGTGTGTGTGTGAGAGAGAGAGAGAGAGAGAGAGAGAGAGAGAGAGAGAGAGAAAGAGAGAGAGAGTATGAGAGAGGGAGAGAGAGATAGGCTTAAACCTTGACCAATATATATATTTGACCAATATAGTTTTAATAATGCAAATGTTTTTTTTTTCTAAGATCAGTTTTTAAAATTCTGTTTCTTCTTTTATGGTTTTAAAGTAGCAGCATAATAAAAATATGGGGCTAAGGTGGTGGCTCAGTGGTAGGTCACTTGGCTAGCATGTGTGAGGCACTGGGTTGTATCCTCAGCATCACATAAAAATTAATTAATTAATTAATTAAAAGGTTAAAAAAAGAATGCTTTAAAAAAAGTAACAGTATGGGCTGGGTTATGGCTCAGTGGTAGGTAGAGCACTGAGGCCTGGATTCAATCCTCAGCACCACATAAAAAATAAATAAATAAAATAAAGGTATTGTGTCCAACTACACCTAAAAAAATGAATATTTTTTAAAAAGTAACAGTATAATAAAACATGAATCAAGATAATATTTGTTGATATGTCACAATTTTGTAAGGAATTTTTAGACAATACAGATGTCCTCTTTAAAAGCCTGGTAAATTAATTTAATTATAGGAACCTAAAGTATATCATATACAAACACTAATTTTAGAAAAAGAAATCCGTTGCAATTTACATAGTTATTACTATTCAAAAACTATTTCTCAATGATAATAACTATTTTAAAAATATTAAAACTCATATTGCTATACTTGGTGAAATTATATAAATTTTTATATACTGGTTATAGTTGCAAAGTAACTTCATGTGCCATTTTGTTTCATTCTATAACATATAATGCTGATTTAACAACCCAGGAGGCCTTACTACACTGAAGATTATTGGCAATTATAGCAGTTCCTTTGTGATATACAAAATATACTTGTAAGTCTTTTTTAAATAATCCATGCTTCTTCCTATTAGTCAATAAGTGTGAAATATATTTTATTTAAAGCAGCATACCCAAATTTTTATTAGAAGATCAATTTTATCAACATATTCCCTCTTCTTTCTAGTTGCCTTGAAAAGGCTGTGTGTCTTAGAAAACTCTTAAGTGATGATTAATAATTTTTATTTGATTACTCATGTGTATGTACATAGTGGAAATGGCATTCAACACCACTTCTACCACACAATATAAAATTTCAACGAAAGCAAATGTTTTTTACAATCTCTGAAGTCTCACTATTAGTTACTAGATTATTCAGAAAAATGCATAATTAGAAATTAATTTTAATAAATAATGAGCTTTAAAACATGTTATGATAATATTATTATCAACAAAAACAAGATTTCCACTAGACTTGTTTGCAATAGGATCCTCTTTTCTGAACAATAAAGGAGATTCTAAGGAAGAGGTGTTTGAAGTACAAGGAGGATGCAGCGCATCATGGGAAGAGCATCAGAAGAGGAGCTGAGAAGGGGAGAGCATGAAGGCAAAGCTTGGGTCTGGGTTTCAAAGGTGGCAAGTGTAGCTGGTGTGCAGTGAGGCGAGTGGACCATGGTGGTAGTGGACACCAGAGTTGCACCGACGGCCTTTCAACCTCCAGTATATAGAGTACACAGAAAGGGTAATAGTTAGTGTGATAGAAAGGCAAGGAGGGGTTTTAACTCTGAGAGTAACATATTCTCTTTCACATTTTTAAATCAGTCTTCTTCCAGCTGTTGAATTGGTGGCATGTGAGATAAGGTCAAGAGTAGAGGGGTGCAGACAGGCACATCTGTACTGAGGGAGACATAACCAAGGCACCACATTGTTTTGAAGCAAATGGTTTTCAAAACCATGTAACTATCTATTGAACACTAGTGAATAAATTATGATAATTTCATTCAGAGAAACACTCTGCATTTCTTGTTAGCTTGCCTACAAGGGCAATGACTTTAACTTTTATTGTCAGTATCTTCCTGTGGTTCTAAAGTTCTTATGTTCCTTTTGGACTCTGTCTGTGTTGTTTTTGGTGTGAAAGTGTGTTTCTGTGTGTGTGTGTTTGTACTTTGAGGTTAGTGAAGTATCATATTAATATTCCTCAATTTTGTGTAATGATCAAAGAAGAATTTTAGAGATGAACATATCCAAGTATTGCCAGTGACTGACTTGTATTATATTGGATGATAAATAACCTAACCCCTGTTCCTTCTTTTATAAATTTAAAATAATAATGTATTACAAGATGCCTTTTGAATTATCTCACTGGCCCATCTACCTAAACACTCTTTGCTAGTTGCTCTGAAAGAAAATAGGCATTTTTGAAAGACATTTATAAGAGGAAAACAAAGAAAAAACAGTGTTTTAACTAATTACCATTCCCCCAAGTTTCTTATCTTTGATCCCAAAATTAAAAAAAAAATGTCATGATTCTGAGGTTTGTCTTCAGGGTGGTATTGGTAGAAAGTTTGAGACTAATGACATCTTTTGGGACTGTTCTCATTATTTGTTGAGACAATTTTCCATTTAATTAATTTATTCAACAAATATTAGTTGAATACCTACCCTGTGTCAGATACTGTTCTGGGGACGGGGCACAGAGAAATTAAAACAAATTCTTAACCTCATGGTTTTTACAAATTAACATACAAAGTCAACAAGTAAGATAAACAATATATTGGATGAGTGTCATGGAGATAAAGAAAACAGTTCTTAAGTCCAGAGTTCACATTTAAACTGAATAGACTGGTCATGCTTTAAAGATATCTGGGGATTCTGCCCTCCCTCCCATCCAGAGTTGGAGTCAACTCCTTAAGCTCCCCACCCCCAATCTGGACTCCCTGTGTTTACTTAGATAATAGAATGTCATAGAGTTATGCCCTACCACTCCTGGGCTTAGACTTTAAGAAGATTAACAATTTTTGCTCTCTCTCTCTCTTGGAGCTCCTGCTCTGATGGAATCTGTCTCTTATGTCTCACCGCACTGAGAGAGCTCAAACTGGCCACTTGGAAAGGCCACATGAAGTGAGGTATACTAGGAAGTCCTCAGATGTTTCAGAGGGGCTAGCTGAGGATCATGCAAGCAGTGAATACCTGCCTTGGGCATCCAGCTTCATCTCCAACATTCAGGTGATCCCAGGCCATTCATATTCTGATTGAAACTGCATGAATCATCCTAAGCAAAACTGTTCTGTTGAACTCAGTACACCCCCCAAAAATGTGAAAAATGGTAATACATTTTTATTTTGAGCTAATAAAATTTTAGGATAGTTTGTTAGGTAGCTGTCAGCAACTCAACAAACATATTAACTTACAAACCTGTGAACAAAGAAATGAATGAAATGAATGAGGAATATTTTGAACTGAAGTCTAAACATAGGGAGAAAACCATAAGATGTCTAGGGTTTTACCCCATTTTACCCCATGGAGTACTCAAGACAGGGGAGGTGGGGGATCAGGATTTTAACTGGAGCTCACAACACCATCTGGACAAGCAAGGTGTGGTCTCCATAGCCTTATGAGCATTTGGAATTCAGACCAGTTATGGTGTTCCATGTTTTTCCCTTCCAAGAATTGCTTTTGTATACCAGAAATGTGTCTCCACCTGATTGCTCCTTTACCCTCGGGACTTATTTATCACAGTTGGAGAGTATGGTTCTAATCATTATTGAAGCAATTAAATTTTCTGCCTTGGGGAAACAAGTTTTAATTAATCAGACCATTCTTGCTAAGTCATGTTGACCAGTACAGAATGCTCTGTAATTAGTGATATAATTCTCAAATATATCTGTATCTTAAATATTAATAAACATTTCTGTGATGAAAACATACTTAAAAGAAAACAAAAATAAACACCCATCACTTTCCTGAAAAATTCACAGTAAATAGACATCCACCTACTTTTCATTATCCACTCTACATAATCGTTTGAGAAATTGTCTGTACATAATTATAACTTGCTCAGAGGAACTGTGGAGATCACACCAGTCAATGCATTAAGAGTCTTGGCACTGTTCCTGAAATAGTTTAAGTTTTCAGAAAATTCATAGTGGTATCATTAGCTGTAAGTTGTATATTCCATTTAACAACTTGTTCAAATTTCTTAGAGTAATGCCTCTTTATCCCTGTATTATGTCTATATCCCAGTTCATAAACTAGTTTCAAAACATCTTAGGCATTTAGTACAATTTTATATGCTATTGTATGGTTTCCATATGCTGTTTCATCTGTATGTCAGAATTAACTGAAGCTCTTGATAAAAAGAGATAGGGTTCTTCATAGAGTACATTGCGAATCTCTATTTTTGACATGATTCCTGGTGATTTTAATAGGGAGCCAAAAAATTAGGAGCATATAAAAAATGCTTTCATACTCTGCAAATCCTTTCTCATTTGAAAGATATTCCTTTTAAAATTAGAAACTGGTTGGCTTAAGCATTGCATTTTAGCAATGACAAAAATATTTTAAGATAAAAATCTCTCATTCAAGTTTGTTGTCTTGGTAATGGCACTTTGTGTTGAATTCTTCAAACATTTATATTGATTATGTACTTTGCTTAGTCTATAAATTTTTTTAATAAAATGTTAATAAAAATCAAATATTATTTGATCATTATTTATACTATATTCTCAGATTATTTAAAAACATAGGTTATAACCTTATTGAAGAGTTAGATATTGTGAATTGAGCTGCTATAAACATTGAAGTGGCTGTGTCATTATAGTATATTGATTTTAAGTCCTTTGGGTATAAACGGAGGAGTGGGAAAAATGGGTCAAATGGTGGTTCCATTCTGAGTGTTCTGAAGAATCTGCATACTGCTTTGCAGTCCTATCAGCAATATATGAGTATACCTTTTTCCTCACAGCCTCACTAACATTTATTATTACCTGTATTGTTGATGATTGCCATTCTGACTGGAGTGAGATGAAATCTTAGTGTAGTTTTGATTTGCATTTCTTTAATTTCTAGAGATGTTGAACATTTTTTTATATATTTGTTGATTGATTATATTTCTTCTTCTGTGAAGTGTCTGCTCAGTTCCTTAGCCTATTTATTATTTGGGTTATTATTTTTTTGTGTTAAGTGTTTTGAGTTCTTTATATAAAATGTGGAATATATATTCAATGGAATACTAGTTAGCTTTAAAAAAGAATGAAATTATGGCATTTGCTGGTATAAGGATGGAGTTGGAGAATACCATGCTAAGCGAAATAAGCCAAGCCCAAAAAACCAAAGGCCAAATGTTTTCTCTAATATGTGGATGCCAATTCACAATAAGGGAGGGCACTAGGGAAGAATAGAGTTACCTTAAATTAGGTAAAGGGGAAGTGAAGTGAGGGGAGGGGAAGAGATATGGGGATAGAAAGACTAGTAGAATGAAACAGACATTACTACTTTATGTATATATATGACTGCATAACCAATGTGATTCTACAACATGTACAATCAGAAAAATGAGAAATTAGACCTCATCTATGGAAGACATATCAAAGCACATAAATGCAGTCTACTGTCATGCATAACTAAAACAAATAAAAAAATTTAAAATGTAAGATATTACAAAGTGTGTTTGCTAAACCCTTTGAAGTGTAAAGCATTGTTCATAGGTATAATTTTGAACTATTGTTATTCATATTTCTGATATGTTATACTTTATAAAAAAGGCTTTTAGATCAACTATTTGGATAATTTTTAAACTGTAAGCCCATTGTCACTAATTCTGATTTGCTGAGAGTCACAGGGGATACATTGATGCTGGCTATTCTAATTGGATTCTCAGTTTACCACAGTAATATTAAATGTTTTTGTAGGATGTTTTTGGAAAAGTTTCTGAAAAGGTACTTGATATTTCTAATTTTATCTCTCAATAGTATGTAGGCTCAAGTAGTTTCAAAGTCCTATTTTTTCATCACTTCTGTATATACTCTGTATAACTAATAGGTGCTCAACAAACATTCCCTGAACATTGACATAACAATCCATTAGCCATACTGTCAGGACAGCATAGGAAAAAGGAATGACCATATAAAATAAATGCAGCATGGTCAGGTATTCTAATTGCTCTTTTATTTTTACCCAAGGGACATGTTTCCCCCGCATAAGAGAATAAGAGAATGTCAGATTGGCTCTATTCCATTGAAATTTCCATAGACACTTAAAGAACCTAAGGCTAACATTGAATCATTACAAATTTCAGAAATAATTCTCTGAAAAAAACTGGCTTTAATCTTAGCTGATAACTTCTAAAGTCCCTTGTCCGAAGATGACTTTCATACACTTGTCTTTGACCCCATTTGCTATCATCTTCCTTTCTTAACTTGGAGGGATCCAGAGGCCATGTAGCCAGCCTCAGGCACTGGGCTTCTGAGGTGCTGGCTTGGCTGCAGGGCAGCAGTAGGTAGAAGACACCAGGACTCCAGGTGGGGACTCATTGGAGGGAAATGTGGTGAGTTCTACCATCTGGAGACTGTGGTGTTCAATTCTAGGAATCTGTTTTTATGTTAATTATTTGATGATTCACTAATCTTCATTTTTCACTATCTTTATTATGTTTAGCTTTGGATGTTTCTTTCTGTCTTCTGATGATGTAATTTGTTTACCTCTTCCCTTCAATTTCCTTCTTTGTCATTTGTTCTACCTTGCCATAGGTTCTCTTTGCTTTTGGCCTTCCATTAAAATGTGAATTTCGACTATTTTACTGTTGTTTCCTAAGTCTTGGAAGGCTCTTTTATCACCTTCAGATCTTTTTACAAATGTCATCTCAGTTATTCCTTCCCTGACCTTTTTATCAAAACCTGACACCACTATCTCACTCTTCTGTATCCCCCTTCCCTGTTTAGGTTTTCTTTTTGTCACTTTTCACAACCTCATATATATTACTTTAGCCTCGTGCTTTCATCTGCCTCCTAGCTTTATAGGATTTTTGCTGATTTTGTTTCTACAGCTCCAGCGATTACCATGATGCTTCATGAACCTGGGAGAACTCAATAATTACATGTTGAATGCATTCATAAATGTAAAATTATTGAACAAAATGTTAGCATGACAAATTCAGCAACTGATAAGTATAGCATAAGTCCTGTGTTTTAGAAACACAAATCTAACTTAGAAAAAAAAAATTGTTTCAATGGCAGGGGAAAATCATAAAATCATTTTACCAAATGATGCAAAAGTATGTTATAAAATTTAAAACCAGAAACCCTCTTCAAACAATAAACAAACAACAAGTTAAGAGTAAAACAGGGCAAGCATTTTCTTTAATACCAGGAACACAAACTGATGTCTTTTCTCATCACTTCTCACTGCATTTTTATCTAACAGAGTAGACTGAACATAAGTATGAAGGCACAAGTTTTGAAAGGATAGAAATAAAGCTCAAAATTTTTCACATTGTTATGGTTATCAACATAAATAGTAAATAATAGACAAACTCAAAAATAATTCATATAATCAAATAAAAACTTTAAGCTTACAGATAAAAAAATTAAATAAGAATACCAATCAAAATCGATGAATTCATTTGTGTAACAAGATGGCTGTTTCTAAAATTTATATGCTTAGTGACAATGAATGGAGGAAGTGAACAAGTTGGAGAATTTTCTTTACCATAAAGCAAGATAGTTATTATATGGTGTGTGGGTATAGTATGATATGATGTAACGGGAGCTGATGTAGACACAGTAAAAGATGAATAGATGATTGGGATAGAATAGATGGCCCACAAACAGATGAATACCTCTCTTCTCTCTGGATACTTGATAATGCCTGAGGTGACCTTTTTACATTGGAGAATGAATTAATTTGCTAGAAAATGGACCAAGAAACATTTACCAATGAATACATTGGTAGTCTCTTTTCAATCTCACTTGGGAATTTCTTTTCTAGAATCCACAGTTGTGTTGATCTCTCTTCTCTGTTGTCTATCTTCCTTTTATATATATATATATATATTTCTTGTTGGGTTAAGTTCTTTTTCATGTTTTAATTTCCTGTGGTTTGATAAGTGAGCAAGGGTAATGGCAAAGGCTGTGTTTACTTCATACTATTTAGATAGAGGCAAATTAATCACATATCTCATAAAAAAGATAATCATTATTGCCAAAGATATTGTATCTCAAGAGCTTCTAGTTTTTGAAAGTTTTATATATATGTACAAGTCAATCTCTAAACTCACTAAATATCTGGCTAATGCTAATGTTTCAGAGTATGTTGAAAAAAAAATGGCTCATTTGAAAGCTGAAAGCATAGTGTTATTTCATTTGGGGCACTGTGACCAGAAACAATAAAAGAGATGCTGCTTTGCATACAAATGGATATAAAGAATATACAAATTTTGTGCCAATATTTGAATCTCTGCTTTATTTGAAGATTAAAAGGCTTGTTTTTATAACATCTGCTATTGAAAATGTTTCCTGTGCAAAGCAATCTGTATTGTTTTGATACAGATTTTCACAAGAAAGTTATTTTCTCCAGTTACCACACTCACTTACTATGTCTTCATTAATATTCATTTAATAGAATGTTTTTTCACTTTGGTTCAGTAGAAACCCCGTGATGGGGGGCAGCAGAATGCTCAGCTGTGAAGGGTGATTGTCGGGAGTGCATCCTGGCCTAGGGGCATGGTTGCCATGGTTTCTTTGCTGCTCTGCCAAGGCTGTTTCTCACTGTGGGTGGAAAGAAGCTCCCCTGCCAGCAACTACGTGGGATTCTGGCAGCTGGGAGAATTCTGAAATGATGTGCTGCTTCACCATATGGGAGTTTTGAAAGTCTTCTTTTAAATCCAATAGGCAACTCATACTCATAGGAGGAATGAGGGTGATAAGGATGCAGTCCATTACGAGTGCAATATGTGCCCCACGAGACACTTTGAGTTTCTTCTCTGAATACAAGTGTTGAGGAGGATCAGCTCTTAAATGGAAATATTTTAGCCTAACCTTACAGTAATGGCTATTCACAGGGATTCGTATTTGTCAATAAAGATAACATCATTCCAAGGGATTTAAATGGTAGCACTTAAATAGGAGTACAAGAAAGGGTTCCATTTCATTTGGGGGAACTTAAACTCATTTGAAAAATGAGAATTAACTCAGGGTTGTCAATTTGAGTCTGCCTGACTATATTGCAATTTATCTCACACTTTTCAAACTTGAAAAGCTACTGCTTATATAATTAATGCTCCATTGTGATGACTTCATGATCCCCCTAGAAGATCTAGAGCCTAGCGTACAGGCTAATATAGGTCATCTAAGGCACGGTGGAAAGAAAAGTGAGCTAAGTACATACTGACTCTGAATTAGTAATCATTCCTCAGGGGCAGTTTGGGTGACCATTGGTAGGCTAGCCATTTTATTTGCCCCTGAGCTATTCTCATTCTGATTTCATCCTGGCCCAGTTGTAAACTTTAGGCTCTAGGGGTCTGCAAAGGCAATTCCTATTTATGCATTTGGTATTTAGATATTTTTCTTTGTGTTGGAACTTCTATTCTGAGTGTTTTGTTGAACATGCTCATCTGGCTTTAATACCTCAGGTTGTCTGCAATAGAAATATCCCACACTGTATACAATGTTTTGAGAATAGCAAAGGGATAATGGGATTTGAAATGGTGGGACTATTACTTGTACTTGCCAAAATTAGAGGGAGCACTTCTTTGGATTTGTACCAGTTTTATTTCTCTTTTCCCTTTATTTTAAAATAATGAGATATGAAATTTAGAAAACAGAAAGCAAATAGTCCAGAGATTTTTCTTCCGCTATCAATCTTCACCCAAAACTGTGTCCAGTGATCTTGCCACACTGATTTCAGCCACCTACTAATGAAATTTCTTCCTACTCTATGAAGTTTTCTAGTTGTTCTAAACTTTTCCACCTCCTCATATTGTTATGTGACTGAATGTGCACGTATATGTCCATGGAGGAATACTCAGGAAATTATTCTGGTTGTACAAATAACAGCTATGAATTGGGGAGGTGTTCAAATTGTTCTTTTTTTTTTTTAACTTCCTCTGAGGCATATGAGTTATAGTTCTCAAGAAGACCAGTTCAATGAGTACCAGACTAGCTCAATCTCTGAGTATAAAGTTATTTTCATACACTTTGAGTTTATCTTATGCCCATGTATTGCTACATAAATATAGGGTGAGCATCTGAATCTGAAATCCAAAAATGGTCCAAAATCTGAAAGTTTTTGAGCCCAGACATAATGCCACAATTGGAAAATTCCACACCTAATATGTCCCAGTCAAAACACTGGCATACTAAAAATATTGTATAAAATTACTTTCAGGCTATATATAAAGTGTATATGAAACATAAATGACTCATGTTTAGATGTGGTCCTATCTTCCTGATATAGCTTTTGATATATGCAAATATTCCAAAATTAAAAAAATCTCAAATCCAAAGCATTTCTAGTTACAAGCATTTTGAATAAGAGTCCATATATATGCCTTGTAGATAAAGTGCACACAGATATTTCTGTGACTGAGTTGAGTACAATCATCCTAATCCATTTTTAAATCTCATTTTTTATTTATTTCTGTTGAACAAGGAAAAGTTATTAGTTAGATGGGAGCCTTTAATGTTCCAAATGAGATTTAATCAAAAATGTTCAGAATGAGAAAAAGTTAGAGGAAATCTATGAAATGAGGATAAGTGTATGGGAGGGAAAGGTTTAGAAGTGGATATATATAAAACAGATCATCTGTGGAGACATGCCTAGCCTATCAAAACCCTCACCTAGATTTTCTTTTATCAACATTGACTAGAACATAGTAGCTCATCAATATTTCCCTACTGCAAAACATATGTACTTAATTAATGTCTTAGAACACATTCAGTAACCTAGAAAATTTTGACACTTATTTTGAACATGAACAACCATGGTTTTCTGTTGTCTCAAGTTAGATGCTGAATGCTGTCTTTCAATAAAGTTGTAAGTGATGAACATCAAAAAGTAAAAGGGACTGCTGTGATTGAAAAATTTTTGACAACCATATGACAGCACAATAATAATGAGTTTAATAATAGTTACAAATAGGTCTAATAATGGCAGATAACAACTCTTGAGTCGTTCCCCTACATTAGGCACTATTTTATGTATTAATTCAACCATATGAAGAAAATTCTTATTTTCACCATTTTATAGGTGATAAGATAAAAAGAATAAATTTACTAAAATTCACAGATGAGATCAGAATTCTATCCTGCTACTCTCTCTTTTCTGCTCTGCCAGTGTCTTTCTCATTTTTTTAAAGTCATGAACCATAGAAACAGATTATGTAGGGTGAGTCACTATACTGAGAATATGTATTAATGATCTGAACTCAAATTCATTTCCCTTACTACATGCATTGAATTTGGATACCATCTACTGTCTTCCATTTTAAAAATTCGCTGGCCAAAATTCAACAACTTAAGTTTACAATGCACTAACTGGTTTCAACTCACTGAAAAATATATCCACAGAGTTCAAAAGATTAATTATCATTAACATAAAAGAATGAGTAGGGGCTGGGTTGTAGCTTAGTGGTATAGCACTTGCCTAGCACATTTGAGGCTCTGGGTTCAATCCTAAGCACTATATAAAGATAAATAAATAAAATAAAAGTATGTATCCATCTACAGCTACAAAAATTATTTTTTTAAAAAAGTGTGAGCATATAAAATTTGAGAGCTATAAACTCAAGATAGAATGATATACATACAGGAATGCTAAAGATTATCAAAAGAAGTTTGAGCTGGAAAAGAGGGGCTTCTGTGGACTTGGGGCATAAAGGAGTCATCATAAGTAATAAGCATTTTCTGTTTCTGCAACATGGATTATAAAAAGGGAGTTGATCTTTATATTGTCCAGGAAATCATAGGACTTGATTCATATGGTTGACCTGATAGCATCTGTCAATGCAGATATAACTTCCCAAAATGCTAAAGTTAGATTTTTTTAAAATTTAAATCAACAAAACATGAATTTTTCAAATATTTCCTGTTGCTCTCTACAGGGTGTTTTGAGTGCTGTATTAAATGCCTGGGAGGGATTCCATATGCATCTCTGATTGCCACCATCCTGCTCTATGCGGGCGTGGCCCTGTTCTGTGGCTGTGGACATGAAGCACTTTCCGGGACTGTCAACATTCTGCAAACCTACTTTGAGATGGCGAGAACTGCTGGAGACACACTGGATGTTTTTACCATGTGAGTCAATCTAGTACTTATATGAAGTGTGTATGTTGTTTACATTTGCTGTGTGTTAAATAAATGGGCATCTAGAGTTAGGGAGGTGATAATATGGATGAAAAAGATACTACTAGGTGTATCTGGTTCAGAATAGCCTTGGCCTTTCCATCAGCACAAGGCTCTTGGCATAGAATCAGAAATAAAATTAATTCAGGTTTGCTCAGGCTTTGACTCTGGTTTTAGCTAGACTACAAGTACCATTAGGTAGAACATTTACTTTTCTCTTGCTCTTTCAATTTGAGTAAAGGCTCAACAGAAAGATAATAAAGAACATACTGAGATATACATCTAAACTCTGCTGCTAATTCCAGGAAAAGTTTTTTAAAAAACAGTCCAAGGTACTCTTATTTTTCAAAACAGTCTAATTCAGCCACAGATATGGTATCCTCTACTTTTCCTGCCTCACAGAAAATTATGTCAAAATTGTGGAAGGTTCTCAGGCTTTCTGTAAAAGGATAAATCACAAGAAGAAACTGAGCAACTTTTTTTCCTCAAAATACCAGTTATGCTTTTCTTTTCCAAAATGGAAACTCTTGGTATTACTAAATCATGATGATATTGAAAGAATACATTTTTAGAAAGATAACTTAAATTGTCTGAAAGTGAAAAGTTGTTATTCAAATTTCTGTCCTTTATTGCTTTATATTATAGTAAACAGGAGTTTGAGAATTAATTACAAAATAATTTATTTCCAAATGAGTTACTGATTGAATCTATTAAGTGAGTTCATAACTACAAAAAAGGAAAATGACTTGTTTATTACAAGTACTTTTTGTAATCGCACCATAATTTGTCCCAGGACCCATCAGTTTTTTTTGCCCTTGGAATTTATTGCATTTACTACATACTACTTAATACTGTGTGCTTGTATTGTGCTTTATGTCCTTTATGTTGTTATTCTACATAAATTAAAATACTCAATGTATATTCACTTTTTCTGGAATAAGATGCATTTAGGCTTGTAAGTCTTCATGGTTATCTGGATGGCTAGAAAAAGCTTTACTTTTTATTTCTGTAATTCCATCTAAAAGAAGTTGGTCAAAACTCTGATTAATGCAGGGCAGTTGCTATTGTCCTGGTTTAATTTTAATCTAAAACCCTAATCTGAGACAAGACTTGGTCAACTTATACAATTTTATACATAGAAGACAACTATTCTCCAACTACATTATCAAAAATATATCACTATGTTTCTTTATCATCTAGAATAAGTTTGTTCTGAACAGGATATTTTTATCAATTATATTCATTATTTTGTTCATTCAGGTGAGTAATTTTCCATGAAAATGAAAAGAGAATACAGTTACTTATTCATTTGGATAAATAAAGCAGGAATTCTTTACTTTGAGATGTACTTCCAGACAGAATGGATAGAAAAATTTTTAGGAAAAGATAAGTTAGAATATTTATGTGGATCTAAAATATCTTAGAAGTGAAAACACTGGTTAAAAAAAGAAATAAAGTTTAAAAACTATTATGAGACTAGGGAAACTCCCTACAACCCACACATAGTGATTAGAGGGAAGAGGAGGATTGATTATTTAAGAAATGAAGCTTATGTAAAAATATAGTCCCTAACTGTGCAGTATCAAGGATAGAGAATCACCATGGACATTGACAAATGACAAAGAAATATTAATAGCAAGCTAAAAGTTATATATCTTCCATTACAACTTTATTTTGCAAATTCATTCTAGAAAGTTAACATTACCTGCCAAATTGAATTCTTTACACCTGTAGCAGTAGACAGTTTATCAATTTCCATCAGATTAAATGCAAACATACACATAAAAACCAAAATTCAGTGGCTATCAATGACTTAGACTCAAACATGCCTGAAACAATTCTTAAGCTTATAAATGATATTTATCATTTGGAAGATAATTAAACTATTTGAAAATGCATGGTATTACTGCAAGTTAGTTTGCAGAAAGTTTTAAGAAGATGATTGCATGCCTCTATTTTAATGTGATAAAACTGACATTTTCTTTTTAGTTGTATCTCAGCCTACCCTGGACAAAATATGTTCTCACTGTTCATTATTTTAAGCTACCACAGATGTCCTTAAAAATCTACAGATTCTCTATACTTAGGCTACATTCAAAGTGCTAAATTTGGTTATAGAGTGTGAAGTTTGTTAGGAATCATAAGCCTAATAAATGGCATGCCTATATACATCTATTAGCAACCAATTATCAAGATATATTTGATATTTAGACAACAAACTTTAATATATTTCTGAACTCAACTAAAGCGCTGAAATTGTGAGTTTAAAAGAGAGATTTGAGGACAGAGATTTTATTTAGTACTTTTGCCTTTGGTGTGTTACATGAGAAATTAAATGCCACCAGTAACACATTTTTGGAATGGAAAAACATTGTTTTGGTTGGGAGAAATTAATGCCAACATTATCTCTCTTTTCTTTGTTCAAATTACTTGAATTTCTTCTATGGGTCCTGTGGAGCTGCCAAATGGATTAAGACTCTCTCTGCCAAAAAAAAAAAAAAAAAAAAAAAATAGTTCATGAAAACACAGAGGGCAGATGCATTCTGTAAACTTCTCAGTGTGATCAGTGCCAGTTGATAAGGTCAAAATTTACATAAAGGTTCAGAGGAAGTAGAGATTAACCTGTGAAGGGCTAAGGATAGGGGAATCAGAGAAAAGGAAAAGGTGAAATACAAGGCAGTGGAGAATGAGCAATGTGCTTTCAGGAGATACTTCTTGCTTGGTAATAAATTGTTTGAAAAAGAAAATTAAGAGAGTGTGAAGAAAGGACTTAGAGCCAATTTTAGTAATTTACTGAGATTCTTATTACTTTTCTCCATAGTTTTCATGCTTAATTCAACCATAGTTTTCATCCTATATCTTATACTTGGAAAGGAAAAGAAGCCTGTTCACTGGATGGCTAAATGAGAAGATACAATTTCCCAAGACTTGAGACTTCCACCCATGGTTCTTAGAATCTGAGAATTAATCCCTCCTTTATCTTGAGGACCACAAATTCTCTCTATTTTCTCTCCTTCATAATCCCACCCTTCTTCTCCCTCCATTCTTCTCCATTCTCTCTCTCTTTTCAAATACTTACAAGTATCCCTACATGGTCACTCTCTCCTGAAAGGAAAACTCAAGGGCAATCATGCTGAAATATGATTATTCTGATCCATAATCACCTGCCCAGCATGCAGAATGTACTTATCATAAATAAGGTGTGCAAATAATCTCCATTCTTATGCAATTTGTCTTTCAGATATTTAATGATAAACACCATTAGCCCACCCAGTAGAAAGTGATCTGAAATCTGGGTCTTATATTCCCAGCTGATGTTACCCATTGAATCACTTTGTCATATTACATTTGTTGTGTGGAGACCTTCAGAGAGGGGTAGGAGAAGTGAATTTCTCAAAGATTTTGTGCCCTATTGATGTAAGTTTTAGTGTATCTCTCTCTCTCCTTACCTACTTGGTTTCCCAGAAGCTTTTTTTTTTTAAAAATCTGTCAGTTTAGTTCCTCAAATCTAGGTCATTTGTTGGCTCTAAACTCATAATGATAAGAGTGGAACTTAACCTATGGCTCCCATCAGTGTTCCTACCCTCCAACCACAACTTCTGTGTGTTCAGCGCAGTCACTT
Organism: Urocitellus parryii; assembly: GCF_045843805.1. Lineage (NCBI taxonomy): Eukaryota > Metazoa > Chordata > Mammalia > Rodentia > Sciuridae > Urocitellus > Urocitellus parryii. The sequence continues at coordinate 36,639,471 of NC_135544.1, forward strand.
GGGCACACTCAACACTGGAAACAGCTCTCTACTCTGCCACTTTCTTTTATGATGAAGAAGAAATGTTCTAAGTTGCCATTTAGACTTTCTTATCCTGAGAGATCTGGGGGAAGGTGTTATTGCTGTGATCCATTAGTGTCACTTGACAGTGAATGAGAAGGAGGGTAAGTATTTTACTTTGGAAAGTGGATTCATATAGGTCTGTGAAATACAGACACTTGTTAGAAAATTAGCTATGAAACTGATTAAATCACTGATTTTTCTGGGTGAGTTGGCTTCTTGAATAACTCTCCTGAGAACTGAGAGAAGATCAGCCTTACTCACAATTAATACTCACCCATAAATTATATGGATGGTGCTTGGGCTTTGGCAAATTATAGTGAATATCCAGGATCTGATATCATTGATTACTGGAGTGAAGACATTTTGTTTTCAAAATGTTAGAACTGTGATTTGAGTTCAATGGATCAAAACCTGAGTTCACTAGATAATTAATTCTTCAATATTTCAAAGCAAAATCAAGCAGTAAGTTTGGATAAAATAGATTAATTGATTTCACTCTCAATTAACTTCATGTGGGTCTATATTTCTGACTTTGCTTATAATTTTTATACATCACTTATATATTAATAAAATAGGACACAGTTGTCAGTTGCTTAATGAGTGAGAATAAGAAGGGAAAATAACCATGATTTTCAAGACAAAATGAGGTTTTATAGGCTGATAAGAACCATAGCAGTATGCAAACTACCTGAACAGATCTAGGGTGCTGATAATTACACCAGACTGCTGAAGTCTTACTTACCACAATGTCTGCATATGAGAAAAATTAGTATCAATGAGAGATTATTGATTAGTCTTGAAAATTCAAACATAATTTAAATCATAGTTGACACTTAGGGGTTAGAAAACCATACTGAATTCCTGACTTCTGAAATAAAAATCAAATAGTATGCATTTCATTAGCCAATATTTTAGCCAGGCTAGTATTCCACAAATGAGTGTTCCTAAATTAATTAAATAATTTTTAAAATGCTGAGGTAAAGTAATGTTTAGTCAGCATTTTCTCTGTTGTGACTAAAAGGATCTGACCAGAACAATTTTAGAGGAGGAAAAATATCCTTGAGTGCTCACAGTTTCAGAAGTCTTAGGCTACAGAAGGCTGGCTCCATTCCTCAGGACTCCAGGTGAGGCTGAACTTTATGGTAGATGAGTGTGGCGGAGGGAAGCAGCTCACATCTGGATCAGAAAGCAGAGACTCCACTCACCAGATACAAATGTGTACCTAAAGTCATGCCCCAATTCCCACCTCTTCCAGCCACACCCTAGCACTTCAGTTACCACGCAAGTAATCCCTATCAGAGGATTAAATTTAAGATTCTTACAACCCAATCATTTCTCCTGTGAACCTTCTTGTATTATCTGACACATGAGCTTTTGGTTTGGGGGTGACACCTCACATCCAAACCATAACAAGCAACAACAAAAACAAAACCAAATACCTAAATGTGAAGAATTTAGATAAGGATACAACATACTTTTTGGGTTTGATCCAGTTTGGCTTTTTGCCATTGTAGATATCTTAACTTGGGCAAGTTACTTAACCTCTGTACCTCAGTCTCTCTTCAGTAAAAGGAACAAACTAATGTTGCCTACTTCCTAACGCTCTGATGAATATAAAATTTGTTGATATTTTAAAACAACTATTTCTGGTTCACAGTAAGCACTATACAGTTATTTATTGTGATGGGGATAGTGATGATAATGATGATAAAGATTGTTAAATTAATGGTAATGCTCTATTCCTTGAAGCCCTGTTTCAATTGTAATGCCCACTGCCATGCTTCCTAACACCTGGTTGTTCCTGGACATGGCCCACTTACCATAATAGTGCTGTTGCTTTACTATTCCATCAGGATAGAGATTACAGCAGAGGTAAACATTTGAGCAAGGTTCAGGCTGGATTTGAATTTAAAGATCTAACTTCTCTCTTAACATTCAAAAATACAAGAATACAGTCATTTTAGGAAAAATAAAGAACATAATAATCTTGTTTAAGTGATATCTTGAAGGTTATCAGGTAGAAGCAAACTTACTTTGTTCTTCATGGTGAAAAGAAAGACACAGGCTTAGGATTCTAAGTTATAGGGATGGATTGCCTTGGAATGTAATGATTTGTTGATTAGTGAAGCTGTTTGGATAAAGCTGTTAATGAATTTTCAGTTCTTAGATGCTTAGAATCTGTGATTCACTTAGTCTAGTTTATTTTTAAGAACAGTTATCTTAGTAATAGCCCCCATTTCACTAATTGAGTTGTTGTGAATATTGAGTATGTGAATATATGTTAACCTAGAATTCATTTTTGTTCTAAGATACTCCTGATTTCAAAAGTCTAGATATCTTTTCCAGGATAATCTTTTGTTTGATTATTCTTTTAACATATTCATTCACTGAGCTAACCTATGTGCCAATCACTGTTCTAATCTTCAGGGAGGCATAGCAGAGCCAGACAAATTCCTTGTCCTCAAGACTGACATATCAAAGACAGGAGAGCAAAGTGTCATCCACATCAGACCAAACAGATATGGATTAGAGAATGGTGGAGTCACTCCTTTAACTGAATTCTGTAATTCATCAGGCTAAACAAATGGAGTGAAGAAACTATAACAGTTTGTGCTATGTGGTGTTTACAAAGACAAACAGAAAATTATATTGAATGAGACACAATGGTAAAAAGAGACCCAACATGTGCATACTGACAAGTGCAAATAAAATTATGTCTCTACCTCATAATTTACTCAAAAAAAGTTAAAAGTTGAAAGTTAAATTGAAGACTAAGTTAATTTTTAGGGGCTAGAATAAAATATAAATTAAAGCTTTGCTTATTATGGGATCTGAAGTATATCAGCAAAATAAGAAATCATAAAGGATTTATGGATTTGACCTAATAAAAATTTAAAGTTTACTCTTTAAATGTTATTTAAACATTGAATTTATATAAAAACTGATAAAAATGTAGTATACACGACAAGAATTTACAATGTTAATAAATGAAAAACTAAGCCAAAAATATTCTAGTGAAACAAAGGTAAAATATAAAACAGCAATGCCAATAAAAATACAACAGATTAATAGCCAATAAATGTATGTTAATTATCACTAAAAAAACTAAGAAACATTTAAAGTGATGACATCAGAAAATTATAATACCTGGTATTAGGAAATAGAGAAGCCCTTTTTCTCTTTATGAATAAATTTTCACTTTAGAACAAACTTTCTGGACATTATTTTGATACATACACTTTAATTTTTCTAGGAATTTAACTCTGGGAAACAATTTAGGCTCTGAGCAAAGACTAGCAAAGTGTAACTGTCATGCTGTTTGCAATATTGATGCAATTTTTTCCCACTGCTCCTGGAAAACAAATGACCACACATTTAGTGGCTTAAACAGCACAAAGTTTATTTTTATAGTTCTGGAGGTCAGAAGTCTGAAAGGAGTCTTACTGGGTTTACTGAAATGGGCTAAAATTATGGTGTTGGCATGACTTTGTCCCACCTGGAGTCTCTAGGGGAAAATCCATATCCTTGCTTGTCCAACTTCCAAAAACCACCTGCATTATTTGGCTCATTGTCCCTTTCTGTCTTCAGAGCCAACAGCATGGCATCTTCAACTCCATCTCTGATTTTGATCTTGCCCCTTCCACCTCTCTCACTTTTGAGAACCCTTATAACTATGTGGATCCACCCAGATCATGCAGGATAACCTTCCCCTCTTGAGATCATTACTCTCATTCCCAAGTCCCTGTTTCCATGTAATATAACATGTTCACAGGTTCTGGGGATTAGATTCTAGACATCTTTGAGAGGAGCATTATTCTTCTTACCACTGATCAAAAGTAGGGTACTGATAAAATACTTCTTCAAAGGATAGAATGTACCATAACCCTAAAAAATGTTGAAAAATTATGTAATAGTTTAAAATATCTTTACTAAAAAGGAAGTTTTCAAATAGTCTATAACACTCATAACTTTTGTAAAATTAAATTTATATTAAACTGGAAGAATAAACAGCAAACAGTTGGAGTTTTGGGTTGTTTGTTGTGATTTTTCATTCATTTTCCCCCAATGAACAGACATTGTTTTCTGGTTAGTAAAATAGTTGTGTATACAAACAATGATAAATTTGAAAGTTTACATTTTAAAAGTAAGCAAAATGCTTTAGAATAGGATAACATAAAGATAACTTTGAAAAACAAAAATTAGTGAAAGGAAAGAAACACTTAGGATTATTTAATTCTTCTATGGACATTCTCAGTGGCTTCATATCAGAAGGTTAATAATGCATTATCAATGATATGTCATTGACAGAAATGTATATTTATCTAAATAACAAGAGTTTAAGTTTCCTAACATAAATGTGAAGTTATTTGTTATATTAGGTTGACAGGTAACATGTTAATAAAAGAGTATTTTTATGATAAAGTAGAAGGAATCAAGTCAAAGTCAGGCTTATTATAATTTAAATATTTTGATAGTTTAAAATATTGAAATTAATTTTGGAATATAATATTAAGAAATTTTCATCTTCAGGTTGTTTGAAGAAAAAAAATATGCCTAAGAATATTTGAACATGCAGAAATTAACATGCAAGTTAAAGTGTATAACTTGTGGTAATCTGAATAATCGCTCCTAAAGATATCCAGATTCTAATCTCTGTCACCTGAGTATATGACCTGATATAGAAAAAGTAGACTAAAGAGTTCAATTAAGGTCAGGATTTTGAGGTGGTGAGATCCTTCTGGATTATCCAGGTGAACCCTCACAATACAAGGGTCATGAGAGGGAAGAAGAGAGATATTTGACCAGAGAAAAAGCCAGTGTGATTCCTGAAATGACATGTTGCCTACATCTTTGAAGATGGAGAAGGGGCCACTAGTCAAGGATTGCTGGGAATGTAGCTCCTGAAGCTGCAAAATGCAACATTCTGAAGTGTCTCTAGAGGGAGTGAAGCTCTGCCTGGATTCAGCCCAGTGAAACTGATTTCAAATTTCTGACACCTGTAACTATAAGAAAGTGTGTTTTGTTTTCAACCTTGAGTTTGTTTATTAGAGCAGCCATAAAAAAATTAATATATAGCCTGATCATTTTATTGCAGTACCTACTATAAATCATTGCTTATTATTATTACTTATCAATAGTAATTATAAATTTTAGTGAATTTCACAAAGTTATGATTATTATTGACAGATATTCTTACAGAATATTAGTTTGAAATTCTTAAATTTCAAAAAGGCAAACCAAAAGGTATATGACTGATATAATTGTCATCCATGATTTGGTATTATACTTCCTACAAAATGCCAGACTTGATATACACATGCATTTTAATTAAATAAACATGACTTTGGAAACAAAGATGATGAAATAGTAAGCACTAGCCCTTTTGGCTAGTAGTCATGTTGAAACAGGTACAAAGAGCCATGTGAAATAGCCCACATCAGCCCCTACCACAAGCCATACAGCTTGGCATTGGGGGAAAATTTCCCAACTGATGAGTTTCCCTTGGGGGGAAAGAGAAAAGTGGAGCGTTCATCCAGTGTTCTGACTCTTCAGAGAGCTGCCCAAGCACTCATTTCCATCTCAATTCATTCTTCTAATTGACAGAACTAATATAATTTGTGTGACAAGGGTCCTTTGAGAAAAATTCAGTATAGCTGAGATGACTCACAGCTAGAGAGGGAGGAAAACGTTCAGCAAACACCAACAGAACCAAATAGACTGTAACACAATCATAGTGGTGGACTTAAATACCCCACTTTCAGTAATGGATTAAGTATCTAGAGAGATCAATAAAGAAACAGAAACTTTTAACCAAGGTTTAGACCAAATGAACATGAAAGGCAAATATCATAACATTCTACCTAACATCAATAGAAATACACATTTTTCTCAAGTGCGTATGGAATATTAACCAGTATATAAAATACATTAAGGCCCCAAACAAGATTTAACAAGTTTAGGATGATTAAATTCATGCCAATATAATTCTACATATAATAGCATCCAAGAAGGGAAACATTGCTTAGGAATAAATGAATGAAGGAGGCAAAACATTTGCACACTGAAAACTACAAAACATTTCTGAAATAAATCAAAGACACAAATAAGTGGAAAAATTACCATATTCATGGATTAGAAGATTTTTATTGCTAATATGCCTAAACAACACAAACTTCTTTACAGATCAATTCAATTCCCAACAAAACCCCAATGGCAGTTTTTACAGAAATGGAAAAATTGTTTAATTCTAAAATACATGTAGAATCATTAAAAACTCTGGACAGCAAAACACTCTTATTCTTGAGAAAGAATAAAGGCAGGTACACGTTTATTCTTGATTTCAAAACATTATAAATCTATAGTAATGAAAACAATCTAGCACAGACATAAAACAAATCAATGGAACAAAATTGAAAGTCCAGATATAATCTCATACATACACAATTTAATTATTGCAAATAGGGTGGCAAGATTGTCTCTTCAAAAATGCAGAAAATGTGGTCTCCTCAATAAATGGTATTGGGAATACAGGGTATCCACATCCAAAAGAATGAAATTGGACCCTTAAACTATACACAAAAATCTGCTTAGAATGAATTAAAGATTAAAAGTAAAACCTGAATTCTTGTGCATAGTTGATAGGAATGTAAAATGGTACAGCTGTTGTGTAAAAAGAGTACAGAGGTCCCTTAAAATTTTTAAACATACAATTACCATAGAATCTAGCAATCCTAATTTGGGGTATCCATCCAAAGGAAGAGAAATCAAAATCTTGAGGAGATACCCTCACTCCCATGTTTATTGCATCATCTATAACAATATCCAAAGTGTGGAAACATACTAAATATCTGTGGATGGATGGAGAAAATATGGTTTATGTATGTAATGGAATATTATTCAGACATTCAAAGTGAAAATCCTGCCAGATTCTAAAATATGGACGACAGGGCTTTAGTCTAAGTGAAATAAGGCAGCCACCAGGAAGAACATGCTGCATGTTCCATATATATGAGATATATGACATTCTCAACCTCATAAAAACAGAAGTGATGGTTGCCAGGGGCTGGTGGGAGAATAAATGAGTTGCTGTTCAATGGGTATGAAGTTTCAGTCTTGCAAGATGAAAAAGTTCTAGATCAGCCACAAAACATAGTGTTTAGAGTTTACCATTCCATAAGATGCTCTTAAAATCTGCTAAGAGATTAAATATTACACGGATTTTTACCACAATAAAAATAATTTAACATGAATTTTCTGCATGACATTTGTGAACATTCAAAGCAGTTTCAAAATCTCTTTAAAGTTGTGATACTGTGTTCTCTTCTGAATTCTAATAGAAAAGCAAATGGAACCATTAACTTCAATATATCTATACCCAATACTGGAAAATATGTTTATTGCTTATCCATTAACACATTGAACTGATTAATAACAACCTGATTAAGAAGGGACTAGTGGTCCCTTCTCCAAATTCAACAATAAATGTTAAAATTAAGATTTTCCAACTCTAAGAAGAGATACTACATACTCCAGCATCTCTGTCAAATCTCTGTTTTCTAATACATGATTATAGCGTGCATCATAGAGGCAATGTCAGAAATCGTTCAAACCAACCTCCTATTCAGACGAATCAATAAATGTTAGTTTCTTGCCACCATCATAAAGAAGTCACCACAAACTTGGTAGCTTAAAACAAAACAAAAAATGGAGTTTGGGTCCAGCTCAGAGGTAGAGCACTTGCCTAGAATGAATGAGTAAGCACTAAATTCAATCCCCAGCATTGCATTAGAGGAAAAAGAAGAGGAGGAAAATAAGGAGGCAATATATACTGGAGAGGCCAGAAGTCTGGAGTGAAAGTATCTGCAGGGTTGGATCTTTCCAGAATGCAAGGGTGTTCTTGGCCTCTTCCTGGAGCTGGTGGTACTGGCATTCTGTGGCTTGAAGACACTTCACTCCAATCTCTGTCTCCATGTTAGTACTTTCTCTTTTTTCTGTGTGTTTCTCTCAAAGTTCTCTCTGCTTGTTCCCCTTAAGGATATATGTGATTAGCTTAAAGACCCACCTGAATGATACAGGATCATTTTCTCCTGTCAAGATCCTTAACTTCAACATAATTTATGTAATATTAAGTAATATTCACTCATTTGCCTTATCAAGTAAGAGTCATAGGATTCAGGGATTATAAAGCCGATGTTGGAGGGATAGGTTTTTAGCTGACCACCATAACCAAAGGTGTTTTTACTTTGCTCTTTTTACAATTTTCTGCTAATAAAAACTTTTTGTGAAAGTGAAAACATTGGAAAATTTTAGAGATACATGAGCAAAGAAAGCATGGCTGTATAGTTCTCTCTGCAATTTTAATCTCCTACTTTTTATGTGAGAAGAATCTAGATAGGTATAAACAGCAATTTGGAACTCTAAGATGCATAGGAAAGCTGAACAGAAAATCTATTTCTAGTTTCAATGGAGGGATTAAGCCTATTTCCAAAATACCTGCAAAAAAGGCATACACCCACAATGTTTTATTGATATTTTTTATTTAAACTTAAAAGTTATATTAGTAAAAATGTTGATTTCTAATAAATGTCTAAAATAGCAATAGGGATGGATCTGGAGAATATCAGGATAAGTAAAATAAACCTGACCTCCAAAACAAAGGTCAAATATTCTCTCTCATATGTGGATGCTAACCCACAACAAGGGGAGCAGGGGGAATAAAAGTTCAGTGTATAAGAAAAATGGAATGAAGGGAAGGAAGTGGAGATAGGAAAAGGAAAGACAGTATAATGAATTTGACATAACTTTCCTATGTACATATATGAAGACACCACAGTGAGTCTCACCAACATGTACATCTATGAGACTAGGGTTCTAATTAGAATAAGATATATTCCATTCTTGTATAATTATATCAAAATAGACTGTACTGTTAAATAATTCTAAAAAGAACCAATAAAATAAAAAAATAGCAATAGATGTTATACATATATATATGGGCATATGTATACATGCATACATACATATTTATACACATACATATATATACATATAAACAAATCTAAACTTAGAATATTATTCAAGCAGACACCCCCACTAAAATTGGGACAAGGAAGGTAAGAATAATCTCTACTTCTGCTCAACATTATTCTGGATGTAATTGCTAATTCAGTTAGATTAGAGAAAACGATCAGACACCTAAGACTTAGAAAATAAGAAATAAAACTCTCTTTGAGATAATAGGTTGATATATATCTGGAACAATCTTAAAGGATCAATGATTAAGCCAATTCAAAAAATAGGAGCATTCAGCAATGTACAGGATTAAAAAAAAACTACATGAAAAGCAGCAACATTTGTATAGACAAATAATAATTAGAAGATTTGGTGGTAAAGCCAAATTTTGTTTACATTGGTCAAAACAAGCCAAAAAATAAACTTAACTGTAAGTACTTAAAATTGACCTGAAGTAAGAAGTAAAATGTTCCCAAGAGTTATAAAAGTTGATGTGAACAAATGAAAAGGCACCCCTGGTTCTTGGTGAGGATTATTAAAGTATTAGTTCTCTCAAAATTTATTTACAAATTAAATGAAATCTAAAACAAACTTCAGTGAGCTTTTCTCTAGAATGAAAGAAGTTAAACTTAAAATTCACATGAAAAGATGAAAACATAAGAAGAGCTAAGAAAATACTGACAAGGAAGATCTTGGTGGTGTCTAACCCTGGAAGATATCAAGATACACCCAAAGCCTCTATAATTAGAGCAATGCTGTACTGACTGACACATGCACAGACAGACTTGTGGGATAAAATGGAAAGGATAGAAATGGACACATCAAGACTTAGCTCGATTAATCAATCTATCTATCTGTATTTTAGGATAGTGGTAGTATTGAAATAAGTCGATCAAAGATTATACTTTAATAAATGGTAAGACAAGTAGTCAGTTTGAAAAATAAAATTGTGTCCAATTCTTATATCACTCAAAGAATAAACACTAAATTTGTATCTAAATATAATAAAATGAAACTATACACATGGTAGAAGAAAGCAGAAGTGATGAAATAAGGATCAAGAAATCTAATAAATTTACAATAGTCTTAAAACAAAACAATTTTTTAGCACTAAAATTAACCAGAACTGAAAGATGTCTAGAGGAACACAATAAAACATTATTTTTCTGTAATATTTAAGAGTTACTTAAAAGTATACAAAATGTACAGTTACTAAAACAGCTAATTTATTTCTTCCTCCTTTGAAAGGAAGTGGCTTCAGTTGTTCCCCATGTATAGAACTCTACAAAACAACGTATCTGTAATTTGTAACATAAATATTGCAATGTTAGTAACAATACTGCAACCTTGTTTTTCAAAGTCCACTTTATTTTGATCAGTTCAGTATACTACACTGATTATTTTAAATTATTTTATTATTCTTTTCATCAGAATAAGAAATATCATTAAAATGTCCATACTACTGGAAGTGATTTGCAGATTTAATGAAATCCCTACCAAAACACCATGGATGAATTTTGCTGAATTATGCAATTATGTCTTACTCATCAAATTCACCCCACTGTGTCCAAAAAGTTTTTAGCCTCGAGGTACATCAATATTAGTGCTGTGTTGACTTTTAGGTTAGAATGTCATGTCCTGTATCATAAACAATGCATACATACAGTGAATACATTACAAATGTTGTAGATGATCCGTTTCTTAAATTAAGTAAAAGTAGAGCATTAAACTGGTGTATATCACATCTACATTTCACTGGCATTTTTACAACTCTGACCACATTGAATGTAAAATGGCCACTGGTTATAACAATATATAATAATAAATCTTAATGGAATGATCTTTAACTCCAAGCCACAATGATGGTAAATATTCCCATAGTTTTAAAAGATACCATTTGGAGAATAAATATAGAATAAATATTTTCAAAACTAGGAACTGCAAATAAAAACTCACTTCACAAAAACACTGTTGTTCTCTTTAATCCCAATGAATATTCATATCCTAGATGCAAAGCTATGGACTATGAATTTACCTATTTAACATCTATCAATCTGTCATCTGTTTATTTATTCATCCATCCATCTAAACAACCTACCTATCTACCTTACTCCCTATCTCCATCTATTATCTATGCATCAGTTCTCTGTGTGTGCACTTTTATATTTCCTATGTAAATGTTTTATTTTAGCTATGTGATTTTTTTCTTCTATTGGGCAATCATTTGTGAGAAAAGGAAAAGTATCTTCCCAAGCCTTTATGGAAATATGCTATGGTTTAATTCATGCCCAGTTCTGTATAATTAGTGATTCTGGCTAAATTTTATAGATAAATTACAATTTATCTGTAAAATTATATCCTTGTTATTACTGAGATTGCATTAGCAACAGCAGCAAATATTTATGATGGCTTAAGGTAAGTATAAAATAAAACAAAATTGATTATTCATAGGAAAGACATATTAAGTATGTCATTTTATGCAAAATACATCATTACCTGTAAAGTTTTCTTTTTAAAAAATGTTTTAAAATCTCAATGTTCTACATATAAATGCTTACATTCACATTTTGTACTAGTCAGATAAATTATCCTGTTTATCAAATGAATTTAAGTAAACTTCTTTGGAAATATAATTCACTGCTTATCCAAGACTACATGGATGTAACCAGGGAAGCGGGGATGCTAGAAGGGAAGAAGACACCTACACACATGAAAACCTCAAATCCCTTCAGGACAAATATTAGAAGTGGCAGAACAAAATGTATATATACATTAGAAATATGAAGCAAAAATGTTTGTAAATTCAGCCTCCACCGTGAATATCAACATTCTCCAACTTTCCTTCCAAAAGAGCCTTGAGCATACCAGAATCAATTTCTGCAGACCAACAACACTTTTCCCTTCTCCCCCAGGATTGACATCTTTAAGTATGTGATCTACGGCATTGCAGCTGCGTTCTTCGTGTATGGCATTCTGCTGATGGTGGAAGGATTCTTCACAACTGGTGCAATCAAAGATCTCTATGGGGATTTCAAAATCACCACTTGCGGAAGATGCGTGAGCGCCTGGGTATGTTATTTCTCTGCATTTAGTGTTTAATGTGGGTTTATTTCAATAGCACACAGGTGTTTACATTCATCTGCTAAGAAAGTATTTTTTAAACACATTAACATTCTCTTCATTGATGGGCTATCTTAAATCTTGATGACATTACTTCCAAATTAAGATTTTTTTTCTTGTGAAAATTCTTTTCAAATTCTCAAATTATATGCAGTACAACTTGCTTTGTTTCTAGAGGCAGCAAAAGTGCCTACTGATTTATGATTACTTTTTACAAAGGACTTTGACATTCCCATACAGAATAACAGAAAAATCTATTTCGAATTTATAGGCAATATGTATACCTGAACCCCACCTAAACATATCTCTATATTTTACTATATAAATTTTGGGGTAACTCTAGTATTTTGTGATGACTTAAGAATTATATGAATTTTGACCCTAAATCTTTCTTGATATGATATTTAGTGGTAAATCAAATTTATACTCATATTGCTAGACATACTACAATGTAGACTAAGCATTTATATATCTTCTAATGCACAGGAGTGGTGAAAATTCAGAGTAATATGGTTGAAAGTACTTTTGTATGTCTTAGAATAATTTTCTTATAATGAAACACTGAAGTTTTTATTCTATTTTTCTGCTGTACAAGACATGTGTTTAATTATAGAATATAATTCATATTAAGTATGCTTTCTAATACGTAATGATATCATTTACTTCAACCTCACAGAAAAGTTCAAAAATATTTGTTAACCAACAAACTTTTTCTTCCCTTGCTTATAACAAGTTCTGTGTTGCTGCTCAATATCATTAGGATAGGAATCTCAGATGAGAATTTGCCTGAGTTGTGAATATTTGTAGTTATCTATGGAATAATTTTTTGTGATACTCATTTATTTCTGTTTTGTGGACAATGCTTAGTTGTACTCAAGGAAGTAAAAGACATTAATGTGAATAAAAGTGGAATTTAAATAATGTGACTAAGGGGCTTTAAACTGCATCTACCACCTACATTCCTTGTAGCATTAATATCAAATTACAAATCTAGAATAAATTAATATACAGAAAGATCTTGCATTAACAAAAGCAACATAAATATTCAGTAGGCTAGTACTCAATGATATCTAAGAAATTTTTTCTAGTAAAAAGAAAGCCTCTTATTTTAGAATCATTTCCATTTTGCCACTGTATTGAAATAAATTAATAATGGCCAGAATATAGCAAATTAATTTAATGTTGGTTTTTTTGTTATGATTGGGATAGTATTGTGATACCACTGTGAGCCTCAGAAATTCACTTTCCTCCTCTGGATCACAGTTTACTCATTGGCAAAATCAAGATCATCTCTAAAGTTCACACCAGCTCTCCACAAAGCTACAAAAGTGAACCCATGAGAGATAAAGGTGTCTGTCTATAAGCACATTTCTGGTATCAGGCCCTCTGGCCAGGACTATTGCAGTCAATTTTGTTGTTTCGTTCAGAATTGTAAAATAAATTCATAGTAAAAATAATCACAGAAGGAAATGAATATCTGTGTGTAACTACTTGTCTTTGTGCCAGTTAAGCATCTTAAAGGAATCTCAAATAACTACTTCTAAAGCAAATCATAAACCACATTTTTTTGTGTGTGTGGTAATAGTAACAATTGTGTCACTAGTCCCACCCAACAGGCTTGAAGGGTGGAAGCAGCTGTGTTGGTTCCCATGGTGGCTGTGCAGCAGAGATTCAGCCCACCAAGATTGCCCTAACTCTTTTAACACTCTCCCTGCCACCCAGGGAATGAACAGCACTGAGGCAGAAGTAGAAGCCACATCCCTCTGCACATTGAAGAGGGCTCTGGGTCATGCTCAGCTACCCCAACACTATCTTCTTGAAGGGAAGGACTTTGAGGCTCAGGAAGTGAATAGCTGTGTGTGGTCCATTTCAGTTTGGCTTCATGAAATCCTGGGGCAGGGGCTGGGGGAGATTTGCCCTCTGTGCTCTCTGGTACTTGTTTTCCTTTCTTTCTTATTTTCATTTTTCTTATTCTCTTCATCCTCCCCACCTCCATCTCTTCCTCCTCTCTTCCTTTTCCTATTTGTAGGTAGAATATATCTTCAAGTTCATTGAGTTAACCTGCTCTTCCTCTCTTCCTTACTTTTAAAAATGTCTGTGTTTCTGAAATTTTATCAATGCATTTCGACTAGTAATAGTAAATAATACTAAAAGGTGGAATCATTTTTTTTGCATCAACTCCATGAAAAGCTTCCTGAATTAATACTAGTAGAACTTTGTTATCCTATTCCTGTTTCTCTATACCACATAAAAAACAAAATGGTTACTAATTGAAACTACATCAGCACAAATGCAATTAATTTAAAAAGCAGAATTATATCACTAAACTTGGATGCTAATCAATATTCTTTCTTAGTGCTCTTGAAAGCACATTTGATCTGCATTGTTGCTTCCTCTCATGCCCTGTCAAGGCCCATTCAAATTCATTTCAAAAATTTGGTGCCATCATTCAAAAGTCTGGTGTGCATATCTGTGTTCAAATTTCCCTTCTGTATAAGGACTCCAGTCATACAGGCTTAGAGTCCACTCTATTGACCTCATTTTTTCCTTGCTTACATCTGTAAAGACCTAATCTCCACACAGGGTCACTTTCTGGGATACTAAGAGTAGGATTTCATTATATGATTTTGCAAAGACAAAATTGAATCCATAACAATATGTCCTCTTAAAACAGCAGCAATATACTATATACAGTTTTTAAAGCAACCAAGACAAGTGGTTACTATTATTACCTCATTTTGCAGATACATTTTACAAATGAAGAAACATTCTACTTGTTTATTTTTAAATACCCTTCTTGTTAACCTTAGATATCGTAGCTTTTGATCACAGCATGTTAGGCTAGTACCTGCAAAACATACACTATATAATTAGCTTTCAATCTGTTCCATATGTCATAACTCATAGTTCATTTTTGTAGCTCAAAGTCAGTAATAATACTATGAAACATTGTTAAGTGCTTAATATGCCAGTTACCATACTCTGAACTTTAAAAACTATTAGGCCATTTCATCCTCCAAACAACTGGGTGAGGTAGATACTGGTACAACTTTATGGATGGCCAAACTACCAGGAAGAGAATTTGATAGCCACAATTGTAAATTGTCTCTTTTTGCAATAAAAGGATGCTGTGCAGAAGATAAAAGAATTCAGTACTCTAAGATACTTTGCCATGAGTAGGATGTTTTTGATAGCTATCTGTAAAGAATCTTAAGGTAAATTTGTAAGCAGGGTTTTCATCAAGGAAACCTTCATTCTAGACTGTCCCAAAAATTTATCTTCTTTTAAGATTAACACATATAAACAGACAAACAAAAAGCAATTTTTTGAACAAGACTGCCAATACAGAGTTCCTAAAATAAAGCCTCATCTCTCCATAGGATACAGCAAATCTAACACAGGGAAGTCACCCTGATTTTTTTCAGATTAGAACAATACACTTTAACCCTGGTTTTTCAGTAGGAAAAACTAAAAATAAAAAAGAGGAGAATGCAGACTGTTTCAGGAAGACCAATAATATTTAAAAATAATGTTTCAAAAGTGTTGCTTTATGGAAGAAAGATCCAGGATTTTATGAGCTGTAAGTTTTTGAAGTAGATTTTCAAGTATGGCTCAGAACTAAACCCAAATTCTAGGACTATAGGCCAATGTCAGTGTAGCTACTGAGATGTTAACAGTCTCAGCACATAAAATGTAGGAGGAAACCAATCAAAATTCTCACTCATTTTAATTTCTTGCGGTAAAATTGGACAGAAATTTTTGATTAGCCTTATATAATGGCATTGGCCGAAATGAGAAAACCTGTTACAAAATGTAAAGAGGCTTCTAGTGTTAGATTTTCAAATATGAGAGATTTAGTGACAGAGGCTAGAAATGCAAAATTGAGAAAAAAAAGTTTAATCATGCAGAACCACTCAGCTCGCCATAAGTTCTGATTGTAACTCAATTATAATTAAAATAAATTCCTGAAATGTTAAGCCAACTTTTTTTTTTTTGGTTTTATGTTCTTTTTTGGTTGTTCTTTTGATGATTATTCAAGTCATGTTGTATAGTCTTCTGCCAAACTTTTTTTAAAATACATTTTATGCATTCAGTGGGATTTCAAATTTCATTAGACATATCTTACATATCATCCTATGATATAATTTCTGACAAGAAATTTGTGATTGTTTATTTTTTATAATCCTAAAATAATTTTTTTAAGAAACAAGTGTTTTCATTTAGAATAGTTTTAGATTTACAGAAAGGCAAAGATGGTACAGAGTTTCCATATTTATGAAACCCAATTGTCCAATTACTAATATCTTACATTAGTATGGTACATTTATCATAATTAATAAATCAATATAAATATTTACTCTCCATTGAAGTCCAAACTTTATTCAGATTTCCTTAGTTTTTACTAAATCTTTTTTTTTTTTTCTGTAACAGTATCCTATTAAGGATTTAATCATTTTTCCCTAAGCTACACTGACCAGGAACATTTTCTTTTCATTTTTTTAATATTTATTTTTTAGTTGTAGTTGGATACCATATCGTTAGTTAATTAATTTATTTTTATGTGGTGCTGAGGATAGAACCCAGGGCCTCGCTTGTGCTAGGCGAGTGCTCTACCGGCCAGCCACAACCCCAGCCCAACTGGGGACATATTCTAAGAATTGCCTTGTTTTTGATAACCTTGACAATTTTGAGAAATATTATCTATGTATTTGGTAATGTTACCTTGGGTATAATTTGTGTATTGTTTTTCTCATGATTAGACGGTTTTGGATGAGGGATTGAAGACCACAGAAATATGTCTTTCTCATCCTAAAATATATCTCTGATGATAAGTAAATCTGGAATGAAGAAGAAAAATATTTGGGGTAGGGAGAAATTCATAATGTTAACTCCATCCCATAAATATACATACCTGGGTCTGAGGCTGTGGCTCCATGGTAGAATGCTTGCCTCACACTGTGGGGCGCTGGGTTCCATCTTCAGCACCACATAAAAATAAATAAATAAAGATATTATGTCCATCTACAACTGAAAAATATTAAAATAAGTAAATATACACATCTATAATTTTTCAATTGATAACTTAAAAATAAAAATTTAAAAAGATCTTTAAAATATATTTTATCATAAATCACTATGTTAGGAATGAAATAAAAGTCATAGATTGCAAATAGTTTTAATAGTCTTCTCTTGAGAAGTGTCTGTTGAAGTCTCACCCATTTCTTAATTGGAGTATTTGGGGGCTTGGAGGGATTGGGGACTACTGAGTTGAGTTTCATGTATATTCTGCACATCAACCCTTTCCAGGTGCATATTTTGCAAATATGAACATTTACACATTCTGTAGAGTGTCTCTGCACTTGGTGGATTGCTTCCATTGCAGTGCTGAAACTTTTTAGTTTGATGTAATCCTATTGTTTTTGTTGCCTTACCCCCCAAAATTCTTCTGTAGTCTAATGATATAAAACATTTCTCCATTGTTCTCCTCTAACAGTGTTTGTACATTTGGGTCTTCTATTTAGCTCATTGATCTATTTGGATTTGATTTTAAATTATGGTGAGAGATAAGGGTCTAGTTCTGTGTGTTGATGCTCAGTTTTCCCAGCACCATTTATTGAAGAGACTCCCTTTACCTCCAATGTGTGTTCTTGGCACTTTTGTCAAAAATCCATTGTCTATAAATGCATGGATTTATTTTCAGTATCTAAAGTCTATTCTGTGTCTCAATGTGTCTGCTTTCCTATCAGCACCATATTGTTTTGCTTGCTATACTTTAGTAGCATTTTGAAGTCAGGAAACATGATACCTCTGGCTTTGGTTTTGTTGTTCAGGATTGCTATGGCTATTCAGAGTCCTTGGTGGTTCTATATGAATTTTAATTTTTTTTTCTATTTCTGTGAAGAATTTCATTAGTCGATTGATAGGGCCTAAATCAAGTTACTAAAAATCACTTTGGGTGGTATGGACATTTTAATGATATTAATTCTTCCAATTTACAAGCACAGGATATATTTTTATTTATGTGTGAATTTTTCAATTTTTTTCATCTAAGCGTTATAGTTCTCACTGTAGAAATATTGCAAATCCTTGGTTAAATTTATTTCTAAGTATTTTCTTCTTTTGTAGCTATTGCAAATGAAGTCAATTTCTTGGTTTATTTTTCAGATAGGCTATAGAAATACTGATGATTTTTGCAGGTTGATTTTTATATCCTACCAGTTTAGTGAATTAATTTATAAATTCTAACAGATTTTTTGGTGATCTTTATGTTTTCTAATAAATGCAATCATATTATCGGCAAAGCAGGGACAATTTAACATCATTACTTCAAATTAAAAAATAAAAAATTTTCAATGAAACCCAGGGCCTTGCACATACTTGCCAAGCAATCTAACCCTGAGCTATACCACCAGACCTCATTTTTTCCAATTGATGGTCTTTATTTCTTTTTTCTTGCCTAGTTACTGTGGCTAGAACTTTCAGTAGAATTCTGAACAAAAGTGGTCAAAGTGGGCATCTTTGACTTGTTCTAAATCTTAGAGGAAAACTATTAACTTTACCCCTTCAATTTGATGTCATTTATGAATTTGTTATATCTGTCCTTTATTGTGTTGAGGTGTGTTTCTTCTCTACCTAAATTTTCTATTAGAAGAGTTTTATCATGAAGGGCTATTGAATTCCATCAGATGCTTTTCCTGCATATATTGCAGTGATCACTTTGTTTTGTGCTTAATTTTTTTAACACAATGTGTTATGTATAGTGATTTGCATATGTTGAATGCTCTTTGCATTCTTGGGATGAATTGCATTTGAGCATGTTGAACGATATTTTTCATGTATTGTTGAATTCAGTTTGCTGGTATTTTGTTAAGGGATTTTGTATCTATTTTCATTAGGAATATTGGTCTATAGTTTTTACTTTGTATCCATGTCTGGGTTTGCTATCAGGGTGATGTTGGCATTGTAGAATGAGTTTGAAAGCATTTATTTGTCTTCAATTTTTTTTCTTTAGTAGTTTGAGTGAAATTGAGAAGAATTGAAGTTCTTTTTAAAATATTTGGTAAATTTCAGCTCTGAAACCCTCTGGTTTGGGGATTTTCTGTGAATGGAGACTTTTATTTACTGATTGGGTTTCATTACTTGTTGGTGGTCTTCACTCATTTTCTGTTTATTCATTATTCAATCTTGGTATGTGTTTTAGTCAGCTATTTCACTGCTGTGACTAAAGGACCTGACCAGAACAACTGTGGAGGAAAAAAAAGTTTATTTGGGGTCTCACAGTTTCACAAGTCTCAATCCATAGACAGCAGACTCCATTCCTCAGGGTTCAAGGTGGAACTGAACATCATGACAAAAGCATGTAGCAGAGGGAAGCAGCTCACATGATGATCAGAAAGCAGAGAGAGAGATTCCACTCATCAGAAACAAATATATACCCCAAAGCCACACCCCCAGTACCCCACCTTCTCCAGTTACCACTCAGTTAGTCACATTAGGATATTAATTCACTGATTGGGTTAAGGTTCTCACAACCCAATTATTTGTTCTCTGAACTTTCTTGCATTGCCTCACACACGAGGTTTTGGGGGACACCTCACATCCAAACCATAAAAGTAGGATTTTTTGGTGTTTTCAGGCACTTATTTATGACTCATGTTTTTTTTTTTTTCAATTCATTGGCATGTATTTGTTCATAATAATCTTAGGATCATTTGTATTTCTGAGGTATCTATTATAATGTCTCCTTTTAAATATATCTGATTTTATCTACTTTAGCAATTCTACTTTAATAATTCACCTCCTCCCACAAACCGTGAATGATCTCTATAGCATCTAGCACCTCTTCAGATGGTTATCAGTATTTTTACACATTTTGCCAAAATCCATTAAGGAGTCACTATCTAAGTCGTTTATGAAACATACTTTGTAAATGAGACTTAAAATTTGAAATTACTCATTGGTTTGTGGACTGCAGAATGGATTTTGTGTCAACTGGTATGAAGACACCCTTAATCTTGTACATCTTCATCAGAGCTCTTGAGTGACCAGGTGTGTCGCCAATGGATAGCAATATTATGAAAGGAATCTTTTTCTCATAAGCAATAGGTCTCTGTTTTACTTTGAAAGTGTTGTGTCCCCCAAAGTCTCATGTGTTAGAAGCTGTTCTCCAGTTTGGTGATATTAAAGGATGGTGGACCTTTAATAGGTGGAGTTTAGTGGGAAATCCTTATATCAATTGGCAGTTTGGCTTCACAAGATATAGCGGGACTCCATCTTTCTCCTGTCTTGGTATGTGATCTCTTCCTGCATGTGCTTCCAAGATTGTGATACCATTTCTTGAAGCTCCTCACTAGAACAAACCCTGGTCACATACGCTTGACCTTCTAGAATGGTGACCTAAATAAACCTTTTTTAAAAATAAGTTACTCAGCCTCAGATATTTCATTAATGTAGCAGAAAATGTATTAATACAGTCTCAACAGTGAGCTTAAAGTGTACAGTAATCCAGATATGGTGTCACTCAGACTTTGTAGTGAAATTTATAGAGTATGGTCAAAGTACATTTAGTATAATTCTTAAGAACCCAAGATTTTTTGAATAATAAATGAGCACCGGTTTCAACTTAAAGTTATGAGCTGCATTAGCCCTAGACAAGAGAGTCAGCCTGTCCTTTGATGCTTTGAAGTCAGGCATTGAAGATGTCCCAAGTGGTGTCTTTTTCAAATAGAAGGAGGTCTTATCTACATTAAAAATTTTTGGTTTGGTGTAGCCAGCTTCATCAGAGGTCTTAAGTAAGTCTCTGGATAACTTATTGCAGGCTCTGTAACAGCATTTAGTGCTTCATATTGCCCATTATGTTGTGGAGATGGCTTCTTTCTCTGAATGTCTTGAACCAACCTCTTCTAACTTAATATTTTTTTTTTCTGCAGTTCCTTAACCTCTCAGCCTTCATAGGATTGAGGAAATTAGGGCCTCACTGTTGATTAGGCTTTGGCTGAAGGGAACATTATATGTGGTTTGATATTTTATCCAGACCACTCAAGCTTTCTTCATATCACCAATAAGGCTGTTCCTCTTTGTTATCATTCATTTGTTCACTGGAATGGGACTTCAAGGACTTTTCCTTTGCATTCATGACTCAGCTAACTGTGACAGGTGAGGGTAAGCCTTTGGCTTCTCTCAGCTTTTGACATGCTTTCCTCACTAAGATGAATCATTTCTAGCTTTTATTTAAAGCAAAATATATGGAACTCTTCCTTGCATTTGAACAGAGACCATCATAAAGTTGTTAACTGATCTAATTTTAATATTATTAGGTCTCAAGGAATAGACAGGCCTGAGGAGAAGGAAAGAGATGGAAATGACCAAGAGGTAGTGGAGTGATCAGAAAACACATTTATTACTTAAGGTCACCATCTTATATAAGTATAATAATTATAATAGTGACATCATAGATCATTGACCACAGATCATAAGTGATATAATAATGAAAAAGTTTGAAATATTGCAAGAAATGTCAATGTGTGATGCAGACACACTTTTCCATAGACTTTTTTGGGAAAATGGCACTGAGAAATTGGCTAAGTTAATAGTTAACAAAAACCTTTGGCTTGTTAAAAATGCAGTGAATGCACTTTTTAAAGGAAGAAATACAAACAACCAACAAATATATGAAAAAGTGGTCCACATCATTAGCAATTAGGGAACTGCAAATCAAAACTACACTGAGATTTCATCTCATACCAATCAGAATGATAGTCATCAGGAATAAAAAATAATAAATATTAGGATGTGGAGAAAAAGGAACACTTTCACACTGTTGGTGGGACTGTAAATTAGTACCCAGACATATCATTCCTTGGTATTCTGAATAATTAATCATCATAATACACTGATAAATGCATACGCACATTTACATGAACTGCCGGATTATTATCCATTTTTTTAACTTCAGCAATACTATCCTATAAAGTCTAATGATGAAGATCAAAAAAGCCTCACATCAAGTATACTCATGAGATTTTCCATTCTAATATAGCAGTAGTTCTTAACACTGGATACCCATCAGGATCACCTGCAGTGATTTTTAAAATATAGAATCAGTACAGAAAGGTCTAAGCATCTCTTTCTGTCTCAAATTTCTGAGATTATCTTAATGCATGGCCATGGTTGAAAACCACCACTAGACACTGCACTCCCTAGCCTATGTCTACCCTGTGAAATTGCTTGATCATGAGCTCTTTAAACCCTGAGATATGTCTGCCTTTAGTGAAATCTAAAGATATTTCCTTTTTTGTTGAAGTGCAAACATGATTGATTGATATTCATTAAATCCATTCCAAAATGAGAAAAGATCATTAAAATATGCTATTGTGAAATATAGAATTCTGAGCTAAGATCTTTGTGAAGTATTTTTATATCCTATTCCTTGAAAGAGTTAATGAGAAAGGGAATTTATAAACAATTTGTTGGTATTTTTGATTATAAAAAGACTTCTAGGTATATCAATAGATCCATTTGGTTCATTTCCCTTAACTTTAAATGTTTCTTTTACCTGAAATTCTTAATTTTATCATAGCATTCTATTCACTGATATATTCTTTTCAGCAGTTGGGTAATTCAGACTACAGACTTTTGAAGTCAGAGGAGACAGCTGGATTCTTTTCATCTGTACTACTGACTTCTACCCTGCTATTTTTACTTCCACTGACACCTGCTAAATCAAGAAATTGTGTTTTTCTTAGATATTAAATCAACATTTGTAGAAGTTCATATGAAAAAATTATTACCTTTTACAAGTAATTTTCAAGTTAAGCACAATGTCGTCTTAATAGCTACATAATCAAGGAGCAAAATACATACACTTTACAAAGAAGAAGAAAACCTAGGTCTTGTCTTTCTGTTTGAATTTCTTCACTTAGATTTCTAAGAGTGATTGGAATATCCAGGTTGACATCAAAGCAAGAAATCCATATTGTTTTATTTAGTTTCATGTCAGAGACAAATAATTTGTAATGATTTTGTTAAATTCCATGCTAACACATGGTAGGCGCTCAACAAATTTATGAGTAAAAAGAAAAACAAGTTTGATAACAAGAAGATTCTTGTTTTAACAGTCTTTTACACTTTCTGATGACATGGTGTTGAAATGATATAATAATGGGATATGTTAGCTATTAATTAAATACTTGGCACTCCCCATTAACATTTATTCCAATTCTACTATAAACATAAGTTAATTAATTAATATAATACAAAATAAAGACATTTTAGTGATTTTTTTTCTTTTGTGAGTAAGGAGAAAGTGTTCCTCATTTTAATATAGATGAGTGATACTATATGATTGAAATGAGAGAAGCCAAAAAGACCATTTCATATAGAGTCATCTGTAACTTCTGCAAAATCCATCCTTACTTCTGGAACTACCAGAAATGAAAACCCAGTGTTTGTTCAAAACAATAAACACCGAATGGAACATAAATCATTTCCTTTCTATCTGTACATAACCTTTAAAAGTACAATTAATTAGTTTTAAATCAAACAATCTCCTCTCTGAGTTTATTGTGGACCAAGGTTACTGCCAAGTGACTTAATCCAGGATCTTCTCTTTTGTTTTCATGGAAGCCCTGTGTGAGAGGTTTTTCCAATTTCCAGTTTACAGATGAAGAAAATGCCTATTAGGGGTTAAGTGATATGTCCAAGTCATAAAAGAATGACCAGCTCATCTGATATCTTCTTTAGAATTTTTACTAATGATACTTTTATAGTTTCTTCCAGTTATTTTATTCCCACTGTGTTCCCCAGTAGGGAGTTGAATTTCAGAAAGCATTTCATTGCAAACAAAAAGGTTTTCAAAATCAGAAGTTTTTACATCTTCAGAGGTTTTTCTAATAAATATAAAATTAGCTTATGAAGTTATTAATATTCAGATAATTGACACTCATCATTAACATTGCAATTTTACTATCAAAAATCAGTTGATTAATTAATATAATACAAAACAAAGAAATATATAACTATCACGTTAATAGCAATGAAAAGCTAAAATAAGTTTTTAATTATGGACTATTTTATTGATTACCTATAAAATTTTTCTAACTGGAATGATGCATGATTAATTTGAACAATTTTTCAGTTTGGTTAAATATCAGATACTAAAAATAAAACATTTTTATAAAATAGGTAGAATTACATTTTTAGCTTCCTTAAGTATTTCATGGATATGAACTACTACTCTGAAATAAGCTGGTTTACAGTAAAAATTCTGAAGAAGAAATATATTTTTCTTAGAACAGCTTCCTCATTAATAGCAATGGATATGTTTTCTCACCACAATGTTTTATCTGTAGCATCCTTCTTTATTAATTTGTTACAACATTAGATCTGAAAGAAGAATGGAAATATGAGTCAGCTACCTCTGTGGTTTAGGAAATCATACTTAAATCGCCTTGTAAAGTAGCAGCAGCAGCAGTTCAAAGTGTTTCAATCCCATTTGAATCTAAACCTATTGAATCCTAAATCAGGGTTCCACAGTGAACAACACTTTCTGAAGAAGCTATTGAAAAATCCCTCAGGGCAGACAGAAAGAAAAACAAGATAGAGAGGATGTGGCCCAAAGCATGCTAATTACTCTTCCCTGGACCTCAGAGATGCTTTTACTTATCCAAAGCAACATCTTTCTGGATGCTATACCCTCCCTACTCATTGTTCTTCAGACTATGCTTTAGCCTTGAGATCTATATATGCAAAAAATGAAAATGTTAATAAAGAAGCTTTTTCTTTCTCCAAAGAATTTCTACTAACAGAGCCTCTTCACATTTGGGACAGTTCCTAAGAAATTCTGGAGCCTTTTGTCTTGAGAGAAAGCTCACTTTAAATAACTATGCCAGGCCCAAGAGCTTCTCATTCATTTAATTCCTCCCAACACAAAATGAGATCTAATTCCCTTATTCTTTATGGTCTTATTCAGAAAGAGTATAGTAGTAATAATCAGAATAATATTATGAGTAATAAAAACAGCTACTACTTTGTCACAACTACTTAGATACCAGGTTCTATGCTAAATGTATTCCATCATTATCTCATTTAAGCTTTACTGGAACTGTGAAATTAATTTAGAGCTCTTTCCATTTCACAAAAGCAAAATCAGAGGCATAAAGCCTGGACTCAGGCAGCAAGAAAACCTGTGTCTTTAATGAATATGCTGTAAGATCCCTTTTATCATGAAATACATGTGACATTTACATTAGGTACACAGTGTCCCTAACGTAATTCACAGTGTATTAAGCAAATAAAAAGTAAATTTAATCTCTTACATATTGGAATTAAATGGAAGATGACTTATGACATAGTATACAGTTTATTAATGTTAAAGGTGAAAGATATATTGCTCTGTTTCTCTAGTAGAGACTGACACAGTTTTTACCACACTCAGTCAAGTGTGTTTTGAGACCTGATGTGTCTACATTTCTACATGGAATATTTCTGTTCTTTTGATCAGTAAAATAACAACAAAGTGTTATTAATGTACATGTCCCAAATCTTGCCTTAATCTTTATGTATATTAACCTTTGCTTAGTATTCAATGAGGAAGATTAATTAATTCTAAAAGTGATATAAATGTTGATAATTCTATTTAAAGAACAAATCACTTTCAAGGACATTTGCTGTCATTCACTCACTGATTTAAATAACTTCATGTTCAAGTTTTATATGCCAGTATTTTTAGACCAGGCTTTGTCTCATCTCAGATGTACAAGATTTGAACACAACTGCCAAATCACAGCTTAAGAACATTTTGGGGACAGATATTGGCTCATCAAACTCTCCCTGCAACCACCACCACTTTGTGGTAGTGAACAACTGGAAGTCAAATTTTAGATGACATAAAACCAAATTATTAGAAAGCATGTGTTTAATCACATTCTGAGTTTCTGAAGTACTGTGACATTTGGCAACTTACAGAAAGATTTGATTTCAAGTCTCATTAGCTTTACATCTTGCCTCTCTTCCTGTTTGTTACATTAATTTCCTACTGTCATTAATCCCTATAATTGACTAGGTTAATCACAATAAGACTTCATATAGATGAATAACCTCAATCATGACACTGACACCAATTTTACTATTTTTCAAAGGTGCTATCTTTAGTATATATAATGTGAGTTATTTAATATATTTGGCTCACTTGATATTTACCTAAATCATAGGGTAAAGGGGTAAAGTGTAGCAATAATTGACCACCAAAGGAATTAATAGAGTTGAATAAGAGATTTAGTTTCACTGAAAGTATTTATTATATATTTCATTGCCATTTAAAAATACAGTTACCTGAGGTGCTCAACTTAATTCCAAATACACTATGCTTTTTTTGAATTTTCTATAGAACTATGTTTCTGAAATTCAGAAGAAATAAATACTTGTTGAAATAGCTTTTGATGGCCAAGAATTACATTGTAGATATTATCATTTATCATTCATCCATTAATCCACTCTATCATCTATCATCTATCATCATTTACTAATAAATGCATCTATATATATCTTTTTATCAAGCATCTATATCATTCTTGCAATAAAATATTGTGTAAATCTATGCTTATTAGATTTACAAATAATAATAAAAATTGTGTCTCTCATTCAATTCTATCTAGGATACAACAGCTCCTTTTAATAAACATTATAAGCTTTAAAGTATTTCTGATAAATTTTAAAACTTTATTTTCAAAGGTAAAATAATATTTTAGTAGTTTTAAATAGCAAAAGTAAAATTAACATGTATAAATAAAATTTAAAGTTCACAACATTAGTGCTAATGTTATTTTGCACTAATTTGATTTGAGAATTGCCATATTTTTAGTGGTAATTTTAGAATGATAATGTAGCTTAAATATTTATAATATTAAATGGTTCCAGTTTAGTTGTGATATGATTTTACCAATAACAGTTTAATTCACTTGAATTTTTTTACAGCAAATTCCCCATTTTGTAAAATCTCCTCTAAGTAGACCTGCTGAAATTTTCTAGACTTAAAAAAACAATTGTAGAGAGATTTTTAAAATAACTTCATAATTTAAACAGTCATTGAAATGTGGATGGATGATTCTTTGCTTTGCACATCAGAACCTCTGCCAAGGTAAGATATTCCAGCAGGATTACTCATATAACCCATTTTATTCACCATTTCTCAAATTCCAGTGCTGTGGCCCCTAGGAGTGCTGTGATAGTCATCTATGTAGTGTAACACTAAAAGCCTTATGTGTTGAGCTTGGTGGACTGAAAACAAAATTCTTCTTTTCTGGTAGACTACGTGTTTTCTCTCTCTATTTTTTTCTCTCTTGCAGTTTATCATGTTGACATACCTTTTCATGTTGGCTTGGCTGGGAGTCACAGCATTCACTTCACTGCCAGTTTATATGTACTTCAATCTGTGGACCATCTGCCGAAACACCACATTGGTGGAAGGAGCAAATCTCTGCTTGGACCTCCGTCAGTTTGGTAGGTAGAAACAGGATCTCTGACTATAAAACATTCCCTCATATGGTTTTACTTAAAGAACTGCCTTTCGACAATATTATAAATCATGGTGGAACCATCGTTCCTTCTACCAAAGACATATTTATCAAACAACTCAGTTTTAAGATGTCCCTTTTTAGATTTAAATAAGTATGAATTCAAGGGCTAATGAACATTGGTCTCACAAAATATATCATGCATATATATTTGGATAGGCTGTCAGATTGAGAGTCCTGGTATGGACAGATTAAAATTATGGTTTCCTTTTTCTGACTTCTGTGTTCTTTTCCAATCTTAACCTGATGTCTGCATTCTACTTTCATTCTTCCATGATAAACTGCACAAATTGTGGAGTGTTTGTTGCCTTCTAAAGTGGGAGCGTGGCACTTTGAATTTAAAGATAAAGAAGTCAAGGAATGCTGAATTATCAGTTGTCCTTCTTGTTTTGTCTGAGGCTAAATCCTATATGGAACACTAATCAGTACTGATGTATACCTGTGCTTACCACACATAGACTCTATTCCAAGCACCTCTTAGGTGTTATTTCAGTCTCACAAATCTACATGGTGGGAAATAATGTTCTCTTCTTTCATAGATGACAAAGCTGAGGCACAGTGAGGCAAATGACTTATGGATGGTTAAACAGTTGGTAGCTGACAGAATGAGGATTCAAATTCAGGCAGCTCATCTTCGGAGTGTGTTCTGACTCCTAAGTCAGCTTCCTCTCATATTGGGGGAAAAAAAAAAAGAAAACATGAACTAGAAGTGTGAAAAGTTAGAAGTCTAATCTCAGTTAACTTATTGGAGATTCCATTATTTTCTATGCCTTTATTTTTTTATCTTTATGTGGGTGCTGAGGATTGAACCCAGTGCCTCACCCGTGCTAGGCGAGCACACTACTTCTGAGCCACTACCCCTGCCCCTGTTCCATGATTTTTTAAAAAAGTATGGGGGCTACAAAATTTATAAAAGACATGCAGACCCACATTTGCAACTGGATTTGGTTTTTTACTGAATGGGTATCAAAAGCCAATCTTTTAACATCTGGGAACACTCTAAATGTCTTTCTCTAATGAAATTTCCCCATACTTCAAATTAGCAGAGACATCTCACTAGGAAGTATCTGAGGCCTTGTGCTTCTATGGGTACACTATAGACAGACTATGAGAAGACCATGGCTGTTCTCTAGCCAGCTGTGTTCCAAAGCAGTGGCCCACACACCATGGTGTCAGATCAAGACCTCAGGCTCCCCCGGTTGGATCCAAATAAAAAGCAGAATAATGTGCCCTGCCCATGAAGTTCTCGGTGGGAGGGAGCAGGGACAGTGCTTCCTTCCACTGGGAGATATTTTTTTGGATCCAGAGCCTTATACACCTGGGAAAAGGAGACCTCAGTGACTGCCACGGGAGGTCACTGTGGACCAGCTACTTTAAAATACTAACTCTGGCTTCATTCTCTCTCCTTCATTGTTCTTTTGTTCTGGTGATCCTTACAGTTAAAACTGGAAAACATGGGATTAGCCTCCCAGGCTGTCCTGACAGATAAAGTACTTGAATTTTAGATAAACAAGCAACTTTTTTTTTTTAAGCACTAACATATTCCAAAATATTTTTGGAGACGTAGATATACTGAAATCATTTGTTCTTTGAAACCCAGATTCAGCTGAGGCATGGTGAAGCATAGTGAAGTTATTTTACTCTGAGAGCCCCAGTTTCTCTTATGAAAGTGTCACCCCTGGAATGAGAAAGCTGGGTTGCCTTTCATGTGAACATCTGTATTTTCAAGAATACATGTTAGGTTAGCATGCTTCTGATTGGAAACATTTCAATTCTCATGGTGTAGTACATGAAAATATGTGAGGTAGATGATCAACTTTTTTGTCTGATAAAACCATATTTTAGAATGAAAATATTGGGAAACTCTAGCAAAATATTATTTGAAATTTCCTCAATTTGTATTCCTAAAGGAGAGGGAAAATAATCCTCTGGAAAGGATAAATAGACCATCTTTTTAATATTTTTCCACTAGTTTGTTTTTTGTTTTCTAACCACTTCTGTTAATGTTCAATGTACTGAAATGCTTATGATATCCAAAGTAACCTAACATTACTTAGTATATTGAGATATACTTCTCTCTTTTTCTCATACACACACACACACACATACATGCACACACATACACACACACACACACACACGTGTGCATACACACACACACACATGATTTCAAATAACATAAAGCACAGAACATGACTTAGACTCAGAGAATTTTACAAATGGTCTTATTAATCACCAACACAGTTGTCTGGTCCAAAAGAAATGAAGTTCTAAGAGGTGAAATAATTTTTCAGGGATATAGTTACCTAGCATGAAATGCTAGGATGGAAAGGTGAGTGTCCTGAATCTTGGTCCAGTTCTGTTCTAGGCAATTTTTAGAAAAGGAATTGTTTTCAATGTAAATATTAAGTAAACCATGATTATACTCAGTAGGCAGAATAATGGCTCCTCAAAGACCAAAGATGTACATATCCTGTTTCCTGAAACCTATGAATACATGAGGTTGCATTTCAAAAGGTAATTAAAATTTCAGATGGAATTAATGTTGCTAGTCAGCTGCCCTTTGCCTAAGGAGGGTATTATCCTGGGTTAGCCAAAAGGGCCTAAAGTAATCACAAGAGTCCTTGAAAGTGGAAGAGAGTCAAAAGAGAAGAGAGAGTCAGACAGAAATGGACTACTGAGGATGGGAGAGAGACCAGAAAAATGCAGTGCTTTGGCTTTAAAAATGAATAAAAGGGACCAAAAGCCAAGAAAATTGAATGACCTATGGAAACTAGGGGAAAAAAAGGTAAATTGCTTCTTCTTCTAGAGCTTCTGGAAGGAATGCAGCTCTGATGAGTCCTTCATTTTAGACTTATTGTCTTCCAGGACTGTAAGAGAATTTGTGTTGCCTTAAGTCTTTAAATTTATGCGTACCTGTTACAGCAGCAATAAGAAACAAATATAGATTCTCAAGCCAAAGTCCATTTGTCATTTTTGTTTTCCAAATTTGTTATTTACAGTTTTCATGATCTTATATATTTAAATTATCATGGTCCAGTTCCTCTTCTATCAAAGCTAATGACATTACATCTCCTTGACAATTCTACAGTCTTAATTCCCCTTCACACTGTAAGCTGATGCACTACATCAGGAATAGGTTGTGAACATCTTGGAGGGGGCTATTTCCTGCCTACCACTGTTCACTCTCTGGACACCAAAGATTTACCCCAAGGTCAAAAGCTTTTATCTAACTGTAACATCAACTTAAAGTCAACAGTCTTTTATGAGGACCTATTATGAATCAACAAACTCACTTTTGAAAGAAAAAATCTCCAAGTCAAAAAAGTAAAGAATGGCAGACATGCAGCCATGACTTAGAAATATTACACGGTTTGTTCCAGGTATAACAGAGAACAAGTTGAGGCCGTAAGTAATCAGCACTTTTGACCTCAGTCCACTCTCTTCAAAAGGATATTTTATGTCTTGTGGAAGCTTGATACATATGGTACTAATAGGAACACTTTTATGTATTTACCTATGTGTCCTTGTTAATTAGAGTCACTTCTACATAATTCAGTAATTTATTTGGTAAAATCTTGGCTATATTCTTCTTGTTCAGGCTATTCCTTTGTGTAAATATTCCTATGTTAGGGGCCTTAGAGTTAACAGTTGAAATTGAGGTTGATAGTCAACTGAGAAATAATGTAATTAGTTTGAATTATCCAAGTAGTCCCAATGAAATCACAAGCATCCTTAAAAATGGAAGAGTTAGAAGAATCAGTTAAAGGGAGATGAGCTATGGAAGATAGGCATGGAAAAATTCAGTGTTGTTGTCTTTGAAGAAGCAATAAAAGGACCACAAGCTAAGGAATATAGGTAGTCTCTAGAAGCTACAAAATGATATTCTAGGAGACCTATCATTTTTTAAAGTATAGTAAATGGCAAATTATTTAAAATGAAAGCATCTGTTTGATAGTTAAGAGTCAATTTCCTTTCATTCTCTGACCCCTTTCAGAGTGTTATTTCTATTCAGCTATACCAACTCTCAGAAATACCTTGATAAGAATTTTATATTATACGCTGAGGGATGGTGCTTTAACTATCCAGTAACCACCAAAAGGTTTTATTGCTTTAGTAATAAAAGTAGTACTATAGTAATCTTCATAGACACATAATGCATGACTCTCTGAAGATTTTCATATTGCAGGCACACCTAATTCTTTCAGTACTGGAAACACATTGAAAACACATATTTTCAAGCTTTAGCCAGCTTGAAAAATATAGCATAGTACAGAAAAAAAAATGTGAGTACAATCCATGCCACCAGATTCTCACTGTCATTTCTTCTAATCCTTTCTATAGTGAGTTCTTGCTTTACTCTGTTCCCTGCCTAGTTTTTAAAAACTAGAAATGTCAGTCAGTCTGTTCATTTTAGCAAAAAAACTTCTCTGAAGCTAATAAGTATACAGATTTATATATATATATATATATATATATATATATATATAAAAGTTTGTATGAATTTGATTTAATTTACTTAATTTTTAGTTAGAACATCTTGGTCATTTATAGACAAATACACAAGAATCAAAATAATTAGATTTTCAGATTTTCACCATAGCTCAATTACACGTGATCCTTTGTATGGCTTCATATTATGCTAAGGTGTTTCATAAATTACAATCAATTTGGAACATATATATCTGTAGTATGTGCTATACATATCACAAATCCTCACACAAACACAAATGCATATGGAATCAGGAGTTCTGAGTGGAAAAGTTGGGTAGAAATATTTCAAAGTATCATGGAGGAGTGCTTCATTAAGTAGTCATTTAAAGCATGGAAGGACTTAGCCATGGAAATATTCTTCTCGAGATGATTCAGTAAAACGTTTGCAAGGCAATGCTAATACTGTGCCTGGCATCTTCAGGAAACAATGGGGAGTCCAGTGTGGCTGAAACCGAGAACAGGGGAGAGTATGTGTCAAGAGTTCATGGAACATAAAATTATGAGTGTGTTGCAGGACACTCTAAGTTGAGACTTTTACTTTGATGGAAGAAGAGAGTCATTGGAAGGAGAGGACATGACCTGATTTACAGAGGGATCATTCTGGCTGCTGTAGCAAGGGCAGAAACTGGGATGCCATTTAGCAAACTATTGTAGGAATCCAGTTGCAATACATTGGTGGCTTAGATCAAAAGAATAACCAACGAGTGTGGGGTGCAGTGGTCTGATTCTGGATGAATTTGGAAGACAGGGATGGCAAAATATCCTAATATCAATCTCATGTTCAGTTTGAGAGAAAATTCAAAAAGGAACTTTATTTTTTGACCAAGCAATTGGGAAGATTGATTTACTCTCGGAACAATGGAAAAGGCTATGAGCAAGTTTCCTTGGCAATGAATGGGACAGGCAAAGGAGAAGTTCAAGTCTGAAAATGTCAATTTTTAGATGTTTATTAGAAATCCAAATAGAATTGTCAAGTAAGAAGTTAGATAGATGAATCCTGATTTCTGGGGAGAGACATGGGTTAGCTAAAAATATTTAGGAGTCACTAACGTTTCAATATCTGAGGCTAGATGAGATAAAAAAAGAAATAGATAATGATTAAATGTTTCAACCTAAGAAATCATAGAGAACACAAGGAATCAAACAGGATACTGAGAAGAAGGAGCCAGTGAAATTAGAAAGAAAAATAGAAGCCTAGATCTTTAGAAACCAAATGAAGAGAGCATGAAGGAACAGGGGGTGATTTGTCTTCAATACTGATAATTGCAAGAAAATAAGAGATGAAAATAATCCTTGAGGATTGTGAGCGAACTCTAGAAAAATTTCTATGAAAAGATGGAGCAAAATCTGACTCGAAAGGATGTAAATGAGAAGGAAAGAAAGGAAACACTTAGTGAGCATAGGCAACATTTTCTAAGCGTTCTGCTGTAAATGTCAATGGAGAAATGAAGGCAATGTATGCATGGCATTTCTACTTTGTGTGAATGATGATATCTGGAATGGATCATTATGGAGATGTATAGCCTTGACCAGGAAACTTTCTCAATCATGGTGGTTCATTATGCAAATTCATAAGGGAGTTCTATATATCTACATATATATTTTTCCTTTTAGACCTATCTTGGTATAAAGGAAAGACTGCACAGATGGAGCTCTGCATTGGTTATGCTGCAAGCAGAATCTTTTTATTTCTTTACACTGAAATAGATACCATAAAGTTTTGGCAAAGCAGAGCCCAATGACAGCAGTTCTGAAAGAGAGACAAGAGAGTTGATGATACACCTAAAAACGATGAATGCATAAATGGCTATACATACTAGCACTAAATAAAAAGTAGTACGTGCTAAAAGATTAGGTATTAGAATTCACAGAATTCGTGGTTTTTTTTTTCTTTTGAGTATTTCTGCATTTAACATTTCAATAGTTCTCAAAGCAAAATAAAAGATTCATTGTAGGTGAACTGACTACTTTCGTCTTCTAAAATGACTTCTAGAGCCACCACAGTTAGTTGCCATGTGCTTATTTTAAAAACACAATATCACAGAACTAACATTTATAGATATTCACCTAACAGTTCTAAACTGTTGTCTGGAAACACATAGGTTTAACAGTTCCCAGGTGATTCTCTGATGTAGTTGTTTCATGAGCCAACTCAGTAATGGTCAATGTTGAGTGAAATGGTAACTTTTATTTTCTATTTGTAATAGCATTCTTTTCAGTGTTAGAGAAGAAACAGTACCCCTTTGGGCAATATGCCTTTAGAGACTAACAGAAGCATGGTAGCAGCTGAACAGATTTAGATCATGACTTCAGCACAGTCTAGGGCATAGTTACCAAAATAATTGTGATGCCTGCACCATCACATTAATGGGTGAAACCAATGAACTAGCTATAATTGAATCTGGTAATTCTGGTAGTTAGATTCCATTGACTTCAAATTGAAAATGTTTTAAATTGCTTGAAGGTGAGAGAATATTGCATCTTATATTCTATGCACAATTTTTATCCACAATGAAAGCCCAACACAGGAAGAATTTTTCATTATAACCTAACACAACCTAAAAATGGAATTTGCTGAGATTTGATCAACCATAGGTTTTCTGTCTGGGATCTTAAAGACATTTATAATGCTAACCTGTGATTTTCGACTTGTTATAGGGATTGTGACAATTGGAGAAGAAAAGAAAATTTGCACTGTCTCTGAGAATTTCTTAAGGATGTGTGAATCTACTGAGGTGAGTGTTTTAACAGTTTAAATTTGTCAGAATTTTAGAATTCATTTTGGTATTCAAAGAATGTAATTAAATCTATATTGAATTTCCTTTTTTTTTTCTCAGTGATAATTTTCCTTGCCCTGGTTTTATTCAGGGAGAGTAGAGAATACATATGAATGAAATGCAGTACATATGTCAGTAAAAATCATAATCAACTTTTCAGATGTTCTAGAAACTCATTTTAATAAACACTAAAAGATTTACAAAGAGATATCATAGCTTTATATTGTTAAATATTACAGAAAACTATCATTATCAATCACCGTTTCACTTTATAATGCAATTTTATTGAAATGATGCAATTGCAAAGATTCATATAACTTGTAGGACAAAAGATATTATAATATTGTTTTTGTGCCCTGGCCCATGATGTACTGAAAAATCACTTTTGCTATGATGTACTATATTGTTCCTGAGACAGTCGTGGTCCTGATTTCTCTTCTGTGTGTAATTCTGACATGCTTTGTGGGTTTTGTTGCAGCTGAACATGACCTTTCACTTGTTTATTGTGGCACTTGCTGGAGCTGGGGCAGCAGTTATCGCTATGGTAAGACCTCAAAGCTTAATGCTTGACTTTGCAATTTAAATTACTAAGCTATCTGCTTGTAGAAATGATGATTTATTTCCTATTTGCAGTCCATATTAAGTACAATTACTTTGTCACTCAAAAAAGAGGTAGGGGAACGATAAAAACCAATGTTGATTACATTAACAAAATAATTCATTAGGATTATAAATTTTGATTACTATTGACATAAAAATTATTTTTACAGCATATATATACAGCATATATATATATATATATATATATATATATATAATAAAAATATCTGATTTTAATTTAAAAGTGTTTGTAACTGGTATGGTATTTTGAGTTATATAACCAATTCCTTATCTATAGTATTCTTTTTTCCTCTTAATTAAGAATTTTAAAACCTTTCTTGAGTCACATATAGATAAAGGATGAAATTATTTATCTTAAGATAAACCTTAGGAATTTTAAGTCATGTGCTCTTCTAGATCTAGTTTTCATCAGAAATATTAGCAAAAAGTTCTTAAGTTCCTCTTTCAACCCATCAGGCTTTACTGAATTTTGAGGACCTGCTATGTGCCAGATTCTATCTCTTCCTTTAAAACTTACCATGAATTCCAGTGGGCTCAGTGGAATGCCAAATATCAACCATGATTAAGAACTCTTGAGCATCAGTAATCGTTTTGCAGCCAAGAATTTCAGTCCTGCTGAGAAAGCATTTGACAACATACAGCACCTCTTTATGTTCAAAACACTAGAAAAACTAGGGATAGTAGGATCATACCTTAACATTGTAAAGCTATGTATGCTATGCCCAAGGCCAACATCATTCTAAATGGAGAAAAATTGTAAGCATTCCCTCTAAAAAATGGAACAAGACAAGGATGTCCTCTTTCACCGCTTCTATTCAACATAGTCCTTGAAACTCTAGCAAGAACAATCAGACAGATGAAAGAAATTAAAAGGATATGTATAGGAAAAGAAGAACTCAAACTATCACTATTTGTTGATGACATGATATATTTAGAAGATCCAAAAAATTCTACCAGAAAACTTCTTGAACTAATAAATTAATTCAGCAAAGTAGCAGGATATAAAATCAATACCCATAAATCAAATGTATTTCTCTATATAAGCAATGGATCCACTGCAAGAGAAAAAACACCCCATTCACAATAGCCTCAGAAAAAAAATAAAATACTTGGGAATCAATCTAACAAAAGAGGTGAAAGACCTCCACAATAAAAACTTCAGCCTTTATTTTATTTTTGTATACTGTAGTGTAAATAATATAGAACTCTTAAAGGTTGTCAATAATCTTTAAATGCATTAGGGAAAGGAATACTTTAAAAAATGTCTTCATTTGTTGTCAAAGATTAAAGCAGAAATGATGAGACAATACTAGTGTGCTAATGAGCCATACCATACCAGTTACAAACACTTTTGAATTAAAATCAGATATTTTTATTGTTTTACAATAAAATTTTAAAAATATATAGCAAAACTTCCTATGATACTGCTGAGTTTTAAGATGTGTTTTTAATTTAAACACTGCTCAGAATTTTAAATATAGTGACTATAAACCTCTACACAGGAATTCTATTGTACATGTGAAATGTTTATTATGATCATGTCGGCTAACTAATTGGAGGAATTAAAGTAGAGCAAATAAGCAAGAATTTTATATTCTTAACTGAAACTCAATGCCAAAATATGCTCTAGAGAAGCATCAACATGTTCCAGCCATTGATGTACCAAACACTATGGTCCCATGAGGTCCCATGTGGCCTGGCTATGAGATTAGAGGAAACAGATGTAAATTTGTATTTAGGCATACATTCTCATATAGTGGATAAATTTTAGTGACATGTGTATGTACAACCAATAGTTCTACTACTGCTAATATTCTTGAAAAACTTAATCCATTGGAGGCACAGAACTGCTTTAGTACATGAACGTGTTCTGTAGTCGTAATGTCACAACCATCATTGACCTCAGATGGTCTCATTCATTGCTCACCATCTAGCCACCATTGTTATCTCCATAGTGTTGAGAAAATTATATGAGTTTTACTCTATCAAAATATTTAAAGCATCATCTGAAACTCAAAGTAAGGGTTGTAAGACTGTGTAACTAGTAAGTGTTCTCCATTATTTTATAGCGATCTTAGAAATTCTTACCTGTTAACAAAATGAGTCACCTTAGCATGACATTGGATGATCAATGTTCACCTACTGAAGGACAGCAGCAAGGCTGGCAGCTTGTGTTCCCCATTAAGCCAGAAGAAAGCTCTGTAATACCCACTAGGACTTGTTTGTAGAAGGACCCTAAATTTCTTTTCAGTATTTCACTCACATATATTTAATAATAATTTAGGGACCATGATTTCCCAAATGATAATAGAAACATCTAAAATATATCCATTTATCTTGCAAACATTTTTAGTACCTACTACCTATTAAGCACTGTTTATAACTCTTGAGATTTTAACAACTAACTGACACATGAATTTGAGTATCTTATTTGATCCACATATATGTATATATATATGGAGAGAGATGAACTCTCACTAACTTTATAAATGAACATGAATAGCTCACAATGCCTGATTTCTAGTGGCTTAGGATTTCCATTAAGCAAAATGTGAAATTTTGAGAAAATAGAACATTTTGAAAACAACTCACAGTGACATGATCATTTTCCTATATCCTTGTGTCAAAAAATTTGAATATCTATTGATTATCTGAATATGCCATAATAGTCACGATTTAAAATCTACTTTAGATCCTTTATGTACCTCTGTTCTTTTTTAGAACCAGTTAGCCTCCTGTCTTTCAATTTACTCTTGACTAATTCTTAAAATATTTAATGTTCTTTATCCTAAATACTGGATAAAAACTCTACCCACCCTTTAGAATTCAGAGAAAAGAGATTACTGACAACCTAGCTTCTCTTCCCTATTCATCCTTCAAAATCTATCATTTGGAAAACAGCTTTTTATATCCTGAGAACCAGGAGGGAAGAAAAGAAAGAAAAACAAATAAGTGGTCTCACTGCTGAGTCAATTCAGGTCAGACCAGGAGCTTTGTCACTTTTGTAACTTTATTATTCAAGACGGACCAGGAGTTTTTCGACCATGATACATTTCTGGTTATTGTGAAGGTATATGCATTTTAAAAATCCATATGAAATAATAACTTCTGTCTTATAGTTTGTAATGTCAACTGAAAGAAACTGCAAAATTCATTGCATAGAAAATTAACTTGATACTTAAATCAACAGTTTATTCTGGGGGTTTATGATCCCAATTTATATTACCCAGTCAGTAAGGCAATATAAACTCCTGTTAATTCAAGTCACTTGAATATAAAATGTACGTGAGAATATTTGTTTATGGATTATGAACCATAGGTACATGAACATGAAATGTATATAGAGTCTTACGGTTTGAATCAATGAGGGCAGATTGGACAGGAAGCACATAATGATGAAAATGAGTCTTGAACCACTTCAAAATTGATAAAGATGAGCTACTGAAAGAACAGGTGTTAGGAATACCTTATGGTTAGTGGATAGAGGAATAGGAATACACTTCATATTATTCTATTACCACACAAATTTTGGTTCCATGTTGTATGTGAATATTTACTGTATAGTTTGAACATTTCCTTCCTGATAGCATGTAGAAAGTGAACAGACCAGTATAAATTAATTTTGTCCTTGTTTAGGTTCACTACCTTATGGTTCTGTCTGCCAACTGGGCCTATGTGAAAGATGCCTGCCGGATGCAGAAGTATGAGGACATCAAGTCGAAGGAGGAGCAGGAGCTTCATGACATCCATTCCACTCGCTCCAAAGAGCGGCTCAATGCGTACACATAAATTTTTCTGTTCTTTCTACCATTTGAATGCATTGGTGTTGAATTAAGGGCCATCCAACCATCCAACCTTTGAAAAACAAAATGATAGTGCTTCTCATCAATGATATGTAGGGTGACTTACGAATCACCTAAATGCAATTCTTTGTTGTTTAGCACTGAAATTCCTAATTTGTTAAATCGGTAGAATTGGATCTCTTCTACAAGCTCCTATCCAGTCTTCTTTTTGAAATTTCTCCAACTCATTTGATAGTTCTGTATGATCAAAGATACTAACATTGTCAATGCAAAGATTTGTTTGATTTTTAACCACTTCCCATGTGTTATACATAACACTTTTTGCATTATTTCTTATGTTTTGAGAACAAGATAGCTTTTTATACTTTTTAGTTTTGATTTCGGTAACTAGTTTAACTACAGGTAACCTTCAAAGGGACCATTGTACATTATGAACAAGAGGCAAAGATGACATCGTGATGAATCTTCTTGACATACGGAAATCTTGTCTGGAGATCAGTGGCCACGTTAGTATGGGCCCTGGTTAACGTTTTCAACAATCTAAGGTGCAATTTCTAAATTTATAAGAGTAGGTTAAAAAAGTGCTTCTTATCTTTGTTAACATTGTAATTTTTCTTGATGTATTTCAAAGGTATTTCTCTCTGATTACTCCTATTTATGTTGTGAGCATGTAGAAACAGTGATGCTAATGCATGGCTAGTTGCCTTTTTAAGATTGTGACACCAGGCATACCTTTTAAAGTTTAGTGTAGAGACAATTTTAATGGAAATAACTACTGTGGACTATTGGAGAATGATCTCTTTGTGATTTATGCAGTGGCTGGATTGGAACTTTTAATATGCTAATGTGGAAAATTAATTACCTTTATGAAGGTGGTCTATTAAAAATAAGCACACTAACCCCTCAAAACTTGTTATACCTACTTTAACAGTTTTAATGGATTGCACCTCTGTAAACTATTCCTCAAATGTGTATGATATATTTGAAAAGGCTTCCATTAATATAATAACTTTGCTTGCAGCCTTCCAATCTATGTTGGCTTACCTGTAGTGTTTTCTTAAGTGTGGTCAAAGGCCACTCTAGAATGTATTGTTTGGAAGTGTAGTGATACATTTGTGTTTTTATTTCAAGTAAGTCATTTTAACCGAATGTTCATTCATATTCATTTATAAGAAGTACCTGTATCAAAGGAATTTTAAAGAAAAAAGCAATCAGTATTACTGGACCAAATTTGGTGTTTGTTTTAACCTTGACTCTCTTCTTTTGATTATTTCTAATGCTACAAGAATGCTGTAAAGTGTCTTTTAAAATGATGTAGCCTGACAAGACATTTTTGTCAGTGTATAAAACTAGGTAGTATTGTGCACTGATTTGACCATTGTGAAATCCTTTCTCAGTGTAAGTGCATTTCTAATAAAATTTATTGAGTGAAACAATCTTTGTACAACTACTAGTCATGCATCATCAGTAATTTTACAAGTTCTTGTAGTAGGTAGGGGGGTATTACTAGGGTTATCTGTGGCATGATTAAGCATTCTGTAGAATTAATTAATTTGGGGTTCGTTTTGCTTTTTTTTTACACTTAGATTATCTTACTGGTTCAACATTTTTCTGATATATGCAGTATTAAAGATATTCAGCTAAAGTATTAATGGGCTTCTTTAAATTCTATATTATAGTGTTTCAGTTCTGTGTCTTTACAGTTTGTGATGATTTTTAAAACTGTCTTTTAAATTTATGTAACGATGTTGACACTTTTGGCTTTTATTTCTGGTATTAGAGTTTGTATTTTCACAGAGTGCTTTGTAGCAGGCATTACAATTAATCTGTTTTGTACATAAATGTGCCAACAGCTTGATGGTGGCGTTTTTGAAATGTAGAACAAAGTGCTTGCAAAATGTAATAAATACACTTGTGTACTTTGTGTACTTATTATTAGTTTCTGCAGTGTTCTTTTTGTTTTGTTTTGTTGATTCCTCTTTCTTATGTGTGTGCATTCCTTTCAAAAGTAATAGAGGTCATCTTCTTAATATTTTTATTTTGTTTGAAGGGGACCTAATACTTCAAAATTCAGTGAAAATTCAGTGTGTGGACATTTAGTGCAGGAAAGTGAGCAAGTCAGTAAAAAATTTGGTGTCATTTATTTAGGAAATAATAACTTTTCCCAATTTGTTTAATTTTATTGCCTGATTTCTATTGTTTTATGCTTTCTTTAGTACTTTACAATCTCACCGAAAAACAAAAAAAGGCTAAGGCAATTCAGAAAGAAAAGTGATTTCTTGGTTTGCTTCAAAATATCAAGGTGAGAAGAATGAGATGAAAAATATATTTTCCAGGCTCTTTTTGGGGATCTAAATTTTTCTGGCCACACTAGAAATAATGGCAATTTAAAAATAGTTATCAATAAAAATATTTTTATAGGTTTACAAGTAATTATATTAGTTTTTAGTTACACATTGCTATGAGAGGCAACGTGAAAATTTCTTGGATTTCTATTAGAAATTAGATTTCTATTAGATTTCTTTTAGAAATCTCTATAATAATTAATAATATTTTCAGACAAAATGTCAGTTATGTTTTAAAGATCATTTTTTATAGTAAGAAAATTATTAACTAGCTAAACAGTAGTTAAATGATACTTCTTATTATTTCCAGTGTTTATTAAGTTTTTCTTATGGCAACA
Source organism: Urocitellus parryii (assembly GCF_045843805.1). NCBI lineage: Eukaryota > Metazoa > Chordata > Mammalia > Rodentia > Sciuridae > Urocitellus > Urocitellus parryii. The sequence continues at coordinate 36,681,616 of NC_135544.1, forward strand.
AGGTTAGAAAGAATTATGTGCTGAAGGATATCAACATGAACATGAATTTCTTAATACCTTGCCTTATCCAAGGGGTTTCAAGATTCCCAGTGGAAGCCTGAAACCAGATAATACTAAACGCTATATAAAGTATGGTTTTCTTTTTTCATTTTATTTATTTTTTTTGAGAATTTTTAATATTTATTTTTTAGTTCTCGGCGGACACAACATCTTTGTTTGTATATGGTGCTGAGGATCGAACCCGGGCCACATGCATGCCAGGCGAGCGAGCTACCGCTGGAGCCACATCCCCAGCACCCCCTGAAGGTTCTTATCAGTGAAGAAAACCTTGAATTCTGTTTCCTAATTCCCCTGAATTATCCAGTTTTTATAAATATTAAATATTTCTGCTATTCCCATTTTATTGACCTAATCAAACTTTTCTTTTTTTTTGATTCTTTTTTTTATTATTAGTTGTTCAAAACATTACAAAGCTCTTGACATATCATATTTCATACATTTGATTCAAGCAGATTATGAACTCCCATTTTTACCCCGTATATTTGCATGCATACCCATGATATTTAATTTATGTTAGGCACAATAAAAGTTTAGCAGTAATAACTAATCATAGGACAATTATAATAATATACTATAAAATTTATGTGAAAATCTCTTCTCTCTCTCTCTCTCTTAACTGCCATAGCGTGGTTAGTTTTTGGGTGCAGCGGAGCATCGGAGGGAGAGACCACACAAGAGACTCACTTCATGCAATCGCAGGGGGGAAATTTATTGGGGATCCGTTCCAGCGCGCTGGGACTCTGTGCCCACTCAAGAAGGGAGAGCGGCTCAGAGCCCAGAGCAAAGTTCAAGCGGAGCTTAAGTACACTTTTTGGAGAGGGTGGGGGGCTTTACATACATCAGAACAAATCATCATGAGGCGCGGGAAAATTGAACAACATCTCTGAGTCATGATTAGTGCATACATTGGCGGGAACAGTTTGGGCAGGGGTGATTGGTGCTCCTAGGTGGGGTACACATTCAAACTGATTGGTTTAGGTCCTGCAATGCCTACGTGCCAAGCAACTCGGAACCCTTAGCTATTAAACAACCAGAAAGTCAGTGGAAATATTTACTGGGCAGTTCCAGTATTGTCCTAACAGCTACAGGGATTACAGGTTTTGGGGGTAGCAGAGGGACTCTAACAACACCTAGTCTTTTACTTTTTAACCCAATCCCTGCACTTTGGAAACTTTAGGATGCCTGGTCTTTTACACTTTAACTCAGGCTCTGCGGCTTAGAATCAGCTTAGAAGTTTTACCTTTACAGTTAGGACCTATAGTATGAACAAAAGTTCAATTTATATCCCAGGAAGGACAGAGTAGGAAGACAAAAGATCATTACATGACTTAGAAGAGTGCTAAAAAAAAATTCTAGAATTTTCCATCCATATTTTTGGACCACAGGTGACTATAAGTAACTAAGACTATGGAAAGTAAAAACACAGAAAAGGAAGGATTCTTGTATATGCTTTCAGAAATCTAATGATTAAAATGATACTGTAATTTTTGGAAAATGTTAAAATACACATTTTATCTTAAAGTGCCACAGTCTGGCTGGGCACAAAATCACGAGCCACTCACAGCCTTGTAGATTCAAACAGCAATTCTTTATTTCCGAACTCACACCGACACTCTACACACGTTCTGGGGAAATCCACGTTCTGGGCAAAATTCATGTTCTAAATCCCAAAATACTCTCTGAATCCTGCGAGAACTCAATGGGAACTCAAGGAGCAGGCGTGCCTGAGGCAGCAGGATACGCCCTATTCCCAGCAGGGTACACCTTAAACCTGGAACTGCCCTAAACCCAAGGAGCAGGATACTCCCTAAAAGCTGATCCGCCCTAAACCCGGATCTGCCCTGGTCCTTGAGCAAGGTCACCTTTCTCAAACATTCCCTCTGGCAAAAATGCCATGTGTCCTACTTGGATATGGTTCTCAGCATTAAAGCAAATATTTGTCATATGGAAATTACAAACCTAATGTTAATTTTAAGGAAATCACTAACTTTGAGAATAAATTGTGTGTAGGCCACTTTAACTTCAGGGTGTAATTAGTTTATTTCTTCATGTTAAAACTTACAATTGGCAAGTTTTCTCAAAGAACAAGTGAATCAGACTTCTGTTATTTGTTTAATTTTTGCCTTACATTAACAAAAAGATACAATTTTAAAGTATGTTTCATTTAGGTAACCTGGTAGTTGAATTATGCTGAGCATTATGAAATTTGAATTAATCTATAGTGCCTGAAGGAAACACTCTTAAGTTTGCTACAAGTCATTCAGATAACAGTGGAGGTAAGCCTGTGTAAAATCCTACTAACTCATATGTAAGCATCTTTTCATTGTCCTATGTAGGTCCAGGTCCTTGAATTTCTTCTTACAAGAATAAATTTTACTTTTTTATAATTTTTAAGCATTCTCAATTGTGGTTAAAAATTGAAAAGCATTTACAAATTAAATGAATGAATAATTAAATGCATTATTAATTGAAGTAATGAAATGACATCCGGACTACTGTATTTCTAACCCCTGAAATTGTCTAAACATGGTATTTAGAAATATAAAACAAAATAAGAAAAAGAATAGTGAAATTAAAAAAAGGAAAGTGATGAGTAGCTGACAAGTATGAATTCAAGGATTTCTTCTGTTAAAGTAGGGTGAGAAAGAAAAGAGCAGTGTTATTGAAAGATATATTTTATTGAGGGTATAGAATTTTTTATAAAGTAAAAGTATAAAAAAACCCCAAAGATTAGACCAAGAAATAATAGCCTATTAAATAATGAGTAGGCAAAAAACAATTGAAATCCGGTACTTACCATGCTTGAGCAAATGCTTAATGTCCAGGTCTGGATAAAAAGAACGTCTCCTAGAGCTGAGGATAGAACGACAGCAGGCCCATCCTGTTTAATCACCCCACAGTGCCACTCTGCTCAGAAAGTGGGAATTTGCTATTTTACCTTGAGAGAAGTGTAGGATTAGCTTTTTCACACGTTTCAACAAATATTTTTGTCTCTTAAGGGCTATGTGAACGGGAATGTGGTACTCAAGATAAATCCAATTATGTGAGTCAACCTCTCTGAACCATTTTTAAAAGGAGCAGTAATCAAAGGAATGGACTCAAAGAGGGACCCGAGACACTTTTTTTGGAGGCATCACATATTTCTTTTCTTCTCTTTTCCTTTTTCTTCTCCTCTACTCTCTCTTCTTTTCCTTTCTTTGTTTAGTTTTGATTTTGTTTGATATGTTCAGAAACTACTTGTGCTTTTTTCTTGGAAAAATTTAATGAGAAAAATGTATTTGAGTTATATATTTACACATAAATTAAGACTCCCATTTTGACTCATTTACTCATTGACACACTTGTACAGTCTCACCCATGTTGTAAGGGTCCAGCAAAAAGTCGGAGAAAGAGACCACCAAGAGACTGACTTATGCAAATGCAGAAGGGGATTTACTGAGGATCCAATTCAGCCTGAGGCTCTAGGCTCACTCAAGAAGTGAGAGCAGCCCAGAGCCCAGAGCAGAGGCTAAGCAGTGCTTAAGTACACTTTTGGGGGAGGGCGGGGGCTTTGAATACATCAGAACAAATCAGCATGAGGCGCGGGAAAATTGAACAACAACTCTCATACATGATTAGCACATTCATTGGCGGGAACAGGTCGGGCGGAGGTGATTGGTCACTCCTAAGCGGGATACACATTCAAACTGATTGGTTCGGGCCCCAGTATGCTTAAGTGACAAACTGCACAGGACCCTAGGCTAAATGGCCAGTAGGGCGTTGTCTTAACTATCTCAGGAATTTCAGGTTCTGGGTGTAGCTGGGTGTAGCAGAGGAACTTTAGGATGCCTGGTCTTTTACATTTTAATTCAGGCTTTGCAGCTTAGAAACTTTACCCTTTCAATGTGATGCACTAAAAATACACATGGAGTACTTCTGTGCTTTCTACTCAATGAGCATTTAGAATTAACAAAATTTTTTTTTGTCTTTTAAAAACAATTTTAAATGCTGGCATTTAATAATCTTTATATAAATTTGTTCATATATATATATATATATATATATATATATATATCATCATTTATACTGAGAAAGATATCAACCTAGCTTTTCAATATATAAAGGGATCCCAGAGAGGTGGCACACACCTGCAATCCCAGCAACTCAGGAGGCTGAGGCCTGGAGGATCACAAATTCAAGACCAGCCTCAGCAACTTATCGAGATCCTGTCTCAAAGTAAAAACTTTCAAGGGCTGGGGATGTAGCTCCTCTGTTCAATTCGTAGTACGAAAAACAAAACAAAACAAACACCATACCCCCAATATTAAATTCGTAGTACGAAAAACAAAACAAAACAAACACCATACCCCCAATATTAAAAAGGAGAAGAAGATTCCCAGTAACAATAAATGTACATAAAGAATACTAATGTCATTCACAGAAAATTTTAAAAATCCAGGAGATTATTTTAACACAAGTTGGAAGTGCTATCTCTTTACCTTCCCATTTGTGTCTACTCTGAATGACTTGATATGACGCAAAGTTCTCATGGCTTTGAGATTATAAACTACATTTGCTTTTCTTTATATACACAATGTTCACGATAATTACTATATTCATCCTTGTTCTCAGTACGTTTTTTGTTTATAAAGAGGAGATCAGGTCTTTGACAGAAAATGCAAGTAAATCCTGAGTGAGAACTGAGTGTTCTTGGCATGTGAATGAGAGTTAACAAGACAAAAAGCTTTCCTGAAAAACACTTTCATACTTTTAAAATAATTATGCTTTCTAAGCCACCTAGATCTCATCTAGGAAGTGGCATACAAAGTAGATGAGAGATGAAGCAGATTATATAAAAATTACATCTTTTATGTAAAACTCACATCTTAAACATTATAGCTATAATATTTGGTCAAATTGACACAAATTAATGTTCAGGGGAAAATGCCTATTGATTTATATAAGTATAAATTTCATGCTTAAAATAACCATAAAAGCATGTTTCTTCTAAGCCAAGTGAAAACATCCTTCCTATATTGAGACCCTTCATCTATCAATCTCACACTTTTCCCAGTTATCCTCAGGAGCAGTAAATAGTCTGGATTGCCTAATCCATTATTGTGATCCCTCCCTTGGCAAATCCTCAGCTTCTTTGACTCTTACTCTTTCTTGAATTTTCATGGTAAGATACGAAGCCTAGTTTAAGTCATCTGCCTACTTCTGCCTAAGAAAACATGGTTGGAGAAAAATATGTACCCAGAGTGACCAAGAACAACTACATTTAAGTTGCCAATAAACCCTCAGAGTTGCCAATAAATCTATTCTGTGTTTCTATAACAGGGATTGCCAAACATTCTCTAAATGATCAGATCACAAGTAGGTTTTATGTGCTGTGAAGTCTCTGTCACAATTACCTAACTCTACTCTGCACTGTAGGAGCAACCGGAGAAGACAGGCATCTCTCCATATCTGAGGAGTTTTGGTTCCAGGACTCCTTGCAGATACCAAAATTCACATATGCTCATCTCTAGGTTACAATACAATATAAATACTGAGTAAGTAGTTGTTACACTGTATCATTTAAGTCATGATCATAAGAAAAGGAGTCTATACATGTTCAGTAAAGAAATAATTATTTTCTGAATATTTTTGAATAAAGAATAAATAGAATATAAGGTATTCTGAGGAGACAAATGTTATGACAATAATTGACGAAGTAAAATACTGAGACTGTGGTGACATTGGGCTGTGATGATGAACTTTCAGAGGAAAGTTTTCAGAGAAAGAAGCCAATTAAGTATTGAAAGAGTTGAGAGAGTAAGTAAGTTCATTATCTGGAGAAAGAACATTCTGAGGAAATGAAAGAGTAAGAAAAAATTTCTATCAGAATCGGCAATCAAAACAGTTAAAGAGAACCAAGTCATTAGCTTCTCAATTTCTGTTCTTTGGTTATTGTTGTTGTTTTACTTTGTTTTTTATTTATTTTTTTGTTTTTCTAATTTTCTCCTCCTCCTCCTCCTCCTCCTCCTCCTCCTCCTCCTCCTCCTCCAACTCCTCCTCCTCCTCCTCCTTCTCCTTCTCCTTCTCCTTCGTATTGGGGATTGAGCACAGAGGCACTTCGCCCCAGCTCTTTTTAAAAATTTTAATTTTAAGACAGTGTCTCACTAAGTTGCATAGGGCTTCACTAATTTGCTGAGGCCGACCTCAAACTTGCAGTCCTCCTGCCTCAGCCACCTGAGCTGCTGGAATTACAGGTGTGCACCATCACACCCAGATAGCCTCTTGGTTTCTGAGTAGCAATTAATACATTTGGTCATTTCCTCCTCTTCAATACATACCCTTCTCTCATGATTTTCTTATGAGCTCTCTTTGCTATGCCTTTATAAATCTCTTTTGCTCATTATTCCTCAGCAATGCAATATTTTAGCTTTGTAAATCCTTGTTCTCATTCTCATAGGAAATAATCTCTAATCTCCTGGTAGTAAATACCATCTATAAACCAATGCCTTCTCCCCTTTCAGGGCCTTTGTCCTTGCCATTCTTTCTGGGAATGCTTCTCCTCAATCTTGAGGAGTATGATTCATCTAGATGCTTCATCACTTTTCTCCTTGTTCAAAATGTTTTCTCAGTTTCCCTTTTCACCTAATGTATAACCAGCTCATATGTCTTCCCTGTTTTATTTTTTATTGTTTTAAATTTTGTTGCATTATAATTATGTATAATACTGGGCATGTTAGTCAACGTTTTGTTATTGTATCCACAGTACACAACAAAAACAACTTAGAGGAAGAAAAGTTTATTTGGGCTCATGATTCAAGAGATTTAGTCCCTGATCAGCCATGTCCATTGCTCTGGGCCCATGGTGAGGCAGAACATTGTGTAGAAAGGTATGATAGAGGAACACACTCCACTCATGGCAGCCAGGATGCAGAGAGAGGAAGGGGAAGGGGCCACAGTGAAGATTCTAGGGCATGCCCCCAGGGACCCACCTCCTCTATTCATGCCCCACCTGCCTATAGTTAATACCTAGTTAGTCAACTCAGAGTAGGATGCACTGATTAGGTAACAGCTCTTATGAGTCAATCATGCCACTGCTGAACATTCCTGCATTAACACAGGAGCTTTTGGGTGACACCTCATGTCCAAATAATTTCTCCCTGTCCCCTAAAAGCTTATGTCCATCTCACAAAGCAAAAATTATTCAGTTTCTGTACCATAGGCTTGAAAGTGCCAGCATTTGCCCAGATATTCAAGTTTGGTCTTCTTGGAGACTCAAGACAAATCTTGACTGTGAGCCAATGTATAATACAACCCCTCTTCTTGGTACCAAATTCAAAATGAGTTACATATATCCAATATATAAAGGCACAGAGTACATGTTTCCATTCCAAAAGGGAGAAATAGAGACATAGACAGAAAGGATGGAACCAAAACAAGATGGAAACCCAGCCAGGTAAATACCGTATGAAAGACTCCAAGGTCTGCTACTAGTCTGCACAATAGCTGGTTGTCTGAAATGACAGCTGCAGTAGCTTCTAAATGCTCTTGCAGCTGAACGTGGTGAAACAAATTTCTAGCACAGCCCCTGTGCAAGCAGTGAAACCCCATGGTCTCTTCTCAAGGAATTTTCCTTTCTAAACCATTGAGCCTATGATGGGAGTGATCTTGAATAATCCTGAGATACCCTTGAGCTATCTCTCCCAATGCCTCTGTACAAAGTACATAGCATTTTTTTTAGTGGCTGTAATCTCTTTAACACCACATCTTCTTTGGCTCCAGTTTTACATGCATTTTTTTTTCTGATCAAACTGCAAGGTTTTTTTTTTTTTTTTTTTCAATCCTTAAGCTCTGCTTTCTGCTCCTGATTGTCACAGAAAACCTGGCTAAAAACTGCCAGCAAAATCCTTGCCACTGATTGAATGCTATGGTGCTTTGAAATTTCCTCTGCTGGATTAATTAGTCCATCATCTTTAAGTTCAGCCTCAGAGAATTTCTAAGGATGTGGACAAAATGTAGACATATTCTTTGCCAAAATATAACATGAGTGGCCTCTAATCCAATTGAATCCTCATTTCCTTAAGAAACTTCATTAGCATAGTCCTGGTTGTCTGTATTCCTATTAGCAATCTGGTCATCTGAGCCCCAACTAGAATAACCCATTAAGCTCCACTTATAATATTCTAAAACTTCTCCTGCCTGTGCATCTCCAAGTTTTTAAAATTCCCCCAACAAATCAACTCTAAAGAATTTTGAACCCCATAGTCAGGTTAGTCACAGCAACAACCCCTCTTTTTGGTACCAATTTCTCTGCTAGCCAATATTTCCTCGCTGTGACCAAGATACCTATCAACCAACTAAGGGGGAGAAATTTTTTTGGTTCATGATTCTAGAGGTTTAGTCTTTGGTCAGCCAAGTCCATTGCTCTAGGCCCATAGTGAGGCAGAACATCATGGTGGAAATGTGTGGTAGAAAATTGCTTTCTCTATTCATGGCAGCCCAGAAGCAGAGGAAGGTAGGGGAAGGGGCCACAAGGAATATGAATCTTTCCAAGGCAGGCAGCTAGTGATCTACCTCCTGCAGACGTGCCCCACCTAACTTTGTACATATATGGATATTGAATGTACCACAGTGAATCTAAATATCATGTACGTCCAAAAGATATTAATTTTTAAAAATATGGTAAATGCTAATAACATCAATGGAGGGAAGGGATCAGGGAATGGGGAAAGCAGGGGAAAGGACAGGAACTGGGGTCTGAAGTATTCCATGATTGTATTATTATATCAAAATGGATACTACTGACAAGTATAAGTAAAAAGAACAAAAAGTAATATCATACATCTCGTAAAACACAAAATATTTCTTCATTTATTCAAATGTTTTATTTAATAAATAAAGTGTAATTGTTAAATTTGTCATTGGTAAAAGAAATAGTCTTTTAAAATATTGTTTTTGTATACACTGTTACATACAGATGTATCCAAAACTCAGCTTATTAAGAAAGATTTCTATAATAATTTTGGGGTTAGTTTTCATATATTTGAACATTTTATATTTAAGGATAGCATATATGCAATGACATACACTGGGCATAAATAGATACAGTATGATTTTCACTAATTGAGCACCCCAAGAACCAAAACCATTATTATTATGTCAGAAGCCCCTTTGTACTCATTCAGGCATTAACTCTCAAGGTGGCCACCATCCTGAACTTTCCACATATTTAGACTGTAGGAATTAAATCATATTTCCTCTTTTGTCTGGCTTTATTTTTATGAGAATCTTCACACTGTTACAAATATTTGTGGATTATTTTCTTCATTAATATGCAGATTCCCATTGTGCAATAATTATGCTTTTTTTCTGAAATTATTGATCATGTCACTTCATCTATGTTGTAGTTTGGATCTAGTGATATCCCCTCAAAAGCTCAAATTTTGGAAGCATGGTCCCCACTTTAGCAAGATTCAGAAGTGGGACTTTGAGGCAATGATGAAATCAATAACCTCATTAGTGGATTGATCCATTTGATGGATTAATGATTTAAATGGATTACTGAGTGGTAACCGTAGGCAGGTGGCAGATGGTTTGAGAAAGTAGGTCACTGAGGACATGCCCTTGGAGACTATATTATCTCCATCATTCATCTCTTTTACTCTCTCTCTCTCTGCTTCCTAGTAGCAACCTACCTGAGAAGCTTTCCTCTGTCATGCCCTTCCACCATGTTGTTTTGCCTCGCCTTTAGCCCAAAGCAATGGAGTTGACTGAACAAGGACCAAGACCTCTTAAATTGTGAGTTCAAAATAAACTTTTCCTCCTATCAGTTGTTCTTATTAGATATTGTGGTCACAGTGTTGAAAAGCTGACTAACCTACAAGATGGGAGTGATAACAATACCAACTCACAGGATTTTAGTGAAGAGCAAATACACACACACACACACACACACACACTCACTCACTCACTCACTAACACAAATACATCATCTATTGATTGATCCATTTACTTAAATTAGCACTTAGGCACAGTATGTTTTAGCTAACAAACATATTTTCAAAATTTGTGTTCGTTATCGTACATGCATTCATTCATAAAACATTTATACAGCATTTTCCATGTATAAAATACTGTTTTAATTACTTGGATTCATCACTATAGAAAAGATACTAACATCCTGTCCCTTTTTAGATGAAATTTAATCTAGACACAAGTTAATGCCTTCATTTAGGCAGGAGATAGTGTGAATTGTGATCAATGCAGTAACAATAGACAAAATGTGAAGTGGCCAGGCTTTGGATATATGGCTAAGGCAGAGCTAGGATTTCCTGAAGAATTGTGAAGAATATGAAAGAGAAAGAGAAAATGCAAAATTGATTTCAGATTATCTGGCTTGAGAAACATAAAAGAGGTGTTTCTCAAATGAGGTGCTAAAATCTACCAAAGAAATAGCTGGGAGAAGGAAAATTAAGACTTCAATACTGGATATACATTTAAGATGCCTGTTACATCTCTAATTGGGATTTATGAATAGGTAGTTGTATATAAAATCTGGCAGGTTTGGAGGGAAGGTAAAAAAGAAAATTGTTATTGATATTTGAAAAGTATTTAAAACCCTGAGACTGAATGACATTCCTTCAGAAATTGGAGTATGAAAAATAGATTAAATCTTTGCTCTATCCTTTGAGAAGGGTGGGGAGAAACTCCAACTTGAGTAAAATGATATAAATGCACTCTACAAAGTCTTACCTGTTATCCAGATGCAGTGGTGCATGCCTATTATCCCAGCGACTTGTGAGGCTGAGGCAGGAGGATCATAAGTTCAAGACCAGCCTTAGCAACTTAGTGAGAACCTATCTCAAAATGAAAAAATAAAAAGGGCTGGGGATGTAGCTCAGTGGTAAAGTGCCCCTGGATTCAATCCCCAGTACTAAAAGAAAAAAAAAAACAAAAAGTTTCACCTGTTGCATATAGCTATTTAAATCTGGAGGGATACAAGAACAATGATTTGAACAATTAAGGTAAATAGGAATGCGGTGTTCAGGAAAGACCAAAATTTGAAATGCTCCTAAAGTAACCAACCATGGGTTTGCCATTTTTTTTTTATCTATCTTCTCTGACCTCGACTAAATAAAGTCTAAATCTGTAAGTGGACATTAGAGTGGAATGGAAGAAAGCACCAGGTGAAGCCCTTTCATTCACTCTAGCTTGACGAGCTTCAGTCTTCTGCTCCTCAGAGAGTGGGGGAAATATCCTGTATGATGTTCTCCTCTGTTGTCTCGTGCTCCACCTCCCTAGCATTCCTGTAATAATGGTGATGGCCATGACAGCAGTGACAAGGGCGTCATTTTTTTTCAGAAGGCAGGAGCTCTTTTCTCAAGGGGACAGCAGAGGTTTCTACGGCATTTAAATTTTTCTCCTCTCCTGCTGCTTGGCACAAACCCCAGTGCCTTGATCTTGGACTTTTTAGTTTCCAGACCAGTGAGAAATAAACCTATATTGTTTATAAATCTGTTTTATTTTTATAGCAGCCCAGGTTGACAATATCAATTATCTTAGAGATCATAGAGTCATAAAATCTCTTTGTCCTCAGAGAATGTATATTAAGTTAGATTATGATTTTCATCTTAAAATATTATCCTGTTAAATTACATTCTGTTATTTGTTTCTGAGGAATAATTTGCATCTAGACGACAATACATTTCATGATTAAATTCTATATTTATGTCCACTAATAAGCCGAATTTTACAAGTGTACTTTTTCTGCCATGATGTTCCCTAGTAAATTCAGTTGCCATGATTCTCAAAAGCATTTTATATATATTTAAGAACCCAACCAGGAGTAAAATAAAATTTGATTGTGAGTCGGATTTTATATTCTATTGGGATCTAAAATATCAGAGATGTTTTATAACATCCAGGCAGACTAGATTTATATTTGACATATATACATGTGACTCCCTGTAAAAATATAAAATGCACAGATTTTTATTAAGAGATAAATTTTAAAAATAAGCCTAAAGTTTACGTGCGTGGTAAAAGAAAGTGAACAAAACAAAATATAATTTATGCAGCTGTGCATGCTAATAGTGAGGGTCATCCCCAAACCCAAGTTCTACAGTATGAGGCCTGCTATTTCACAGAGTCAAGAGCCATTGAACATCAAGCAATAGAGGGGCACACAAGCAAGAGGGCAGTCACGTAGTACCAAGAATAGTACTTAGCTTTGTATCACTCACATGCTTAATTAACTGTTTAAGTTCTTTTACTCCAACCACTCAATTCATTTGTTTGATTTCTCTACTGATTTTCTCATTTTTTTTCCTCTTCCTTCCTTTCATTATCAGGAAGAAATGCCCCCAAAGCAAAGGAGTGTGGGCCAGCATTAGCACAACAAAGGGAGAACTGCAACCATTTTAATAAATGTTGAGATGAATTCAAGATAGTATGAAGAAAATAATCACACTCTCACAGATGTTCTAATAAACTGATCTATTCAGGTGTATTGATTTAGTCAACATATACTTGCTGGAAACATTTTCAAAACAGAAGTCACTTCCTAAACACAATGAGAAACTAAAGTAAATAAAACCTGGCCCTGCACTAGAAAAGCAAAGAATTTACTGGGGAAAATGATCTCCGTATTGATATAGTTACTGTGGAGCAGAAAACATGCCTAGAGTGAGTGTCACAAGTCGGTGAAGAGCAGGTCAAAGAGGAAGAAATGACTTTCAACATTGAGCTGAGTTTAATGAGTAGAATATAGAGCCAGGAGTCTATATAAGCAGATGATAAAATGGAATATAAAAAAGATATTGGGGATATTCAGTGAGTTTTCAAGAATTGGTATAGTTTATTAGGATAAAATTCACATAATATATTTTAAGAAATAATGGAAAATAGTTTAAAATTTTCTATGCCAGATTTAGAAAATCTACTTTCAATGGGCCAAAGGAAATCATGTATGCTCTTAAATAATATCCAAAATATTAAAACAAATAATAAGAGAGAGCAAGTATTACTGAAATATTGTTTAGAGTGAATTGAACAAAATGGATCTGAAACAGCAATGAAATTAAAATATACTAAACTGGTTCAGGAATGAGTCACTGGAAATCTGAACCAAAGAAAAATATTAAGGATGGAAAAATTCCAGTGGAAAAAAAGTACATAGAGTCTAGTGACAAGTTGAATGTCACAGGAAAAAAAGCTATAAAGAGAAATCAAAGATCCTTCTTTTATTTAGTGTCTGAATATAAGGATAAAGCTGTTATTAAGAAAGAGAAGAGGAGAAGAGACATTTGAGGAGGAAAAATTGTAATTTTAGATTTAGTAAGGCTCAATATCAAGGTAACCCTGGAATAATCAGGTGACAATGTCTAGAACAAAATTATATAATAAGTATTCAAACCTTAGAAAATTTCACTACAGAATTTTAGAAAACATGCATTTCAATTCATAGTACACATACAGAGCAAAGTTTTCATGTTTCTGCTTGTTCACAAAGTAGAGTTACACCATTCATATACATACTTAGGGTAATGATGTCCATCTCATCCTATCTTTCCTATCCCCATTCCTCATCCCTCCCCACCCACCACTTTATCCTATCTGAAGTTCCTTCATTCCTCCCATGCTTCCCCCAACCCCCATTATGGATCAGCATCCAGTATCAGAGAAAACATTTGGCCTTTAGTTTTTGGGGATTGACTTACTTCACTTAGCATAACATTCTCCAACTCCATCCATTTAACTGCAAATGCCATGATTTTATTCTCTTTTAATGCTGAGTAATGTTCTATTGTGTATATATACCACAGCTGCTTTATACTGAAGGGCATCTAAGTTGGTTCCACAGTTTAGCTATTGTGAATTGTGCTGTCATAAACATTGATGTGGCTGTGTCCCTGTTGTATGCTGTTTTTATGTCCTTGGGGTATAGACTAAGGAGTGAGATAGCTAAGTCAAATGGTGGTTTCATTCCAAGTTGTCCAAGGAATCTCCATACTGCTTTCCATATTGGCTGCTCCAATTTTAGTCCCACCAGCAATGGATGAGTGTCTCTTTTTCCCCACATGCTCGCCAACACTTGTTGTTGTTTGTATTCTTAATAGTTCCCATTCTGACTGAATGAGTTGAAATCTTAGAGTAGTTTTGATTTGCACTTCTCTAATTCCTAGAGGTATTGAACATCTTTCATATATTTGTTGATTGATTGTATGTCCTCTTCTGAGAAGTGTCTGTTCAGGTCCTTGGCCCATTCATTGATTGGGTTATTTGTTTTTTGGTGTTAAGGTTTTTGAGTTCTTTATATATCCTAGAGATTAGTGATCTATGTGATGTGTGTGTGGTAAAAATTTACTCCCAAAATGTAGGCTGTCTATTCACCTCACTGATTGTTTCTTTTGCTGAGAACAAGATTTTTAGTTTGAATCCATCCCATTTATTGATTCTTGATTTAATTTCTTGCACTATAGGAATCTTATTAAGGAAGTCAGAACCTAATCTGACATGATGAAGGTTTAGGCCTACTTTTTCTTCTATTAGGCACAGGGGCTCTGGTTTAATTTCTAGGTCCTTGATCCATTTTGAGTTGAGTTTTGTGCATGGTGAGAGATAGGGGATTAATTTCATTTTGTTGCATATGGATTTCTAGTTTTCTCAGCACCACTTGTTGAAGAAGCTATCTTTTCTCCAATGTATGTTTTTGGTGCCTTTGTCTAGTATGAGATAACTGTATTTATGTGGGTTTGTTCTGTGTCCTCTATTATGTACCATTGGTCTACAAGTCTATTTTGGTGCAAATACATGCTGTTTTTGTTATTATTGCTCTGTAGTATAGTTTAAGGTCTGGTATAGTGAATGAAACCACCTACTTTACTCTTCTTGCTAAGAATTGCTTTGGCTACTCTATGTCTCTTATTTTTCCAGATGGATTTCATGACTTGTTTTCCTATTTCTATGAGGAATGTCATTGGTATTTTGATTGGGATTGCATTAAATTTGTATAGTGCTTTTGGTAGTATGGTCATTTTGATAATATTAATTCTGCTTATCCAAGAGCAAGGTAGATTTTTTCATCTTCTAAGGTCTTCTTTGACTTCTTTCTTTAGGGTTCTGTAATTTTCATTATATAGATCTTTCACCTCTTTTGTTAAGTTGATTCCCAAGTTTTGTTTTTTTTTTTTTTTTGAGGCTATTGTAAATGAGATAATTTTCCTCTTCTCCCTTTCAGAGGATTTATCACTGATAAACAAAACTACTCTAAGATTTCATCTCGCTCCAATCAGAATGACAGTTATTATGAAGACAAACAACAATAAGTGTTGGCGAGGATGTGGGGAAAATGTACAATCATACACTGTTGGTGGGACTGCAAATTGGTGCAGCCAATATGGAAAGTGGTATAGAGATTCCTTAGAAAATTGGCAATGGAACCACCATTTGACCCAGCTGTTCCTCTCCTCAGTCTATACCCAAAGGACTTAAAAACAGTATACTACAGGGGCACAGCCACACCAATGTTTATAGCAGAACAATTCACAATAGCCAAACTGTGGAACCAACCTAGATGCCCTTCAATAGATTAATGGATGAAAAAAATGTGGCATATATACACAATGGAATATTACTCAGCAATAAAAGAGAATAAAATCATGGCATTTGCAGGTACATGGATGGAGTTAGAGAAGATAATGCCAAGTGAAGTTAGCCAATCCCCCCACCCATCACCCCCCAAAAAATTTCAAATATAAGGAGACTAATTCATAGTGGGGTAGGGAGCAGGCGCATGGGAGGAATAGACAAACTCTAGATAGAACAAGCAATGAAAAGGGAAGTGAGGGGCATGGGATTAGAAATGATGGTGGAATGTGATGGGCATTATTATCCAAAGTACATGTATGAAGACATAAATTGGTGTGAATATACTTTGTATACAACCAGAGAGATGAAAAATTGTGCTCTATATGTGTACTAAGAATTGTAATGCATTCTGTTATCATATATAAATTTTAAAAAATTAATTAAAAATATCTATCCAGATAATGCTATGTTTTTAAATAATTTATTTTGTTAATATGTTATATCACATTTATAGATTTGCATTATTGGGTCATCTTTATATACATGCATTAAATAGTAGTTGATTACAGTGAGTTATCATTTTAACATGTGATTAGATCTGTTTTGCTAAGTATTTTGTTGAGTTTTGCATCTATATTCATCATGAATATTGGCCTATAATTTTCTTTTCTTGTGGGTTCATGTGTGGCTTTGGTATCAAGTTATTATGGAGTCCTGAAAGTCCCTCTTCTTCAATTTTTCAGAAGAGTTTGAGCAAGATTGATATTAATTCTTCTTTACATACTTGTTAGAATTCAGCAGTGAAACCAACAGGTAGGTCCTGGTCTTTTGTTTGGTGGTGATTTTTATTATCGATACAATTTCTTTACTTGTAGTTGGTATATTTAGATTTTTTTATTTATAACTTGGTTTTTGTAGGTTGCACGTGTAAGTTGTAGTTTTTAATTAATTAATTAATTTTTTATTATTTCTTACATACATCACAATAGAGGAGTGCATTATATTCATAATTTTTTTGCATTGCAATTCTTAATACACCTTTATACCTCAATTTATCAAACCTCTGTTTGTATATAAGGTATGTTGACACCAAATTCACATCTTCATACATGAATTTTGTATAATGATGATAATCTCCTTCCACTATCCTTGCTATTCCCATTCTCACTGTAGTTTTTATATTCAACTTTCTGGTTCTCAAGTTGTCTCCCATGTTTCTTCATATTTCTGTGTAAGCAATTTTAATGTCTTCTTTTCATTTCTAAATTTATTTGAGCTGTCTCTTTTTTTAAGTTACTGTAACTAAGGTCAATTTTGGTTATTGTTCCAAATTTGGTTGTAATTTTGTCAATGTTTTCTATTATTTTCCAACTATCTCATTTGTTTCTGCTTGGATCTTATTTCCTTGCATGTACTAACTTTGGGACTAGTTTATTCTTTTCTAATTCTTTGAAGTATATTAGGTTGTTTACTTGAAATATTTTTTATTTAAATCATTTTTGATTCAGAAATTTATTATTATGAACTTCCCTCTTAGAACATTTTTTTGTTGCATTCTGTAAATTTTGGAATGATGTGTGTTCATTTTGTTCAATTCAAGATATTCTTATAGTTTTCTTTTACTTCCTACTTTGACCCATTGGTTACCCAAAACATTTAATTTAACCTCCACATATTTGTGAATTTTCTAAAATTCCCATTACTAATTTCTAATTTCATATAACTGTGGTTGGAAAAGGTATTTGATATAATTTCAATCTCTGTAAATTTGTTAAGACTTGTTATTTGACATAAGATAAGATATATCCTTGAATATGTATCAAGAATACTTGAAAATAATGTGTATTCTGTGGCAGTTAGATAGGATGTAATTTTAGCTCCATTGACTCTACAGTGTAGTTCTAGTCCAATGATTCCTTATTGATTTTCTCTATGGATGATCTGTCTATTGTTGAAAGTGATATTTTGTATTTTATTTAGAGACAGGGTCTCACTGAGTTGCCACGTGCCTCACTTTTGCTGAGGCTAGCTTTGAACTTGTGATCCTCCTGCTTCATCCTCTAGAGCTGCTGGAATTACAGGCATGTGCCACCGTATCTGGCAGGACATTATTTTTAAATCTATTTTTTAGTTGTAAGTGGACACAATACCTTTATTTTATCTATTTCTTTTTATGAGGTGCTGAAGATAAAGTTCACTGCAATATAGTAGATATAGATACACTGCAATATAGTAATTGAAGTTCCCTACAATTACTATATTGCAGTGTATCTCTTCCTTCATGTCTTTTAATATTTGCTTTACATATTTTGGTGCTCCAATGTTGAGTATTGTTATAGTTTCAATCATTTTGTTCTTTGATTAATTGACCCCTTTAAAATTAAGTAATAACAACCTAAGTCACTTTTTTGTAATTTTTGACTTACATATATTTTATCTAATACCTACTGGCCTACTGGCTCTATATTCCATTTACATGGTATATTTATTTAGCTCTTAATTTTCGATCTATGTATTCCTTTAAAGATATAATGAGTCTTTTAAAATAAGTATATAGATGACTCATATTTTTTAAATCCATTACAGTCTTATATATTGATTAGAAAATTTAATCTAATTACATTCAAGGTTTTTATTAATAGATATAGACTTACTGAAGACAAATAAAATTATCTTAAGTAGGACTGTTTGTAGCTCAGTGGTAGAGTGCTTGCCTGGCACATGTGAGGCACAGGGTTCTATCTTCAGCACCTCATAAAAAGAAATAGATAAAAATAAAGGTATTGTGTCCGCTTACAACTAAAAAATAGATTTAAAAATAATGTCCTGCCAGATACGGTGGCACATGCCTGTAATTCCAGCAGCTCTAGAGGATGAAGCAGGAGGATCACAAGTTCAAAGCTAGCCTCAGCAAAAGTGAGGCACGTGGCAACTCAGTGAGACCCTGTCTCTAAATAAAATACAAAATAGCGCTAGGAATGTGGCTCAGTGATTAAGTGCCCTGAGTTCAATCCCCTGGGATATGAAGGGAGAGATAGACTGCAATATAATAACTGTAGGAGACTTCAATATCACTTTCAACAATAGACAGATCATCCATAGAGAAAAATCAATAAAGAAGCATGGACTAGAACTACACCATGAACTAAACGAACCTAAAAGTACATCCTATCTAACTGCCACCAGATACACAATGTTTATATATCAGTGTTTATATATTCTTGATATATAACCCAGGATATAGCTTATCTTAGGTCACACAACAAGTCTTAACAATTTACAGAGATTGAAATTATATCAAATACCTTTTCCAACCACAGTGACACGAAATTAGAAATCAGTAACAAGAGTTTTAGAAAATTCACATATTTTATTTACTAATTTTATAGCATTAGAATAATCTAAATTTAACTTTGTAGCTATTTTTACCAGTGAATTTTATGTTTTTAGATGTTTCCTTTTTACTAATTAACATGCTTTAACTACAGCTTGAGGAACTCCCTATACCTTTTCTTACAAGGCAGGTGTAGTGGTAATGAACAGCCTTATCTTTTATGTCTCTGGAAAAGTATCTATCTCTCTTTTATTTATTTTTTAACATTTTTTTTTTGTAGTTGTAGATGGACAACCTGTCTTTATTTTATTTGTCTATTTTTATGTGGTGCCAAGAATCGAACCCTCACACATGCAAGATGAATGCTCTGCCACTAAGTTACAGCCCTGGCTCTCTCTTTTACTTTTGAAGGACATTGCTAAGCAAGATATTCTTGACTAAACTTTTACTCTTTTAGCATTTTGAATGTATCATTCCATTCTCTCGTGCTGGTAAAATTTTGACGAATAATTCTGTTGACAGCCACGTTGAAATTCTCTTCTAAGTGCTATATTTTTTTTTCTGCCTACTGCTTTCAGGATCCTTCTTTGACCTTAATTTTTGACTGTTTGACTGTAATATGTCTTGGTGTATTATGGTCTGGACTTCATTTTATTGAGATCTTTGACCTCCGTGTTTCTGAATATGTATCTTTCCCCAGATTGGGAAGTTTTCAGCAATTATTTCTTGTAGCAGCTTTTCTGTGCCTTTTTCTTTCTTCTAATATGACAAAATTAGATCTGATGATGTTCTCCCATAGATCCGAGGCGGTCTTCATTACTTTCCATTGTTTTGTTTGTTGGTTTGTTTTCAAGCCTGTACGTTATTTGAAAAAATAACATCTTTAAATTCATAGATTATTTCTTCCGCTTGATCATTCTACTGTTAATATTCACTATTAGATTTTTCATTTCACTTACAGTATTCCTCAGCTAGAGAATTTCTTTTTATATCACTTCAATCTCTATTAAAACTCTTACTTTGTCCGTTTATGATCTTCCCAATTTCATTTACTTCTTTCTCTGTATTTACTTGAATTTATTGAGCTCCTTTAAAAATTATTGTGATTTCTTTTTTCAGGGAGTTTGTAATCTCTATTTCTTTGGGGTCCACTACTGGGAACTTATAGTGTTGTTTTAGTGACGATGTATCTCCTTGTTTTGTTTTTTTTTTTTTTTCCTTCATGTTTCTGGTGGTCTTGTGTTGATGTTTGCTATGCCTTTAGACTTTATGGGCTTGTCTTGGTGTGGAGAGACAATGCTACATGTGAATGTGAATGCACTGGCTTGAGAGAAAGCCACATTTCCAGCCCTATGGAGAGTGCAGCAGCATTATCTTTATGTAGGGCTGTTAAGGCTATGCTTAATAAAAAGCTCAGATATCATCTGCAGCCACTGCTGTCAAGGTGCACAGCAGTGGTTAGGGCTATTGGAGTTTTCCAAGGCAATGGATTCTAGAGTCCTCCCAATGGTTTTCTTCACTGAGGACACAATCACTTCAGGTATCCCTCTTGACACTGGTTCTGGCTGAAAGACCTGCTTACAATGGCAGTAGTGTAAGTGATGGATGATTGGCACTAAAAACTAGCCACAGAACTTGTAAAGGAACACCTGTGGAGGAATACCTGTGAGGAGGCGTGAAAAGAACAGACACAGACACAAAAGTATAAGCAGACAGACAGGATGGAGCGGGGAGAGGCATGAAGTGAAGTGGTGAAGAAGAAGTTCAGAAGTGAAGTGTCCGCTCCTCCCTGCCTGAGAGTTTATTAACTCAAAGAACACATACCTCTCGTTACCATGACTACATTCTAATTAGTATTTCTTTAACCCAAGAGCTAGCTAACTGAGATAAGGTCCAGGTTAATACAAACACAGAGCCCCTTCTCTCCAGGGACATTGCTAAAGAAACCAGATAATGCCTGAGTAGTTGTCTTATTATCTCAGAGGGAGGAGGCTGGGTATTCCAGTCCTGGGAATCAGGGTGCCTGTCAGCCCCCAGCCCCACTCCCCAGGAGTTTGCTTCCTGGAGGGAACACTTCACTGTCTGTTTCCACAGTCAGAATACCTATGGGAACTGATGCCTGATGCATGGCTATATGTTCAAGCCCTTTGTCTTTGAGATATGGATTGTTAATGGCAGCAGTTCCTGGGGCAGAAGGCATCCCTGCTGCTGTATTGTAATGAGGCTTGTGAAGTAGCCAGGGACAGGAGCATATGTATATAGAGAGCTATAGTGACCTCAGGATTGAGTGTGTGGCTGAGTTATCTATAATAATTGATATCCAGAGCACAAGTACTGACAGAGAGACCTGAGGTACATAGCCAAGAGTTTGATACAGCTTGCTCCAGCAATGGCTCTGTTGTTTGAGGCATGGGCAGCAGCAATGGAGACACAGAGCCAGAGTCTGAAGTGTGGGCACTCACAGAGCAGTTGAGGCTCAAGGGTCAGGTGAACATGTGAGACTGGCAGACACATTGACTCAAATCTCAAAGCAGTACAACAGTGATTGCTTCTCAAGTGGGTTGAATATGCAGCCCTCTCTCACTGGGTTCCTACAGGAATGACAAAAGATGACAAGTGGTAAAAGATGCCAGTGTTCTATGTGGAATAGGCATTTGGGGCCATGTTGGTTCCTACTGCATGGCTCATGCTCACAGCCTCCACCTTTCTTCTTTGTTGTTAGCCAGCTCCAGCCATCTCAGGTACAATAATATGTATCACCATCGATCCTTTGTGTATAGATTCTCTCTCTCTCTCTCTTTCTCCATTGATGCATATTCTTAAATGGGTTATTGAGCCCTCCCAGAACTACTTTAATTGATGGATATGTGTCTATATTCGTTTTTCAGTGGAGGATAAAAGCTGCTATCTCGTGTGTGTACATCACTGTCCTGAAAAAATAATTATTAATAATTGTAAGTAAAGCCATGTTATAGACAACAAAAGTATAGCCCTCTACCTATTGAAAATGACATTGTCACACTTTTGTGTTGTGTGGCTTTACTTTCTGTGATTTCTATTACCAGGGTCAACCATGGCCCAAAACTAGTAAGTTGAGAATTTCAGAAATGACCATATGGAGTATGTATGTATTTTTTTTTTGTGTGTGTGTGTGTACACTAGGGGCTGAACACAGGGTACCTCATACAAACTAGATAGGAACTTTACCACTTAGCCACATCCTTAGCCCTCAACCCATGTGTTTTAAATTGTGCACTCCTTTGAGAAGAATTATGAAATCTTATGTAATTCCCATTAATGTCTCCATGCTGAATGTCAGTAGCCATCTCATTTATCAAATTCACAGTCACAGTGTTTTAGAGCTTATGTTCAACCAACCCTTATTTTACTCAATGATACACCCAAAGTGCAAGAGTAGTGATACTGGCAATCCATGTATGCCAAAGAGAAGCCATAAGGTGCTTCCTTTAGGTGAAGAGATAAACGTTCTTGACTTTAAAAAAGATCAAAAAATCATATCTGAGGTTGACTAGAGCTGTGCTAAGAATGCATTTTCTATTTGTGAAATCATAAAGTAGAAAAATAAATTACTGATTTTGCTATGGCATACCAAATTACAAAGGTTATGCCAACTGTGCATGTTAAGTGTTAAGACTGGAAAGACATTGCATATGGAGGTAGAAGCATGGACTGAAAATGTGTCCCCACTGTCAACAGTGTGTTACGCCACAAAGCATTGGGCCTACAGAGGGATTTTCACGTTGTGTTTCAGGAATTTACTGAGGGTGTGTTTAATTTGTGCCCCATTATAAAGGGGAACTACTACAATGTTCAGCCTGAATCTTTTGTGTGGTTGTATTTTTCAATAGAGCAGAGAGTAGACCTGTAGAAGGGTTTGATTAGTACTTCTTTATATTTCACCCCCGGTAGACAGAAATTGGTGCAACAACCAAGTTATTTACACAGTGAATGTTTCGACAGCAGTAAGCTACAGGGCATTTTAATGAAAATGCAGAAGAAGTAATACAATGTACCATGAAAATCTGGGGGCATTTTATTCAACATAGTACAGGTTCATGTTTAAATAGATATAAATTATAGACTCACATAATCAGATAAAAGTAATAGGAAGACACTAAATAGTAGACCATCACTTTTATTAAATATTACCTAAGGTTATGCTCATTACAGAGTAGTTGTTCAATAAATAATGATTAAGTACCTGTCATTTAAAAGTATTCATAAAGCAGGTGAATGAAAATTGTAAAGAAAGTGTTTTCTATTGAGCTACTGAGATTTGTGAAGGTCGCCTTACCTGTCAGAGTACAATTAATCAGAGGATAATTCAGTTATTACATGTGGTGTCCTTGTGTTCATAGTATATTTCATTATTACTGACCCCAATGAGAAAACAGTTTAAATATTATTTGTGTATGTGTGAAGAAAGGAGAGAATAGCTTTTTATAATGTGGAAATATAGACCAGTCTTTCATGTTTGGCACACTGACTCTGTAAAGCATTATATTACATATATGAAATGAGAAATTTTGGAAAATATGTGATTCATTTCTAAAGCATTTTTATTTAGAAGTCTACATAAATATTTAATCTAATTGAATGTACACTTTAGGGGAGCTAATAGTATGATATTAGTATAATCTAGGACCAGATTTTCTAGACTAATTACCTAATTTCCACATGTAGCGGCATTTTCCTCTGTAGCCGAGATCTTGTGAGGATTAACAGTTAATACACAAGTCATGACAGATACAGTGTAGAGCCCAAGTTAGTGCTGTCCATGGTCCCTGCTACTCTCACTAGTCTCAGCACCACCCTAGGCAACACCCTGAGCATATGAGCACAAAGCCATGATGTAATAAGCAGAATGAGTATACACTCTAACGTTTCCATCACCCCTTTTTTAAAAACATTGATTTGAAGATTTTATGTATATGAGTATTTTCCTAGGTGGAGCTACATGACACACATGCATACACACAATAAAAGATTTCTTTAGAGATTTAGAGTAAATATTTACACAAATTAAAAAATACAAGTAAATATACATTAATGAAATCAAAGTTTTGAAGCAACAGACAGTGTGGATACAGAAATGTTCATGGAGGTGGAAGAGCAGTGCTTGACTTTGAGAGAACATTCTTGGCAGAAGCAGTCTTCCTTGACCATCCACAGAGAGGGTTGGGGAAGCCTCTGGGTATAGGGAGGAGTAAAGCACAAAGGACAGGGTGAGGGGAGGCTGAAAGCAACTTGTAGATCATCACTGCTTAACCTGGGGATGGATTCCCACACGTCCTGCCTCCTGCTCCTTCACACCATCCAGACCACATAGGTAAGAACTTCGTGTTTCTAAGCAGAAAATATCAGAGGGAAAATGCCCTTATGCAGGATTGGCTGAAGCACTGAGTTTCAGTTGCAGAGAGTTGTCATGAACACAAGCCAATTATAGCCAGATGCAGAAGTGAACACATCCTAGACTGACCCTCAAAATTTGATATGAAATGCAAATTGACCTCTTACAATTGCATTCAATTCAAAAAATTGATGAATAAAGATGGTAACAGAATAATCAATAAGTGAGGTACAAGCTTGTTTGCTTCTGTGGTTGTTAAAGGAAAGTGAGGCTGGACAGGCTGAAAGGGAAGAACTTGGACACCTGTGACCTTTCTGATTTGAACCTGTGCACTTGATATTGACAACCCTTCTATTCACAATGTAGAGAGGTGGGGATAGAATTGATCTGAGTTCTTTAAATAAATGCAATTGTAAGATAGGTCAATTTGCATTTCACATCAAATTTTGAGGGTTGTTCTAGAATGTGTTCACTTCTGCATCTAGCTATATTTGGCTTGTGTTCATACATTTCTCCTAATGTTTTTTAAAAAGCTTATAGATTTTTTTTATTTAATCCGAACAATTGCTTTTTAACATCTCAATAAGTTCATGATAACTGCAATGCTGATTTCCACTGAAGGCAGGAATTGATTCTTCTGCAAGTAGGCATAAAGAAAATGGAAGATCATTTTTTCATTTATGTAATTAACTCTGTACCATTACATCATCTTGAATTCAAATAAGAGTCTAGTCTTTTTATTTCTTTGTTTTCTTCACTCCTTCTCTCCTGAAAAACTGAATACAAGTTTTGTAAGGTCAGAAGGAGGCATAGATTTTCCTTATTTCCAGAATAAACAGGTCATGGTTTGAAGAGCCAGAGATTTGACATATCTAGTTCAGAGTAAACATCATGTCACACCACTTTATACCTTATTCCTTGGCTCATTGTTTACACAAAACATTAGGAGTTTCCCTGTTAGCAAGACAGTTTTGCTACATTATTGAAAACTTTTGGGACATCACATTTTGAGAGGAATGCCTGCACTACTGTGCTTTACATATATTTATTTTGTTAGATTTATTTTCTTTCATTTCTCTTTTCTATTTTTTTCCCACCAGGTACTCTATTTTAATAAAATTTAATGATTCATGAAGAAAATCTAAAGTAAATCTATTATATAGATAAAATAGAAAATACAAGGTGTCCATCCATTGACATGTATAAAATGATGAAGTTTCAGATGAAAAATATTTTTAAAAAATTTTAGCAATATATGTAAACATATGTAATATCTTTACACATGTTCTTCAATGAATATATGTAAAGAGAAACTACTAGCATTCTTTGCAAGTCTGCTGATTCATATATTTAAATGTGTGCTCTATCCAAGACAGAAGATTATCCCAGTTTTTATAGCTATACTGAGTACAGTCTTAATTATTAAACCCTACTTATTCCAACAGACCTCAATTTATTCGACAAATTTGTTGATCATTAGTTTTATGGTAACTGAATATTTATTTATTTATTTATTAGGAAAAAATATCTTATTTTTGTAGTGATTTCTCCCCCCCACTATAAGCAGTGTTTTTTTAGCTCTTATTTTTAACCATAAATGTATTTCAACCCATTGTCCCCTCTTACAAAATTTATTTATTTATCCATTAATTTTATTTTTTTTAACTGCTAATGTCTTGTCCCTAAAGGACTGAACATAAAAGAACATTCAGGAACTATATGACAGTATCCAAAGAGTAATTTATGTGTAGTGGAAATGCTAGCGGAAAAGAACAACTGACATAATGTTGGCCAAGTCTGAGCCAAAATGAATGAAAGAAACTAATTCCCAGATCAGGACACTCAAAAAACCCACAACTATAGTAAATGACAAACACACACACACACACACACACACACACACACACACGTAGGAACTCTATATTCAAACTAGAGAAAGACAAATAAAAAATCTGAAAGGAAACTGCCACATGAGTTACTCTGAATTTTAGAGAAAAAGTCAGATGATGTTACAATGAACTTAACCTCCAAATGATGCAAACAAAAAGTAGAGTCCAACCTTCAAAGAACTGAGAGAAAAACAAAATCCTGCTAACAGAATTCCACATCAAAAATTCTTCTGAAAAAATGTAGGAGAAATTATGTCATTCTTAAACCAAAACCAAGGGAATTTACTGAAAACAAACCTACTATGTAAGAAATATGAAAAGGTTTTCAGGTAGAAAGAAAGGGATATAAGTTTGAATCTTAGATCTATATTTAAAATGAAAAAGTATCAAAGAAATAATTCAAAGTAAAATAAAATCTTGTATTTTTCTTTCTCTTGAATACTAGATATTTGTTCAGAACAATTATAGCAATATAATGAATGATTATAGAATATGGATAAGTAAGGTAATGAAAGAAATATGAGACAGAAGGGAGGATATTTAACATTGCTATAAGGCACCTATGCAATATGTAAAATAAAGTGAAAGCATACTACTTTATTAAATAATATATATTGCAAAATATTTTAATGACTAAAAAAATCTATAAATTGAAGTTTAAATGATACCAAATAAAATTGAATCATAAAATTCTAAATTAAAACAAGACAAGGTTAAGAAGAGGTAGAATAAGTAACAAATACATTGACACTTAAGAAAATGTTTATTTACTAAATTAGGTGAAGTAAGAGATTAACAATAACTAATAATAAAATAGAACAATTATAACAATGTACCCCAAAGATATTAGTTGAATTTAGTGCTTCTCTCTCTGTTTATAACTGTTTCCCTCCCCCCCCCCTCAAAATATCATAATAAGTCCTTATCAAAATAAGAACTAACTAACCAAAAGCAGGTACTACCATAACAATTATTCTGGCAACCAGGATGGCTACTAGAAGACTATCATGCAGGTAGCATATTCAGTGTGGTTATGCTGGACCAAGGGATTTCACATCTTAGGAGGGACAGAGCAGGAAGGTGAGATATCTCATCACACTGCTTAGAATACAGAGCAATTTGAAATTTATATTTATTCCTGGAATATTTCACTTAATAATTTCAATCTTTAGTTGACTGTAGGTAACTGAAACCATAGAAAGTTAAGTTTCTTTTAAGGGTGAACTCCTGTACGAAATATATATAGTGTTACATTAAATTTTCCGTATTATAGACACATGCCTATAATCCCAGCAACTGAGGCAGGAGAATCACAAGTTTGTGGTCAGGCTCAGCAACTTAGTGAGACCCTTATCAAACTTAGCAAGACCTTGTCTAAAAATAAAAAATAATAAAGGACTGAGGATATAACTCAGTAGTATATGGCCCCTGGATTCAATACTTAGTACCAAAAATAAATAAATGAAATAAGATAAACATTTGGACAAAAGCTGCTTCCTAAGTAGCAAACTGAAACCTAGGAAACCACAACCTAAATCAACATATAAACAATCAGCAACCTAATTTAAGGGTATATTCTTATAACAACTGAGTCCCAGATACCACAACAGTTAAGATCCAACCAATCTCAAGTTGATGACTCCTGAGAATACATTCATATAAGGCAAATACCTCATCATAACATGCCCAAATAACACAAATACCATCTGTAACCAATCCAGTTATTTATGTATAACACTTTCTTTTTCTGTCCATCCCTGTTGCTAGGTGACAATTTTTGAACCTCTTCTGGTTCTGAGTGGTGCTCAATATATAAATCATTCTTTAAAAAAAAATATTTATGTACATTTTAGTTGTAGATGAACACACAGTATCTTTATTTATTTTTATATGATGCTTGAGGATCAAACCCAGTGCCTCACACATGCAAGGCAAGTGCTTTACCATTGAGCTATAACCCCAGCTCGATAAATCATTCTTTTTTCAAATAAAATTGGCTAAATTTAAGTTGTCTAAAGATTTTATTTTACCAAGAATAATAATGTGCAGACGGAAAACAACAGCTGCTGCCAATGTCAAATCTGACACTGACATAAACAACTCTCCAACAGTTCCCTCAGGGTTCTAGTCCCCATCTCACTCAAGAAGGGGAAACCAAAAGGAGGGGATGACAACAGAAGAAACGGTCCTTGTCTTCATGAACTTGAGACAACAAATTAAACACACACACACACACACACACACACACACACACACACTATTAGCTGTGCTTCTGCTAAGAAAACACAAAGAGATTAATCCAATTAAAAATAAACCACTAGGATTTCCTAAAATGTAATGCAGGAATATGTTAGGAATTACCTTTACTCATGGTATTTATTACTATTACTCATGCTAATATTTATGATCTTAAAATATAATAGACATCTGGGGTTTTCTTTCATATACCATAATATTTCTGACATATACCATAATATTTCTACTGAAGGAACTCTAAGAATCAATTCATGGAAAATTTAATTAGGATTTATTTAGTTTTTTTTTTCTGAAACTGTAAATTTTTGGTATCAGTTTTTAGGTAAGGTTTGAACATTTTGCTCTTCTCTGACACTGGATGGTTTCTCCTTTATGCTACACCTTTTTTTGTGAAGCTGAAGTTTTCCTTTTTATTGATGGGGAAACTTTAACATTTTGTTCCTTTTTCATGGATGTAGTTTGACTCTTTTCAAAAGAGTAGCTTCAACCTTTTGACCCTTTTTGCTAGGTGTAGCTTCAACCTTTTGATCCTCTTTCTGAGATATAGGTTTAAAAGTGTTCATTGCTTTTTCTTGTTGGTTATGAAGCACACTCAAAAATGAAATCAAAATAGTGGAGAACACAAGAAAACTAACTAATCAAATGACTGTGAACAGGAATATCAGCACTGCTTCAATCTCAGGGGGTGGGCCAGTCTCAACACTATGTCCACTGCCTTTCTTCAGGCATTTGGGTGGGGACCCCTGGAGTTGCAGATCCCTCTCAGATTGCAGGCAGAGGGTGAACACACTTCTTATGGTGACATATATGGTCTTCACCACACACTGTACCATTTTTCACTTCACCAATGTCAATCATAACCATCCCCAAATGGTAGTCAGTACTCCAGCAATTGCTACCATTGACTTGAGTCCAGTGCACAGTGTTATGGTCTTTCAAAGAGGGAATTTGTGTCACGTTCTCACACAGAACTCGTCCACACAAGATATCTGAGATACTTCCTGGTATATAGCCTGTGTCTTCCATACCACAGTGACCAAAACAGTCACCTCGGTGTTAACTTCCTTGTAACAAATCTGATTTGCAGTCTTGGCTTCTTTGCCAAAAATTTCCGTACACTGATCATCATGACTGTTGCATCGCTTTTCATAGCAGAAGCTATCGTTCCTGCAAGGGATCCCATCCTCCACATACACATCATCTGGACACTTAGACGAAGTGCCATCGCACCACTCTAGCAGATCCAGTCATTTTCCTGTGCTCTGCACACTGTGCCTGATGGCCTGAACTTGCAGTCTTTGCAACAAAGCCACAAAGCACAATCAACCCTAGGTTTCAGAGTGAAGTCTTGCAAAATACATAAATCATTTGTACACGATTTTATGAAGCCACAATCACACTGCTCTTCTTCTTCAACCACACTGTTGCCACAGTGCTTCATTGTGATCATGTGCTCTGGATTTGGTGTATTTCTTAAGCAACTTCTTTTGGTAGTGGCATCTCAAAGTTGAGTTGGCATCTCAACTGCAGTTGCTGAATACCTCCAAGGTGCTTAATGCGCCGTTCATTATGCATACTTTTCTCCCACATGTACAAGTTATATAATTATCATTTATCATCTCCAATATATGACCAATCTCATGTGCCAAACTTGCTCTAAAATAAAATAGACTTTCATCCATTAAGCACCCCAATCCACAATTATAATCCATCATATATACTCCAAAATGATACGTTGCAAAAGGGACTCTCAAACAAAATTGTTGTTTTATGATAATCTGTGCAGCATCATGAGGCACATGAGAATTAAAGTTAGTTTTCTTCCAATTGCAAATTTTTCTCATTATTGTATTTGCATTATCTGCTCCAAAATAGTTTCCCTCATTTCAGACCTCAAGTCTAATGAGAACCACATCAAGATCCATTGAATTATGAAAGGAATCTACTAAATTGACACTGATGATTATTTCCATCTGTTTATTTGTGACATTGCTTCCCGCTATAAATGAATCACCCATGATCTACCACAATTGCCAGTTCAAGAAACCAATGGTGGATATAACAGTCCAAATAGGAACTTTGCATCAGAAGGTTACTCACATTCTCTGAAAACTTCAATTACTATGCTATTTCTTCTTCTGTCAATCCACATCTGGGTAGGGATTGTGTCTCCTCTTTATCAATCTTACATACCAAATGTTCAAATGTGGCAGAAAGTGTTTTGGGCTTGATATCATAAGCAATGCCATTCATCTGTAGCATTCCTTGGAAGCCTCCCAAACCAAGAACCAAGAGCAACTAGAGATTCTGAGTCCATTTCCATAAAGCCATGATACATATTTGGAAGTTCCACTGACATCTATACCAAGGTAAGCTCCTCTCCAGGCACCCCACATCTGTTTGAGGTGCATCTTTCTGTCTCTTTCTTTCTGGAGGATGATAGTGGGTACCTGTCGGCTACTTAAATGCAGCTAGTGCAGTCTCTACTCCTCAAGACTAGGGTGAAAGGTTTCTCAGCCTAGGCAGTTCTCAATCACCTGTTCTGTGCATTTGTGCAGATCAGGCATGTTGGGTCCTGCCAAAGCTGCTTCTTACTTTTCTGTCCAGGCCCAGAGAGCAATTGGCATAAATGCACAGTGTCTCTGGTCCCAGTCTACCTCAGTAGCATGAAGATGGGTAAAAGGACTGGAAAAACTGTGGAATTCTGGTCAGGCCACTCTCAAATGAAATCCAAAGGTTCTTTCTTCAGATCCTGCTCCCAACTGCCCTAATGGGTATCCAGGGTGACTGGTTGATAGCCTTACTGAGGGAAAAGGCAATAACAACTTGCTTCCTGTTTGGGCCTCACAACACCTTCTTATCCCCCTCCCCCAACTCATTTCTCCAGAGTGCTTCCCTTGCCTTAGAAATGAGACGTTAGCAATTCAGACTATAGGGATGAAATAAAGACAAGGGATGATTAATAAATATATCTAGGTTCCCTTTGTTGGCATAGTTAGTCTTTACAAGCCAGTTTAAAATCTCCCATTACTTATGATGTGACACTACATCTTGTAAAACCAGAGAAATTCAAAGTTGTGCTGCAGTTGTGTACAATGAATCAAAATGCATTCTGTCATATATACCTAATTAAAATAAATATAAGTTAATTTAAAAAAATCCCCTTACTGTTCCTGTGCTCAACATATGGAAGAGAAAAAACAAAAGACAAACAAACAAATAAACAAACAAAAACAAAGCTGCAAGAGGGAGGAGTTCTATTTAACCAACCCCTCCCATAAACTCTTCCAGAAAAGGGTGTTTGTTTTGTGCCTAACAACAAATAGATGCTCCCCTTACCCTCCAGAAAGTCATTTACTGTACTGGACAACAAATAGGCACAAAGGTGAAGACATATAGAATTACTTTCTTTATTCATGGGTTTTTCCCCATCAAGAGTTAAAGTGGCAAGAAGGAAAGCAGTAGTAATGTCCTTAAGTCTGAATCCTCCGAGAGTCTCAAGCATAGGGCAAACTGGGACCATAGCACTTTGCCAAAGAAGGCCAGAAATGTCTTTGGCAAAGAAGAGTGATCAGAGACAAGTTTTCTGGACCACAATGAAGCTCAAGTTTAGGGAGACATCCCTAGGAAAATTAATGGGTTTTCTCTGATGCAGGAGAAAACTGGAATTTCCCATAGCTCAGGTGGGAGCTTCTCTCTCATGTCAGTGTGTAGATTGACCACTAGTCTAT
Organism: Urocitellus parryii; assembly: GCF_045843805.1. Classification (NCBI taxonomy): domain Eukaryota; kingdom Metazoa; phylum Chordata; class Mammalia; order Rodentia; family Sciuridae; genus Urocitellus; species Urocitellus parryii. Next base: position 36,713,821 of record NC_135544.1, read on the forward strand.
ATACTGGGAAATTACAAGTGACCAGGAAAAGTGCCTCATTTTCATGTGTCATCAGGCCTAACCTCAATGTCTACCAGGAGAGAAGGCCTTAAGAAATCACCTACTAAAGAAGAAAAATCAAGGGAACCCACCAACTTAAAACAGGTAAGGACAAATTCAGGAGAGTTTTGGAGGATCTAAATAAATATATTGGGATGTTTCAGAACTTATGCCAGATGTTTGACCTCACCTGGAAAGACATTATGTTATTACTTAGACAAACTGTAGCCTCTAATGAGAAGGAGGCCACTGTTGAACCCTGATGCAAACACAAGACCACCGACTCCAATTTTATATCAAATTAAAGCAAGCTTATATTTGTGTACAAAGGAACTGGCCAGAACTGTCTCTCCCGAAACCCCTGGGCTAGAGATCAGTTCCCCAGCTTTCCAGGATCACGATTTTATAGCACAAAGAATTGCAAATGGAGGTGTCTTGAGAACTTATAGATAACAGGATTTTGACAAGCATAATACAACGGCAGATAGCAGGTTAATGATCTACATGGCATGATATTTCAAGGTAGGGAGTAAATTTAGATCCCAACATTGGAATTTATGAGGTGCCACTGAGGTTTCAGAGAGGGTTGTTATCTGATCAGGGGGAGCCAGGATTTATGAGGCGCCACTAAGGTTTTAGAGAGGGTTGTTATCTGGCCAGGGAAAGCCAGGCATGTGTGAGTTCAAGGCATGGGCAGGAATTACAAACAAGTTTAGAAATTGCAGTAATTTATAGTAAAACAGAAATTAACTTTTCATGACTTTGTGACGAGATGGTTCCCAATCTTAAAATGCAATTAGGCTGGGTTCATCAGCCACCCTAAAAGCAGCTAAACAAGTTGGGGATGGACTACATTTTTTCCAGGCCCCCAGCAGCACAAACCAGAATCAAACCTTATTATCCATCTAGAGCACAGGCAATTCCCAGAAATGATCCTAACTGGGTTCCAAATGATGAGCAGGATGCCTGGAAAATTATTATAGCAGGAAGGATTTGCTATTCTCATGAAAAGACTCAGAAAGACATTAAAAAAAAATAGACTGCCCTAAATCCTGAATCCATAAAAGGTCATCTACTTTTAAAGGATAAATATCAAAATGTTTACTCCCCCTCTGAGTTATAAACAGGTTTGGAAGGCTTTAAGACATTAAGACAGGGCCTTATTTCAAGCCCCTATCCTCAACTTACCTATGGAGAAAATTAACCTGTTTGTCTCTGAAGGAGGAGGAATAACCCTGGGAATGGTCACACAAAGAGATGGACCTGCTCAACAGCTTATCTCAGTGAGAGCTTATTTCAATAAGGGCTTAACATCATTTTGTTCTCAAAAGTAATAAAAACTAAAGTATCATAATTTTCATTCAAACCTGTCAAATTACCAACTAGAAGAAAAAAATGGTTATAACGTCTTCGGCATGAAGTTTCTGCTCAGAATAGTAGTTTTCCCCAGCTCCTTCCAGACCTCAGCCAGGACTTAAATTGAAATGGAAATGAAAGAAGCCTGCAGCCTACCTAAGCCAGTCTCAGACCCAAGGGGTTGGGGGGAGAAAAGAAGTGTCTTTTACTTGAACTCAAACTAGAATAAACCAAAAAACAAATTGTATGGTACTAATTTACTAATTATCCACTGTATCATTTTTTTTCTAGAACTCTTGCTTTTTCTTAGATTCTGTATTTTTTTTTTGACCTCATAATTTTGATCCTACACAGCTGGGATAGTGTTTTTCTGATCAGACCTAGTTTTTATTTAACTCAGAGTTTTTTTTTTTTTTTTTTTTAAACATCCGTAACATCGTAACATTACAATGGAGATTCACCTACAAAAAGCTACCAGGCCTTTCCTATTGTGTTATGTGCTGTATGTCTATGTGTGCATGTCCATATAAATGTACATGATATCAAAACTGGCAGATATATAATGAGCACTCAAGAATTAAAATAAAATGGATCCAAATAACTTTAATTCACATGATTTAAGAAGTTTCAATTTAAATTGGGTAAACAGGGGCTGGGGATATAGCTCAGCTGGTAGAGTGCTTGCCTTGCATACAGAAGGCTCTGGGTTCAATTCCCAGCAGCAGACCACACACACACACACACACACACAAAAATGAGTAAACAGATGAAAGTATTAATATGTCTTCAAAATTACTTAACTCACAAGTCTCTCTAAGAACAAATAAAATATTGATATCAATAAAATGTCTAATATCCATTGTTTCTAGGACTTTCCTTAAACAAGGGAGAAATGCTAGAAATTAGTACTTTAGATGGCTAATTAGTACTGTAGATGGCTAATATGGTTCATTACACTTTTCTTATATCTTGGTAAAAATAAGTAAATGATATTTGACATGAGATTATTCATAAAAGAGTTTGTTGGACATCTGAATAATTTATAAAGTTAAAATGCTAACTGTTAAATATAACATCAAGTAATTTTAACTCCTTAAATTCCATTAGGTAAAATTACTGGTGTTTTCACAAATTGGTAAATAAAAAAGCTTTTAGAATTGCTTGGTCATCACTGAAAACAAGGTTATCAAGAGTTTAAAGTACCAACAGGTAATTTTATATACTTAAACACTGAATTTTCATAAAATGGTAAACAGATGTGACTTTATATACAAAGGTTTATAAAAGATTTATGAGTGCAAAGGCCCAAAAGTTTCAACTATTCCAATTAATAGTAATGCAAATAACATAACATATTTGTTTTTATTAAAAAACAAATTAGAAGGTTCTAGGCAGGAAAATTATATTTAATAGAAGGAAAAGAAAGTATTTCTAGGTAAGAAATTCTTTATGTGGTGAAATAAAAAGACAGTATAAGTAATCGATAAAAAAAAGTCCTGTGTAAGTTGGTTATATATGTATGTGAAACAATCAGTCAAAGCTATTTAAGGTTTTTCCCTAAGGTCATATTTTAATGTAGTAATATAAACCAATGTTTAATCTATGTGTTAAAATAACAAGGATTTCTTAAAACATTAATTTACCCATAATATTGTGATTATTAAGTTTTGGGTTTTTTTGAGCAAGCAACCTTGAAGAAATTAATTAAGGATTATACAACCATAGTTAAACAACAACTGTTATTTTGGAGTATTTGTTATTTTTAAAAATTTATTTATGTATTTTTCTTCTAATTTGTTATATATGACAGCAGAATGCATTACGATTCTTATTATACATGTAGAGAACAATTTTTCATATCTCTGGTTATACACAAAGTAGAGTCACACTGTTTGTGTCTACATGTGTGTTCTTAGGGTAATAATGTCCATCTCATTCCACTGTCTTTTCTACCCCCATTGCCCCTCTCTTCCTCTCCCTCCCCATTGCTCTATCTAGAGTTCGTCTAATGCTCCCATGCTCCCCCCACAACCCATTATGTATCAGCCTCCTTATATCAGAGAAAACATTCAGCATTTGGTTTTTGAGGATTGACTGATTTCATTTAACATTATGTTCTCCAACTCAATTTATTTACCTACAAATTCCATGATTTTATTATATTTTAATGCTGAATAGTATTCTATTGTGTGTATATACCACATTTTCTTTATCCATTCATCAGCTGAAGGGCATCTAGGTTGGTTCCACAGTTTAGCTATTGTACAATGTTGTGCTATAAACATTGATGTGGTTGTGTCTCTATAGTATGATGTTTTTAAAATCCTTTGGGTATAATCCAAGGAATGGAATAGCTGGGTCAAATGGTGGTTCCATTTCAACTTGTCCAAGTAATCTGCATACTGCTGTCCATATTAGTTACACCAATTTTCATCCCACCAGCAATGTATATGTGTGCCTTTTCCCCCATATCCTCACCAACACTTAACTGTTGTTTTTATTCTTATCAGCTCCCATTCTGCCTGGAGTGAGATAAAATTTTAAAGTAGTTTTGATTTGCATTTGTCTAATTGCTAGAGATGTTGAACATTTTTTTTCATATATTTATTGATTAATTATATATCATCTTCTGAGAAGTATCTGTTCAGTTCCTTGGCCTATTCATTTATTGGGATATTTGGTTTTTTGATGTTAAGATTTTTGAGTTCTTCATATATCCTAGAGATTAGTGTTCTATCTGATGTGTGATTGTTAAAAATTTGCTCCCATTCTGGAGGCTCTCTATTCACCTTACTGATTATTTCTTTTGCTGAGAAGAAGCTTTTTAGTTTGAACCCATCGAATTTATTGATTCTTGATTTTACTTTTTGCACTATAAGAGTCTTATTAAGGAAGTCAGGGTCTATTCTAACATAATGAAGTTTTGGACCTACTTTTTCTTCTGTTAGGCACAGGGGCTCTGGTTTAATTTCTAGGTCCTTGATCCACTTCGAGTTGAGTTTTGTGCATAGTGAGAGATGGGGTCTTAATTTCATTTTGTTTTATATGGATTTTTAGTTTTCCCAGCACCATTTGTTAAAGAGGCTATCTTTTCTACAATGTGTGTTTTTTGTGCCTGTGTCTAGTATGAGATAACTGTATTTATGTGGGTTTTTCTCTGTGTCTTCTATTCTGTACCATTGGTCTACCAATCTATTTTGGTGCCATTAACATGCTATTTTTATTTCCATTATTCTGTAGTATAGTTAATATCTGGTATAGTCAACCCACCTACTTTATTCTTCTTGCTAAGAATTGCTTTGGCTACTCTGGGTCTCTTATTTTTCCAGATGAGTCTCATGACTTGTTTTTTTTTTTTTAAATTTCTTTGAGGAATGTCATTGAGATTTCTATTTGAATTTCATTAAATATGTATAGTGCTATTGGTAGTATGGCCATTTTAACAATATTAATTCTCCCTACTCAAGAACAAGGTAGATCTTTCCATCTTCTAAGGTCTTCTTTAATTTCTTTCTTTAGCATTCTGTAGTTTTCATTGTAGAGGTTTTTCACCTTTTTTGTTAAGATGATTCCAAGGTCAGGAAAAAGATGGCAGCGAAGGGAGTGCATCACCCCAGTGCACCGCGTCACTAAGCGGGAGAAAGACGATGTGAAACGGCTGAAGGCTATCTTGTTGGGAATTTCCCAGTGAAATTGAGGTGCTCCAGAATCTAGTGGACAGATTTCCATCGTGCGAAGTTCGGCTGTGGGAGCTCCATTTCTCCCCACGGAGGGTCGCATAGCCTGACAGGCGATCACCCATAGGCTGGAGTCTGTGGCGCGCGCTGGGGAGCGGCAAAGTGCTGGAGCAGGGGAGCATCGATACGGATTCGGGGGGGCTCCCGCCAGTGGTACATTGGCAGCCCTTAGTGCTGAGTTCCGGCTTTGAGACAGAGGAGAGAAGCGGCCCAGTTTGGTTCCAGACACCGGTCAGACCATAGAGGACAGCAGCCGCCATTTCGGAGAGATGATGTAATCATCCCCATGTTCTACTGATCTCAGTGCATTCAGCTACGGAACAGGTGATTTCAGGCTGGTATTTGCCTGCGTCTAGCAGACAGATTTCTTGCTCAGGCTCAGGACTGGGGATCTTGTGGAGAATACTCCTAGAGGCTCCTGCCTGGCAAGGCGTGCGCCGGGCACTGAGCAGCTGGATTCTGGTTCCCGGGGCTAACCTGGCCCAGGTCTGAGGAAACTGCGGAGACTGCCTGTGGAGGCCAGCTCCAAGTGGAGCGTGCACTGAGCTTGGGGTGACTGGGTTCTGACTCCCGGAACAGTTTTGGCCTGGGGCTGGGGACCCCGTGGGGGTCGCTTGCTGGAGCCAGCTCCCAGCGGAGAGTGCGGCGGGATAGGAGAGGCAGGGTTCTGGCTACCGAAGCTGCTTTGGCCCAAGGCTAGGGAACCGGCGGTGACTGCTTCTCAATCAGGGTCCTGCTGGGTGCTGTGGGGGCAGAGAGGAGCTTCCACCTGCACCCAGAGCAGGCCAAGTGACCCGCCAGCTTGGTATCATGACACACCAAAGGCAGCTGGGGCTGAAGAGAGTAGCCGCCCACGCCTAGAATAGGACCAGCAACCCCGCGGCGCGGTAGCCAAGTAACCTCATTTGGAGTAGGGGCTGTGCAGAGCTGCCATCTGAGCAAGCAGGGCAGGCAGACCTGCCACCCACTGGCAAGACAGGCCAGGTAGCTTGCCAGCGTGGTGGACACGCAACACCGAGGCAGTCGAGTCACACTGGTTGGAGTGGGGGTGGAGCAGGGTCGCCGCCCTGGTCCGGAGGGGGCTCAGCGACCCCTTGGAGAGGTAGTCAGGTACCCCTATTGGGAGTGGGGTCTGTGCAGAGCTGCGACCCAACGGCCTAGAGGTCTGCCAGCGTGGTAGACATGTCACACCAATTGGAGTGGGGACCCAGTAGAGCCGCCACCCACATCCAGATCAGGACCAACGACCCCAGGGCGTGGTAGTTACGTTACCACAATTGGAGTGGGGGCAGAGCAGGGCCGCCACCCGTGCCCGCAGGGGGGGCAGACCTGAAACCGATCAACGTGGTAGACAGACCACCATAATTAGAGGAGGAGCACAGCCACAATCCGCCCTGCAAGGGAGACTTCTCAACTATACAAGAGCAATATAAATAAATAGGGGGTAAATTTCAAAAACACAACAGTTGCACTAAGCAGAAAGAAACACGAGCAGTATGAAAAGACAAGGAAAGAAAGGACCACAAGCGATGCAGGTCAACTCAACTTTAGAAGAGGTAATAGCTGCAACAGATGGAATATCAGATAAAGAGTTCAGGATATATATGCTTCAGATGATCTGGAGTCTCAAGGAAGACATGAGACAGCAAAATCAGACAATGAAAGATCACATTGACAAACAAATCCAGGAAGTAAAAGATCAATTTCACAGGGAGATAGAGGTAATAAAAAACAAACAAATTGAAATTCTAGAAATGCAGGAAACAATAAACCAACTTAAAAACTCAATTGAGAATACTACCAGCAGAGTAGATCACTTAGAAGAGAGAACATCAGACAATGAAGACAAAGTATTTCAACTGGAAAAGAACATAGACAGCTCAGCAAGTCTGCTAAGAAACCATGAGCAGAACATCCAAGAATTATGGGACAATATCAAAAGACCAAATTTAAGAGTCATTGGGATACAGGAAGGCACAGAGCTCCATTCCAAAGGAATAAACAGTCTATTCAGTGAAATAATACGAGAAAACTTCCCAGACTTGAAGAATGAGACAGAATCCCAAATCCTAGAAGCCTACAGGCAAAATCACAAGAGATCCACACCTAGACACATTATAATGAAGATGTCCAACATACAGAATAAGGAGAGAATTTTAAAAGCTGCAAGAGAAAGAAAGCAGATTACATTTAGGGGTAAACCAATCAGGATAACAGCTGATCTCTCAACACAGACTCTGAAAGCTAGAAGATCCTGGAATAACATATTTCAAACACTGAAAGAAAATGGGTTCCAACCAAGAATCGTGTATCCTGCGAAATTAAGCTTCAGGATAGAAGATGAAATTAAAACCTTCCACGATAAACAAAAGTTAAAAGAATTCGCAGCTAGAAAACCATCTCTTCAAAAAATCCTTGGCAAAACATTACAGGAAGAGGAAATGGAAAATAACATTGAAAACCAACAATGGGAGGTAGGACAGTAAAGGGGGGAAAGTAGTCAAAGAGAATAACAAATCAGGTTTAGTAACATCAATAAACAAATATGGCTAGAAGAACAAACCATATCTCAATAATAACCCTAAATGTTAATGGCTTAAACTCACCAATTAAGAGACACAGGCTAGTAGAATGGATCACAAAACAAGACCCAACAATATGCTGCCTACAGGAGACGCATCTGATAGGAAAAGATATTCATAGACTGAAGGTGAAAGGTTGGGAAAAATCATACCACTCATATGGACTGCGGAAACAAGCAGGAGTGTCCATACTCATATCTAATAAAATAGATTTCAAGCCAAAGTTAATCAAAAGGGATAAAGAAGGGCACTTCATACTGCTCAAGGGAACCATACACCATCAAGACATAACAATCATAAATATATATGCCCCAAATAATGGTGCAGCTGTGTTCATCAAGCAAACTCTTCTCAAGTTCAAGAGTCTAATAGACCACTATACAATAATCATGGGAGACTTCAACACACCTCTCTCACCACTGGACAGATCTTCCAAACAAAAGTTAAATAAGGAAACTATAGAACTCAATAACACAATTAACAACCTAGCCTTAATTGACATATATAGACTATACCACCCAACATCAAGTAGTTACACTTTTTTCTCAGCAGCACATGGAACCTTCTCAAAATAGACCATATATTATGTCACAGGGCAACTCTTAGACAATACAAAGAGGTAGAGATAATACCATGCATCTTGTCTGATCATAATGGAATGAAACTGAAAATCAATGATAAAAGAAGGAAGGAAAAATCAAGCATCACTTGGAGAATGAACAATTGGTTGCTGAATGATCAATGGGTTTTAGAAGACATCAAGGAGGAAATTAAAAACTTCCTAGAGTTAAATGAAAACACAGACACAACATATCGGAATCTATGGGACACATTGAAAGCAGTTTTAAGAGGAAAATTCATTGCTTGGAGTTCATTCCTCAAAAAAAGAAAAAACCAGCAAATAAATGATCTCATATTTCATCTCAAAATCCTAGAAAAAGAAGAGCAAAACAACAGCAAAAGAAGTAGAAGGCAAGAAATAATTAAAATCAGAGCTGAAATTAATGAAATTGAAACAAAAGAAACAATTGAAAAAATTGACAAAACTAAAAGCTGGTTCTTTGAAAAAATAAATAAAATTGACAGACCCTTAGCCATGCTAACGAAGAGAAGAAGAGAGAGAACCCAAATTACTAGCATACGGGATGAAAAAGGCAATATCACAACAGACACTTCAGAAATACAGAAGATAATCAGAAATTATTTTGAATCCTTATACTCCAATAAAATAGAAGATAATGAAGGCATAAATTCCTTAAGTCTTATGATCTGCCCAGATTGAGTCAGGAGGATATAGACAACCTAAACAGACCAATAACAATAGAGGAAATAGAAGAAAACATCAAAAGACTACCAACTAAGAAAAGCCCAGGACCGGATGGGTATACATCAGAGTTTTACAAAACCTTTAAAGAGGAACTAACACCAATACTTTTCAAGCTATTTCAGGAAATAGAAAAAGAGGGAGAACTTCCAAATTCATTCTACGAGGCCAACATCACCCTGATTCCGAAACCAGACAAAGACACTTCAAAGAAAGAAAACTACAGACCAATATCTCTAATGAACCTTGACACAAAAATCCTCAACAAAATCCTGGCGAATCGGATTCAAATACATATCAAAAAAATTATACACCATGATCAAGTAGGATTCATCCCTGGGATGCAAGGTTGGTTCAATATACGGAAATCAATAAATGTTATTCACCACATCAATAGACTTAAAAATAAGAACCATATGATCATCTAGATAGATGCAGAAAAAGCATTCAACAAAGTACAGCATCCCTTTATGTTCAAAACTCTCGAAAAATTAGGGATAACAGGATCATACATCAACATTGTAAAAGCAATCTATGATAAGCCACAGGCCAGCATCATTCTGAATGGAGAAAAATTGAAGGCATTCCCTCTAAGATCTGGTACAAGACAGGGATGCCCTCTCTCACCACTTCTGTTCAACATAGTCCTGGAAACACTGGCCAGAGCAATTAGACAGATGAAAGAAATTAAAGGCATAAAAATAGGAAAAGAAGAACTTAAATTATCACTATTTGCAGATGATATGATTCTATACCTAGCAGACCCAAAAGGGTCTACAAAGAAGCCATTAGAGCTAATAAATGAATTCAGCAAAGTGGCAGGATATAAGATCAACACGCATAAATCAAAGGCATTCCTGTATATCAGTGACAAATCCTCTGAAACGGAAATGAGGACAACTACTCCATTCACAATATCCCCCCAAAAAATAAAATACTTGGGAATCAACCTAACAAAAGAGGTGAAAGATTTATACAATGAAAATTACAGAACCCTAAAGAAAGATATAGATGAAGACCTCAGAAGATGGAAAAATATACCCTGCTCATGGATAGGCAGAACCAACATCAACAAAATGGCGATATTACCAAAAGTTCTCTATAAGTTCAATGCAATGCCAATCAAAATCCCAACAGCATTTCTTGTAGAAATAGATAAAAGAATCATGAAATTCATATGGAATAATAAAAGACCCAGAATAGCAAAAACAATGCTAAGCAGGAAGTGTGAATCAGGCGGTATAGCAATACCAGACTTCAAACTATACTACAGAGCAATAGTAACAAAAACAGCATGGTACTGGTACCAAAACAGGCGGGTGGACCAATGGTACAGAATAGAGGACACAGTAACCAATCCACAAAACTACAACTATCTTATATTTGATAAAGGGGCTAAAAGCATGCAATGGAGGAAGGATAGCATCTTCAACAAATGGTGCTGGGAAAACTGGAAATCCATTTGCATCAAAATGAATCTGAATCCCTATCTCTCGCCATGCACAAAAGTTAACTCAAAATGGGTCAAGGAGCTTGATATTAAATCAGAGACATGGCATCTGATAGAAGAAAAAGTTGGTTATCATTTACATACTGTGGGATCGGGCTCCAAATTCCTCAATAGGACACCCATAGCGCAAGAGTTAACAACTAGAATCAACAAATGGGACTTACTCAAACTAAAAAGTTTTTTCTCAGCAAAAAAAAACAATAAGAGAGATAAACAGGGAGCCTACATCCTGGGAACAAATCTTTACTCCACACACTTCAGATAGAGCCCTAATAACCAGAATATACAAAGAACTCAAAAAATTAGACAATAAGATAACAAATAACCCAATCAATAAATGGGCCAAGGACCTGAACAGACACTTCTCAGTGGAGGACATACAATCAATCAATAAGTACATGAAAAAATGCTCACCATCGCTAGCAGTCAGAGAAATGCAAATCAAAACTACCCTAAGATACCATCTCACTCCAGTAAGATTGGCAGCCATTAGGAAGTCAAACAACAATAAGTGCTGGAGAGGATGCGGGGAAAAGGGCACTCTTGTTCATTGCTGGTGGGACTGCAAATTGGTGCAGCCAATTTGGAAAGCAGTATGGAGATTTCTTGGAAAGCTGGGAATGGAACCACCATTTGACCCAGCTATTCCCCTTCTAGGTCTATTCCCTAAAGACCTAATAAGAGCATGCTACAGGGACACTGCTACATCGATGTTCATAGCAGCATAATTCACGATAGCAAGACTGTGGAACCAGCCTAGATGCCCTTCAATAGATGAATGGATAAAAAAAATGTGGCATTTATACACAATGGAGTATTACTCTGCATTAAAAAATGACAAAATCATAGAATTTGGAGGGAAATGGATGGCATTAGAGCAGATTATGCTAAGTGAAGCTAGTCAATCTTTAAAAAACAAATACCAAATGACCCCTTTGTTATAAGGGGAGTAAACAAGGACAGGATAGGGACGAAGAGCTTGAGAAGAAGATTTACATTAAACAGGGATGAGAGGTGGGAGGGAAAGGGAGTGAGAAGGGACATCGCATGGAAATGGAAGGCGATCCTCAGGGTTATACAAAATGACATATAAGAGGAAAGGAGGGGTAAGACAAGATAATACAAATCGAAGAAATGATTTACAGTAGAAGGGGTAGAGAGAGAAAAGGGGAGGTGAGGGGAGGGGAGGGGGTGTAGTAGAGAATAGGACAGACAACAGAATACATCAGACACTAGAAAGGCAATTTGTCAATCAATGGAAGGGTAACTGATGTGATACAGCAATCTGTACACGGGGTAAAATTGGGAGTTCATAACCCACTTGAATCAAACTGTGAAATATGATGTATTAAGAACTATGTAATGTTTTGAACGACCAACAATAAAAAAAAAGATGATTCCAAGGTATTTTTTTAAGGCTATTGTAAATGGGGCTTTCCTTGTTTCACTTTCACTGATGTATAGAAATTCCTTTGATTTATGGGTATTGATTTTATATCCTGCTACTTTTCTGAATTTATTTATTAGTTCTAGAAATTTTCTTGTGGAATTTTTTGGGTCTTCTAAGTATAGAATCATATCATTTGCAAATAGTGCTAATTTGAATTCTTTTTTTCCCTATCCATACCCCTTTAATTTCTTTCATCTAATTGTTCTGACGAGTGTTTCAAGAACTATAATAAATAGAAGTGGTGGAAGAAGGCATCCCTGTCTTGTTCAAGGTTTAATTGGGAATGTTTCAATTTTTCATCTTTTAGAATGATGTTCGCATGGGGTTTAGCATAGATAGCTTTTACAATGTTGAGATATGTTCCTGGTATCCCTAATTTTTTTTAGTGTTTTGAACATGAAGGGATGCTGTATTTTGTTGAATGATTTTTCTGCGACTATTGAGATGATTGTATGATTCTTACTTTTAAGTCTATTGATGTGATGAATTACTTTTATTGATTTCTGTATGTTGAACCAAATTTGCATCCCTGGGAAAAAACCACACTTGATTGTGATGCACTACCTTTTTGATATGTTTTAGTATTAAATTTGCCAGAATTTTATTAAGAATTTTTGCACCATGTTCATTAGAGATATTGGTCTGAAGTTTTCTTTCTTGATGTGTCTTTGCCTAGTTTTGGAATTAGGGTGATATCAACCTTATAAAATGAGTTTAGAAGTGCCACCTCTTTTTCTATCTCACAAAATTTTTGAAGTGTATTGGTATTAGTTCTTCATTAAAGGTCTTGTAGAACTAAGCTGTGTATCTATATGGTCCTTGCATTTTCTTGGTTGTTAGGCTTCTGATGGCATCTTCTATTTCATCTCTTGAAATTCATCTGTTTAAACTGTATATATCATCCTGATTCCATTTTAGCAAATTGTAAGGATCTAGAAATTTGTTGATCGATGCCTTTGATATTTTCTATTTTATTGGAGTACAAGTTTTCAAAATAATTTCCAATTATCTTCTGCAATTCTGTAGGGTCTGTTTTGATATTTCCTTTTTATCACATACATTAGTAAATTGAGATTTCTCTCTCGTCCTCTTCGTTAACATGGTTAAGCATCTATCAATTTTATTTATTTTTTTCAAAGAACCAACTTTTTGTTTTGCTTATTATTTTTTCAATTGTTTCTTTTGTTTCAATTTTATTGATTTAAACTCTAACTATAAATATTCCTGTCATCTACTAATTTAATTTAAGATAATGTCATTACCTCCTGGACAGATAGGATAATGCAAACCCCCGGTTAAATAAAAGGGGTAAATGACTGCAAGTTTATGATACTGCTGGTTATGATTGATGAGTTCTGCTTCCTCACATGTTGAGGTTTAAACATTAAAGAAGCATGCTGAGGCAAGCATATAAAGCAGAGTTTATTTAAAAAGGGATAATATAGAGTTCTCCCAGGAGGGAGAAAGGGGCCATAGCTGGTATCCTGGTATACACATAAGCGAGGTGTTCTGCTATTTTTATATTTTCTAGGCTTCCTTTGTTCTCCTGCTTTCTTCCCCTTATCTCTCTCCTTCAATTGACCTAGGAAATGATCAGTGGGATGGCCAAAAGTTGGGAAACAGGTGGACTGAAGTGGGAAGGGCAGGATGGAGCAGCCCAGGTCACATTAATTAACAACCTCATAGCTCCCTGTAGGGAAGGGCAATTCCTGCAACAGGTTACCTTAGCAACAGGTTGGAGTAGGGGCTGGTTCTTGATAAGGGTGGAGGAAGGACTCCAAAGGAATTAACATTTCAATCCCTTAGGGGACAGTCTCCAACTTCCCAGACTCACCTAAAATTGTCCTCCTTGATCTGACCTGATTCGATTTACTGATCTATACTGACTGCCTGGCTAATTCTGGCTTCAGTTATAGACATTAAAGTTAAAGCCCAGCACTTCTACTTTAAGACTGGTGAGATTGACTTGCTGGCTGTTTAAGATCAGGACTTAAAGATTAAAGTTAAATTAAAAGGGCCAAGAAAACCAATATTTGGCTCTTGCCTTTTGAGTCAGTCTAAATCCAGGAAACAGGGAACTTCTCTAAAGAGCTTTACAACTCTGAGCCACATAACCTCATGATCAGGGAGGTTAATTAGACCACTATAGAACCATAAAGTTAATTGGTACACTTGCTATAAAGAGGAGGGTCATTGGAGAAGGGAGATATCCCTGATGCTTCCAAGGTAAGCCACATGGTACAGCAAGACCTGGATCCATGCTAGTGCAAATAGCATTAGCAAAACTAAGAAGCTGCTCTCAAAAACTCAGCTGACTCTTAAAAGATGATAAAAAGCAGTCATCCTAGCAAAAACAGTTAAATCCAAACACAATTATTTCTGGACGTTAAAAAAAAAATAGTTAAATGTAACTTAAGATATACCCTTGTGTTAGCCCAAGAATAAGTAATACTAGAGGCTGTGAAAGAGGGATTCTTAGGCAGGAGTGACTGATAACTATCAAGAGAAACTGCCAGAGTAAGAAGTTTTTAGTTAGTTTAAGGCCTACAGATCTTCCCAACCTACACAGGTAGGCTTAATATTCACTAGTATAATTATTTAGCCCTAAGTACCAAAAGTAAAGGGATCTCTACTAAACAGGGGTCATACCAATAAAAAAGATATTTTACAAAATAAAATGGCATTAAGTAGCTTAACTACATCTTAAGAGGATGGACATCTGTAACATGAAAATTTACATGTTGTATTTACATTCCTGATAACTCTGAGGATGTTAAAGTTTTATGTACCCAAATAAAGGTCTTGTCCATTCTGGCCTTATTACAGGGACAACTTCTCAGCACTTACACCTCCTGAAGCACCCACCCCCAGATGACTTTACAACCTGACTTCAATCTGGCCTGACTTCTAAAAGGGAACTTTATTTATTTTTATTTTTTCCTTTTCTTTCTTTTTTTTATTGGTTGTTCAAAACATTACAAAGCTCTTGACATATCATATTTCATACATTAGATTCAAGTGGGTTATGAACTCCCATTTTTACCCCAAATACAGATTGCAGAATCACATCGGTTACACATCCACATTTTTACCTAATGCCCTATTAGTAACTGTTGTATTCTGCTACTTTTCCTATCCTCTACTATCCCCCTCCCCTCCCCTCCCATCTTCTCTCTCTACCCCATCTACTGTAATTCATTTCTCTCCTTGTTTATTTTCCCATTCCCCTCACAACCTCTTATATGTAATTTTGTATAACAATGAGGGTCTCCTTCCATTTCCATGCAATTTCCCTTCTCTCTCCCTTTCCCTCCCACCTAATGTCTCTGTTTAATGTTAATCTTTTCCTCCTGCTCTTCCTCCCTGCTCTGTTCTTAGTTGCTCTCATTATATAAAAGAAGACATTTGGCATTTGTTTTTTAGGGATTGGCTAGTTTCACTTAAAAGGGAACTTTGAACTGCTTGCCATACCTCACATCACACCCTCTCAGCTCGAAGCAACTGGAGTGGTCCTCCATCCCTTCTCCTTACAGAAGTAAGAAGTTCCTAAAATTAGAGTGGGGAATGAAGCCAGAATTAGATAGGAAGATAGGCAAGGCTCAGATTCAGAGAATGGAGGAATTAAAATGTCAATTCCTTCAGAGCCATCTCAAAAGGCAAAACACCCTCCTTCTTGGGATAACAGGATGCCAGCTATGGCTCCCTTCTCCCTCCCAGAAGTCTATGTTACCCCTTTTAAAATAAACCCTGCATTATATGTTTGCCTTGGTGTGCTTCTCTAATATTAGACTTCAATATGTGAGGGAGCAGAACTTGTCACCAGTAACCAACGGTATCAGTAGCAGTCATTTTGGATAAAAGGCTGATCCTCAATCAGAGTACCCTGGTCATTACAGGTGAACACAGAAAAGTCTTTGGACACTAAAATTTTCGTGGCCTTCATGTGAACAATTTGTCTCTGGCCCCCAAAGTGCAGGCTGTAGGAGAGCCACCCTGGAGTCCTTATGTGTCTGCCAGGGCCAGTTACCCTCAGGGTATCACCACATCTGGGGAGTTGTGGTATTGAGAATGCCCAATCAGGGACCCATCAGAAAGAAACAGAGATACCAATGGCCAGAACAAGAGAGTGTTCTTCACATGCAGCAGGGCCTCACCCTTAGCCATTATGAAATGAGGGTGAGAGCAAAGGAGGGGAGGGCAGGAGTCACTGCTTGCCAGCCTCCTGGTTGCAGGTAGCACTAATATTTAATGGTCTTTCTCCTGGCAGAGTCAATCCATCAGAGCAGCAACTAAACATAAAAACATAAAAAAGGGCAGAGACAGGGTTTAGATCTGAGCAGGCCAGGATGGAGGTGAAGGAACAGACCACAGGTTAAACTGGATTACTATTCAGATCAAGACGAGTCTCAATACAGTACATTGAATTTGCTCTCAAGTACTCATTAGGCACTGTTGGACTGTAGATGTGAAAAGACTGGCAGTTCACCACAGGTCGATAATTATTGAACCCAGAGATAGGGCCACACAGATACATTATACAGTCATCTGAATGTACACTTATATGTGAGCATTGCCATAGTAAATTTTTAAAAGTATATTAATGGAAAGGTAAACATATATCTTGTTCTGAGGAGGGAATCTTGATTGAGGCACAATGACTTGGAAAAATATCAATAGCCCTTCATTTTAATTTCAAAAGATCAATTTTTTAGATACATTGATCAGAAGGAATATTTTAAAACTACTCACATATTTTTTTTCTTTCTCATGGTCCTTAGTGTGTATTTCCATGCAGCAAATCACTACTTGTTCTATCTTCATCAAATTCTTTCAAGTGACAAAAACTATTTTTAAAATGCTGGTATTTACTGTAAAGTTCAATAAAACAAAACACAATAGTGGAATTGGAGAAGGAATTGCTTTGGGTTGGTAGATGATATTCAAAGATGTTTTATTTGACTCTACTCTTAAGAAAGGAAACATTATTCAAAGTTTCTGGATAGAATAAATGAAAAGGAAATCAAACTCACTTGGAAAGGAACAGTTGGAGATGGGATAATGGTGATGGCAAAACAAAGTGCTATCTGAAATAAAAAAGAAATCAATGAACCCCTTCAGAGGAAGGAAAAAAGCTTATAAATCTACATTTTTAATCCAGGGCAAAGGAATCAATCTACTGGTATGTTTAAGATTACCAGCTCCTCCTAATTCTTTTTTTTTTTTTTTTTTTTTTTTTGGCACTGGGGATTGAACTGAGGGGCACTTGACCACTGAACCACATCCCCAGCCTCTTTTGTATTTCATTTAGAGACAGGGTCTCACTGAGTTGCTTAGTGCCTCGCCATTGCTGAGGCTGTCTTTGAACTTGCAATTCTCCTGTCTCAGCATTCCAAGCCTCTGGGATTACAGGCATGCACCACTATGCTAGGCCTAGGCTCCTAATTATTGAGATTAATCTTCATATATATTTATCTCATGAATAAAAATGCATACACATATATGCCTATATCTCATATAAAATGGAAAATATTTAAAAAACCTCAATGATACAGACATGAAAATGAGAAATATGCAACTAACACAAAGTTGGTTGGCAATTCTGACTTTTTCTCCCTGATTAAAACATTAATCAAATCACATGTATGCAGACATTGGGATGCCACTGGGAAAACATAAGTGAATGTTACAGGCCTAAGTAAATTAGTGGTCTGGAGCATACATTTACGAACAGTGGTTGAGGCAAACTTATGCCTTATAAATCTATAAAATTGCATTTAGTTTTACATAAAATACCTAACTTTATTTAGTGAGAGTATCTACAGGTTTTGTCAGACCATTCAAGTAATGAGATAACTGTAGTAAGGAGCTTATGAACTGCTAGCTTAGTTTAAAAATAAACTAGAGTGCAAAATCTGCCATGAGGAATCTAAAATACACTAGTGAAACACCACATTCCATGGTAAATAAAATTAAGACGAAAATTGCCAGAATCAGATGACATATGCCTGCACCTATTATATCCTATACCCAGGACTCTTCTCCTTGATTTTTCTTTTTTCTTTTTTTTTATTCTACATTCTTTGATTTGTTCCCTTCAGAATCATTTACTGTCACCAATAGAATCATCCTTTCACAGAAAACAGCAATAATCTCTTCTCTATCTGTACATCTTTATGGATAGATTTTTATAATTGTATCAATGTAAACCCCAGCAAGGGGAAGATTTCCATTCTCAGAATCCCCAGTGCCACATATACCAGATGTGGGGCTGGCGTTGTGGCTCAGTGGTAGAGAGCTGGCCTAGCACATGAGAGGCACTGGGTTCTATCCTCAGCACCACATAAAAATTAATTAATTAAACAAAGGTATTAAAATAATAATAATAGTTTCCATTAAAAAAATAAATATACCAGATGTTCCATTATAATTTGTGTTGATTACCAAACCACTTCCAAATCACTAAACTGCCAGCCATCTCACAATAACATTAAATACCTTTCTTCATTATTCATAAACCAACCTCACAAATATTTCCACACAAATTCACTGAACGGCTGATTTACTGCTTTCTTCTCTGCTGAGAATCTTATCCATGACCATACTTTGTTTGCTAAGCATGTGAGCAACCCACACACTGCCCTGTATTGTGCATTTTCATCTTTACAACTCATTTTCAACCATATTTTCCCATCAAGCTATGTCCATGACCAGCACTGTATTTGCACTCCTCAACCCAATTTACATTGTGCTTTTGTCCGAGTTTGCTCCTCATGAAACATTCTGCCAAGACTGCTTGAAAAATAAATCACTGTCTATTTAGGGGAATGACTGAAAAGGAGGAAACGTACAAAAATAAGATAAGAGAGCCTTATACTTCAGTCTAAAGATGAGGTCATGAGCACATATTTATTTTAAATACTATGTTTTAAATAATCTGTACTTTATTGTCCACATTGATTCTAACTTTCTGATTTTATAAATTTCCTCATTAGTTCATAGAATCCTAGATTGAAAATTAACATGATCTTTGCTTCTATGAGTGGCTATTATTCCCTAATTTCAGTAATGACAGTTTGAGTTGCAAAGCCAAAAAATTCTTCATTTAATGCTCCTAATTAGTATTTGCCTTTTCTTAGCTAGGTGGCAGGGGATTCATATTAGACTGTTTATCATCCTCATCATTAAAACTATAGGAACATCTTGATTGCCTAGGTAAAATAAGCAAGAAAAATAAAGGGGAGATTTAAATAGCCTCCTAGAAGCAAGCGGACCACTGGAAGAAATCTTTGACAACACTTCTAACTTGTGAATAAAATGCTGATTTATTCTCCATGGCTCTCATGGTAGTATCTTTGGTGATTGTTTTGGCAAGTGAATTTTGTTTTGATGGGAAAAGTTCATGTCCTACTGATGTAGTAGTGATGAAAGTAAGCTTAAAAACATGTCTGTCAGAAATAAGCAATAGGAAAAGTAATTTGAAAAAGACTTGTAGTGAGATTGTTTACACTTATCACATTATTTTATTTTTTTGTGGCTTCAAAGACCAACACCACCAAAGTGAGTATAAAATTTTCAATAATTTTGTGTAGCATGCCATACTATTGCAGAGACTTCAAAGAAGATGGTCATACTTCATCTTTGATAATTCTGGTGTCTTCTCTCTGTGAAGAAGTTCCATGAAATTCATTGATTCCTGTAATTATTACCTCCCTCTCACTTTTATTTATAGTGTAATTCAGTGTTCTTAAATCTATGATTTAACAATATAAAACTAAAGCAATTTAGAAACTCTGACAAAATAGAAGGAGAACAATAGGAAGTAACAAAGACCATAGATCCTCCTAAATATTTATATATTTGGTAAAGAATCATGTTGTGCGTACGTGTGTGTGTTTGTGTGTGTGTGTGTGTGTGTTCAGGCATGCATAAATGCTGGTACTTGTCCCTGTAGAACATAAAACTAAATTCTTGAATAACTTACCAAGAGATAAATTGAGAGATCCCATAATCTTTCTGGTTATAGCTGTATTTATGGATCATTTGTAGCACCCATAGACAAACATTTTTTTGGAGACCCTCCTTTTCTTCAATTATTCTCACTTAAGTTCCAGACTTAGCTGCATAGCAACAAGTGTCTCTCAGTTCAAGTAAATGTAGCCACATTTATTTCCCATTCTGGCTCTACTATCTCTAACATGTTTTTGTTTTAATTGATTTTGCACATGAATAGGACTAATTTCCTTGTTTCCATTCAATTTACATCAGTAGCTCCTTGATATGAATAAACTTGGCTTCCGTACCCTGGCTTATATGCTCCTTTATACAGTATAATCATCTCTTTCTGTACTTTTTCTTATGCTGTTATCCTGGTTCCAGGTTCTTTCCAGAATATTGAACCATATTAATGAGCAATTGAAATTTATCACACACACACACACACAAAAAGATCAACCCCATTTATAATATTTTCTATGGAAACCACATATCTGTAGTCATCTGTATCTTTTTTTAAGATCAATGAATAACAGAGAAACATTTCAAATCTGCACATAAATAAGCTTCACAGAACTGTTGAACTGAACTTTGTCAGTAACAAAAGACAAAAACAGAAATTGAATAGAGAAATGAAAAAAGCAATAATTGGGGAATGAATTTCATAGATAATTTGAGAAGCTGGCAATCTAAAAATACTGATCTGAGATGATAGCATTAGGCAAGCAAGCTGTGGTAAAAAAAGAAGTTCTTTATTATCTGTGAGAGTTTGGATTTGGGGTTATGAACAAAAAATCACAAATGATGTCAAAATAAAAGAAAAGATAGTTTTTAATTAAGTGTAGATTTGATTTTCAAATAGAAATATAAATGTTCATTTTAGAAACCGAGAGAGTTCCAAACAGATGAGTTGAGGGTTTTATGTCAAAAAGGTGTCGGTTAATATTCTTTGGAGATAAACAAGGATTGAGAAAGTCCAATGACAGGAAACTGATATGAATCAGAGTGATTACAAATTTTGCAAGTCCATTGAAATATCCATGCCATCGACAGATTGGTCATTCTAGAATCTTTTCAATCCAATACAGTATTGATAAAGCACCAAAACTGTGTCTGTAACAGTAAGTCTCTATGACTACAAAGCAATTTCTTCTTTCTGTTCAACCATTCAATAGCCATTTGACTTTTATTTTATCTAGACATAGCAGGCTGTAATATCTATATGTCTGATATCTTCAATTTTCTTTCCATTGGCCTTAATCTTATAAGTTCTGCACATTTTCCCTCACTAGTCTTTCCCATTTTCTCTCCAGCTTTCAGCACTACTTGTTCTTAAAGGACCAAATTTTAACATAATGGTTTTAACTTCTCTAATTTTTTTGCTAGGGCTTCCATAAGAAAACAGCACATTAGAGGCTTGCACAGCAGAAGCATTGTCTAAAACTTTCCAAAGCTTCAAGTTCAACATTAAGGTATCCTTTGAGAAATACTTTCTATGAAGGTTCTTGAGAATGATCCATTTCAAACTTCTCACCCATTCTGGTAGTTTCTTGTTTTGTGGTGGCAAGACTCTAATCTTCACCTGCTGTCTTCCCTGTGTTGATAAACCCAGCCTAATTCCCTTTTAAGATTGAGAGCCATCTCATCAAAGGCAGGAAAAGTTAATTTCTGCTTTACTATAAATTATTGCGATTCCTAAACTTGCTTGGAATGCCTGCAGGTGCCTTGAACTCACCCGTGCCTGGTTTTCCCTGACCAGATAACAACCCCGCTCTGAAACTTTAGTGATGTCTCATAAATTCTGATGTTGGAAACTAAATTTACTCCCTAAGTGCTGAGCCATTTAGACCATTAACCTACTACCTGCTTTTGTATTATGCTTGTCAAAATCCTGTTATCTGTAAGTTCTTAAGACACCCCCCTTTTGCAACTTTTTGTGCTATAAAACTGTGCTCCTAGAGAGCCGGAGTGCTGTCTTCTAGTCCCATGGATTTCGGAAAAGGGACAGTCCTGGCCAGTTGGAATAACAAGCTTGCTTTAATTTGATTTAAATTGGAGTTAGTGGTCTTTTCTTTGTGTCATGGTTTAAAAGTGCTCCAAATTTTTTCCCTTCTAAAGGGGCATCTACTTATATCAAACAAATTAGACTTAATTTCAAACCTGGGCATAGTACTCATAAAAGTTCATTCTACAATAATAGAAAAGTTTTGCCAGGCAGATACATAACAATTTTAAATATATGTGTACCCAACATAAGAGCACCTAGACATATAAAACAAATATTTACAGATTTAAAGGGAGAAAAAGCAATCCAATAATATCAGGTGATATTAATACCCAGTTTTCAATAATGGTTTATATGTATACACAGGAAGTCAATACAAAACTAACAAATTTGAATAAAACTATAGAACAAATGGATGTAACACACATATGAACACCATGCTACCCAAAGTGGGAGATTGCCTTTTCTTCCCAGGTAAACACAGAAGAGCATTTTCTAGAATAGATAAAATTTTCCTCACAAACCAACTATCAACAAACTTAAAAAGGTTGAAATCACATCAAGTATCTTTTTCTAATAAGATTTAGAAAAAATTACTAACAGAAGTAAAGATGGAAAAATTCGCAAACTATGAAAATTATACTATTTATTTTTTATTTATATTTGCAGTTTCAGGGACTGAACCCAGGATATTATACATGCTGGGCAAATGCTCTATCATTGAGCTACACAACAAGCCCTAAATAATAATCTCTTGATCAACCATAGATCAAAGAAGAAATGAAAAAGGAAATTGAAAACAATAACTCAAATAAAAATTAAGACAAAACAGAAAAAGCAATATTAATAGGAAATTTTTTTAGCAATAAATACCTTCTATTCAAAGAAAGATCTCAAATAACTGAATTTTACACCACAAGAAATTATAAAATAGGGAAGAACTAAGCCAAGAATTATCAGAAAGTAGAAAATAACAAAAATTAGAGAAGAAATAAATAAAAGGAAGAAAAGTATAATAAAAAATCAAAAACAATTGAAAAAATGAATAAAGGAAAAGAGCTGGCTTTTATCAAAAATAAACAAAATTGAAAAACCTTTAGCAAGAATAAGAAAAAGCAAAGATACAAATAAACAAAATCAGAAAAGAAACAAAAGTTATTAAAAATGATTCCACAGAAATAAAAATGATCATAAAAAATTGCAATCCTACAGGTTGGATAATCTAGAAGAAGTGGATAAATTACTAGGAAATATATAACCTGCCAAAATTGAATAATGAAGCAAAAAACTAGATCTCTGAACATACCAATAACAAATAAGTAATCAAAAGCTTCCCAATAAAGTAATTCCCAGGACCAGATGGTTCTACAAATGCTTTCTATCAAACATTTAAATAATTATTTCTAATCCTTTTCAAACTCAACAATTGAAGAAGGAACACTTCTTTGCCCATTATCTGAGGATAACATTATCCTTATTCTAAAGCCAGATGGAGACACAATGTAAGAAAAAGAAAACTCAGTAGAATAACTCTAATGAAACTGGAGGCAAAAATTCTGAACTAAATTCAGGACCAAATTCAATGGCATATTAACAGGATCAAACACCATGACTCAGTAGGAATTATTTCTGGGATTCAAAGATGGTTCATCCTATACCAATCACTCAATATGATATCTCAGATGAAAGATAGAAATCATAATAGTACCCCAATAGATATTGAAATGCACTTGGCAGAATCTAACACACTTTCAGGATAAAAACTCTTAAAGTATATGTAGAAAGAATTCATCCCAACATAGTACAAGCCACATATGAAGCCCACAGCAAACATTATACTAATTGATAAAAACCTAAAGATTCTCTTCTAAGAATAGACAAGGATGTTCATTTGTGCCAATTTATTTATTGTGGTAATTGATGTCTTAGGCAGATCAGTTAGAGAAGGAAAAGAACTAGTGTTCAAATCATAAAGAAGAAAGATTCTCTCTATTTGAAAGTGAGATGATCATATATTGAAAAAAATACAAAGAATCAGCAACAAATCAATTTTAGAATAAGTGAATGCTATAAGGTTTCAGAATATAAAATTAGCATGTGACTAACAGTGGCATTTCTGTACACTAACAAAGCACAAACAGAAAGGACATTAAGAAAATCTATTTTACTTTGACATTTAAATGAATAAAATGCTTTGGAATAAATTTAATTATCAAAAGGAAAGTTCTGTGTACTGACAAACTACAAACTTTACATGAGCTGGGCACTATGGTGGCACACACCTGTAATCCCAGCAGCTCTGGAGGCAGAGGCAGGAGAATCACAACTTCAAGGCCCACCCCAATAATTTAGCAAGATTCTCAGCAACGTAGACCCTGTCTCAAATTAAAAAAAAAAAAAAGAAAGAAAGAAAGAAAAAAAAAGAAAGAAAAGAAAGGGCTGGGGTTGTAGCTCAGAATCTCAGAGGTAAAGTGCCCCTGGGTTCAATTTCTAGTATAAAATATTACATGAAAGGCACGAAAGAGAACACATATAAGTGAGAAGACATCGGTTCATATGTTAGATTAGCAGTGTTACTATTCACTCAAATCACTGATTTGAGTGATCCCCATCCATATCACAACAGCACTTCGTATAAAGGTGAAGAAAAATTTAAAAATTTATATAGAAATACAAAAGACACCAAATGTCCAAAACAATCTTGAACATGAATAAAGCCAGAGGTTTCACATTTCTCCTTTTTAAAATGTACCATAAAGCACCAGAAATTAATCTGGGCTAGAACTGACATAAAACAGACATAATAAGCAATGGAATGGAATGGATGACCCAGAATGAAGACCACACATGTGCAGCCAACCGAATTTCAACAAGGGCACCAAGAATGCACCATGAGGAAAGCATAGTGTTTTCAAGATTTCCCATTAGGAAACTGGATCTTCACATGCAGAAGGATGAAATTGGACAAGTGTCTTACAGCAAAAACAAAATCGACGCCAGGGTGGATTACAGATGTAAATGTAAGAGCTGATACTATGAAACAGCTGGAAGGAAATGGAGGAAATGCCTGTTTATATCAGTTGTGACAACAATTTCTTGGATGTGACTCAATAATCAAGCAACAAAAGCAAAACTAGAGAAAAGAGACTACATAAATTTGAAAAGCTTCTACCCAGCAAAGGAAAAAAGCAAGAGAGTGGAAAGGCAGTCTAAAAAATGACAGAAAGTATTTGCAAACCATAGATATGATAAGGGATTGATGTCCCCAAAATTAAGACACTCACAAAACCCAATAGGAAAACCACAACATGATATTTTAAAAGTGCAAAGAATTTGAAGAGCCATTTCTCCAAAGAAAATATACAAAGGTCTAACAGATATACAAAAAGATGTTAAACATCAGGAATCATCAGGGAATTCTAAATCAAAATGGCAATCAATTTTTATATCTTACATCTGTCAGGATGGTTATTATAAATATTAAAAAATGATTTTAAAAATTGTCAAAGTGTTCAGAAATAAATGTTTGTACAGTGTTAGTATGCATATAAATTGTTGCAGCAGCTATGAAAAATAGGGTAAAGTTTCCTTAAAATGTTAAAAATTGAATTGAGTTGATCAATCAAATTGATCTGGCATTCTCAATTCTAGGTATTTATTCAAAATAATTAAAATGAGGACCTCAAAGAGACATAAACACTCACAGGTCCATTGTAGCACTATCCATAACTAAGATATAGATACAATATAGTTGTCATTTATTAAATGGATGGTTAAAGAAAATGTAGTACAAACATATAGTGTAATATTGTTTGGCCTCAAAAGAGGACACTTCGCAACATGCAACAAAACAGATGAGTCTTGAGAACATTGTGCTAGGCAAAGTCAACCAATCTCAGAATAAATACTGCACAAACCCCTTTGTATGAGTTATTGAAATTAGTCAAATTTGTAGTCACAGACTGTAGATTGGTAATCGTGTAGTTGTCAGGGGTAAGGGGAGAGGCAAAATAGAAAGTTGCTCTTCAAATATAAAATTTTATATATACAATATGAAAACCTGCCTGAGAATGAAGTCAAAACTTGGAAAGCAGAGACAAGAGATATATAGAGAGAAGGTATCTTTTAATTTTTCTATGTTTTGTTTTTAGCTTCTAATTACAATCTGAAGTCATCTGTATCATTGCATTCCTATGGAATAAAAGCTAACAAATTTTCTTTGTGCTGAGTCAATTGATCATGCCTTTGTCATAGCACCTGTTGCTTTTTCTGTAGCCTTTCTCCAAAATCCTTTCTCTGGACTCACTTGTCATATCACCCTATCTGTGACACACACATGTCCTCGTGTTTCAAGATCATCTATCTCCCTGTGACCTTAATTTTTCACCATGTCCTAGACTAATAATTGATTCTTGTATTGTGCTTCCTAGGAGTTCTGTCTTTCTGAATAAAAATGTGTCTTTAACCAACAACAACAACGAAAATATTCCAGAGATTTGCTATAAACATTGTACAAATTAATATTGCATTGCACACTGAAAAACTTTTGATCTAATGCTAAATGTTAAATGTTCTTATGTCAATCTTCTCTTTTTGATTAACTCTATTTTCAATATTATGTATTTTGTCTTCATTGCCTGAGTGAGGTTCTGTCTTCCAAGTGGTCGAATTTGTTAGTGATGTTTTCCGTTGAAATTTTAATTTGGTTTATGGCTTCCTTCATTTTGAGGATTTCTGCTTGATTTCTTTTCAGAATCTCTATCTCATTATTGAAGTGATCTTTTATCTCATGAATTTTATCTTTGATTTCAATCCTAACATCATCCTTTACATCGCAGGTCATTTTAACTATGTACATTCTAATCTTCTTCTCTGACATTTCATCTACTATGGTGTCAATAGATTCTATTATTTGAGCATTTTAGTTTGTTTGGGATAATTTTTTTCCCTTGTTTTCTCATGTTGTTTGTGTGTCTACCCATCTAGCATTGTGGACCTGAGGCAGCATAGTTTCTTCCCTGCAGACTTATAGTGTCCCTGAAGGTTTCTAGTACTTTGCCTTTAAGGGGGAGACAAATAATAACAGCACCCAATGCAAAAAAATATATAGCCTTAAACCAAATAGCTCTTATTAAACAGTTTTGTTGTAATAAACAGAAATGTTATATTCAGTTATTATCTGCAATATAAACAAGAGCAAGTAAGTTTGCAAAAGGGTTTAAAATTTCAAGTGGTGGACAAAAAGAGAACAGAACTGGTGTAGATGTGATATTTATGAGGAAGGAGGAGAGAAGATAGAAGTAAAAAAAATTATAGGAAGACTGAAAGAGGAATTAATATAGGATGGCTAGTAGCAGGAGAAAAGAGAGAAAGAATTTAGGGAATCCGATAAGTGAAAGAAAAATATACATATAGTAAAATTATTTTTAAAAAAGAAAAAAAATTAAAAACAGAAAGAAAAAAGTAAAAATAAAAGAATACACAACAAAACTGCAATACACTATTCAGAGATCCCAGTCCTCAATAAGCTGATGCATAAAACAATGCTTGGTTTCAAAAATGGTAGAAATGTGAGAGAGAAAAGAAGAAGAGAAGAAGGATCTTGACCAAAAAAAAAGTGTCGCTAGGGTGAAAGAGTTAGTCCTAGAGGCAGAACTCCTGGAGGCAGGGTGTAGGCTTAACTATGCTCCTGTGTCTTTGTTGGGTGCTAATTGGTCTGGAGATTTTAAGTCAGTACTTCTCTAAGACCCAGTAATTGCTGGTCCATGTTGGAAGACTGCACCTCACCCAGGACTCTCCATTGAGTTTTATTTGTGTAGTGTAGGAGCCTGTTCTTAGTCCGTTATTTTTCCTGTAGACCTTAATATTCCCTGTCTCTGATTCAGTCTCTGAGCTTGATCTCTCCTGCCCCTGTCCTTTCAAATTCCCAGTGAGGCACTTCTGTCCTAGCCAGTCCTGCAAGCATATGGATTGGAGGAGGAGGGGGAAGCCACGTGGGTTTCTGTGACCAGCATTCTTCTGTGAAAATCTCTCCCCATGGTTGATTTTCTCCTGGTCACTTAGGCACACTATGTCAGTGTGGATTTGCCTGGCCTGTTTTTCAGGCCAGAATTGGGTCTTCCAGTAATCAGATCCCCCAGATGATGGCCCCTGTGCCAAGCACAATGGTTCCTTCCACTGTACTCCATGCATACTATGGAGAGAGAGATGAAGGCTTCCCTCCAGTACTGATACTGATGCTGAGAAACACAGCTCACTCTTTTTTCAAGTGGTGTCTCTGTTATCTAAACTCTCCATACCTCAACACACCTCAGCCTTCCTGAGAATGAAAGTTCCTTTAATCCCTTTATTGCTTTACTGTTTCATTCCTCCAGCTATGGGGCTGGAGATTTATCTCCCTTACTTTATTACACAAGATCTCCTAAGTCCCCAATCTGCTTTGAGTGTCCAGTATTACATTACAGTAAAGTCCTCCCTAATTCTCAATCATTCACCCCTCTTATTGTCCAGCTTTCTGTCTGCTTTTCTTGGTTCCTGCCACAGTCACTAGGGAATCCATGCCTTTATACTGTCATCTTTCCGCCTCTGGCATCGGTGTTTTTAAAGCTCCCTACATGAATGTGTTTTTATAACCAAATTATTTACCAGGTGCAATTTTGCTAGCAATAGTCTTGATTGGGAATATAGCATTAACGTTTTAACTACAATTTTTTTATGAAATAGTCAACTTTGTATCCCCTGTGAGTAGAAAATTTCCCATTTATTTTTTTGCTTTTTATTTTATAATCCACTAACCAAGGCTGCTAATATTATGAGATCTAAGCCACTTTCCCTCCATGAACTATAGGAGCAGCATATTAGAACATACCTAGAGCATTTTTTTTCCCTAGAGAATCTGAGTGCTACTAAAACCTGTATTCTTGAGTATTAGTAAATATTAGAATCCTAAAGTAAAAGAAAATTGTACAAATAAGAAAAAAATGTTATCATTTTTTGAAAGGTTGTCTGCATTCAAACAAAATTCAAAATGGAAGTACCATGAAATGAAAAATTGGAATTTTTACTGTTGTTTCCAATGAAGACAACTAGTTGTCAATGTGTAAATCAAAATAAGAACCAGAAATATTCAAATATTCTGGATAAAAACACTTGCCATTTATAGGAAGAATTAAAAACAGTGAACCAAATGCTTAAATGTTCTGGGAAGGCCAAGGTGTACATTTGAATACCACATTTTCTCATCAGAATCTCAGTAAAACTTCCAAATCTATGTTAAGAATAACTCAAAAGACTAATGTAAGAGTGCAATGAGATATTGAAGGTAGATTTTACTGGAGTGAATCTTTTTTTTCTTTGGAGTGAATCTTAAGGAGATCTCTGACCCTTAACCAAGGAAGGCATCCGTCTTCCATACTGACACAAAGTCACTGAGAAGGATTTAGTTCTGTTTTAATGTCCCCCTCCCCTTAGCTAGGGGAACATATAAATTCCCAAGAAATTGTTATCAAGCAGAAGCATCCTTCAACAAATGTCATTTCGTTTTCTTTTTATAATTAGATACCATATGCATTGATTCCCTCAGAGATATGCTACTGTGGTTCCCCTTTGGAAATTTTATATATTAGAATAGAACTGGAAACTCCTCTATCTCTAAATGAACAATCTGTTTGGGTTACTTATTGATATAAAACAAGTTTCTCTAATTTAGTGACTTAAAATCAATTTTATCATTTCTAACAAATGTAAAGGTCAGGAATTCAGGTAGATTTTGGCTGGGCAACTTCTGCTTCATGTCATGTTGACCAAGATTTATCTGGTAGCCTTCAGTGGGAGGTGTGGCTGGTTTTAAGGGTTTGAGTATGTTTACTCACAGCCTGTCTTTCTTACAGGGATTGCCAGAAATTTGGGCTTGGTGGGGTCTTTCTATAGTTTGCACAATACCTCTGTAGCATAGTGTTCTCTTTGCACTACAGTGTTCCAATAGCAAACCTTTTAGGAAACCCAGGTGGACAACATGTCATACAAGTGTATGGTGACATGTTATCCACCATTATAGTATCATACAACTCTAAGAATGTTCTATTATCTCCTACATCTCTCTTCCACTAACATTTGCTAACTACTATTCTTTATATTGTATCCATTCCTGATAATTGTCATTCTGACAGGAGTGAAATAAAATCTTGCATTTCTCTAATTGCTAGAGATGTTGAACATTTTTTATATATTTGTTGATCAATTGTATTTTTTCCTCTGTGAAGTGTCTGTTTAGTTCCTTAGCCCATTTATTGATTGGGTTATTTGTTTTTTTTGGGTGTTAAGTTTTTTGAATTCTTTATATATCCTAGAAATTAATGTTTTATCTGAGGTGCGTGTGTAAAGATTTTCTTCTAAACTGTAGCTCTCTCCTCACGTTATTGGTTGTTTCCTTTGCTGAGTAGAAGCTTCTTAATTTGATTCCATCCCATTTATTGATTCTTGATTTTACTTCTTGTGCTTTAGGAGTCTTGTTAAGGAAGTCAGATCTTAGGCTGATATGGTGAAGATTTGGGCCTATTTTTTCTTCTATTAGGTGCAGGATCTCTGTTCTAGTGCCTAAGTCTTTCATCCATTTTGAGTTGATTTTTATGCAGGGTGTGAGATAGAGGTTTAATTTCATTTTGTTACATATGAATTTCCAGTTTTGCCAGCACCATTTGTTGAATAGGCTATCTTTTCATCAGTGAATGTTTTTGGCAACCTTGTCTCGTATGAGATAAACTTATTTATGTGAGTTTGTCTCTGTGTCCTCTATTCTGTACCATTGGTCTACAAATCTATTTTGGTGTGAATATCATGCCGTTTTTGTTACTAGAGCTCTGCAGTATAGTTTAAGATCTGGTATTGGGTTGCCTCCTGCTTCACTTTTCGTGCTAAGAATTGCTTTGGCTATTCTGGGCCTCTTATTTTTCCATATAAACTTCATAATTGTTTTTTTTTCTATTTCTATAAAGAATGTCATTGGGATTTTAACAGGAATTGCATTAAATCTGTATAATGCTTTTGGTAGTATGGCCATTTTGACAATACTAATTCTGCTCATCCAGAAGCATGGGAGATCTTTCTTTAGTGTTCTGTAATTTTCATTGTAGAGGTCTTTCCTCCATATTGTTAGATTGATTCCCAGGGTTGATTTTTTTTTTAAGCTATTGTGAATGGAGTAGTTTTCCTGATTTCTCTTTCAGTGGATTCATCACTGAGGTATAGGAATGCATTTGATTTATGGGTATTGATTTTATATTCTGATATTTTGCTGAATTCATTTATTAGTTCTAGAAGTTTTCTGGTGGGATTTTTTGATCTTCTAGATATAGGAGCATGTTATCAGCAAATAGTGATAGTTTGAGTTCTTCCTTACCTATTTTTATCCCTTTAATTAATTTTTTTTGTCTAATAGCTGTGGCTAGAGTTTCAAGAATGATGATGAATAGAAGTGGTGAAAGAGGACGTCCCTGTCTTGTTCCAGTTTTTATCAGGAATGTTTTCATTTTTTTCTCCATTTAGAATGATTCCAGCTAAAAGGCCTTCAGCAACAGGCAGGAAGAATTCTCTTTTTATGGGGAAAGAGGTCAGCATGTTTGTCCTATTCAAACCTTCATTTGATTGAATAATCTTTACTCCATCTACTTATTTAAATGTTTATGTCAAATAGAAAGACCCTTGCAGAAACATCTAGAAGATCATTAGACTAAATATTTTGCCATTATTTTGGCCCAGTCAAGTTGACACATAAAATTAAACATCCCCTAAACTAATGGGATAAATAATTATTTAGTAGGATTATAAGATTCAAGGTAAATATAGAAAAAACAATTGGACTTATGTATACTAGAGATAAATAATAAGAAATTATAAAATTGAAGTAAAATTTATGTGATAGCATAAAAAACTTGTAATACTAGGTATAAATTTTACAAATGAATCAAAGTTTCTACATAGAAAACTACAAAGGTTGCTGAGAGATATTTTTAAAAATTTAAAGAAAGAGTTATATCTTCATAATTAGGAAAACTCCATACTCTTAAATATCAACTTTCATAAACTATTTGTAATGAAATACAATCTCACTCAAAATCTTAACATTCTTTTCTTAGAAATTGACATGTTGATTCTAAAATTTAAGTGAAACATCAAATGACTTTTTCACCTTTATGAAAGAAAAAAAAAATCTTACACTACCTGCTTTCATGATTTACTGTATAGCTTCCTTAATTAAGCTAAAACAATTTCCAGTATATAACTAAATGAAACAATATAAAGCCCAATGATACATCATTATTTATACATCATTTGATTTTTGACAAAGATGTTAATATAATTCAATGAGGAAAGTATAATCCTCCGAACAAATTTATTATTATAATTGGCTATCATAAAAATATAAAAATTTCAAAATTTTAAAAAATCTTAACTCTTACTTTACATATACCCCCAAATTAGCTCAATTAATTAAAAATTCATCATGCTCTACACCAGGTGTCATGGCACATGCTTGTAATCCCAGATGCTTAGGAAGCTGAGGGAGGAGAATTGTGAGTTTAAAGCCAGACTTAGCAACTCAGCAAGACACTGTCTCTAAATAAAATACAAAAAAGGGCCTGGGGATGTGGCTAAGTGGTTAACTATCCTTGGGTGGTTCAATCCTTGGTATCATAAAAAAAAAAAAAATTCATACACTTAAATGTAGGAATTAAAGCTATGAAAATTCTAGAAAAAAATAAAATTTTTTTACACAAATATATTAAAATAAATGCCAACAGCCATTTTTCATTATTGCCCAAAATTAGAAATAGTAAATATGTCCATTAACTGATGAATGGAGAAACTACTATAGTTATATCCATTCAATGGAATACTACCTTGGATTATAAGGAACAAATTCTTTTTTTAAAAAAATTTGATGTATATTTTTTAGTTGTAGATGAACACACAGTATCTTTATTTATTTTTATGTGGTGCTGAGGATCAAACTCAGTGCCTCATGCATGTGAGGCAAGCGCTTTTCCACTGAGCTACAGCCTCAGCTCCAAGAATAAATTCTTAATACAGGAAATAATATCAATAAATCTGAAAACCATTATATAAGTTAAAGAGGCTAATCAAAAAAACTACATACTCCATGATCTCATTCATAAAAGATTCTATAGTGACAGAAATAAATTATTGTTTGCAGGACCAGAGATAAAATAATAATTGATTATAAAAATACCAGAATCTTTCATTCATTCCTACTTTGGTCATTGTGTAAATATGTGCAGTAATGCTTTGCTTATAATGGCTTACTTATAGAATGGGTACTTAAATGTATTAGTTTTTTAAGGCTGATATAACATGTTGCCCCAAACTTGATAGTTTAAAACAGAAATTTATTTTGTCATAGTTCTGGAGACCAGAAGTCTCAATGCAAGGTATCAGCAGAGTTATTTTTGGAGACACTAGAGAATTCATTACATTTCTTTCTGATACCTTCCAGTGTTCCTTGGTTTGCACAACCATTACTGCAGATTCTGTCTCTTCTGTTATCTTCTCCTCTGTGTCTTCTATTTTTGATATCTAAGAACACATGCTATTTGCCTTAAGTCACAATCTAATCCAGAGTGATTTCCACTTGAGATTCTTAATTATATTTGTCAAGACTTTATTTTCAAATAAGATCACATTCACAGATTCTGGGTAAATGTAATTTTATGATTTGGATCTGGAATATCCCTCAAAACCCATGTGTTTAAGAAATGGTTCCTAATACAAAAAGGTTCAGAGTTGGAAATTTTAGACAATGATTGGATTATATGGCTGTCACCTCATCAATAATTTGAATGGACTACTACATAGAAACTGTAGGAAGGTGGACATCACTGAAGTAAGTAGGTCACTGAGGACATATACTTAGGGAATATATCTGCTCCCTTATTCTCCCTGTATGATTCCTGGCTGCCATAAGCTAATTAGCTTTCCTGCACCATGCCCTTCCACCAACATGTAATGTCTTACCTCAGGCCCAGAGCAGTGGAGTCAACTAACCATGGGCTGAGAACTCTGATATCATGGTCCATATAAATCTGGCCTCTTTAAGTTGTTCTTGTCACATATTTGTTCACAGCCATGAAAAACTAACACATAAATAGATACTGAGAATGAGTTATTGGTGTGACTACACCTGACGATGTAGTTCACAAAACTTTGGAACAGATTTGTGGGAGAAGTTTGGTTAAATTTGGAGATGCAGGATGGAAACCTTCAATGTAATCAACATAATTTAATGAATGATTCTGGTGGTAACTCAGATCGAAAAGCTGATAGGAATGTAGACAGTAGAGACTGTGCTCAAGAAGTTTCAGCTGTAAGTGAGAAATCTAATGGGAATTGTATTAGAGGCCATGGATGTTACATTAGAGGCCATGCAAAGAACTTGTCTGCATTTTGTCTATGTCTTAAAACTTTCTGTGAGACTGACTATAAAAGTGATGAACTAATTAATTTGGTGGAGCAAATTTTAAGGCAGCACGACATTCAAGCCATGGCACAAATATTACTTCCCAATTTTATCCAGGTTTAGTGTGAGAATTGGAAGCAAAAAGCAAAGCAGAAAATTTGAAAATAAATTGCAGTTAGACCAATGAAGTGTACATAAAATTGGGGCCAAGGAAGGTGTAATTACTGAAGAGATTATGCTTTCACTGAAGAGAATCTAAGTAGTTATAGATAGAATAGAAATTTTAGGCTCAATTTTGTAAAGGTGAAGTCTCCTTCAACAGTCTTTGCTTTAACAATGAGATATAAGCAGTAATAAAGCCTTCCAAAAAAGAAAAGTCAAAGA
This sequence comes from Urocitellus parryii, assembly GCF_045843805.1. Taxonomy (NCBI): domain Eukaryota; kingdom Metazoa; phylum Chordata; class Mammalia; order Rodentia; family Sciuridae; genus Urocitellus; species Urocitellus parryii. The sequence continues at coordinate 36,748,672 of NC_135544.1, forward strand.
TCAGAAGGATTCTCAGGTGAATTCTACCAGACATTTAAAGAAGATCAAATGCCAATGCTCCTTAGATTATCTATGAAATAGAAAGAAATAGAATACTTCCAAATTTATCCCTTTCATACCAAAACCAGATTAGGACATATCAAGGGAAGAAACTACAGACCAATATTATTGATTGTTGCAAAAATCCTTGATAAATTATTAGTACATCATTTTAACAATATATTAACAAGATTATACATGGTGACAAAGTCAGTGTTATCCCATGAATGCAAGATGACTTAATTTATAAAAACTAATGAATGTAATTTATCACTTAAATAGAATTAAGAACAAAAATCACATAATCATCTTGATGGATGAAGAGAAAGGCTTCAATAAAATTCAGCACTCCTTCATGATCAAAACACTAAAGAAACTAGGGAGAGAAAAATCTTACCTTGGTATCATAAAGATTATATATGACAAACCCAAAGCCAACATCATAGTGAATGGAGAAAAAAAACTTGAATGCATTTTCTTGAAAAATTGGAACAAGACAAGTATGACCACATTTGCCAATCCTGTCCAATATAGCACTAGAAATCCAGTTGAGCAATTAGGCAAGAGGAGGAAATAGAATTAAGGAGGGAAGATGTCAAATTATCACTGGTTACAGATATGATTCTATACTTGGAAGATCCAAAAAGCAGAAGACTTCTAGAACTAATAAGCAAATTTAGCAAAGTAGTAGGTTACTAAGTCTACAAAGATCTATAACTTTCCTATATACCAATAATAGATCTTTTGAGAAAGAAATTAGGGAAACAATCCAATTCACAATAGCCTAAAAGAAATCTTGAACTAAATCTTATCCAGGAGATGAAATATCTCCACAATGAAAACGATAGAACATTAAAGAAAGAAATTAAAGAAGACACAGGAAGATAGAAAGACCTCCCATATTCATGGGTAGGCAGAATAAATGTTGTTAAAATGGCCATACTACCAAAAGCAATATACAGATTCAATGAAATTCCGATAAAAATACCAGTGACATTTATATGTATTTCAAAATTAATGAAAACTAGACCAAGAATTTAGAAAATGGAATTGTGGTTACTTTAGGGCATTATCAATTCAGAAGTATCCTGTTGATACCAACTGAGCATTGGATGTTCTATATCCTTATATAGGAGGTAGTTATATAGATATTATGTAAGTAAAAATTAATCATGCTATAGCCTTAAAAAATACCAATGGCAAACAAAAAGAAGAAAAGAAGTGCTGGAGGCATCACATTAACTGACTTCAAATTCACAGAGACAAATCCATACAAATATTGCCTTTTAATCCTTGACAAAGGTACCAGAAACATACACTGGAGAAAAGACAGCCTTTTAAACAAATGGTGCTGGGAAAACTGATTATCCATATGTTGAAGAATGAGACTAGATCCTTATATCTCTCGATGCACAAAAGTCAACTAAAAATGAATTAAAGATCTAGGAATTAGACCAAAAACTATGCAACTCCTAAAAGAAAACAGCACTCCAACAAATAGGCAAAATAGACTTTCTCAATAGGACCCCTAAAACTCAGAATTAATGCCAAGAATCAATAAATGGGATGGCATAATTAATAAACTTATGCACAACAAAGGAAACAATCAAGAATGTGAAAAGAGAATCTACAAAGTGGGAGAAAATCTTTGCTATCTATTCTTCTGACAGAGGATTAATATCCAGAATATATAAAGAACCCTAAAAAACTTGGCATCAGATAATAATAATAATAATAATAATAATACCCTAATTGATAAATGTCAAATGAATTAGACAATTCTCAAATGAAAAAATACCAATGGCTGACAAATACATGAGAAAATGTTTAATGTCCTTAAGAATTAGGAAAATGTAAATCAAAACTACACTGAGATTTCATCTCACTCATCTCACTGGAGTTAGAATGGCAGTCATTAAGCATATAAACAATAAATGTTGGAATGTATGTGGAGGAAAAGGAAGAAGTTTACACTGTTGGGGAGACTGTACATTATTCGTACAACCACTGTGGAAACCATTATGGAGTTTTCTTAAAAGACTAGGAACAAAACCACCATATTACTCAGTTATACCAAAACTTGGTATTTATCCTAAAGATCAAGATCAGCATATTATAGTGATACATGCATACCCATGTTTATAGCACCACAACCACAACAGTCAACCTATGGAAATAGTCTTGATGTCTTTCAATGGAGGCAGGATAAAGAAAATGTAATACACACACAACACACATACCCACAATGCACAACGGAATTTTATTTAACCATAAAGGAAAATTAAATTACTTTATTTGCAGGAAAACGGATGGAACATGAGAACATTTGTTGAGCAAAATAAGCCAAACTCAGAAAGTTAAGAGTTGTATGTTTTCTCTTTTCGGTGGTAGCTAGAGAAAAAAAGAAAAGGAAAAGTGGGGGTGGGCGTCTGTCTTATGACAAAATCTAAAGGAGATCAGCACATCAGTAGAGAACAGGAAAGGGACTAGGGGAGGGAAGACAGGGAAAGGGGAAATACCGGGAATGATATTGGACAAATTATATTGTTGTGTTGTGTGCATGTACAAATGCATAACAACAAACCCATGTTATATACAATTGTGATGCACCAATTAAAATAATTAGGGGAAAAAAAGACTTTAAAAAGAAACCATGGGGATACCCTGTTTGCACAGGGGGTGCCTAGAAAGTTATTTCCCCACGATCCATTTCACTATGCTCAGCTGGCCAGGCACTCCAAGACCGCTGCAGCCCTGGACTCATGGAGCCCAGCTATTACTTGAGCTTGGTGTCATCCACATGGTGCTGATTTTGTAGGAATGCAAAATGCTGGGGGTACAGTATCATGGATATTTCCACTGAGATTTCAAAGGAAGGTCTGGGAACCCAGGGAATGTGTGGCAGGGTTGGAATTCCTACAGGCAGCCCCTGAAAGGGCAATGTATGAAGATGTAAAAAAGAAAACTGAAGCTGCCATGGAGGCCACAGAAATTAAGAAATGCCAGGAATGTGGAACGTCTGCTGAGGAAAGCTGCAGGAAGCCAACAGAGTCAGGCCAAGTGAGAGGTCATGTGGGCTACAATTGGCAAGGCCAAAGGGGCAGGGCTTCCCCAGCCCTTTAGGGCCAACATCTCATAAACAAGTGACCTGGATGCCAGATATGGAGTTATAGGCTTATTGTTTGCCTTTTGGTGTTTCTGTATTTCATTGTTCCAGTTTTTTCTTTATGTGCCCCTGTTATTCCCTTTTGGAATGGGGATGTTTATTCTGTACCATGGTTTATTGGAAGTAAGTAAGTTTTAAATTTTTTTTTTTTACAGGATCTAATAACTAATAATTCACCTTGAGTCTCAAAGAATACTTGAATTTGAGCAAGGCTGAAACTGTTAAAACTACAAGGAGTCTTGGAGACAGACTGGATGCATTTTGCCTCATGACATAGGCATGAGCGTTTAGAGGCCAGAGGAAGAATGTTATGATATCAATCTGGAATGTCACCCCAAACTCATGTGTGTTCAAATTGTGGTGCCAGGTGCATCAAGGTTCAGAGTTGGGGCTTTTGTGCAATGACTGAACATGTAGGCTGAACCTCATGAATGGATTAATCCATTTGATTAATCCATTTGTTGGATTAATAATTTGATTGGACTATGAGGCTATAACTACTAGGCAGGTAGTTATGGCTGGAGGGAAAAGGTCACTGAAGGAGTGCTCTTTGGGACTATATCTTCACCCTGTCTCCTCTTTTCTCACTTATCTCTTCTCCCTTCTCTCTTCTCCCCCACTTCTTCCTGGCTGCCATGAGCTGAGTAACTTTTTGCACCATCACTTTCTACCACACCGTGGACCCAGAACGGGAGGAGAAGGAGGCCAATCGTGTATTGAGACCTCTAAAACCTTCTTTAAGTTGTTGATTGTCAGGAGTTTAGTCACAGCCACCAAAAGCTGACCAACACATATAACTTGTGTTTACTTCAGTTGCCATGACAAAATACCACAGACTAAGTCACTTAAACTACAGAAATTTACTTTCTCATAGTTCTGGAGATGAAAAGTTGAGATCAGGGTGTTAGCATAGTTGGATTCTCATGTGGGCGCTTTTCCTGGGTATGAAGATGGTCCCCTTCTTACTGAATCCTCAATGGCAGAAAGAGAGTTCAGGTGTCTCTTCCTCTTCAGATAAAGACACCAGTTCTGTAGAATTATAGAGTTGCATCTTTATGATTTCATGTAACCTTAATTACCTCCTTAACAGCCTACCTCTAATATTGTCACTTGGGAGGTTAGGGCTTCAGTACATAAATTTGGGGTGCTGGGGGATACAGTTCATTCCACAGCCACTATTAGACATGCTCTAGTGCTTTTCCTCCATTCTTCCTTCCTGTCACAGCCAGAGGCTACACAATCACCTGGAAAAAAAAGGAACAGAACAGCAACAATGAAGAAAGGTGTGATTTCATATTTTCCTTTGTAGATCTCATTCCCTACATTTTCCTTTAGACAAAGGACTCCCATCATTATGTGCCAATTATAAAAATAATACCATTATTTTTATAATTCTGTAATATGGTTGCTTTGAAAATAATTTTGTTATGTTCGCTTATTTTGCTTTCTGGGAAAGTCCATCTATGATATAAACTTGTGGTAATCACTCATTTTATCTGGCAAATTGACAGACTTATTCTTCTGAATTGCTATGCCCTACTTCCATGGGGGGCCCTATATGAAACTGGAGGTCAGTGAGTTAAAATATTGCTTTGAAATGTTTTTTACTTTAAGAAACCATATTACTTATACATGTCAAAGCTGTTTTTCTACAAATACATCTATTTTCCTATAAATATCAGTTCTTTCAATTTTCTGAGAGTTTTGAACCACATGGGTAAAATAAATGGTGACGCCTGCTCTTCCGTGTTCAAATGAATTCCTGCTCAATGTAGTTGGTTATTTGTGCTCAGTAAATAATTGGGTAGTTTTGGTATTTATCTTCAAATTTATAACATTATTTTTCTAAAGTTTTATTTTGCTTAAATTTTAATTAAATATTGGATATATAATATACATGAATGCACACTTTGATTATATTACCGATCAGTCTTATCCAACATGTTTTTAATATCATGTTCCAAAGTATGCAAAAATTAAAAATAACATTCAAGCTGCATGGTTCTGCTGTTAAGATTTTCACATCCTAGAAATCTGTGATTCCCCCTCCCCCGCCCCCTCGGGTTGCACAAAGAGCTATTGTTTGATGAGGATGAAAGTTTATGAGGTAATTCAACTCAACATCCAGTTAAAGAAACTAGACATTTTCACGAAACCATAAATACAATGTGAAGACAGATTGAGAGTGAGATGTCTGTTGAATATGTTCTCTGCACAGCTCCTCAGAGCAGTCTGTACATAGAAATATTCTCACCCCATCTGTTTCCTCTGCCTGAGTGACAGATCTGCCCCTGTCAGCATTCCATTCACCAGCAAGAGGGATAGGATGTCCAGGTGCACATGGTTACATCTGATCTCCTGCCTCATCATCTCTGTAATAGATTTACTAAAAAGTCAAGACAGGAAGTAGCTAAAAATGGGAGAAATGCTTCAATTTAATAGATTTGAAGTAAGAGGAGAAATAAATTCTACATATTCTTCTAAGGTGAGCTGAAATAAAGTCTCCTCCATTAACTAGTTTTGGCCACAGAGTCATCCTATGGCTTTAGCATGTTCACAGTGCGCTGAAGGAAAACATACTCATGAATTCACATTGACTGTCACACCCATTATTCGACAAATTGTTTTATATCAAGATTTTAGAGGAGTTAGGAAAGAATACCCATAGCATCCTGGTGAAAATGGTTATGTAATCTCAGCTCACTTTAGAGCCTGGAGCAAACTGTTTCTTCTAAGAATTTCAATTATTTTATATGTATAAAAAGAAGTCAGCTGATGAGACTTGATATCTCTGTATGTCAAACGTACCAGAAAGAATTTTTTTTCAAGATGATTCAATATCCTATTACTAATTGTGCTATATGAGTTTCGAATACTAATAAATTATGGAACATTAAGTCTATAAAGTGTTGTGATTTATTTGGATGATTCATTTTAAGCTCTTGGAACAGGAACTGTTTTGAATACATCTTTGTATCCCCCCCACAGAACCTGGCACAGTGCCTCAGAGAGAATTGGGATGAATAGATTTTTGTTAAGTGAATAGATTTTACAGTCCCAGTCGGTAGTTACAATTTCCAAGAGTAATGAAGAGACCTTATTTTAGAACTGGATTGAAAGAATGATCTCACACTAAAGACCTGAAAGATAAATATACCGGAAATGTAGCCAGTTCACAGCAGGAAATCATTGCATAACTAATCTTGAGGATCTTTATGGTGACAGTCCCCAGTTCCATCTGTGCCCTTTACACACATATGCATTGTGTATTTCATTGTTAACTGCAGGCAGAAGGCATTGGTAGGTCTCATTTAATTGTATACATCATGATTGGGCTGAAGACTGAATCTCTGTCCCTCCTCATCAACTTCTGTCTCTCTCCCTCTCCAAAATCAGGTTCTGGAGGAAAGTGATATGAGAGCAAATAGAACTGCAATTTTGTTGCTTGAACACACTAAGTATCTGTAGACTGATGAAATTTAATGATATGGATTTTCTGGCACAACCTTTTAAAATTCATGGCCAACCTTAAATGACAAGACTTACTTTAAATATTATTTATTTATGATTACTTATTTCAGACACTAATTCATTCATAAATTTCCTGATTTTAGCATGAACACAGGATGGAAAAGGTACTCTTCTAGCCCTCAAAGAAATAATAGATCTGCAGAGATCTGACAGTGTCAAAAATATCCACACAACAGGTAGGAAGGATCAGATTCACAATAGAGGAAGAACAGGAAAGAAAACTTTAGAAGTTTTTATTCTTTTCCATGAAGCAACATATGAACTACTCTGGAAAAGAGGAAGGAAACACTTCTTGAGGGGTTGAGGAGGTCAAAATATGTTTTAAGCAGTTCCTTCTCATTTCTTGGTGATTTGCATTGTATGTGTACATATTTATGCATGCATAATACACATTGCACACACATACTGATATTTTTATTCATAACTCTGTTTAACATAATATTAAATCAGGATTGTAAAAATAGTTACAACAAATGATCCTCTTACCTGTGATATGATTATTTTAAACAGCATACAATTTCTTAATCATTTTTTTAACATGCAGAGAAAATGGCTGAACAGAAAGTCTGTCGCAGAAAGAAAAAGGAAGCCTTAAGTCTATTCAGAAAACTATCAGATGCTGACATCTAGTGGCTTTCAGAAGCCATTGTTACATTTAACAATGCCCTATACTGTCTATATGTTGCACGCTTCCAAGTGCAAATGCACACAAGCACAGATATATCTTATTTATTTATTCTATTATGATTACCTATATATAACCCCGGTGATATTTAGAAAAAATGTAAAACTTCAGTGAGACATTTTTATGATCAATTACATTATACATTTTGTAAAATGCTGAAAAAAATATATTTTTTTCCTTTCTTATTTTTTTTTCTTTTCCTTTTCCCATTGTGTAGACTAATGTGTTTGTAACTAGCTTTGCCACCTCCTGGACTTTAGACTTTTTGTAATCTGAAATAAATTTATTGTGCACTAAATTCTGACATTTTAGCCATCAAAATAGAGGAAGGGAACTGAGTGGTGGAGAAATGGAGGGATGAGGGAGGTACTGGGGTATGAAATTAACTGCAGAATAACAGTTCTCATTACCGTTTTGCTCTGTGTGTTTGGTATTTTCCCATTACATTAAACAGTTGACATTTTTAAGGATATATATTATATATGTAGCTTTTCTGTCAGGTTCATTTTTAGCTTAATTTCTCTGTCCTTTCTTCCTTCCCTTCATCTTTTTTTTTTCCTTTTTTCCTTCCTCCTTATTAAGAAAAGCAGATTATATTGAATGTATTCTTGACCCCCCTAATTATGTATTCTGTCCTTGATTCTCTCTCCAAAGTTATCAATTTAATGGGTTTGCAAGGATCTTTCTAAGCATAGACTTTCGTCCTTGCATAGTTCACATTCATTCCTCCAGTAGACTGCTCAGACAATGGTTCCGTGTCAAAAGAAATGTAAAATAATCCATTTGGTGCTCTTATTCATGAGTTCTGTCAAGTAAGTTGTTAGGAACCCAGAAATATGATAGGGGGAAAAAAAGAAAAAAGAAAGAATAGAGACAGATTGTAGTTTCCATGGGTAGTAAAGAGCTTACTTCCCTAGTTTCAGTTGTGATAAGCTGTAAGGATTGTTTCAGAGGCCTGCTTGGAAATTTGAGATGGGCCTAAGGGGCCATCAGAGAGTACCTGGAGGAGGGACATGCAGAACTCTCCAAACCGTACCTGCTCCTCCTTCCCATTTCTGCTCTTTCTCTTTCACATACACTCTGCTCCTATACTTGAAGTTGGTTTTAGAATACAGCCAAAAGAGAAGATCAAACTGATTTTTGAACTGAGGCTCACAGATGGGAAATCTTGATAATTTGAATGAACTCATGGTAGGTTTGCTAAACCATATGGCCAAACTTTTCCTAAATATTATCAAAGTCTTTGGGAGACTATTTCAACTTAATTTTACCTAGAGATTCTTGGTAAATTCTTACCTAGGTGTCTTGACAGTGGTATAACTTTTAAAATCTTCTTATTAGTTTTTAAGACCCCATATAATTAAAAGCAATCTTGATTTAAAAAAAAAACTTTGAAGACATCAAACTTCCTGATTTTGAATTGTATTATAAAGCTATAGTAGTCAAAACAGTATGTGACTACATAAAAATGTACAGAGAGACCAATGGAACAGAATAGAGCTCAGTAATAAGCCCAAGCACGTATAGTCAACTAGTTTTCAACAAGGACACCAAGAAGACATGCTGGGGGAAAGGACTATGTCCTCAATAAAAGGTACTGGGAAAATTGGATATCCACACCCAAAAGAATGAAATTGGACTCTTATTTTACACCATACACAAAAATCAGTTCAAATTGACTTAGGTACCTAAAAGTAAAACCTGATCATGAAAATCCTAGAAGAAAACACAGAGGGAGAGCTTTCTCCATACGGGCCTTGGCAATGATTTTTTGGGATATCATGTCAAAAGCTCAGGTAACAAAAGCAAAAATAAACAAGCGAGTCTACTTCAAATCTAAAATGCTTCTGCACAGTAAAGAGAACAATCAACAGAATGCAAAGGGAGCCTATAGAATAGGAGAAGATATTTGTGAATCATATATCTAATAAACCATTAAATGTCCAAAATATTAGGAATTTGGGAAATCAAGAACAAAAACCAAACAAATTGTTTAAAACTGGGCAAAGGACTTGAGTGACAATTTCTTTTTTTTTATATAAATATAACTTTATTTACCTTTTTTACCACAAGAATTTATTTTTTTAAAAAGAGAGAGAATTTTAATATTTATTTTTTAGTTTTCAGCGGACACAACATCTTTGTTTGTATGTGGTGCTGAGGATCAAACCCGGACTGCATGCATGCCAGGGGAGCGCTCTACCGCTTGAGCCACATCCCCAGCCCTTGAGTGGCAATTTCTGCAAACAAGATAGAAATAGTTGTAGAACTCCAAATATGCCACTCCCCAATATATTTCTTTGTTATATTTCAAGATGATTATGCTGAGAACCTGCAGACTTCTGCAGACATAAGATTGACTCTGAAAGGTTGCCCTTTTTTCAAAAACATTTACATCTAGAAAGTGAATTTACATCTGTGAAGTACAAAACCCATGGATATAAAGAGATACATCTGATATCCCCCTTCCTTTCCTAGAAAGTTATTTTCATGGGAAGAAGAGATTAGGAAACTGACACCTGGCCCAGGAAGAGATGACAACATGTGTCTGTTACCTGGGAGACTTCATCTATCTACCAAGACAACCTTTGTTGGCTGTGCACCTGCATTCACTACTCTTCCATAGCCTGTGTCCCGCTCTTCCCCAGAAACCCAGGCCTCTATTGCTTTGCTTGGCTGTAGATAAGGTTTAACCATCTTGCATTTCTTTGAGTCTCATACTGTCTGACTTCTATTCTATTACATTTTTAGGCATGTAATAAAATTGCTTATTACCCCCGTATTTTGCCTATTGTTAGATTTTTTAAAAATATTTTTTAGTTGTCAATGGACTTTATTTTATTTATGTGCAGTGTTAAAAATTGAACCCAGCGTCTCACTCATGCTAGGCAATCACTCTACCACTGCGCCATAATCACAACCCTATTGTTAGTTTTTATTGCACTGACTCAAATTATTAAAATTTCAGAGAACAAAGCATATATTTAAAACTTCCCAATAGTTTTGGCACCCCCCATAAAATAAATAAATAAATAGTTAAAAGTAAATAAATAAACAAATAAATAAATAAATAGAAGGAAAGAAAGGAAAAAGAAAATCACTCTATTCACTTTAGAAGTGATGGAGAGGTACCTGGCCCCTGATTAAGCTGGTACAGATAGGAATTCTCACCCCATGTCTGTCTCTTTGACATTCGAGTAATCTTTTCAGGAGAATGGTAAAAGTCTATTTTGTCTTTTTCCTTTCCAAATGTAGATTGGAAAAAGGAAATATTTATGTGAACTAGTTCTGTTAGTAAAAGTGACTTCTGGTGTATTTTTGTGCGCATGTTGAGTACTCTAGTTTTATCTGTCTTTCAGAAATGGTGTTCATTTTCCATGTCTCTGCCTTCTGCGGGGATCAACACCAGAAGGAAAATCATAAGATCCTTCTTTTGTGTGGTTCTGTGTTTCAGAAGCTTAATCTTATAACCAGCCAGTATTGTATCTGGTCTCTACCACTTGGAGGTCATAAGTAGTCAGCTCACATGAGGTGGCCAGGCAGGTGGCTGGGATTCCAAATGCCTGCTGATCCAACTATGCCACACACTGGAAGTTTGTCTTTGTTGTCTAAACCTTTCTTGCTTTATATTTAGACTATTTTGGGGGAGTGAACATTTTGGAAAAGGGGCCTGACTACTCCACCACCATTCCAGTAACACCAATTGTCTTTATGATAAAGATTTATTCTGGACATAGGAATTTATTCCCTGTTCTTTCAATGAAAAGACTTATCAGAATAAGTTGTTATTGGAATACATGCACCACTGGAGAGGCCAATTTGGTCAGTGATCAGATGATGGTGAACCCTCTCACCCTAAACAATTATCCTACTGACATTTGTGGGAAGAACAAACTTTAAAAAGGCACAAAAAATAGTTTCTAAGTCGTAAGAAAGAAGCAATTACATAATTCATTGAAATATCTTGTAGGAAAACAAATTACAGTATAAGCTGACAGTAAGTGAAAGCTGATAATCAGGTATTAATATTTTTGAAGTCTCTGTTTTTTCTATTTGATCCAACTGTGCATGTATTAATGGAGTTTTGTACCTGTCTCGTGACTAAAATTTGACAATAAAAACTGCAATACCTTAATTTTTGTTTGTATTTTGATATATGTATGTATATGTGTGGGGAGAATCTTTTTTTCCACATGCATGTGTTTTTGTATTTTCTAAATGTTAACACATTGAATGAAGGAATGATTATAAATTGAACAAAACTACCTCAAATATTTCTTCAAGTATACATGATTTTAATAATCTTTTGTAAATAAGAATACTATGGGTCTAATTAAAACCAGGTCTATTAAAATTAAGTACAATTAATCTATAAAACTTTTATCTCTATTAGTTGTTTTACAATTATAAAAAGTGTGAGTTTGACCTAAGAATGAGTAACTCAAGTATATATATTTTATATATATATAAAATATAAGTTTATAGGGCTGGGGATGTGGCTCAAGTGGTAGCGCGCTCACCTGGCATGCGTGCAGCCCGGGTTAGATCCTCAGCACCACATACAAACAAGGATGTTGTGTCCGCCAAAAACTAAAATAAATAAATAAATAAATATATATATATATATATATATATATATATAAAGTTTCTCTCACTGTATTTTTTTTTAAAAAAAGTTTATAAATGTACTTTTTAAATGACATTTTCTTTTAAAATGTAAAATGTTTCTCTAATCTCTGTGGTAGCTATACTCTCAGAATTTTACTCAGTTAAATTAAAGATACAGATTCATTAAATAGCTAGGTCAATTTCAAGTAGGATAAAATATTAAAATACTCATTGCTAAACATGGATTCAAGTATACTTACTTATGGCTTCTTACATTATAGAAAAAGACAAAATATATTTAGGTTTGTTAGTAAATATGTCCTATTATTCTAAAGGGATATATATATTTCTAGAAATCATCAAATCTGTAGAATATTGGTTTCCAGCTGCTAAAAATTCAAATCCAGTTAATGTATTGGTTAAACTGCTATAGATAAGTGGGAAGAGATGTGGGCAAAGCAGGGAAATGAGGATTGTTTTGGTAGAGGTGATAAGGCATAATGGCATGATTTATGTTTAAGGAAAAGTTATGTTGCTTACTTTGCCATTTAAAGATTGCTTTCAAATAAAGTAATAAAGGAAAGAATTTATAGATAAAAATTAATGGATGAAGAATGTTGGGCAAAAGAAGGAGAATAAGAGAAAATCTTTCATGGATAAATAAAAATTAAATACATTTATATTTGAGTCTTAATATCTAAAGCAGACTGAAGAAAAAGTAGAATTGAGTTTTCTCTTTTAAACTAGATTTTGTATGATATTGATAGGAACTAATAAAGGACTTTTGCTCACCTTCTGAGTAAATAAAAAAAAATAAAAGGAGAAGTAAAGGCAGACTGTCTCATACTGTTTTGTTAGTTGGGAGAGTTGAGTTCCTTCTTATGGAAAAGCTGGATTTTAATTTTATTTTGCTTTGTTTTATTACTGCTGAATGGCTTCCTGTGTTTGCTCTTTTAATTTTCTCTCTGGGTAAATGGATGACTGTTTTTGCAGTGACCTCTGATCCTATTTTGATGAAGTGTTTTAAACCTTTGACATATTTAACAAGTTTTCTTAGACTTACATTCATGTGAATGTGCCACTAATGTGTTCCAGAATTGTATGGGATTTCTATAAATCTGACATTGGTTATGTTATCAGTCATCATTCTGGTTATGTTAAATTGTTCTATGCCACAAAAAAAACAAAAACAAATTGTCCTTGTCAATTGCTGGCTATAGTGAACTCCTATCAAATCTAGCTATAACTATTTTAAGTCTTTCCTTTTATACAAAATTGTTCCATTCTCATGCTTTTTCTAGAAGGTATTTGCAAGCAACTATGATCCTATAGATCCTATAAAATGTTGTATCTTCAAGGAGTTTCACGTAAAGGATATAATAAGAACTCTGACTAATATTTTCTTTAAATTTTTTCTTTATTTTATTTTATTTATTTATTTATTTATTTTGCGGTGCTGGGGATTGAATCCAGGGCCTTGTACATGCAAGGCAAGCACTCTACCAACTGAGCTCTATCCCCAGTCCACTCTTAAATATAGATTTCCAATAACTTTGAGACCATATAACTATATAATTCCAGAACTTAAAAACTGGACTTGTAAATTGCTGACTAAGCATTAAACAAAGCAAAAAAAATATGTGGAAATGAATTAATGAGAATTATGATTTTTTATCTAAAATATTGGCGATTCTTTTTATATTTTTCCATAGTAAAAAAGCATGCTTTTTAAAAAAAATATGTACTATTTTTAGCTTATATCAATTTAGTAAAGTATGCTTCCTATATCCAGAATTAAAACATTTATTTTTCCTGGTCCTCTGCCCCAAGAATTTTGAAAGCATTTGTGAGTATGGCAATATAATCATTTATTTAAACTTAATAAGGATCTGAGAACTTTGTAAAAGGATGCAATGGGAAATTGAAATGCTGTGCATAGTGTTGTATTCTCAGGTATTCCAAATATGCTTTAAAGAACAGAGTATAGACTTTATGAAGCTAATAGACACCCCTGGAAACTGGCTTAAGACCTTGTCTACACAGTTCTCATACAGTTTACAAGACTTGAAGAAAATATAGATTCTTTTCCTAACAGGCTCAGGACACCAGATTTAGGGAATCTTGAGGAGAGAGGAAGCCATCCCAAGTGTCCAACTATCACAGGCACAGTCAACGGTGAGTCCTGATTTGTCTTCCTAGCATTAAGAGGCTTTTAAAAACTTCTAATCTGAGAATCCTTATTAAAAGCTCCGACAAAACAGATTTTAAATGAGCTTATATGATCAATCACTTCTTGCTGCACCTTATGAAAATAATCACATGCATTTAATGAGAGTTATCTTCCTCTACAAATAATTGGACTTACTGCGATCGTATTTGGTAAAGCTGAGGTGACTCACTAAAGAAAAATCATACTTCAAAAGAAAACTATAAAGCACCTGCTCCAGATTCTAGATTCTATCCCTGATCATTGTTTTTCAGCTTTTTTTCTTTCTCTCCTCTTCCCTCCCTCCCTTCCTTCCTTCCTTCCTTCCTTCCTTCCTTCCTTCCTTCCTTCTTCTCATTTTGATACAGGGTCTAGTTGCTCAGGCTAGTCTCAAACTACAGGACTGAGCCATCACTCCTGGCTAAGATTTTTCTTCAACTACAATTTGGATCAGATCCTGAATTCTTTCCTGGCTGCCGCTCTTAAACGAATGTTTCCAAATGGTATCCTAACTTTCTGACTTGGACTCACTGAAGTTAAAACTGACATTTTCCTGAAGGTGATGCTGGTCAACTTGAGGTATCTACTATGGAGAAATTACCACCCTCTGAAATGTAGGAAACTCTGTCAGATTGCCTCTACCCGTTTCCACTCCAGCTGCAGGTGACTCAATCAAAATATAAAAATCTTCTCAGCTGAAGATATATTAACATATTAAACATACCTTATCCCATCATTCAGATTTGTCAAAACATAATATACTGTATTCCTTATTTTTAAGAAATTAAATATTGCTGATTTAATTTAGCCTGTCTCTATGCCTAGAAGGACTTCATAAGGATGAAGACTAACACTTCACACCTCTTTCCTTCTTCAGAATTAACTGCTATCATGAATAAAATTGTATCATTATTATGTATATTTTAATAAATTAGATGCTAACACGTTTATGTATTTTAGCACATTACATGATTTTATTGTATTATTTCTGCCTGCTCTTTTCTTTCAAGACTGTTTTTAAGATAGAACCATGTTAATATGTAACTTTATGTAACTAAGCTTAAATAGATTTACCCAGATTGTTATACAGCTTTGATTTATGCTATTAATTAGCACATAATACACCATTGTCATAAGTGTACTATATACATATTGTATTGTTATATATAAGTGTATTATGACATATTTATCTATTCTTAAAAAAGGGTTTAGGTTTTCAAATATTTCTCTTATGAACAATGTTACAAAGAATGTTAAAGTGCACATGTAAAGTGGTAACCCTTAGATGCATATTCTTCTGTCACTAAATTGTGAGAATATACAAGTTTCCTTGCTAATTCATTCATTAAAATTCCCAATAGTAAGATAAAAATTATCATTTCTCCAGGTAATTTTCTATATGCTGGGTTATCAGAGTTATTACTTTTTGCCAATGTCTCAGAAGTAACATTGCATCTAATTATGGATTAAATTTTCATTTTTCTGATAAATATATGAAGATGGAAAGTTTTTTCATGTGTTTATTATTTTTTTGCAATTCTTCTCTTATAACTCCTTGTTTTTATTTATCTTATATCCATTTTGCTATAGGCAAGCAAGTGGTAACAATAAGAAGACAAATTTTAACTTCCTTAGAAATAGAAAAGTAACTCAATTTTATTTTTATATGAAATTTTAAAATGCCTTAAAATTTCACAATCAACATGAAAAGTTAACAATTTAACAAATTTAAATGCTACAGAAAAAGTCCTAAAATGCAGTATTTTCCAGTGTTATAACTCCTTGTTATTCATTTGTGAAATGACTTCTAATTTTCTGTAATTTATAAAGGAGATTTTCACCAATAATATATTACTGAAGAAGTGTAAGTTAACTTATCAGTATTTTTTCAATTTAACATTATACTTCTAGAATAAAATTTAAACAAAAGCCTTAAACCAGTAATTTTCTGGGTGGAAAATACTTCTACAGAAAATGCATATGTATTATATTTCAGAATAATTTTTCATCTTAATGTGTGTCACTCATTTGAAGTAGTTGCAAACTATTGTCAAGAAATAATAGGAAGAAAGTATCATAGTTTTTACAGTACAAGTGAAATGATGAGTTTACTATTTACTTAAAATTTCTCTAATCATTTATTTTGTGAACTATAGGATTCAGATTCAAAATCAAACATCCCAACTCCTAAATGCAGATCTTTACTGGTATCTAATCAGGTTAAGTTGACAAGAGAGATGCATTGTAACATTTGTGCCCATTCAGTGAAGATGCCCAATGATGCTTTTACCTCTCTGCTTGGGGATACTTCTGTTCCTAGTGCTTTGCCATATTCTTGACCCCTACTGAGGCATTATCTAAGGTAAAACAGGCCTTACCTTGAACAATGCAAACCTCCTTTGATTACCCATTGTTGTACCAATAACAGCTGATCAAGTTATGTTTCCTCTGCATGTGTTACCACCAATATGGAGGAAATCCCATGTCCCTATTGGATGTTTGCTGTGTTTGGTAATACACAATAAAGAGACTTTTTGCTGTTTTCATTGTTGTTATTTTTTTCCAATGTCATTGTGCCTGCTTAACAATAGAAGATGAGGCCAATTATTACTGGACACAGATTTGACATAGACAAAGTGTGGAATCTTCTAATTGGTGTGATTTGGGGGATTCTGAAAAGGCCTGCTGCTTCTAAAATACTTACCAATCTATTAACTGATGCCTGAGTTTCCATAAGTAATGTTCTATGCCTCTGTCTAATTAGTGTGATCCTCATTGCCAAGAATATTCAGTTTACTTTCTATAAAGAAAACTGGAGGAAAAGCAGATCTGGGTCATTGTTCTACTTCTGCAAAAAAAGTAGCTGAGAGCACTTGTATAAATTTCTCAACTCTTAACTTCTAGTTTTTCATTATAAAATGAGGGCATTAAAGTACATATTTAATTAAATACCTTCCACTCTTGCAATATCATGGTATCTACATTAGCAATTTTCAAACTGTCTCTCTTGGGACCTCTGACAGGTCAGAAGGACTCTTTCAGGAGTCTACAAGGTCAAAACAATTTTCATAAAAACTTTAAGATTCTTTTTGCCTTTTTAAATTCCCATGTTCTCCAGAGTTTTCCAGGTATAATGGAAAACAGTTATTCACAGAAGAATTTCATTAGTTAACCTGCAATAAGTTTATAATTAGTATTTAAATGAAGAAATAAACAGTATTTTAAACATATTTCTCAGCTTTAATTTCTCAGATAGTGCCAGTAGATTTAATGCACATAAACAAAAGCTCTTTGGGGTCCTCAATATTTTTAGGAGTTCAAATGTCTTCAGTCGGGTGCAGTGACACACACCTGTAATCCTGGCTGAAGCAGGAGGATCACAGGTTCAAAACCAATTTCAGTGAGGCGCTAAGCAACTCAGTGAGACCCTGTCTCTAAATAAAATCCAAAATAAGACTGGGGGATGTGGCTCAGTGGTCAAATGCTCCTGAGTTCAATCTCTCATATTCACCCACTACATGCAAAAAAAAAAAAAATCTTCAAAACAAAAAAGTTTAAGAACTCTTGGTTTACACCATAATGGTAAGAGTATGAGTAATGTTAATGTAAATGGTAAATGTATGAGGTTGGGTATTTTCCTAAACATGAATTTTGATGGAGAAAGACAGATTGAAAGTCTGAGGTCATTGAAACCAGAGAATAGCAAGTTTGGAAAAAGAAAAAGTTATTACTATTTCTAATGATAAAATGATAATAGTAAATAAAGATTCTGAAGCAAATAATTAATGAATTCACTGCAAAGATGCAGATGAAGGTGACCTTGCTGTCCCAGATAGGGAAGTCAAACTTGTAGAATGAGTAGGGGGAAAAAACAAAACCCAAGAAAGTAGCTATGCCACACTGATAAAGTCAACTGCCATATGGTTTTGTGGACAACCAGAACATTGAGTGGGTTATTCACTTAAGATTTTAAAAAATTAAGCAATAAAAACATCTAGTTTGTATTAGTCCATGAAAGAATTGTACCCACTGCAAGATTGCATTTCAATCTTTGTAGCAATGTTATTTCTAACAGTCTTGAGAGGTGTTGGGTTCAAAATTTGTAAATATATGGTACCAGTAAATGATATTTTTCATGTACAGAAATGTTTTATAATCCAAACTATATTGTAAGATACTACACAAGATAAAAGAGAACCTATTTTTTAAATTGACTGTTAAATCCATTAAACAAAATTGGTAACAATTTTCTGTCTCTTTCTAAAGTATTACCAAGTATTTTGTATAATTGCATTGATAACAGAACAGAAAAAAAACGGGACAGAAACAATATTGAAAAGACACGTGGCATGAATTTTCCCAGAATGATGAGAGATACAACATACAGATGAAGAATTTTAGCTTACTCTTAGCAGGATAAAAACAAAGAAAACAACTAATTTTTGCAAACTGCTGCAAAACAAACAAAAATTTAAGCCCATCAGAGTTGGGATGTGAAGCATATCAAAAGAGCCAAAAAAAAAATAATAATAATGTCAATTCCCTTTGCACAGAAAAAATGTAATCAGAAAACAATAACATTGTTTTTGGAAAAATGATCAATCTTACAGTTCTTCACTAAGAAAAATGTCATTAGAAAATAAGGGTAAAATGAAGGTCCCCCTCCTCCAGACAAACACAAGCTGAGAAATTGTTTCCATTGGAATTGCATTATAAAAATGCTAAATTCTTCAGTTAGGAGGAAGATGACACTACATAGAACTACAAGTCTTAGAAATGAAGAACATCTCTAAGGGAAAATATATGGGAAAAGACAAAAAAATAAAAAAAATAAACAGTAGCCACTTAAAATAACATTAATTTTTGTGCTAAAAATATGCTTGTTGTTTTCTAATATGTCAAAGTAAAATATATAACAACAATGGGAAAAAGGAATGGTGATAAATGAAGTTAAACTGTGGTAAGATATTTTTTTTTTATGGAAAGTGATACAATTCTAATTTAAGGCTGAACTAGGTAAGTCATGAATGTGTAATCACCCAAATAATAACATGAAAATTGTAATAAAGTAGCAGTTGGAGGATGTAAAATGGACAATAAAAAATACTTGGTGAATTCAAAAGAAATTAAGAAAGGGGTTAAAAGAAAAAAAGAACAGATGGGACAAAGAGAAAGCAGAGGAAGATGGCAGACATAACTCCAATTCAATCATAATAACATTGAATATAAATAAAACATAAACTAAAGCAAAGTAGCATATATTCAGTTATTTTGCACAGGAGAGTAAAATTCAACTATATGCTATTTTTACAAACATTTTGAATTTAAGGGCACAGACAAAACAGAAGCAAAATAATCAAACAAAAAATACCACACAAATAAAAGTGGTGTGACTATTTAAGTATCAAAGTAAATTTTAAAGCAAAATGTTGTACTAAACAAAAACAAGAACATGTCGTAATAGTAAAAGGATCAATTCAATGGAAAGACAGCCATCTCTAATGTGCATGTACCTAATGATACAGTTCCAGCTTTCAAAATTAACATTCTCTTTTTCCTCATTTTGATACACAAGGAAATTTCTTTCTTTGGAACTGTGACATGTTCTAAATTTTAAATACTCATTTTACACATGATTTCTATGTATGAATACAGAAAGAAAGGATGCTACCTGAACCTGCCAGGTGTTTATAGTTATATCAGTGTTTCAAAAGGTATGACAAGATGCTTTTCACATAGAGGTATTCTGGGAAAGTAAAGCACGGTCAATGTCCAAGTGAAAACATTATGGGAAATTTCATATTGCCATTTTGAAAAAATTATACTATCTTACCAATATTGTCAACTTATTCTGTATATATCACCTAGTATCCTAGCAGGTAGAGACTGACAGGGAATTTGCATGTTTCAGGAAAAGTGTATGATTGAGAATGATGAAGGCGACAGAGTTCTTCAGGGTAAGTGGTTAAAGCTTTCCATGAACCAGAGCTGACAGGACAGCAGAGTAAACGTTGATGGGAATGCAGGTAAGCAAATAACTAGATGGGTGGGTAAAGTTGGTAATCACTGAAAAAACGATGGCTCTTCCAGTATTACCCTAATATCCAATATAAACCATACAGTTTGGTAAATACTCTTCACCACCATCAGATGGGTAAGTTACAAAAACATAACACGTTGATCATCATGAAAATAAACCTTTTGTAAATTTTGGCAAGTCTGGTTTCATAGATAATTAAGGAATGATGGATTGTAGAAATTACTTAAGAGCTTTTATTTTCTTCAAAAGTATTAATAAAGACTATACTTTTCTCTGTCTACTGTCACCATTTAAGATGGTAGATTTCACAACAGAAAGTAAGCATTTTAACTCTCGGGTAGGAAATTGGACTACATCTTTATAAAATATTCATTTCATTATTAAAGGCAGAATATCACCAGTTTGGGCCTATATAGAATATATATATTTAAAAGAACTTTTGAAGTGCGCTGTTGTCTTTGATAGATGTGGCTTAGTTAATCATGTTACTAGTGAATGTGTCTTTGAAAAATTGCCTGATTTTAATCCACTGAATTCAGAGTGCTAGTCTTACACATTTTGCTTTTAAAAACTTGTGACAACTTAGAGAGCTAGAGCCATGAGTTAATTTTTTCTTGTGGTGACATCTATAGGAGTGACAGTATTTCTTTTTCAGTTGCTTAATTAATGTCAGAATTAATAAATCATAATTAGCGTTAAGATATAAATATCTGCTTATGTAATTAAAGGCAACATTCCTTAAAACAGACAGGCAAGCAAATATATCCTTTGGTGACTAGTTTATTCCCTTATCATGAATCTTTAAAGTGTGAATATCACAGATCTCCTAAAGTATTTATAAGATTGCACACATCTCACTAATTATTTTTCGTATGACATACATTTGGTACCCCTGTTGAATTTATTAGCCATAGAATTCATACATATATTTAAGGACACAAAACTTATATGAAAAGAAAAGAGAAATTTCCTTGTTATGCTTCTAATTTTTGAAATTTACAGTTCTATTGTTGTATTCTGGGCTATAAAGATAGCTCAAATAATCTAATAAATCACAGACACAGAAACAAAATGAAACATCTTTTCCAGAACAGTTTCATTAGTGTAGTAAAAACAAAGGCCAGATTTCAAGGGAAGAGAAAAAGAATTGTGGCAATTCAAATGTTCCTCAATTTAGGATGGAGTTACCTTCTAAGACAAATTAGGATCCCCCTCTCCTTCCCCATCCAGTTGAAGACCTGGTCCTGGGATCTGTCTCTTTATGAGCATATTTTTGCATATTTACTTATCTTTCTGCAAGCCTATGTTTATATTATGCCTTTCCTATCAAGTCTCTTTTAAGTTACTATTTAAAATTACATATTTTATATAATCATATATTACATTAAAAAGAATGATCAAGAATGCTACTTATTTTTTACTCTGTATATGAATGTAGACAAACTGGTACAAAGCACAATGAAAAAAGTTACATGAAAAAAATGAAGAAAAATCCTGGGTTATATGTAATACTAAATTTTAACTTCAACTAGTAAATTGGCCCTGGAAGGAATCTAGTTCTTTGAAATATTTAGTTTTTGCATTTAAATTTTTTTGAACAAGATAATGCAGATGAGTACTTTATTTGAATTTTGGAATGAATTGTCTTCTTACTCTATTCAACTCATACTTAGACATATGGGCTAATGATAATCATGTGCAGTGCAGGATATCTTTCCAAGGTTGTTTTGAGGAAGCTAAAGATTTAAGCTGGTTCACCAAAGCTTGCATACTACCATTCAGCTTCATTTATTTTCTAGAAATGGAATATTTACCAAAACCTGATGAATGCATTTGAAAAATTGCAGTGACTTTTCATATGCACCAATGCAGGGAATTGAGATTGGCATACTCTTTTCATCTTTGTTAAAGCTAGGACCATATTCATCAAAACTCACTGGCCTATGTCTATGTTATATTGCATACTTGGAACATATCTTCCTGGAGATTTCAGTTTAAACATTAAAAATGAAAAATCACAAATAATCAAAAGTTACCTTGTGTTATGATCAGAAAGAATTGGCATTCATGGAAGAAACATGTCATCTTGCTTGATGGGTGGAAGGAACAGATCTTTTAGAGAACTTACAGGCTTCTGGAAGAAACAGACACCAACAATTCTACAGAGACTGGTGGAAAATCAGGAGACCTGAGTTTTTGATCTGGTTCTTGTCTGGAGTTTGTAAGATATTCCTGCTTATGTTGCATTGTGTCATCTTTATGAAGAACTCAAGGAAGATTATGTGTCCATTATTAGTACTAATAATATCTGTGTTTCTCCTGAGTAATTAGTTCAACTGAATCTTTAAAAATGCACAAATGTCATTTGGTTTCTAGGAAGCATATAACCAATGTTATAAGACATTGTATGCAAGTGTTTATCTGTGAGGTATTGCAATTTTTTTACTCTCATTTCTCAACCTTTTATTATTCTTTTCTTGCTTTACAATATGCACATTTATCTGGTATCTCAACTTATTATTTCCCACATCTTTAGCTGCGTTTTTTTTTTACCTTATTTGAGCCTTGATTTTTCCACCTCTAAAGCAGTATGTAGAAAGTTCTATGTTTTAAGATACTTATTTTTTATAATATTACCTGAACTTCTATTACTAGGGAAAGATAATAAGAATTATAAATACACTACCTAGTGGTACTTAAAGACAGCATAGGAAAATATTATAATTGCATTGAATGAAAATTTTATCTACTTTTATTTAGAATCTCTCCTGAACTTCTAAAATGGCAAACAGACTTACATAATTCAGAAATTTAATGAACAGAAATGGATATTTTTTTTTGTAATTGGAGATCATGCACAGTTATAAAATGATTTTGTTACACATGAAAGGCTGCCTGAAGAATAAACTATCCCTAGAATAAACCGAAAGTATTTTAAAGAGAAGATAAAAGGTTAATTATACCCCAAGTCTTGTCTAAAATCTCCATCTTACCTTCTTCATTGTATTATGCTGAATGAGAAACAGGTTATTCCAATTAATAAGTTCTACATTATGAGAAGAGAAACTTGTCAATTTGCAATAGGTAGACATGTACCATAAAATGCTTTCTAACTTACAGAAAAGGTGTTTTAAAATTACCCACTGCTTAACAATACAGCAGCTGATTTAAAGAGGCTATGTAATTCTTTTGGAAAACACTAGACTATCAAATATGCAGTATTCCTGAGTCATGATTTTCATAAGTTAACAGCCAGATGAGAGTGCTGTGGGAAAAGGCATGCTAATTTGTTCCAATTTAATGGCATTACTGCACAAGCTACTGAACAGTGCAGCAGAGCAGAATCAACAGCTGCTGTGGAAATGAGATTATTTAAAACAAGCAGAGGGAGCACATTTACGACCAAGGTCAGAGCCTGAATATTGCTCTCTAAGTAGTGCTTGGATAGTCAGCATGGTATTTTGGCAAAGGGAGAAAAGAAAATTGGGTGAAGTACAAAGAGGACAAAGAAGATGAGGTTCCACATGATTATAGTACTGTCACATTTAGCAAAAATCTAGTGCCCCTTATTTGTAATTCATGACAATAATAGCATGGCCAGAGATGAAAACCAGGCAGTCATATCATCACAGAGAAAGTCAGGCAGGGCATGATAAATTAGACCTCAGCTACAGTCTAGGCATAATTAAGAAGTAAGTTTCAGCATAGTTAGCAGGGAGCAATTCCACTGAGCAGAAGTAATTCCTGGAACTTTCTGGATATATGAATTAAAAGTAGGGTTGCCAGATTTGACAAATAAAATACAAGAAACTCAGTAAATTTTGTGTCAGATACAATGAATAATTTTTAATAATAGCATGTGCCAAATACTATATGTGCTTATACTAAACATTTCATTATTTATCTGAGATTTATGTTTAACTGGTCATCCTATGTTTTAGCTAACCCTAGTTAGAAATAAATATTCACCAAAGATCTTGGATGAACTGGATTAAATCTCCCTATCTATAGGCCTTACTTCAGCATAACAAAACCTTTCATTTAATACTTATGTTGGTTTCTCTAGTGGTAATAAAAAAGTTACTGCAAATTAGTGACTTAATAGCAACACAAATATAAAATTTTAGAGTTTTGTAGGTTGGATGTCCAACATGGGTCTCATTGGGCTAAAATCATGGTGCTACCAACTCTATTTTTCTTTTGGTGGCTCAAGGAAAGAGTTTGTTTCCTTACCTTTTCCAGAGTCTGGAGAACCCCCACAGTTCTAGGCTTATGTACCCCCCCTTCTTATATTTTCTAAGCTAGAAATGGCAGACCAAATTTTTCTCACAAGGCATCATTATGACCTTCTGCCATGGTGTATTTCCTTCTAAGTCTTTTCTTTTTCTGTTTTCACTTAAAGGACCCTCATAATTCCATTGGGTGCATAATGCATGATAACCTCCATCTTAGACGTTATCATATTAGAGGCGTGGGAGCTGTCACATTAATTTAAATATATTTATCTCAGACAACAAGCTGCCTTTTCTCAAAATGACTTGCCATGCTACTCTTCTTGGCTAATCAGATTCACTTTAATAAGGTTCAAAGAAAGCAGACCGTATTTGAGAATCAAAACAATAATGGGGAAAAGCCCCAAACATATCAAAACCCAACACTGTAATTCATTTATTTAGCATCATTTTCCTAATAATCTATTATGGTATTCTTGTGCTTCATCAATTCATGAGGATTAGTATGTAAAATGCAAGTGACAATTCTAAAAATATGAAATTTTAAGAAGAGAGAATTATAGTAAAGTAACAGTAGGGAATGAATTTTTTTGATTTATTTTTTATCAGAATACTGTATGTCTAGACAGATATCACACACACACACATTGGGGTCAAATATTAATTTACAAGCTTGAATGGAAAATTACTGGGAGAAATTCCATTCTTAGTCTTCTATCATACTAAGATAACTTGTTAGATGAAGCCATGGTATATATGCCAGGATATTCCCCATCTGTGTGTGGAAAGATCTACATCTATTGGATTTAAAAGGGAAGACCTCATTGTTTTCTTATTTAGGCAAAATGATTTAGGCAATATGACCCTGTGGGGGAAGATTTCTCTTTTATTTCTGGAATCTTTAATCTATGTTGGTATAAATATCAGTTAATTAAATTTCCAAGGAAACTTAGGTTATAAGGACATTTCAACATGATTTTTTTTCTTTATTTCTTTTTATAACATATGTTCAATGATAAATTACTATGGCATATACTATATTAAATTACATCTTTAATGCTAACAAAAACATCAGCAATTACTGGACAATCACTAGGAGTCACATTATGTTCTAAATTCCATGCATATTCTTCTGTGGTAATCTATGCCACTGCTAAAAAAAAAAAAGTTTCTAAATTTTGAAGATTTTTAAAAATTTAATAATATGGCAAGTGTAGAAATTAAATATAACTCCAAAGGAACAGATTGATTTGAACTATTCAAGTCAAAGAGGGCCTTAAATAATTAGATTCATGTTTTTATTGGATCCTTGTTTTGTTGTGATTGAACTAGAGTTGGAAGGGAGGGATTGTAACAAATCAAACAGAAATCAAGAATTTACTTCAAATGTCATCTCTAGAGATTTGAATAATTAATGATTTCTCTTTTCAACCATTGGCATTTATCTGTATCTTCATAGAAGGTGACAGGTATTTAGCATTGTAAATATGATGCTGGTAGGCAGTCTTTACATTTAAATCAGGAATTTAAAACCAATTCTCTAGGTAGCACTTAGCATGGGAACTTTTATGGCAGGTTTGCCCAGCCATTGAATGCTGTTTCTCTCAACTCTAATTACTACAAACAAGATCCATTTTGTGTCAGTGCTCTGGAGATCAAGATGAACAAATGTAATTTTCTTACCCAGCAGGTAAATGGAATTAGAATCGTCTACTCTGCTATGAAAAATTTTATTCAATTTCAAATTCCTATAAGGTATCTAATCCCATTAAGTACTAAATGATACGTGCTTTTGCTTAAAAATTTTGGAAAAGACTTTAATTAATTTTTTTTTTTTTGGAGGGGGTACCAGGAATTGAAATCAGAGGCACTCGACCACTGAGCCACATCCCCAACCCTATTTTATATTTTATTTAGAGACAGGGTTTCACTGAGTTGCTTAGCACCTCACTTTGGTGGAGGTTGGCTTTGAACTCACAATCCTTCTGACTCAGCCTCCTGAGCCTCTGGGATTACAGTCGTGTGCCACCACACCGAGCTAATTTCAGTTTTTAACTTTACACTTTCCATTTTTCTGCCCCCACTGTTCAGATAAACCTAAATTCCCCCAACCTCTACATTGGGATTTGTAACTCCTTCAGATGTTAGCTGTATTACGTTTGTTTTTAAAAATCAAAAAATCTAAATAAAAGTTCCTTAGGAAAAAAAAAATTGTCATTTACTAACACACCTCAGGACAATGAAAGATATCCTGGGTAGGGCAAAAAGCTTAGGCACTCTGTTTTTTTCTTTTGAAGAGGAAGCTATTTATTTGTTAAGTGATCATGATTATCTAGGAAATCAAAACACTTGTTTTCTAGGAGACTAACTGAAATATATAAGGATAGATCTGATTTAACTACACTATTTCCCCCTCACATAAGAATTTACTAGTCACTGGGTAGTGGTCTCCTGAAAAATGCTTTAAAAGAAATCTCACTGAATCCCTGAGTAATTGAGAACGCTGCAGGGATGCTGAGTAGCTTTTCTGAGTTTTCCTGATTGAGCTACAATTGCTCTCTGTCTTTTATTTGTCTCCCTATGGGGAACCAATGGCATTTCTCTCTACTCTTGAATTAGAATGCCAATCTTCAGACAGTTGCCTGAGCTTGAATCCCAGCGCTGCCACTTAGTAGCTCTGCAAGGTTGTGAGAAAGACATAATCTCTGCCTCAGTTTTGTTATTTGTACAATGGGGATATTATTTACCACTTATAGTCTTTTCAGGGGAAAAAAAATATCTAAGTCATGTAAAACACTTATAACAGTACCTTCCAACAGCAAGTTTTCCAGAGGGGCCAACGTTAGTTGCTTATATCCTCCTTTATTTTATTATGTTTATTTTTTAAAAAGTAGTTTATAATAATGTCATAGATAAAATGGTCTGAGACAATGATTCAGACAGAAAAAAGGTGAAGGGATTTTGTTCTTAAGTCAATGGACCTAGGAAGAGTTCATATGATTATCAGAAGACTAACATGGGGTACACCTACACATGGGAAAGGCTATGTGATCCTCACTTAATGACCAGCTACTTCATTCTACAAAATACCATTTTTGAAACTTCTTGTTGTTTTCTAATACTTCCTATAAGAAAATGATTTTAATAGGTTTTCTAAATAATGCTTTAGCATATAAAAAAGCTTAAAATTCAAGCAGAGAAATTCATAAGATCATGAAAGAACTAAAAGGCTTAATTTATCTTTTGTCTTTCAGTATTCTGAGTGAATATGATGGCCTTATATGTATCTAGGACAGAATTACACAATTATTTGTTTCAAATGGGAGCACTGTGCTAAATGTCTATTACCTGAATCAGAGCTACAGGAGGAAATTGGGCTGTCAGTTTGTTTTACACATTCGTATTGAACAATGTTATTAAAAGTAAGATACTCTTTTCTGTTGTATGATTTCTCTACTTAATTTTAGGTGATTAGTTTCAAATCACATTGAATAATAGCTTTAAAAGAAAGGAAACTAGAGCTATCTTAATCAGTTTTATTTTTAGTTCTGTTTCTATTAGTATGCAAATGGTACCTTTATTTTCAATTTCATTATATCAATTTTATTATATAGTCACAACTTTTAAATCTGCTGTTATGTATTTGTTCAGTAAAGCTATGACCTCTTATGTGTCTTGGAAACCAACTCAAAAGTATTCGAATGAAAGATGGTTTTTAGCCACAAGATGTCACTCTTCGTCTTCAGTGAAGTCACTTGGGTCTTTAATAGAATTAGAAAGATAAATTTGTTTTATTAAACCCACCGACACTGTTATGTTATTGTCTTACCTCCTTTCATTTCACACATGATATAACCAAAATTATTTGCCAATTTCTGGATTTAACGAGAACAAGACTAAAAATATACACTATTTTCTAGGGTGAACTATGTCATAATTTTGAAAAGTTTTTCAAATTTGAAGGAGTTTAGTATTTAGTATTTTAATTTAGTATTGTAGTATTTAATTATTATAGTAATTAGTTTAGTATTATAGTATTTTGATTGCTATAAAGTAATTAAATACTATAATACTATAGTTTAGTATTATAGTATTTTAACTACTATAAAGTAGTAATTAAAATAATAATAATAATAATAATAGAAGGGAGATGAGTAGAATAGAGCAAGTGGGTGGTAAGGGAGGATGGGGGGAAGGAAAGTGGAAAGGTACTAGGAATAATGTTGATCAAATTATATTAGGTACATGTACAAATATGGCCTAATGAATCTCACTGTTATATACTATTATAATGAATATATTTTTAAAAATTGAGTTTTTAAAAAAAAATTAATAAAATGACAATTTGACTTAAATATAACTTCAAAGGAACAGATTGGTTTAAATTATTCAAGTCAAATAGGGTCTTCATTAGCTAGAGTCATTCTTTATTGGATTCTTGTTTTATTGTGAAAGAACTAGATTTGTAAGGGAAAGATTGGGATAAATCATGGATTCACTTCAAAATGCTATTTTTAGATATTTGTATAAATATCAATTTCTTTTTTTGACCTTTGACATTTGTTTGTGTCCTTCTAGAATGTGACTGTCTTTCAATACTGCAAATATAAAGCCCCCTAGTTACAAAGAATATATTGATAATTATGGCTAATGACAATTTTATTTTATTAGCCAAAGAAAAGGAAGAAAAGAAACAGAAGAAATTCGATAACATTCTATACTATTAATGTCTGGTAGTTTGATTATCCAAAGAAATTTCAATGTATCTCAATTGGGACAACTTTGATTTAAATTAAAACTAAAAATATTTGGAGGCTTGTTAAAATGCCCAAATTAAAAACTACAATATCACTATCTGTATATTTATTTAATTGTATATATATCATAATATGAAGGAAAAAATTAATACCACATTCTGCAAGTTTTGCACCTACTAATTATGTCCAAACCAGCGACTCCAAAACTATTACACACAAAAGTAGACTTTTGGGTTTAATTAAATTCCACCAAAATTCTTATGTTGAAAGCCTCTAACATATCAGAAAGTTATCTGGAAATAAGGTTTTTATGGGTATAATGAAATAAGGTCATGCTGGAGTAGGGTGGCCCCTTGATTCAGTATGGTTGGTGTCCTCATAAAAGGGGGAAATCAGACACACTCTCAGGTTGGCTCCATTGTAGATGAAAGCAAGTAATGCAGCTACAAGTCAAGGGATGCCACAGTCTGCCAGCAACCCACTAGAAACAAGGAGAAAGCCACAGAGCTGATTTCTCCCTCAGAACCTCAGAAGGAGTCATACTTGCTGAAATCCTAATCTTGGTCTTTCTAACCTTCAAAACTGTGAGACAAAATTTTCTGTTATTTGTCCTTCATGATATAATGTTTCTGTTATTTGAAGCACTCAGTTTGTGGTACAATGTTACAGTACCCTAAAAAGTTATCCCAATTAGAAACTAATAGATATTTAAAAGGAAATTGAAAGAAATTGGGGGTCAGTGCTTCTTTCTTGAAATTTCTTTCTTTACATTGCTTCTAACATCTCTAGCTTACCTTTTTCTCTGTCTCTTTTGCTGAATCCTCTTTCGCTACCTGACCCTCAAACAGGGAGCTGTCTCAGGTTTCTGCGGGTAGAATTCTACATTTACTAAGTAATCACTAAGTACATCTTCAAACATCTGCTGCTTCCTGAACGTATACCTCTAAGCTGACCCAATGGATAATTCTAAGCTTCTGCATACATTGACCTACCTAAAACGTGGATATCAATAGGCATCTCAGCTGTAATGCATCTCATACTGATATTGGTTAGCAAATCAGTTTCAGTGGATTTCATCTCCATCCTCTGGATTGGATTGCTGAGGTCAAAAGACTGTAGAGTCCTACTGAACTCTACTCCTACTCTTACAATCCACTTCCAATTAGTTGGAAAATGTTATTTTGTCTTCTGAATAAAGTTTAATCCAGTTAGTTTTCATCACTTATTCCATTATCACCCAAATTTCTCTTATTTGTCTAATTCATTTCTTGCTACACACCCCTTAGGATGTTCTCCACATAGCAATAGAGTGACCTGTCTATAATAAATTTTGAGTGGAGGGATTTGGTCCATACATTGACAGAGAGATGAAGGGTTATGAACTCCTTTGAAATAAAAATTACCTTGATATAAATGATGAATATTTCTGTGGCTTAATCTTAATATCTGTGTAACTGATTTTCTTTGTTCAATGATTTAAGACTCCTTCTGTAAATATACGCATATATATCCACCAGCATGTATATATATATATATATATATATATTTATGTATATATGTATGTATATGTATATATATATAAACTTTTCTTTATGAATTCTTTCTTACTTTATAAGTGAGACTCTAAGTAACATATGCTTTAATTATTTTTGAGGAAATAATTATTTCTTGGGAACAATTAAAACAGTGTTAATGATATCACTATGTGTCAGTTTGCTTTTCTCTGGTAGTATCTTTATCTGAGAAAGAATAATAGAAGAAGGAAATGAATGGCCATTTCAAGGTTGTGGTTGAAAGTGTTTCTATATATATGAAAACTTATTAATAGCTATATGTTGTTTCTATCACAAGAATACTTTCATGTAAAATTTTGCATAAACCACTGTCGAGACTTGTATGGTGTATCTGTAGTTCATGTGTAAAACTGAATCTATGAGACATGCTTGCCTTCCTGTTGACACTACATAAAAATAGTTTTGCTCTTCATTTGACTTGTTCTCTAAAATGATATATATAGTTCATTGCAACAAGATGACATTGCTAATAAAAGATTAGGCTGACACTCCAGTAACATTTTTTATACATGAATTAACAAAGTCAATATTAAATATAAAAAAAATCTGGTTCACAAAATGTAAATACTGTGCAATAACCTTAATGTAGTTTGGTTATTTATTTCTTTTCCAAAGTGAAGATGCATTTACTTAATCTAAATAAAGAGCGTTCAGTGTTTTAAGGATGTTTTAATAGCATTCTTCTTCTGCTTAAACTTACTTTGCCTGTCAAACTAGGATTGGGACCTGACTACATGTGATACTTACGTAATATATACTACTGAATGTTTAGCAAATTAACATTGGATTCTTTGGGGGCTTCTAGTTAGAGTACATATATCAGCTACCTATGCAGTCAGATATAACCATGCCACCAAGATTTTGTTAGGGGATGTTAACAAATGTGTTGGGTATACCTTCCAGGCCTGGCTCATAAAAAACGTCTATGTGTATTTCTCCATGTTTTTTCTCTATTAAATGAAATAAATATGGGTCCTGTTTCATTGAAAGACATATAGTGAAGATGGCAAAGTCTTTGTTGGCTAAATTAAGAAATAACTACCAGAATAACTGAGCCTCCCAGAGATGCCTCAGTTCACCAGAAACATCTGTCTGAGATGGCTAATGTCAATATGACATTAAACTTCTGTGCATTTCACACATTGTGCTATTTATTACTCTAGTTTATTACCATAACTAGTGTCATCCACACCAGGATTCACAGTTTAAAATGAGACAAAGGAGAAGTTAGAACAATTATGAGAACAACAGGTTAGTCAGAAAAGAAGACAAAATCTACACATTTTATGATAATGGCTGTACTTTTCAAGAGAAAAGTACAGTCTTAAATCTTGGTTCTAAGACAACAAGGATCAAATGAGAATAAGAAAGTCTGACAGCTAATGAACTCACAATATAAGAAAATAAATTCAAAATATTTCACAGGATTAAATATTGTTACTAAATTCTTATTTCAGTACTAAAAGTCTTCAGAAAATTTTCTTGCCATCCAAACTAAAAAATTGCTATAGTTTACACAAATGTTTAATAGGACCTTTTGGTTAATACTCTTAACAATGTTTCAGGGTTGTAGCAATAATCTCTGATATGTGTCAATGCAATTACACCAAAGTTTAGTTCAGTAAAAATGATTTAGAGGATGTAAAAATAAAATAGTTTTAATGTGCATTTTTCTATTATTCTAGATTTGTAGAGAAGCAGATATAATAATATGTGGAACAGTGGATTATTGTCTGAGAATTAGCTCCCTGAAGCTGTTTTGTGAATGTCATTTAAATTCATAGGCATATGTCACATCTGATGTGTAAGTAGGGTTAGTATCCTTTTAAGAAAACTGAGAATTCTAGCAATTTTGTGTTCCACATAAGAAGGCCTTCCCTTCTCCTCAAGAGAATGTCAGAAGAAGAGCAGACTTCATGGTTTAAAACATTTTGTTTTTATTATTGCAAAATTATTTTCTCACCACAATTCTCATATAAATACAATTCCAAATATTCTTACTATGGGATTTCTTATATTCATGCAATTCCACATAATAATGCAAAAACTATCTAGATATTTCAAAACAATATCAGAAAGCCAATGAAATTCGGATTTTGTTCATGTTTCATAGTCTTGCTTTAAATAGTGAATGAAAAAACACTTGTCCTTAAATGAACTTTACATGTTATAAAATCCCAAGACTTTTGAACCGAGAGATTTGGAAAAAGAATTCATCAGAGAAGTATATCTTGAGTCTATAATAAGCAAATTAGTTACATGCATATAATTAAGAAGGTAAAAGAAAATAACACTCTTTTGTCTTATTTGCTTAGTTATTAAAGAAACTGATACAACATTGCTTATTTCTTTTTCTCCTTTATATCATCAACTTTAATGTTCTAAAGCAAGGTACCCCTGTCAATTCTTGTGTTTTCTAAAGACTGCCTGCCTTTCTATGCAAAGGAAGTATTAGTTAACTTAGTTATTTGTATAATTGAAGATGGCAGAGTGTATGTAAATCAGAATGTGCTTTTGCATTGTGACAATATCTACTGTTTCACTTTTGATGATGAACAATTTTGACTGCTTTGAAAGGGCACACAGCTCTAGCTGCCTTCATTAGTGCTATGTCAGAATTATTGCTCTCAGGGTTTGTTAGGCCATCAGTGCATTTTATGTATCGGTTTACGTATTGTGTTGGAACAGACTGATTTGCAGATTTGGTATTATGTACACCATAAATCTGGAGTAATAATACTGCTAAAACCAACAATTCTGTGGTTGTCCAAATCCAAAAAGAAAAGAAAGAGAGAGAAAAACAATATGTGATTTAGAGGCTGAAAACACACGGAAAATACAATTTTCAACTATTGAATATTGCTTACAGTGCTTGCAAACCTGAGAAAAATTGGCAAATCTGATTTAGGAAACCGAAGAAAAAAATTTTTCTGGGAGGCATAGACTGGGAAAGAAGGGAAGAATGTATATGTGTGAGTCTCTATTCACATTAAGGGGTTCCTGAGGACCTACCCACAATACAGATTAGGGACTAATCCTCTTCACTTCTCCTAGTAGGACTGTATGAACAGATGAAAGCATATAACCAAGGCTCTATAAAAAGAAATGACTTCATAATATTTTTCAGGTTAAAAACGGAGAAAAAAAATACATGACAGAATATATTCATGTGGGAAGAAAACAATGACAAAAATCATCATGGTTCTTGTATGTTTCCTTTGTCAAAGATCAGTTCACTGCATTTCTGTGGTTAGACAAAATCCATAACTCATAACAATGAAATGAGTTTCCAGTGCAGAGCCAGAGGATAGGAAAAAGCACTTGCAGCAAGAAGGCAAATGGAATGAATAAGAAGACAACTCCAGCCAAATGTGTCAAGGAGATAAATGCCAAATATGTGGCAGTAGCTCCAGAGGTCAGCCACATTTAAATGTGGGGGACAATGAAGAAACATATGAAGCTGGAGCAAAAGGAGCTATTCAGAGAGAGCACATTATAAACTCTCTCTCTCTATCACTGCCATTAAGCTAAGCTTTGACTTGAAATTAGGTCCAAACTATACCTTCTCCGGTAGTATCTGTACTTTGGTTGGAGATATGGGGCTGTTTTCCCGAAATCCAGTTACATTCAGAGGGAATGGGGTACTCAGTGCTTGCTGTTAAGATTGGTAGCAGGCTCACTCTTTCTTCCTGAGAGTCCATCACATCCCTCCTCGCCATCACTAGACAGACAGACAACACAAAGCATCATTAGGAATTTAAAATCACAGTTACAATATCATTAAGGCACACACACACAATTGAAAAAAGAAGCACCAGACTAATTTGTTGTAGCCAAGCAATATTGTTGATGGAGCAAACAAAAATGGATATTAAAATACTGTTTCACTCCCTGAAGTTCAGAGTAACAATTGAATTTATATTCTAAATGCCCATGAGTCCTTACTGAGTTACTAAATCAAAGTAAAAGTATTCTAAGAACAAGGCTTATATGTTGGGATAATCGTATGGGGGGACAATGAAGGAACAGAATGATTCCTTGAAATCCCTGTCCATATAGATGAATTCTAGATAGGGAAGAGGGGTGGGAGGGAAAGGGAGGGGACAGGGGATTAGCAAGGATGGTGGAATGTGATGGACATCTTTACATGTACATGTATGAAGACTTGAATTGGGTGTCAACATATTTTATACACAGAGATACAAAAAATTGTGGTATATATGTGTATTAAGAATTGTAATGCAAAAAAACACAACAAAGTACATGTATAAAGGCATAAATTAGCATGAACATACTTTATATACAGAGATATGAAAAATTGTGCCCTATATGTGTAATAAAAATTGTAATGCTTTCCACTGCTGTCATGTATTCAGAAAGAAAGAAAGAAAGAAAGAAAGAAAGAAAGAAAGAAAGAAAGAAAGAAAGAAAGAAAGAAAGAAAGAAAGAAAGCCCTATCCATGAGATTATTTTCTGGGCTTTCTAGTTGCAAGTTAATTTAGCACAGCAATTTCTAGATTATGGTATGATGTCCACAAGGATTCAGACTTTCTATGGGAAACAAAATTTCTTTTGGTAAAAACAAGCATGACTTTCAAAGTCATATATTTTTCTTAAATGCAGAAATTTGAATAATTATCCTGAAGCACTTTTGAAAAATATTCTTAAAGTATCCCTTTTCATTTTCATAAAGAAAAGTCAATCTCAAAAACACTATATTTGTTAGGATGCAGATTTGTCTACTCTAATGAAGACTGAAATAGCAAAATGTGTGTTAGCATGGAAGAGGTACAATAGTTAAAGAACATAAATAAAATCCATACATCAATTTCCCATTCCAGGGTAGTCATTACACATTTTATTGTATTCATTAATTATGTATGTTTGTGTATTAACCATAAATTATAAACTTTATATCATCTGTATAAAAGAATTGGGTTATAATGTATATATATAATTTCATGTCACTTGTTTTTCAATCTTGAACATACCCATGGAATTAGCATTTTTAGTTTAGTGAGACTGTTCTTGAAGTCTTATAATATTTCTTCTTTTATATATATATTAAATTCATTAGGTCATTTTCCAAATGTAGAATATTTAAGCATAACCCAATTTTTTATTATAATAATTAACAGTATAATTAATATTTTGGCTTCTAAGTTATCATTTAAATTTCATATTATTTAGGAGCATAGCTTCCTAGAAGTACAGTTCCGGTGTGGAGAATCTTATAGCTCATGATTTATACTGCCATTTGCTTTTCTGAAAGTTTGTAGCATTTTACATACCCAGCAGTGACGAACTTGCTAAATTCTTCATAAGCCATGATTTTCATAATATTTTGAAAAATTCATTGTTTGAATACTATTAGTAGTTTTCTTAATCCTTCGTGAACTAATTTGAAAATTTATATTTCTCAAAATATGGAACAATGGTAAACAATCCTATTTTAACTACCTTTTAGTTTGTTTTCATTACTTGCTTTTATTATGATGGATTAATGACAAAAGTAAAAAAAAAAAACAAAAAAAAAACTTCTCAAACTGGAAGGAAAAGAAAATGATCATTTCTCTGGAAACTATATAAGAAGAAAATTTAACTATGCATAAATTAAGTAAATCACAAAGAAAATCCACATATTAGATTTCAAAAATTAAAAACTAACTATAAAAAAGTAATTACTGGAAAAAACACCTGTCACTGACCTGGGTACATATTAATGTATCATGAGTGTACATTCATGACCACACACACACACATGCTCCAATGTTGGGATGCATTTCATAGAGTATTTGTTAGTATTTTCTCATTATCTCATTCGACTTTGAGTTTTATTCTTTCACTCTTTCGTTTTTGGTTTATTTTATATTTCATACAATATTACATGGTATATGATTTTCCTTGATGTGGAGTAGACTGCTCACACTCATCACCAACTTTGTATCTATTTCCAGTTTTACATTTATCATCACTAAGTATTTTTTCTTAAAACTTCAAAGCCAGTTAGCACTTGTCTAAAGATGATGAAAGTTATAAACAAGAAGAAAATGCAAGTTAGTAGAAAAATCTAGGGAAAAAAAGATAATTATTCTATTAGCCTGCTTTTGGGATACATGCTTACCATTATGATTGCATAGTTAACACACACATATATTATCGTTTTAACTTATTTAAAATTTTAATGTAATATAGAATGTAATGTCAAAATGCCTCTCAAATTTCTCAAAAACCACCATGATTTTGAGGTGTTTTGACCTACATAAATAATTTTGAAAAATCAATATGAAGCTGATAAGATACAATGAACATTTGGCCTTGGTTTGTAGAGATAATACATTATGACTAGAATATGATGAGCTATGAGTTTTTTGACAGCTATAATTGAATCTCTGACTGTTCAATAACAGGCAAGTTCAGAAACAAACTTGGGTGCTTATAAACCTTTTAAAATTGCTTATCGAATTATTATTTTTGGCTGACAATGTTATATTGAATAATTCTGTGGCAACAATCTCACAGGCTATTTAAAGGTATTCAACATTTTAAATTCTCTACTGAAGAATTAAATTCCAGCTACAGAATTTTGCTATGCTTATCTATATAGCATATTAAATTGCCCAGGATGTTAATAAGAATTTAACATGCTAAATGAGAGGCACATAGGTTATTACAGAACTGACTTTGAAATAATACAGTAACAGAGTTAAAAGGTAGTTTGAAATAAAGTAGTCTGATTCAAAGAAAGGTTTAGCAGCTGTCAGTCTTCAGCCAGTATTTTAAACTACTTGCCCCAGATTTATTAGAAGAATCATTACTTATGGCAGCTTATAAAGCCTCATGAAACATATTTCTTAAATAATGGGACTTGAAAGTTAAAGTCATTCCTTGATCAGTGGGCTGCAAAGCAAATGTTGTGTTAGCAGGCATAAAAATATTGCTAATCTCATTGTGCTTTTCCATCAGAGCCCTCGGGTGACCATGTACACTGCCAATGAGCTTTAGCATTTTGAAAGGAATCTTTCTTGTGAAGAGCTGTGACTTGAGCCATGACTTCTGATTCAACCATGGCTGCATTTGCCTGAGAACTTCCTGTGAGAAAGTGCAGGTCAGGATGGCCCAGTTGCTATGGTAACACCCTGCCAGAGGAGGCTACCCACCAAGAGCACTATGTTCCTTGGAACCTTCAGCTCAGGAGCCAATCCCCCAGGAGACAGAGAATTCTTGGCATAATAAGATGACCTTGATGTCTCACAAGTTTTGCTGCATGCTTCAGACTCTCTGCTTTGCTGAAACTTTATCACAAATAATATTTTGATGAAACCTATGCAATAAATGTGCTCTGGTATCAGCCATGCTTCATCAGGACTTGTCTGCCCACCTGGCCTCAGCTTTTTCTCTATGTGTGTCGTTTGTCTTTTCTTCATCTCTCATTGCTCCTCTGGTTTCGGAATGAACTGCTATGCTGGTTGAGGCACTTTATCTAATAAGTAGGTCTCCATATGGGGCCTAGATTATTCAAATATCATGTTGTAATGAGATGCACTCCCATCTGGGCCTTGTTCCATTAATCAAGCACAGGCAAAGTGAGTTAATGTAGTTCTTAAGGGTCCTAGAACCTTGGAATGACTTTAAGCTTCAACTTAAAGTCACAGAACTCAAGAGAGTTAGTGCCTTTTTCTGGATCATGCTTTGGCTTAAGTGACTGAGATGACTGGTTTCATCTTCTCTCCAGATTCACTCAAATTTTCTCTATCTCAGTAATAAGTCTGTTTACAGTTCTTATCATTCATTTGTTCACTGGATTAGCACTTTTACTTTCCTCCTAGAAGTTTGCCCTTAAATTCACAACTTAGCTAGCTAAGAGGCCTAGTTTTGGACCTAGCTCAGCTATAACATGCCTTTCTTTGGACCTAGCTTTCTTTGGACCTAGTTCAGCTATAACAAGCTTAATCACTTTAGGGTTTAGACAATTGTTTTGTCTCAGGGAATAGGGGTGCTCAAAGAGAGGGAGAGAGTCAGGGTAACAACCAGTTAGTGGAGCAGTTTTAACACACATGTCAGATATTTTCTCTTTTCATAAGTGAGGTTCATAGCACTGCAGAACAATTACAATAGTAATATCAAAGTCCACTGATTGCAGATCACATGGTAGATGTAATATTAATGAAAAAGGTTGAAATGTTGTGAGAATTACCAAAATGTGACAGCCAAGCGAAATGAGCACATACTGTTGGAAAAATGGCACCACTATTCTTTGCTTGAGGAAGACTTGTCATGAATTTGAAATTTGTTGATATAACAATTCTGCAAAGCACAGTCAAGAAAAGCACAATAAAAGAGGTATGCCTTTATCTAAAAAGATGATATGTATTCACCACATTAAACCATATGGGTGTTAGTGTCTGTTAACATTTTAAGAAATATAATAGATGAAAACATGGAATGTGTTAGCAAAACATAGTTACAATAAAGGTTCTATTTAGTTTCTGAAGTTTTCTTCTACTCAAATCCTTCTCCTCCTACTTAATGGGTATACAACTAACTATTACTCACAATACTATAAAGTACACCTCTAAAACTCAATTGTCTACATGTTTTCAGGAAAGTCAAAACAAAAAATGGGAAAACGGAGACACTAAATATAGTTGACGTCTCTAATTTTAAATTGTCTTAATTTTTGTATATTGAGTTTAGAAATATAGGGAAACTATCTCCAGATTTGGCAACAGAAACTTAAATGTTACAAGAAAAATGTGACTGGCACATCCTGTTACATCCTGTTAACAGTAACAGGTCTGGTACTGTTACAGCAGCCTTCTCATGGCCATGAGACAATAGACCTGAGGACACAATGGGCAAGATAGCTAGAAATGTAAAATCTCCCAGCCTTGGGTCTAACCGCATTTTGACTACCAAACTACATCCACTATTAACATCCTACTTTACTTCATATGAAAAAATACAAGCATCTACTTATACTGTTGACTATTGGAATTTCTTCTTGAATTTCAAAGTATTTCTAGTTATATAATTACCACCTACTGTTTTCTCCATTATTTTATCTCCAGGTTATGTTAGTATTTGAGCAGTAGACATTCATCCTTTTTGTATTAAAGTATTGATTGTTACATTTCCCAGTATTGGCAAATCTTTAAATTATATTATTTATGCATGTATAGATTTTACAACTCAAAAGGAAGAAGAATTAACTGCCCATAAGCTATCGGCAGTGTAAATCCCAAATCAGATTATTAGAAAATAATTTATGTGACTAAAATTTTGCTTTCTCTAAGGGTCTCATAGTTTAAGACTTTATAACAGAGATATTCTATTTTTTTCCCACATACTTCGTTGCCACTTCTGTTATGAGTATAAAAAAGTACATGTTTGAGTATAAGAATCTTTCAGCTTACACACTCCATCCTAGATTTACATCTCTGATGTGATATTTTCCCATTATTGGTGAGGAATAATTTCAAAATTATTATAATTGCTGAATAAATAGAAAAGTGATATCTCTGAAGGCAACCACTTAACTTTTTATTTTCCTGATCATGAGCTTCAAAGGTTGTCGTATGCATAAAAACTCATCTTTTTTTTCTGTTAAAAAAAAACCTACCACAATGTATCACACTTGATTTAATATTTTCCCCAGCTATACAGGATCAATTCTTCAGAAGCAATGGTCATTTAATAGTTATTTCATAAAGGCTTATTTGTTGAATAACTGAATGGATCAGTTTTCAGACAATATTTTTCTAAATAGACTATTTTATTGTGATTTTAGATTCATAGCAATATTGATTACAAGGTACACAGATTCCTATGCATCACCTGTCCCCCCACACATCACAGTTTCTCATCTTATTGACACCCCTACCACCAGTGGCACGGTTGGTATAGTTGAAAGCCTACACCAGAACATCTTTATCACCCAAAGACCACAATACAGCAGGTTTCTCTCCCTGTGTTGTACATTCTGTGGGTTTTGTCAATGGTATAAGAACATATGTTCACATTTATGGTATTATACAGAATAGTTTCACTGTTCTAAACATCTACTATAGTCAGCCTCTCATTCCTCCCTCCTTGTGAATTCCTGACAGCCACTGATCTCTTCACTGTCTCCATAGTTTTATTTCTCTAAAATGTTATATTGTTGAAATCATGCCATATAGTTTTTTTTTCAGATTGGTTTCATTTGATTAGCATTAAATATGTGTTTCTTCCATGTCTTTACATGGCTTGAAAAAAAATTTATATATATGCTTTGTTTGTTTATCCATTCACCAATTGGAGGAAATCTTAGTTGTTTCTGAATTTTAGCTTAGCTAACAAAGCTGTTGGCGACATCTGGTTGCAGGATTTTGTGTAGACATGGATTTTAAACTTATTTGGGTAAAAACCAAGGAGTTCAGTTGTTAGATGATATGATAAGAGTATGTTTGGTTAAAAAAAACAACTAAAAACCCCAAACAGTCTTCCAAGATGTTTGTGTCATTTGAAATCCAACAACAAATGGAAGTTCATGTTCATTTCAAAGGACTGCTGAATAAATAAAAAATGATATTGTCAGAATTTGGTGTTGTCAATGTTTTGGATTTTCACCTTTCTAATAGGTACAAAATAATTTTTTTTTAAATCTGTGAACTTCTAGTAGAGCACAACGTCATTTTTTTCTACTTTTCTATAGACATGGAAAATGAAAAAGAAAGTTCTCAAATTTCTCTTTATGATTCTTTAACCTTAAAGCATACATCAAAAAGTAAAGAGAGTGATTATCTTTGTATGAAAATTTTCCCATTTTGAACATTTTTATCATATTTTCTCCCCTGAAAATTCAACTGAGGCTGAATACATTTGGCCTTATACGTTTTAATATATATATTGTTCAGAAGCAAATATAAGTTTTTAAAGATAAGAAATGTATTATCATTTAAGAAAATATGTACAGCTGTGTATATATAGAAGAGGAACCTCAAAGTTGTAAATCTGTTAGTTTATATGAGCTATGTACTGCTTCCTTTTCCTTCTGAGGGACAGAGAGAAAGCTTTGCTCTTAACTTTTTACAACCTTTGGATGGTAAACCTTCAGATCAATATCTCCTTCCCTTTCACATTGTAAAAGAGTGGTTTCTGTATCTCTCTGAGGGACTTTGGCTACTCAATCATACTTCAATTTCCAAGATTTGTTCTTTAACTCCAGTTGCAGTGGCCTTTCCTTTGAAAGCTAACCATTCATTAACACGAAAATATTTTCTCCAGAGTTCTATTGGGTAAGTAATGAAAGTAAAATTATACTTATTTTTTTCTCTAAAAAAGAAAAGATAATTGATCTGTGTGCCCATATTATTGCTCATTATTCAGAATATCCTAGGTCTAGAAACACACTATATGTTTATTGATAAAGGAATGGAAAAGAAAATCTCTCTCTCTCTCTCTCTCTCTCTCTCTCTCTCTCTCACACACACACACACACACACGCACGCACACACACCTGAATATACACAAGAATACTATTCAGCCTTAAAAGAGAATCCTGCCAATTTCAAGAACTTAGATGAAATTGAGACTATAATACTAAATGAAATAAGCCAGATACAGAAAGACAATACTGTATGACCTCATATGTAGAATCTACAAAAGTCAAATTCATAGCCACAGAGAGACAAAAGGTGGTAATGGATTGTGATTGGGAGAATGAGGAGATCAGACAAAAGGTACACACTAACCATTCTAAATAAGTTCTGAAAAACTAATGTACAATATGAAAACTGGAGTTAACAATAATGTATTGTGAACCCCAAATTTAGTAAGGGAGTAGATCTTAGGTATCCTCAATACAAATCATCATCCTCTCATCCTCACCGTCAACATCATTGAAAGACTGTGAGGTGCTGTGTATGCTAATTTGTTGGCTTGTGGTAATCATGTCACAATGTATACTTACATCAAAAAATCCTGTTGGACTCCTTCAATGTACACTATCTTTGTCAATATTACCTTATTAAAGCTGAAAAGATAATCAACTTATTTATACTTCCCAGTCAAATGCTCTGATTAGATTTTAAGAGGTGATGAGCCAAGAACTATTCCAAATCTGAAGTAGAATCCATTTAAATAAGAAATCAATGGAAAACTAAATTTATTTAGGTAGATAAAACTTAGGGGAAGCAACAGAGGAAATCATCGTATTCAATCACCACAGACCTTTACTTTAAA
This sequence comes from Urocitellus parryii, assembly GCF_045843805.1. NCBI lineage: Eukaryota > Metazoa > Chordata > Mammalia > Rodentia > Sciuridae > Urocitellus > Urocitellus parryii. The sequence goes on from NC_135544.1 coordinate 36,791,735, forward strand.
CTCTAGACCCATAACTTGACTCATTTAGCCACAATACAGAAGTCCTGAACGCATTGGAATAAAACTTCATGTAACCTCCAAAAGAATAACCAGATTCATCTCCATGTTCTACCCAGGAGCCAGGATAAAAGAAATGAATAGTTGGGTCAAATAAATCATTTTTGGTTTTTGGCCTTTAGATACACACACCTAATGAATAGCTCTCATATATTCTTAATTTTTTTCCTCAATAGTACAAATTCAATTCATATCATTCTTACTTATAGATTAGAAAGATATAGAGTTGTAGTGTATAAGAAAATTACTGATATAAATTCAGAATCTATCTGGTAAACAACAACAACAACAACAACAAAATCCTCCCTCATTGGTATTGATATTATATTTTGTGCCTTTGGACAGAATAGAAAAGCCTGATCATACCCCTGAGGTTTTATCCATACCATGAATGTTTTCTAAAGATGTTTTCACCAATGACCAGGGTCCAGAGCTACTGACTTCCTCCAAAACTTGCAAGAGACTTTCCTGCAATCTGAATGCACAGAACAGCCAGCCCTGCCCCCTGTCTAACCTTCCTTGGGTGGTGGTGATCCCCTCAGCCTTGTTTTGCAAGCTGAGTGCAGACAGACACAATGCACTTGGGCAGATTACCATGTCAAGTGCAAATCTTAGTGCCAGGAGCAGAAGACATGGGTCTTGTATAATAATCTCTAGCTGTGGGCAAAAACCACCAAGAGCACCCATGCTGGAAAAGAACAGGGTTATGAAAGCCTTGCCTAAAACCTCTTTCAGAGAGCTAGTCTGGGACCCCCAATCCATGTGCTGTCTCCCTTGTGCTAGCCCAACAAAACTAACAAAAGCCCCAATAAAACCTTGTTCTGTTGGTATCACTTGCCAAAGAACCCTGGCTGATTGGTACTAGTTTTGTCTTGGATCTCTAATGTCTGTCAAATGGCATTCCAAAAGCTTCCACTGAAATGAAATAAACTCTGAAAACACTGTCTAAGGACAGGATGAGAAGAGCATGGGTATTTTTTTTCAGGCAGATTTGTCATCAAAATGTGAGCTAAGTTCCTCTCAGTCTGAGAAACGAAGAAGATGATGAAGAACAAATGGTTAGTACAGTGATAATTGGAAGCAAAAAAAAAATGTGAGTATAAAATAGTAAAATTGAGGCCATAACAAAAAGCAATGCTCAGTTTATAAAAATTCCAATGTTTTCTGTTTTAACCTCTCTACACACAGGTAAAAATGAAATAAATATTGGAGTAAGCAATAATAAGGATTCAGAAGTACATTGTCTTGGAAGAAAAGTTAAAGAAATAAATAAATGATTGTGGTGAGATAATGAAGTTTATTGTTCTATCTCTACCATCAACTTATGTGTTTTTTAAAAATCTAGACAACAAGGTGGGTAACTCAAAGCTCTCACCCAAAGTGGACTCCTTTGTGAACTCATAGTACGTGGCTGGTCGCAGGCCTGTGTTGCTGAGCCACAGTTCTGAAATATGAAGCTTGATGCCATCACTGAGGAGCTCTGACTTCAAACCTGCAAAGAATGGTACTACAATCCTGGGTGTACCTAGTGTTTCCTTGGGCTGTAGTTTCATATAGCCCCTAATGCTGACAGTCAGTAGATGGACAGTTAGATGCTTCTCAACAATTAAAAGGATTTCACAAGATAAAATCTCTTTTCAGGATCTTTCAAGTCAATCATAAGCATATTTGAATGACCGAATTTCAGAAGTCTGCAAACTCACATAGAACCTGACATGGGTTTGAATGTTAGATATCAATAGCAGATTTTTAGTTTTCATGTGAAATTTTGAAATACAAAAAAGAAATTGAAATATTTTCTCCTTAAATGGTTACATTAATAATATTCATGTTTATTTGATTTTTTTTGTATCGCTTACTAAGAATAGAGAATTATTTAAGGCAAACAAACAAACAAAAAACACTATTGAGTTCTAGACCTCTTCCCCGGTACCTGAATGATACTACTACTTTGGAAATATCCAAGTCAAATTTACAATGAAGGATCCATGGGTGCTGTCCTTGGTAAGTGAAAACAATGATTGGCTTTTTAATGTGATAATATAAGAGATTATTGATACACTTGAAGGTGAGAGGAGAATGGACTCTGAAATCAGGAAGAGACAACAGTAAATTGAGTAAGAATATTTACTCAATTATTGTAATTTAGAAAAAAAAGATTTTTATCTATATTTTGTGACTACTAATGCATATTAATGGCACAGGTTAAGAAGTTCCAGTGGGTCATTTCCATCCGTGCATATGTCCTACTTTGATCATAACCACTCTTTCCACTACCCTCTCTTATCCTCCTGTCTCCCCCATCCCTTTCTGTTCCCTAATGATTCTTAAATTTTCAGGTCATCCTTTTCAGATGAAATACCATAGATTTCTGTGGTTTAGATTCTTTTGTTCTTAAACTGGAATAACGTTAGTGTTAGTATTGAAGAATATAGCACATAAAAACACCTGACATCAGGTGGACCATACATATTTATGCTTTTTTCATGAAATCTCTTATAAATGTCTGAGCATTTCACAATTATTTGTCTTGTATAATGCAGAAACCTTCTAGCAATGTAATTTCAAGTCATCAGAAACATTTCATAAATTTACCAATAATATTGACAGCCTAATAACTTCAAATTCTAACTTGTACTCTAATAATCCCAAACTATGATTTGCATAGTTCCTCTTGGCCATGGAAGACCTACTCCTCCTCCTCCCGAAAAGTCATTTTCCACTGATACAGGCCTTATCTTCTCCTCCCTCCCAGAACTGTACTCATTTGCTCTTGCTCTTGCATTGTTTCCTTAGATTCTTCTAATGATCCATTTACACTTGACCCATAAATGTACTCCGATGTCTGTCATCTAAATAACAATCCCCTTTAGCTCTAGCTGCATTGCCTTTCCTTTCTGAGAAGCTTCTTGAAAGAGCCAGTCATCCAAGCTTCCTCTACACTCTTGAAGACCATTTCCCATCTGGACCTGGCTTCAATTTCTACCCTACATCATTCTTTGTAAAATATCAACATTTACTTCCAGGTGGCAGAGGTCAAATATGTTGTTTTCTTTAATGAAATATTTCTGTAGATTATGATACTTTCGGCCATTTTCTATTTCTTCAAACTTTTCCTTAACTTTGACTCATATAAACAAAATTTTAGTTTTCTCCCTTAAATCTCTGGGGTCTTTGCAGTCCTTTTCTAAGTGCCACTCTTCTGCTTTACTCACACATACACCTGATGATTCAGGTCTTTATTCAACATATGTTCTCTTCCTACCATTAGTTCTTGCAGGATAATCTCATCTAAATATATGTACTCTGCTACTGATTATATACCAGATATATAATTGTAATCTTAATCTCTCATGTTTTCTATCTATATAAAAATGCCTAATGGAAAACTCTTCTCAAGTATGCAACAAAATGAAACTGAATCCCTTTCTCTCACCATGCACAAAAGATAACTCAAAATGGATCAAGGAGCTTGATATCAAATCAGAGACTCTGCGTCTGATAGAAGAAAAAGTTGGCTCCGATCTACATATTGTGGGGTCGGGCTCCAAATTCCTTAATAGGACACCCATAGCACAAGAGTTAAAACAAGAATCAACAAATGGGACTTACTTAAACTAAAAAGTTTTTTCTCAGCAAGAGAAGCAATAAGAGAGGTAAATAGGGAGCCTACATCCTGGGAACAAATTTTTACTCCTCACACTTCAGATAGAGCCCTAATATCCAGAGTATACTAAGAACTCAAAAAATTAGACAATAAGATAACAAATAACCCATTCAACAAATGGGCCAAGGACCTGAACAGAACTTCTCAGAGGAGGATATACAATCAATCAACAAGTACATGAAAAAATGCTCACCATCTCTAGCAGTCAGAGAAATGCAAATCAAAACCACCCTAAGATACCATCTCACTCCAGTAAGATTGGCAGCCACTATGAAGTCAAACAACAACAAGTGCTGGCGAGGATGTGGAGAAAAGGGTACTCTTGTACATTGCTGGTGGGACTGCAAATTGGTGCGGCCAATTTGGAAAGCAGTTTGGAGATTCCTGGGAAAGCTGGGAATGGAACCACCATTTGACCCTGCTATTGCCCTTCTTGGACTATTCCCTGAAGACCTTAAAAGAGCATGCTACAGGGATGCTGCCACATCGATGTTCATAGCAGCACAATTCACAATAGCTAGACTGTGGAACCAACCCAGATGCCCTTCAATAGATGAATGGATAAAAAAATGTGGCATCTATACACAATGGAGTACTATGCAGCAATAAAAAAATGACAAAATCATAGAATTTGCAGGGAAATGGATGGCACTAGAGCAGATAATGCTTAGTGAAGCTAGTCAATCCCTAAAAAACAAATACCAAATGTCTTCTTTGATATAATGAGAGCAACTATGAACAGAGCAGGGAGGAAGAGCAGGAAGAAAAGATTAACATTATACAGAGACATGAGATGGGAGGGAAAGGGAGAGAAAAGGGAAATTGCATGGAAATGAAGGGAGACTCTCATTGCTATACAAAATTACATATAAGAGGTTGTGAGGGGAATGGGAAAATAAACAAGGAGAGAAATGAATTACAGTAGATGGGGTAGAGAGAGAAGATGGGAGGGGAGGGGAGGGGGGATAGTAGGGGATAGGAAAGGTAGCAGAATACAACAATTACTAATTGGGCATTATGTAAAATTGTGGATGTGTAACCGATGTGATTCTGCAATCTGCATCTCGGGTAAAATTGGGAGTTCATAACCCACTTCAATCTAATGTATGAAATATGATATGTCAAGAGCTTTGTAATGTTGTGAACAACAATTAAAAAAATACAAAAAAAAATTAAAAGCACCTTAAGCCAATTATGAAAAACTCATGTATAACATTCCTCTGTCATTCCACATAGCACATTGGCTTAACTCCCAGTATTTCCATCTTAGAAAAGGCCACATCTATCTACCCAATTTCCTAGGACAAAATCTAGTGACCAGTGTTGACTTAAATTCTTCTTACTCATCATGCTGTTCCCTCATTGTTTAATGTTTTTGTTGCTCAAGTTGCATTTCCATTTTTTCTGGCTATTCTCAATACCATTACTTTAATTTGGACCTTTATGATCATTAGTATTGTCATTATTTTAAATTTAATTACAGCAAAAAAGAAAAATATTGACTCTGCCATCAGACTTTTTAATGCTGCTGTAGTCAACTTTTGAAACAACAATACAGATCATGTCACTTTACTAATTAAAATGTTAGGCAACCTCATTTATATCAGATATATTTAAAAGTAATCAACTTTATCATTTGAGATGTTCATTATCAATCCTTTCCTATTTCTTGGGCCTCACTTTCTGTTATTTTCACAACTATTTTTGTTTTAGCTGGTTTTAGTCAGATGTTTTTGTAGCTGTGACCAAAAGACCAGACAAGAACAATTTTAGAGAAGGAAAAGTTTATTTGGGGATCCTGGTTTAAGACGTCTCAGTTCATAGACAGCTGGCTCCATTGCTCTGGGCCCAAACTGAGGAAGAATCTTATGGCAGAAGGGCATGGCTGAGGAGAGGACATTCACACCAAAAATGAAAAGACAGAGAAAGAGAGATTACCTTCAACGGGGACAAAATATGTACCCCAAAGGCACACTTCTGATGACCCACCTCCTCCAGGCACACCCTACCTGCCTACAATTACCACCCAGTCAATATCTATCAGGAGGCTAATGTACTGATTATGTTAAGATGCTCATAACCCAATCATTTCCCCTCAAACTTTCTTGCAGTATCTCAGAAATGAGTTTTGGGGGCCACCTCATATCTAAACCATAAGAAAATGTAAACAAATAGTAACAGTTCTTCAAATGTATAATATTGTTACATTCTTTAATATGTCCTTGGTCTTTTCTCTGGATGGAATACTTTTCCTTTTTCTCCTTGTCTATTGTTACAATTCTAAACAATTTTTAGTTTCTTGCCATCTTCGAAATGCTCTCTGGGTTGATGCCACATTTCTTCCTCTACTCTTTCTCTTTCCATTAAAACATTTTTCATTTTACTTCTACTGGTTACTTATTTCTTTTCTCAATAAACTCTAACTCTCTGTAGAGGAAACCACAACCTATTCAGGTGTGAATGTTTAGCTTATGGTATTATGTTATGATATTTATTTAACATAAATAAGAGCCCAGAGTACTTATGAGAAAGAACATTCTTTGATGGGATAAATTAGGAGGTACAAAACTAAATTCTTCCAATGATTTTACAAAAATTGTCTTTGTTGGGTCAGATAGTTAAGCTACCTACGTGACTTCAGAGTTTACAACTACTAGGCAATGAGATGTTCCCAATTCATGTTTTCATAGAATAAGCTTCTTTTATAATTTCCTAGGTCCACTTATATTCAAGCAAAATGTCTTTTCTAAGTAAATTGGAGTTTTGGAATTTCTGCAACTCTTCTATCTTTGTTTCATAATCTTTACATATTTCCTCACTTGTTTGAACTCATTTATGATTTAACTTGTTGAGAATCCATCAAAAATTCCAGATGGTAATCCAAAATGCTATCTAATAGTATTATATTTAAAATATAATTTTCAAAGTGAAGAAGGATTAGCGATTATCTAATCTGGTTTCTTTATTTTAAGTAAACTAAAGTTTCAATTGTTAAGTTGGTTAACCAAATTACAGGGTACACTAGTGATTTCAAGCCTCAACTCAGAATCCACTTGATGAATGTATTTCTACTTTTCAGTAAAGAAATTAGCTATTGTAAGAATTAGCCTCAAATGTTATCATCAGGGTGTATAACAAGTTTGGAAACATTTGGGTAACAGAAATGGATGTTGTTTTTAGTTTAGTCTGGCATTATAAGATTCTATATTTGCTAAAATATGTTTGCTGAATGCTTAGCAAGCCAAAGCTTATTTTCCAAAAAATTTGAAACATGACTCTCATGTAAATATAGAATGAACACATGCCAAAGATTTTACTTAATCCATAAAGTGATGAGGGTGTCAGTGAGATTTGAAAACATTCTAAGAAGAATTCAAGATTTCTTACAAAGTCAAATGGTTGATGAAATGAATTTACTAGGCCTATAGTGGTTAGGGTCCTATGTGGCAATAAAATGCTAACCTTTCTAGTCACGTTTTATGATGAACAGAATAGATGGGAGATAATATGAGCTTCACAGTATCTGAAGACATATGTAGGTGCCTTCTTCAGTATAGTTCAATAACCCCTGAATTAAATTGTTAAACATATTTCCCAAATGACAGAAAAGAATTTGTACTTATTTGTTTCACTTTCAAGTTTTATACAATTTTTTAAATATATATTTTAAAATTCTTTATAATATACTATTCTATAGTTTGGATCTACAATGTTACACAACAGTTCATGTATTGAAGGCTTGGTCACTAAGGTAGTAATGTCCAAAGGGGACCTTTGGGGAAGTCACTGGATCATAAGGTCTCTGACCTCATCAGTGGATCAGTGACTTGATGGCATTAGTGGGAGGGTGGGAAAACTATAGGTGATGGGACTAGTTAAAGCAGTGAATCCTTGGGGTGTGGCTTTGGGGGATAGATCCTGTTGCCAGCCCCCAATTCTCTCTCTGCTTCCTAGCTGTCATGAGCTGAGCAGCTTTACTCTACCACACTCTTCCTCCATGATGCTTCTGCCTTGGAGCCAGTCAACCATGGACTGAAACTGTGAACCAAAACATTCTTCTCTACTTTTAGTTATTTTCTTAGGTATTTTTGTCTCAATAACAAAAAAAAAAAAAAAAAAAAAAAACGAGTAACAGATTCTACCACATAAAATGACATAGTAAACTTTCTATTTTTTTTTGTAAATACACAAATATAAAAAGTATTTGAAGGAATTGTTATGGTTTAGATAGGAGATGTTCCCCCAAAGCTCAAATGTAAGACAATGCAGGAAAGGTCAGAGATGAAATGATTGGGTGGTAAGAGGCTTAAAATAATCAATAATTAATCCACTGATGGGGATTAATGGGTGATGATTATTGGCAGCCCCAAACAAATTGTTCCTTTTCTAGTTATTCTCATCAAATCTTTTGGTCCCAGCAATAAAAATCTGACTAAAACAAGTACTGATATCAGGTAGAAAACCTCACAACTGCTAACATGTAGTACAAAATGCTCATGTATTATGTGGATTGAATGAGGGAAGCAACTCAAAATTCTAGTAACAGTGCTACAAACTTATTAATCTCATTCTCCAAGTCTGGCAACATGGTATTTTGAGTGTATTTTGATCACTGTCACTACAATCCTAAAGTTAGAAAATATTTATACACAGTTAACAGATGGCAAACTAAGATTCAGAAGATTAAAGGCCCTCACTCAAGAAAGTATAAAAAAAATAGTAGAAATGAACTAACATCCATCTGCCTTCAGTGTTCATTTTTTTCCGCTACTTTACATTGATGCTTTTTTTTCCTACTCTTTTGCTTTCCTCTTTTGCCATAAGCCTTTAGTAGAGTAAGAGTTGAAATGATCTTATAATCAATGACATTTTTATCCAATGGAAATAGCTTTTAAAGGGCCAATTTTACTTAATTAATAACTAAATTAACATTTGTTAAACACATAGTATATTTTAGTTCCTATTGTTATTATATAACCTGCATTATCTTATTAAGTATTCACAAAGCTGCTGTATAATGCAGGTGAATATTCCTTACACTTAGCACTTGGGACTAGAAGGGTTTTAGATATTAGTGATTTTTCAGATATCAGATATTTGCATGTACAAATTTAATTATCTTGGGGATGAGACACAAATCTAAACACAAGCTCCACTTGTTCATTTGTTGACAGATGGTAAAGAAATCAAAATGTTTCTTTAGTAAGGTGATGTTGATAAGAGTGATGACAGAGATGATGGAGTTAACACTACAGAAAGAGTGCCTATGTATGACCTGTTGAAAATGCACAAGGAGCTTGCTGAAAGACTAGAGCAGTGTACACTCAAAACAAGAATCATGTCAGTTTATAAAATCAGAGAGACTTCTAAGATGTTAAAACAAATTCAATATTCACTTCTTTCAGGTTACTAATGAACTCTGATATTTATTTCATATGTAAAGAGGTCAGGCACTGTTCTTTTTTTCTTGCTGTATATACAGAATCCTTCAAAGTCACCATTTTATTCATCCTCATCCCTGAACATTGTTGCAGATCAGAGCAAATCTGTGTCTTTGCAACCACATAAATGACATGCTTCAAATTAAACTTCTTTTGAAAACCTTCCACATCCATGTCTCTGTTTACAGCTGGTAGCATGTTAAGAAAGTATTTTCCTATGTATTGATTAAATGGTAAACTGGTCACATGGCTGAATTAACAAAGTCACCTTTGGGGAAATGTCCGTGGCATAAAAAGAATTTCCATAGGAGGATGAGCAGAACAGTTGTCAAGGTGTAACACGATCTTGTCATCATCATCCAGCCCAGCTTCCCTGCACTGAGCACAAACAAACCACTGGTACAAAATGATTATGAAACCAATCCTAAAATTACAAAAAAATCTTTCTGTTGATGTTGGTATTTTTTTAGTTTAATGATAGATTGTAAAAAAAAAATCACTGCTTTTAAACAGTGAAGATGCAAACTGTTTCCTATCACAGCAAGTTTATATTGACCGTGCTGTCTCCATTAGCACTTTCCAGCCCAACTATTCTGTCCTTGGCCTCCTTAATTTCCTATAAGGGCTGTTTTATCACTGGGCAATAATGCCAAAACAGTGATGTTTCATCAGCATCATAGACCTTGACCTGGCAGCAGATTTTTATCAGCAATGACCTTGGCAAACTCATCATTGAATCTCTTCACTGCATCATGATCAGCAGATGCTTCATCATGAGTCTTTAAAATTTTAATTCCATGTCTTAATATTCTGAAGTCATCATGTTGAATATTCAATTCATTGCAATAGATCTTTGCTCATTTCATGATCAGCATATCATTAAGGAACATGTGTTCATTGTGGTGCTGATGGATCCACTCTCCAATGCACAATCAAGATTCCTGTTTTGCTTTGTGCACTGTTTTCCTATTTTTTTTCCTTAGCTCTTTTGCTTACTTTTAGCACAGAATTTCAACAGTTTATCCTTCTGTTTCTTCAGATCATATATATGGTGGTCATTTTAACAGCCTAATTTTCTGTAAGATTTTTCACACTATACTGCTGTCCAACAGCTTGAGTGCCTATGTTTCAGATAAACCTAAATGCTTTCTTTGGTTTCTCATCCCTTGTTAGGGTTTGGAGTTTATTGAGGTGTCCCCCAATAAGATCATGTGGCAGACAAGGCACCACAGGTGAGTGATTAGATTATGAGAGCTGTTCTTTGATTTGTGGATTAATTTATTTGACAGAATTAATGTATTTGAAAGGAATACTGTAGTTAGGTATGACAAGACTGGGGCAGGGGGTCAATGAGGGATTGTCCTGGGAAGGTTCATCTTTGCTATGGCATGTTTCCTTCTATTTCTGTTTCCTGGTGCTAAGAGTAGAGGAGCCCTCCTCCACCACACCCTTCTGCCATGATGCTCTGCCTTACCTTAAGCCCAGAGCAATGGAATTGGCCAGCCATGAACTTAAACTCTGAAACCAGGAGCCAAAACAAACTTTTCTTCCTCTCAGTTGCTTTGGTTAGGTCTTTTGATCACAGTGACAAAAAACTGATGAACACATTACTATTGCCTCTAGGGATATCTGCAAGCCTTTTTGACATTTTCAAAAATGCCTTTATACCACAGATCAGAAAATAAGCCCAAATCACAAACAAACAACAAAAAACCCACAGTGAGTCATGGCAGCATCTGAGGCATCTTGGGGGATTTGCTGTTTGCACAACCAGTCTGCATACTGGCCTCACTTTATCATTTCATGTGTATGTGCTTGCATAGAAGAATCTGGGCCAGAACAGAAAAGATACATTGCAGTTGAATGAGGCCAGGAAGATCTTTTTTTCACCTCCAGGACATTGAATAAACTGTGTTGTGTGCTTCTATCTGACTGCAACTCATCACATGAGGGCAGAATGTGAATTTTTCCAGTGTGACTTCATGTTGGTCTCAAAGATTTCTGAATTTGGAATATTTTGGATTTGAGAGTTTTTGATTACCAATATTCAAACTGTATACAGTTTTGAACCACTAGTTGCAAGCTCAAAGTAGACGTTGATTTAGTCAAGAAAATGAAACTTATTAACATGGTATACAACAGCTAACAGGATTCCCTGGACAGCAAGAAATCCAGTGGTAGAGGAAACATATACAGAAGCAAAGCTTATGGGTGAGTCAGTCCTGTGATGATACCAGATAACTGGGCCAGTGAGAGAATTACCATCACCCTCCACCCAATAGCTTCTGCAACTTGCCCTGCTAATGCCCTAGGCACTGCTGCCTGCTGAGTCCAGTACTTGGGCACTACTGCCTAAGGAGCAGGATTTGGATGTAATTACCTTCACATCCAGAGATAATTACCAGAGATCCTTAGTCTGGAACAGGCATCCCTCACTAGTGTCAAAGCAGGAAAGGCAGTATAGTGACATTTTAAATTTCTGTTGAGCTCTATCTTCCAAAAACATTCATGTGGTGAAAAATTGTATCAAGCTTAAAAGAGGATTCATATGCTCTGTAACCTTAAAGGACAACTAGTGACCATTTAACAGCAAAGAAAATTGGAGTAAAGAAAGATTATAGACTCTGTTAAAAGACACACTGTTAATAATCAGCAGGGGTGTGATTGGATTTTTATACTCTAAAGTCTCTCCTTCTAAGCACCTTGTGATCTAGGAAAGTTCTTCTGTCCATTATGTATTTGCTCAACCATTCCCTCAGTTCGTATTTGTTTGATAGAAGTCATCTGTGCGTGCTTTTCATTGCTTTCTGTGACTAACTGCTGAGAGGTCCTTGACATTGCATGTTTATTTTGTGAAAAAACAAAGGAAGCACCCATTCATGTATGTATGTGTACAAACAATCACTCATTCTACCGGCAGTTCGAAAATCATACACAGTCTCAACCTCAATCATATAATAGTTTCCATTTAAATGTGAATTTTTAATTTATTTGCACATTACCTTCTTTAAAGGTGTACAAGAATTTGAAGAAATTAAGTATTGAAGATTGTGAATACTCTAAAATAATAATTGGCTTTTCAAAATAATATTTTTGCCAGAGATAAATGTAAAAGGCGGTAAAAGGTGAAAAAAATTGTAGACTGCAAATAATTTGAAACAAAGGAAGAAAGCTTTTGGCAATGATGGTTGCTAGGAAACCATGTCTTAGTCATATAGTTTCAAATTTACTGAATATCTCATGCCTTGCTTTAGGTATATAGAGTGCAAAGAGGAACAAAAGACAAATCCAGTTAAACAGAATGTTTTTCATTTTAAATGTTTAAAAGGATGGCTGCCAAACTAATTAATTGAAGAGCATCCTCTACCAATAATAAGGTTAAATTTTTTTAGTTGGAGACATGGACTTAAACTGGTATGGTTTATAAGCTATGAGGATAAAAATTAATTATTTAGCTTTTTGGAGAATTTGAGTCACCATTTTAAAATTAGTGATCCTTTTTCATAAGTTTTTTTTTTAAGAAAATCAACAATAGTTTTGTGAAAAGTACCTGTATAATGTAACTTGTATTTTTCATTTAGCATTTGAACCAGAAATGCATTGATTTTGTGCATATACAATTCTCCCATGCCTTCTTAAAACTCCTTCTTTATTATCTACTCTATTATCTCTTACCCAGCACATGAGAATAGCCCTTTGACTGGTTTCCTGGTCAGTGGTCTTTCCCTTAGATCTAGCCATCTTTCCTTAGAAAAAACCTTATCCTCAGGAAAAATATGCTTTCCTAAAAAGGATCAATAATTTCTCCCAAATTCAAAAAGCTGGGAAAAAATAAGTAGGATCAAAGAAACAAAAAAGAAAGAATTCATTCCATACAAATTTTGAAAATTGTCAGTGACAGAAAGAATTTTCCATGAATCACTAAGTGGCTCCTTTACAATTCCTTCAGAAACAATTGACTGGGACAAAGTGAGTGGACACATTTTTTAAAACTCTTAGCAATTAAAAAAAAAATCTAGAAGTAAGGCTGCAGAGCAGAGATATCGTGTGGCAGTAAATTGGGAGAGCAGGGACAGAGGCCACATGGCAGTCATGGTCTACCACTGTAAGGGTATATCATCTAAGAGTTTTGGGGGCTTATAAAGTTTGTTTTTCTTTGAAAAAAAGGAAAGAAAAAGAAAGAAAGCTATTCAGAGTGACCTGATAAATTTCAAAAGACTTCAGAGAAAGCAAAGACAAAGAAATTTAGAAAATTAAGAACTTCTGGAGGTGATCATCCATGACCCAGAGGAGAGATGAACAGAAATCTCACTTTAGTAACTTACTCTTCTGCTAAATAGTAACAATTCTGTATCTAAAGCCAATTCTAAATTTTGCCTGCTATTTCAGCAATACTTAATACTGTAGAGGAACTATTAAAACAAAGAAAAATGAGTGATGCAAATAATGTAAGCCCAGAGGAAAAATATAATTATTACCACATTATATGAGAGATCACTTCAAATTCCAAGATACTTCACTGTAAAATGCAAAGATGATTAACTAATATAGCTGATTATATCATTAACATACCCAAATCATAACATTCCTAATACAAACCCAGGAGGGGTGCAGCTCAGTTGTACAGCACATGCTTGGCATGCACAAGCCCATGAATTCCATCTTCAGTCATCAGCACCAAAACAATGAGAATCAATGAATAAATAAAAGCTGGTAAGAAAATAAAAGAAAGAAAAGATTATATCCACATGAAGAACACAAACAATAAAATACTGAGGGATGAGTGTAACAAGAAATATACTAAACCCATAAGCAAATGAAACGTTTGAAACAAGTTGGCACATTTATTAAAAGAGAATTTAATAAATCAAAGAATCTACCCCATTTGGGAGGATTCCATCATTTAAATATAAATTTTCCTTAAATAGATCAATAGATGATATGGAAGCCCAATAAGAATACCAAGGATTTTTTTTTTCCCTTCCCAGAGTGGATAGAGAAACTTCACAAAATGATTGTAGAACACATCTGCAGAATGGAAGTCAGTAAATAGGAACAGAGGACAGGGATAGAGGAAACTAAGAATAGAGTGGCAGTAATGGTCTGCTAGTAAAATAAATTCTGACACTAAAGCAATGAAAAAGAAAAGGAAGCTGAACCTATACTTCATTCCTTTTGGCAGAATACACTCAGCAAATCAAAAAGTTTGAGAAGAAAATGTATACTTTGGCACATTTAATATGCTTAATTATTTTAAGTGAGAAAGTACTTTTTAACTATGTTGTGAAACCAACAAATCCAAAATAAATTTATGACTCAACAAATGTAAATTAAACTTCATTATGACAAAAATATAAAAATAAAAATCTGCCATAATGTCAAAATAAGGGGAAAGAATAATGAAGCTGCTCTGGGGAAAACTATTTATCACACATAAGAGAGTGTATGTCTTTATAACTTATAACGTGTTATTAGGATAAAACAACCCAGTAGAAACAAGGACCAAATTGTATAAACTGATATTTTCCTCCAAAATCAGATCTAATAAAATGACCAGATAATATTTATAAGAGGTCCTATTTCATTTTAATTGATAATATAGTTAATACCATTTTTCATTTCAGAGATTAACATGAATCTAAAATAATCAGTGCTCTTTGTGGAAATATGGAAAACAAAGATCATAGAAGAAAAAAATTAGCACAAGTTATCAGCAATTGCCAGTTGAACATGCAAGATTCCAGAGGTCCTTCTCAATGTGTCTGATCATATTTACACAATCAGTAAAGTCTCGAGCTCCACTACTCTTTCAGCTTAGAGTCTGGTCTTCAATAGTTGTACATTTCAGGCCACAGGTTGTGTTCACAGGAAAAGAAAATTTAATTTTCTACATCTCTATTTCATATTTCAAGGCTTTACTTGACATTGGCCAGAATTTTTTTCCCTTTCCCAAGGTTTGCTTTTGGTTCTGAGCCACTACCATGGTGGGGGTGTTTCCTGTGATCCGTCATTTTCAGTTCTAATTTAGGTTGTGATGGTTCTTCTGTCTTTGAATCCTGACAAGTGATTTTATGCATGTTGCCATTGCATCTTTGAAATATTTTTTGACATTTATTTTGAAGTTTTAAAAGTCTCCTCTGACTACCTATGGTGGGAGCACAGCTCACATTTGCAAATAGATTGCACCAAGTTACGTGGATATTCTTTTATATCTTTCTCCATTGGGTGGGCAGTTTTAAGTTTGGATGTACCAGCATTTAAACTTCTCCCCCCTATATTAGTACTACTCTGTTGACAATATTATTCTTTCGGATAATATTCAGGAGGTTATATTTGCTACTTTTGAGTCCCTTCGGGACCTACACTAGAGTTTTGGAAGTCATCAACTTTCTCTCTGATGAAACATTTCTTCCCAAGGCAATAAATGGTAAATGGTCAGTAGGTCAATGCTCCAGTAGATTAAAAGGAAATACATAGGAGAAATTCACAATATTTAATAATATCAGGTGTCAGTTCTTCTCACCGGTAATTGATACCACCAGGAAAAGAATGAGAAAGATGGAATTCTATAGCAGCGTGAAGAGGAGGTGTGGGGGTCTGTTGGAGCTGAGCAAGAAAGTCTTTCTAGTCCATGGGCATCTGTGTTCTTTCTGAATTATGTGAGGCACGATGATTGGGAGGGAAGAAAATTGTAGAATAGCAGGGTGTAAATTCCAAGGCAGAAAACAGCTTGAGATGAGGCTGAATGAAGATGTAGAACATACCTTCAGCATAGATGTGTTGATGAAGAATTTACTTTTTTTTTTTCTTTTGCTGTTGATCACAAAGAGCCACACATTTAAAACATAGAGATAAATTATTTTTGCATCTGGAAAAAACAGTGGGGGTGTCGATTTTTAGCATGAGTTTGACATAGCAAAACCAGATGCTGACCTAGTGCGGTGGTGAATTCCTTTAATCCCTGTGGCTCCTGAGGCTGAAGAAGGAGGATCCTGAGTCCAAGGCCAGCCTCAGCAACAGCAAGGTGCTAAACAACTCAGTGAGACCCTGTCCCTAAATAAAATACAAAATAAGGTGCCCCCAGTTCAATCTCCAGTACCTTACCCCCCCCCCCAAAAAAAAAAAAAACAAAAAACTCCGAAACAGATGCTGGTAGACAAATTCACAGGCTATTTCAATAGTTCTGGCAAAGGTTTGTCAATGTGTCAACTTAAATTTCAGGAGAAATTTAGGTGGTATTGAGAAACTGTAAGACATTGTATGAGGAGGATAAGGGGGAACAGTTAACTACAAGTTATTTTCTTGATTTTGTACCCTCGAGGTAAAACAAACCAAAAAAGGAAAGAATAGAAGGAGAAGAACAGGACTTTGGAAGATGCTTGACCATTGAAATTGGAGCACAGATTTTATTTGCGTCTTTTAAACATTTGATTCCAATATCAGGAATCTAATAAAAATAATCAACATTTTTTATGATAAAATGTTATATCAAGAAAATTCTAACTTTTAAATAAGCTGCTTAAAATAAAAGCTATTTGGTTATTTGATTTTTTTTCCCCCAGCCTAAATTTAAACACTTTTAAAACTGCTGTCTATGGACTGATCAAACCCAAAGAAGCTAAAAATTCCATGCAAAAAATAATCCACCTGTTCCAGTGAATTCACAGCTGTAACACATTTCACCAACATCAGCCCACATCAGTAACAGTTTTCTATTTAAATCTGCTTTTAGAACATGCTTCGTCATGGCCTCTTGGTAAGTTCTATGGTTCATTTTGTGTTTCTACTGTTTGTTAGTGCTGATTATTCTTTCTTTAAATCTCCTAAATTGTGAGCTCAAAAATAGTCTCAGTATGAGCATTTCAGTGCTCCTTGTGGAGTCAATAATTTTTTAAAAAATAAAATTAAGACAACAATAGTAATCATGGTTTGCCTTTAAAGTCAGTGCAGCTAGCATTCATTACATGAACGATGAGGGTCTGTTGTTTGTACTGTCATTTGAATGAGGTTAATGAAAATTATCACAAAAGTCAGCTGTGAGAAACTTCTGTGCAGGGAAGACTGGATCCAGGCACACAGAACCAAGAGTACTACAGAGTAAATTTATGTTTGGTATTATTACTTAATTCCATATTGTTTTCCACTCATGCCAGTAAAGAAATAAGAGTTCCTTTTGTTCTATATCTCATGAAGACTTGTTTTTTTCTCTGCTTTTAAAGATTAGATCTGAAAATCTGTACTTCTTTCTTTGTAAAAAAAAAATGTTAATGACTTTTTTTTTTGCCAACTTTACTGGAAATTTTGTAAATATTTTCTCCCAATATGTATCTTATCTCTCCACTGTCTTAAAGATGTCTCTTCATGAATAATTTTTTTGTCTTTTTATTTTTTTCCCCACATTTTTATTGGCACATTGTAGTTGTGCATAATGGTATTTATTGTTGCATATTTGTATATACGCAATATAGTAATATGATTTGGCCAATATCACTCCCCAATGAATACATTTTTAATGCATTAGAATGAATCAATATTTAGTTTTGTAACTTGTGCTAAGGTCATTACCATTTCTTGTGCTATATTTATTACCATTTCTTGCCTCGACAGCATAAAGATAACCTCATGATTTTCCTCTAAAATTACAGTGTTGTGATATTTTCCCCCAGCATCCTGGCAATAGTTATTGAAAACTCATGCTTTTCCCATTCATATAGCATACTAATTCTGACCTATACTCTGACCTTTTAAAATCTATGTGTTATATTTATTGTGAACACCACTCTCTTAATTAGTATAGATATTCACCATCTTGATATTGAGTAGAAGGTAATCTCCTCAAGTGTTTTTAAGATTTAAAAATGTGTTGGTCATTTTTTACTTTTATACACTTACTTTTATGAATCAAATCATTAAGATCCTGAATATGTCAACTGAGTTGTTACTGGAATTATAATCACTTTTTTTTTACCATGGAAATTGCACCCAATCTATTTTTATCATAATTTCACTGAATAAATTTGAGAAGAATAAAATATTTTTCAATTAGAGTTTTTCAATCTTTAAATGAATTATATTTCCATTTTGTAAGTTCTCTTTAATGCTTTGTGTTATTTTGTTAAAAATTTTTAAAGTGAATATGTGCAAATACAAAACAATGGAAGTACTCAAGGAAATGGAGTGTGATTAAATATTGAAGAGTTTCCAGGTCCTTATAAGGGTAACTTTCAGTTTGGGGAGCCCAAAATTTTAAATTTTTTCCCCTTTATAAGAAGCACAAATAAGAGTATGAACATAAACTTAAGTACAACAATTAGTATCTATTCAGAGTGAAATTAAACTACATTATAAATATTAGAAAGCGAATACCCAAACATCATAAAATCCAGAAAAATTATGTTTACTAGTTAACTCTCTGCCATAGCTCTATAATTCCATCTCCCCCATGTATTCCACTGCTGTGTATTTGGTCAATTCCAACTGCCTCTCTATTAAGAAAAGGGATGGACTTGATCTGTAGCACTTGCCAATTTGGTTTCAAGCCACAAACTTGATAACACTAAACACAGAGTCGAAAAAAGACACATAATAAACACTCTCCTGATAGGAGCTAGATGAATATTCAATACAACACTGACATGTCTGGATGATTTATACCTCTTGCCTCATCATTTACTACATGTTTCTGATTATCTTGACTAATTCTGTGTCATCTCATTGAGATAAATGTCATAAGTTTCATTTTAACTGACAAAATCGATGCAAGTTAGCAATAGTTTAGAAAATCTATGTAATTATATATATACATATATGGGCTTATTGTATAATATATATTTAATTAAATTAATGTAATTATATTTTCTACAATTTGAAAACATTTTGTAAGTTTTAATGGGCAACTCTATTAAAAGTGTAATAACTGTAAATAAATTTTTATCACTTTTAAATAACACTGAATATTCTCATTAATTGACAAGATGTTAATCTGGTACATTTTTATTTGATTTACATGCATTCTAAGTAAACATAAACTTGCTGACTGGATTTTTCACCGTGTTTGAAGGGTCTCAGTAATTCTGTCTAGAACTCATCTGGTTTAAGTAATTAATCTATTTTGAGGAAGTTTTCAAGAGAATGATATTGTATAACCTTTTATCTTTGAATGGGCTGTAGTGCCTGCCTGTATTCCCAGGTACCTGGGAAGCTGAAGTGGGAGGACTACTTGAGCCCAGAAGTTTGAGATTAGCCGGGGTAACACAGCAAGATCCCCTCTCAAAATAAATAAATAAATAAATAAATAAATAAATAAATAAATATCGTAGTGCATATCGAGTTGATGTATTCACCAAATGAACAGTGCATATTTAGCTAATGCATTCACCAAATGAACCTTCAGGTATGCCCTACTTTTATACAAATTGTGCATATTTTAACATGACTATTTTATCAAGTTGCAAAATTGTGTAATCAGATTATTCTTATTTCTACATACTTTGCATTATTGATGAGTAAGTGTGCATTTTGCTATTTGGACACTTGCTTTCCTGATGCCACTTTGCTGGGTCAGCAAAATACTGCATGCCATTTCTTCCAGAACTGTCAGATGTTGTCAGGACCAAATGTGTCAGAGTTGCTAAAACACAATCCAATGTCTTGGCATGAATAAAACATGAATATTCACACAAGAGAAATTCCCACTGCTTCCCTACTGTTTTAACTTGTGTTTGGCTAATATATGAATTATGATAAAATTCTATTTCATGTGGTTATTACAAAACTAGGTGGATTATTTGTTATTCCACTTATTGCATTATTAAGTATATTATTTCCATTGTATTCAATTTCTGCTTTAACTTTATTCATTATCTGCTGGTTTCCCATTTCATTCAAGAAAATCTTTAAATATCTTATTCAATATGTACAGGTAATTTCAGATATTTCGTATTCAGAACACTTGGATCATTTTAATCCCTAGTGATGCTGAAAATAGAAGTGCTAAATTAGATCATTTTCACACTTATTTATGATTTAGTTTCTTCCTAATTCTACTTTTAGTGTTATCTATTTATAAACTTGGCAATAAATTCAGATGTGGTCTAGCAATTAAATAAAAAAGTTTAATAGAAGTTTAATCTATTGTTGTTATAACATTTATTTATTGAGTGCAATAATGAATGAGGTAGTTCCTTTTTAAAAAATTTCTGTAATATTAGCCATTATATCTTCAGATTATTAATTTTGATTTTATCTCTTTCTTTCTGTGCAGTATGTTAACATTTTTGCTACCAATTTAGAAATAAAATTTCTATTGCTCTCAATTCATCATTAGAATTTTTCATTTGTGTAAAAAGTTAAGCTTTATACACTCTATTTTAACTGTTGGAAAAATATCTTTCAAAATATAAAACTTATTTTAGTCATTATTTTAATCATAAAAGCACCACTGTCATGCACTGACTTTACAAGTAACAACAAAATTGTTTTAATTATCAATTCATTATAAAATAATAAAATCTAAAGAAAAATAATTTAAAAACCCAAGCAAGATGTCTATCTTCAATATTAATGTCTTCTGAAAATAAAGTTAAATACTTAACATCCATAATGACACAAAACAAACTATTCTCAGGAATTAAAAGCATTAATTTCAAGGTTACAGTTAAGCTGCTACTACTTTCTGAAATTCTCTTGGACTCAAAGTCTAAATTGGATTTACTAAGTCATATTCTTTTCCTCCTTTCTCTGTGTCAAACTTTTGTGTCAAATTTATTTATTTCAGTTGTCAAAATTGTTATCCTTAATTTCATTTTGCTTGTTTAAGATCTGTTTCCCTATGAGAGTCTAAGCAGATGGCGAGGACACATTATTTTGCTCATTTCTAAATATGTGGCCTCTTGTACTACAGCCGAGTGAATAAATCAATTTGCTAAGCACCTACTACTGCCAGGCAATGTACTGGGACAATATACAAGAAATGAATAAACTGTGGTGCCCCCCATCAAGAACTCACAAACCTGTGTGAAGAAAATAATTTAAAATGAATAGCAAAAGTCAATGTTCAAGTCACAGTTGGGACACAAAAGTTTGCTATGTTAGCAAAGAGAAAGGTACCTCTTTCAGCATAAAGTTAGAAAAAAAGGTAAAAAAAAATGCTTAAGCAAATATTTGAAGAATGAGTTCACATAGACTAGAATGGAGAAAGTGACATGCAAAATAGAATAAATAAAATAAACTTTGCAGAGAAAACAAAAAGAGGGATGATCTTAACACATTAAAACATTGTTTTGTTATCTTTAGACCTCTATTCTTTGAGCATAATTTATTGTTTCTTCTCTACTTTTCAGTTTTTCTCTTTATCTTTGTTTTTCAAGTTTGATTACGATGTGTCCAGGCATAGTTTTCTTTGTATTTATGTCATTTGTCATTTTCTGAGCTTCTGGTAACTATTTACCACGACTTTGTAAAAATTTTTGTCGACTATGTCTCCAAATATTTTTTCAATCCTTGTCTCCTTGGGGCTTCAATTACTTATTTATGAAACTAGTTGTTTGCAGTTCTTCTTATTCCTTTGTCTTTAGATTGAGCATTTTCTGTGGATGTGACTGAAGTTTCACTGGCATTTTCTTTTGTTGCTTGAAATTTGCAATTAGGTCTATGTGGTGTATTTTTATGTTCATATATTCTACATTATCAGTTCTAAATTTTTTTTAGATATTTTTTTAGATATTCTCGGCATATTTCTGCCGAGATGTACATCTGTCCATGCAGTATGGTTAATTTTTAAGTACTAGGATTATTTTGACATTCTTGTTTGTTATCTCCCATATATGAGCTATCATGTTTTCTATTTGTTTTTATTTGGCCATATTCACATACTTATGTTTCTTTGGTCATCCGGTAGCTTTTAATTATGTAGTGGGCATTAGGTTTATGTGCTGTAAAAATTTTAAGGTTTGTTCTCTTTGTCTCAAGGAAATTGTTTTTGTTCATTTGTTTGTTTATATTTTAGCAGAAAGTGAGCTCTGTTAAACTCCAAGTCCATAATCTCTCTCCTTTGTGTGGCTAGCAGCTGAAGTCACTGTTCATGTCTATCAGTATTCCTGCTGATTCACTTAGGACTTTCAAGTCTTCTCTGTGAAGATATGTTTAAAAATCAGTCAAGGGTTTAGGCCAATTTTTTGTATAGATTTTAGGGCTTTTACTTCTGTAATCCTCTATTTCTAATGTTTTATCCTCCCTTACTTTCTGGCTATTTTATTACCTCAAAATCCATTACCTGTTTTCTTAAGCCAATAAGACTGCAATCTTCTCTTTGAACAAACTGGAGACTGTCCTTATATGAACAACTATGTTATACAAAGCAGGACCCTGGTTCAAGTACCAAATTCCCTCCAGATTCTGCATCCAATGACTTTAAACTATTTTCTTTCAGTATATCTGTGACCTGGAGTTTTTAATTACTATTTCAGGGAGAGTTTGTTGATGAAACTTCTGCCTTAATTTTAAGTAATGTTCTCTAACTATTTCTTCTAATGGCATATAATAAGAGAAAACACAAAAGCATTACTAAAAATTAAACAGAAATTGTGAAAATGTTTAATGTACTGCCTAGACAAGAAAGATAATAAAAGTAGTGAAGACATAACAAATGTACTTTAAAAATGATTGATTATATTTACCTTTTTTGTCATCTTAAAGATTCAGTATGCCCAAAGGAGAAAATATATTTGAAAAAGAAATCAACACATATTCATAATGGAATTTGTTACATCAATGGCAAATATGTATTGAGAAAAAATTTTAGTTAAAATATTGTAGAACATTTTATAGCACTTAGGAAGGAAAACTAAAGTGTGCTGGGGTTTGGACAAAAAGTTTAGAAGTATAAATGCTTATATTGGCATCTACATTAAGAGTGTGGCTTCCTAATGTGTTTTAAATTCTTTTGCCTTACCTAATTACATTGAAATAAAAGAACAGAGGCACAAATAACACTAAAAGTGACAGGCACTGGCCACCATCGAAACCAACATTTATATACATTTATGGGAAATGCAAGGTGGAATTTTGTTGATTGAAGGTTAAAGAAGAGAAAAAAGCCATCCACATTCACACAGGATAATACTAAAATGGAGATGGAATTTTTTTTTCTTTCCTGCACCTCAGAGAAGCTATACATGGAAAAATCAGGAGTGGACTCTGAGGCAGTGATTTGGTATCTGATTAAAACGTTATATATAGAACTGGATACTCTCTACTCCTAGTTTCTCATAAGAACTAGCACAGAGTACATCAGCAATAGTATTATTTTCTTCATTTTGGAAACCAAGAATTGGTCTTAAGTAAAACATCTATTCCTGGAAAGCTAAGCCTATCAGTATAGTGTTAATGGTTAAGAGAGACAATCAAAGGATAGAAAATGTTAATCTGGACCCTCAAATAAATACAAAATGTGAAATAATTTAATATGCCTTTTATTAAAAAAGTGTTTTTTTAAATAAAAGGAATATTAAATTGTTCTACTACTAAAATAAATTTCTTTCTTTTGCCTATATTATTTATTTCTTTTCCTTGTAAACTAATTGGAAGTAAAGGTGTTACTTAATCCACTTACTTGAAAAGGGCTCCCCCCAGTTAGCTAACCCATATAGAGAAGATACAAATTAATGAAAGACACCATATGTATTTAGAAAAAGATAACAGCAGCTACTGAAACTAAATAATGAAGTTTTTACCCATTGATGTAAATGGATAACTTTTGATTATCAGGGATTTTATAAAAAATAATAACACAAAATGATCAAGATAAATCAATAAATCAATAACACAAACCCCAGCAAAAACAAACAAACAAAAGGCACATAATCAGTAGATAGAAAAGATCTTCAACTATTTAACTTTCTATATTTAGAGAGATTTGATACTCATTCAGAAAAGTTTTTAAAGAAAAGGATCAAACAATGAACAAGAAAGAACACTTTAAACCTACATTTATTATATACAGATTATGCTGCATGGAAAAATAATGTACTAAAACTCAGATTTTCAAGATCTTTGGCTAAGACCTTGAAAAAAAATCTATTTAATGTTACCATTAAAACAGTTGATTAAAAAGTGAAAGGTAATTAAAAAAATTGTGCAAATCTGACTAGAAGTGAGTTTCCACATTATGCACAAGTAGTGCCACAGCTAATCCAGTGTCCTGTATACTTCCTATTAAATTACTTTTATGGAGTGAAAACTAATCATATTATCTGCTTGAAATAACTTGATGGCTTTCAATGGAAAGTTCTCTGGAGAAGGATGAAAATTCTTAACATGGTCTAAAGGGTCCTCCAAGTTCCATCCTTTGTCTTGTCTGGTAGTACATGATTCCTCATTCCATAAAGGTGCCTTACAGAACTCACTTAGCACCTGTATTCCTCCAGGTGAAAATTACCAAGAACACTTCTTTATAGTTTCAGCATTAATTTTATTCTTCCCTTACTTATATGATTTCATAAATCTGCTTCATCCTTGTATTAGTTTGCTAGGGTTGCCATAATAAAATATCACAGACTGGGCCGTTTAAATGTATAAATGGCTGAAATTTATTTTCCCACAGTTCTGGTGGGTGAAATTCTAAGAGTAAAGTGCCAGAAGATTTGATTTATCCTAAGGCCTGTCTCCTTGACTTGTGATCGGCTGCCTTCTTACCACCTCTTTACATGATATTGCATGCTCTTGTGTCTTTTTCTATGTCCCAATTTCCTCTTATAAACGGGAGGAATAAATGAATTCTAGATAGGGCAGAGGAGTGGGAGGGAATGGAAGGGGTAGGGGATTAGCAAGAATGGTGGAATGTGATGGACATCATTATCCAAAATACATGTATGAAGACAGGAATTGGTGTCAACATACTTTATATACAACCAGAGATTTGAAAAATCATGCTGTATATGTGTAATAAGAATTGAAATGCATTCCACTGTCATTTATTTTTAAAAAAATTAATCAAAAATTAATAGAAATGGCATTCTGATTTGATTGGGGCCTACACTTACAGCCTCATTTTAATTTAAGCAGAGTTTAAAAGGCCCACAACCATACAGTCAATTTTGAAATATTGGGGGTGAGAGTTTCAAAACATGAATTTCTGAGGGACACATTTCAACCCATAACATTTTGCTATATTCAAATTTCCATGAAGGTATTGATTTTTATCTGATTTTCCTTACCAATATCTTCCCAGCCTCCAACATTCAGCAAACAGAAATTTCTTAAATATATTAAATGAAAGAATACATGAATTGATGAAATATTGAAACTTTATGTAATTTCTGAGGAAAAAAAAGTAGATTGGGGGAAGTTCTTATTTTGTGTACATGATATACTATTATATATTTCATTTCAGTTTTGGCATTTTCTTTGTAAGATAGTGAATCATTTCTGCTGTACAGTGTTCCAAAGTGTTTATCTACCATATTATCTTTCTCTATTCTCTTCATCATAAACTTTATAGTTTCCACTCCTACAACATTTCTGTAATGAATCTCGCATTGTTAATTCATGATTGAGAATTTCTTGAGGGCAGAGTGGCATAACAGCATCATTTTACTACATAGGAGTTCACATTTTTTCTCTATCCCTTTAATACATTCTATCCTTCTGTTTTCTAATTTTTGCCAACTGAAAGGACTAGAATGCTGTCTCAGTGATGTTTTCATTATCATTTCACTAGTTACAAGTGAGCGTGACCAACTCCTCATATTCTTAATGCTCTGCTTGTCTTCCTAGTGATGGGCTCTTTTACAAGGAGAAAATACCTCATCTTTCCTTTTTCTTCTTTAGAGTGAACAGGTATGTTGTACCATCTTTTGTTTCTGTATCATACTGGCATTAAACAATAATTTCAGGATGGGAAAAATTACAAGAATGTGCTTAATGGAGACAGTGAGCCACAATATATTCAGGAAAGCTGTTTTGGAAAACCCTGATACATCATTCATATATAAAATGTTCTCAGAACTCCTTGACTATCACTATTTACCCAACTTTCTCTTAAAGGTTTTGTCATTTCATCCCATAATCAATCTGTTTATGAACTCAAAAACCAATATGATGACATTTACTGGAGGTAAAGGGCAGTTCCTAAAAATCACTAAAGCAAAAAACCATCCAAAACTCTAGCTAAAAAAATGAAAGGGAAAAAAAAAAGGTGAATTTTAGGAACTTTGGAAAAGTTTGGTGGCATAGTATAAGGAGTAGATTCAACTTAAGTGCTGGTCTTCTAGATGCCATCCTGGGAGTCTTCCCTGATGTTTCTTCTCTAGTAACTCTCATTATGCTGGCTGGATATGCAGATTTTCCCACAGAAACTTGTTTATATCTATTTTTATTTTTTATTTTGGTGGGGATTGAACTCAGGGGCACTCGACCACTGAGCTACATCTCCAGTTCTATTTTGTACTTTATTTAGATACAGGGTCTCGCTGAGTTGCTTAGCACCAAGCCATTGCTGAGGCTGGCTTTGAACTATCCAGCCTCCAAAGCCACTGGAATTATGGGAGTGCGTGTGAATCACAGAGCTAGGCCTTTTTTTTTTTTCCTTGTGGTGCTAGGGATTGAACCTGGGGCCTTGTGCATGAGAGGCAAGCACTCTACCAACTGAGGTATATGCCCAGACCTATGTCTATTTTCTTAACAGTATGCCCTTTCTTTCAGACATTTAACTTATTAATAAAATGTTATTAATTCTCAATCCAAGATTCTCAGTCCACATGACTTATAGCTAGTTAAAGAAATAATATTAAAGAGAAGATTATTGCCTTCATTATAAACAGACTCAGAAATGTAAATTTAGTGTGAAAAAAATTAAAAATAAGTATATTTTTTATGTCTCAGGTATATAAATGATTCTTCCAAGATTTTCTTCATCTAACAAAACATAACAGCTTGTTAAGAGTATCTTCTATTAAAGAGAATTCTGTGTTTCATTAAATACTATGTTAGTCACTTTTTTGTCACTATGACCAAAAGACCTGACAAGAACAACTTAGAGAAGGAAATGTTTATTTGGGCTCATGATTTCAGAGGTTCAGTCCATGATTGGTCAACTCCATTGCTCTGAGCCTGAGGTAATACAGGACATCATGATGGAATGGACATCATGGTGGTAAAAGAGTACTACTCTGCTCATGGTGCTAGGAGGCAGAGAGAGCCAGGGGAAGTGGCTGTAGGGGAGATGAACCCTTCCAGAGCACACCCCCAGGGAACTACGTCTTCCATCCATGCTCCACCTGCCTACAGTTACCACAGAATCAGTCCATTCAAAGGAGGATCCACTGATTATAATGGTCATAGTTCTTATAATCTAATAATTTCACCTCAATATTTGTGCATTAACACAGGAGCTTTTGAGGTACTTCTCATATCCAAACACAACAAATACTAAGGTTGACTACTTCTAAACATACTTTTTTAGCCAGAACTAAATGAAAAACTATCAATGTATAATTTTCTCTATCATTAGCATTATCATTTTTTCTTTTTTATTAGTGCATTATATTTATACATAATAGTGTGAGTTCTTGCTACATACTTGAACACATTAATAGCACATATACAGAAAAATCACAGTTTAGGCTTATCTTCTTTAGACTGTGTATTTCTTATGGGTGAATGTAGTGTCTTGTTTTTCTTTGGATCTCTAATACCTAATAGAATTCTTGCTGCATAGAAAAAATCACATATAATTGTGTAATTAAGATATAGCAAATAGCAATTATATATTCTGCTATGATTTAGACAATATCTAAAGAAGTTCTTTTTCTGATATTTTGCATCATAATTAATATATTTTGTATTTCATTGATGCAAATAGGCTCAGCAAATTTTGTGTACAATTGAAATTTGCAGGTAAAATATAACTAGTTAAGACTATTTATACTAAATCAGTTTTTT
Organism: Urocitellus parryii; assembly: GCF_045843805.1. Classification (NCBI taxonomy): domain Eukaryota; kingdom Metazoa; phylum Chordata; class Mammalia; order Rodentia; family Sciuridae; genus Urocitellus; species Urocitellus parryii. Next base: position 36,819,839 of record NC_135544.1, read on the forward strand.
GAACAAAGGATTAAATATGGGAGAATTGCATTTTCACCATTATTTTTTCATAATTTGATATTGAAGAGATAACTCTTTCCAAGACAGTAAAAAAAAATCCAGTTTTTAACTAAATTTTTATCAATACTCTTTATATCTATAATTTTATAAACAAAGTCAAGGATATATAGATATATATATCTATATATCCTTGACTTTGTTTATAAATACTATATATATATATATATATATATATATATATATATATCCTTGACTTTGTTTATAAAATTATAGTGTTTATAAACACTTTCCTTGACTTTTTTCCATAATTGCATAGAAATATGTATAACACGGATATTTACAATTAGAATAAATTATGTTCATATAAATAATTATAATGATACTCATGTTATTCATTTTTTTTTTCAATCAATTTAATTTATCGGAAGTTTTCCAGAGCCAAAGAATGTTCTACTGCAAAAGAACTTTCATTTCCAAAAGACTGACATTGGAAAACCCAACATGGTGTAAATAATTGATAATAATCACTGAGATTTAAAAAAAAATTCTTTAGATGTAGAGGTCCACATCTCTAGAGCAGTAAAATCAGAAAGGTGTCTTTCAGTGCATTCAGCTTTTCTGAACAACAACCTCCAGCTAGTCATCTTACTTTCCTTTTAGTTGTTATCTCCATCCCCTGAGCTCTGTGTGAGCTGAAGCCTTCTATCTTTCTGTCTCTGGCCTTATCCCTCCTTGTACTACAGGAACTGAAACTTGTTACTAACAAAGCCCATTGCTTTTTCAAGTCACTTGCTCTTTATACTCCTTTCCCTTCTTTCCTTATCCTTCCTCAGGCAACTGTAGATTTCTGTGACAGATGAAGCATTCTAACCTTTCTTCCTTCTCTTCTCTTTGGCAAGTGTACCAACTGGGACATCATGGGCAAAGAGTACCTTCCGAGACCTCCTTGCTCTGTCTTCAAAGAACTGATGGCTGCATAGGGTTCAGCTGTATTGTCTTTGCCCTGAGATAGCTGTCCCTGTTTCACTTTCAGATGTTTTTATCGGTTAGCATCTGTTTTTCTCTTTTTCTTATTTCTTTCACCAGAAGAGATTATTCCCACTGGGTACACTTAAGAAATTTAATTAATTTATTTAGATGATGATTACATTCACTGGTGAAAGTTTTCATTATTAATATATTATTTCTCTATATATTTCCCTTGAATATGGTAAGCCTTTCAAGTAAAAGAGAAATAAAAACCAAAAACAGTTATTATAGCTAGAAACCCCAAATAAATACTGGTATATAAATTGAAACATTTGGCATAAGCCAACCATATTATTCTAATTCTTTCTACATGTTTCATTTTTCATTAAGTTTTTAAGTTTTAGTTTGTTTTTAATTAACACATAGTAGTTGTACATGCTTATGGGGTACAATGTGAAGTTTCAATAGATTTATACATTGTCTATTGGATCAAGCATATTAGAGTAAGCAGTATATCTCTCATCTAAAATGTATCATTTCTTCATAGTGAAAAAAAATCAAAATTCTCTAGTTATTTGAAGTATACAGTAAATTATTGTTAACTATACTCACCCTACTGTGAAATTGAGCACCACAAGTTTTTCCTCCTATTTGCCTGTAAATTTTGTACCTCTTAAAGTGCATGTTATCTTTCCCCACTTCTCTTCTTGCCTCTGGTAACTACCACTTCACTCTCTGATTCTATATTATCTGCTTTCTTTAGCTTCTAGCTGAAGTCAATTTCCTGTTTTCACTGTTTAAAAGAACATCTTCAAAATCACATTTTCTTTTTACATATATATAATTGAGAAAAATATCAGAGTTTTTATGCCAGAGCTGCAATTCAAATAAGCATTAGAAAGTATCTTTTTTTCACCCTAATTTCGAATGAAAACATCATGTTTCTCTTTTTACCCTCTTATACCTTTCCTGGAGTTTGACATGCACATATACACTTATCTGGTATCTTGGCCCATAAAGATAATGAGAATAGAAATTGGGAGGTTGGAAAGTGGGAGTTAAAAAAAGAAAGGGAGAAAAGAAACAAGTATTCTTTACAGAATAACTGACTGAACTCAGGTTACAAGAGTTAGTATTTTAGCAAAAAAAAAAATTGTTGCCTGTCTTGTGTTGTTGGAGTTTTTTTGTTTTTGTTAACCTGAGGTCTGATTAGGTAAGGCCATCCTCAGTAACCTCTAAGGACTTTTGCCTTTCAGTGATGTGTGGGATCTGAAGATGTCTTTTTTTTTTTTTTTTTTTTTCATCTTCTTCAAGGACGACCAATTGTGGCTGATCCAGAGTTTGACCTAGAGGCCAAGAGTCAGAAGAATTAGAATTTTTTTTTGAAATATAATTACAGATTATATTATGGTAGAGAAGAAACTGAGGAATGTATTTTGAAAATGGAGGACTCCCTTACATTTTCTTCTAAATCATGCAATATTACATTTATTTTCCTGGGTTTAGACCTCTTATGAAACATCTGGAAGCTAACCTGGAATTTAAATAGCATGGCAATGTGCACAGCCAAGCCTGCCTGGGTTGGATCACACTCACTTTGGCTTCAAACTATTAGAGGAACATAATGTGGAGGTGGGTGCTCGCTCTGAGATGGGCAGGTGATTCTAAGATGCTTCCTGAAGGAGTATTCATCAGGGAAGACAGCAGGTAGAGGGAGATTTGTATACCTGCCATCTGAAATGAAATTTTAAGTACATGTTGAGGGAAGAACTTTAATTATGTAGATAAATCAGTGGGAGTTGATTGGTTGGTGGAAATAAACCATCAGATTGCAAAGAAGAGGGCTTTGCATCTGGACCTGGTCCAGTTTGACATTTTTTATCATGTAACTGTACGATATTATATACCAAATACAAATACATAGTATTAAGTCAATTTGTTATCAAAAGACACTAAGAATTATGAATTTAGGCTCAGAGAAACCACCAATAGTGAGATCCAAAGATAGCAAAGTTTGTGGAGGCATGCTAGTGAGCTAAACTCCCACTCCCACTCCCTCTCTGCTCCTCAGGCTTAGAGAAGATATGAGAGAGATGAAAATCGCACTTTGGCCAAGTGCAGGGTTTGAAAGTGTGGCTTGCCTCACCACTACAGAGAACTATAGATTGATTCTAAGGGACTAAGGGAATTCTTTTCAAAACTTGCTGTGCCACAGTAAACAGATGTTAAATTCAATTTATCTGTTGAATTACTGGCTTACCTTAGCTACTTTGGTGGCACCAGAGAAGAAGGTAATTGTGTGGCAAAGGACTGGTGGATAGAAAGAGTGTCAAGATGAAGGATCAGTACTCCAGCTGGGCATGGTGACACACCTTTGTAATCCCAGAAGCTCAGGAGGCTGAGGCAGGAGGATCACAAGTCCAAAGCTAGCATCAGCAACTTAGCAAGGCCTTGGGCAACTTAGTGAGACCCTGTCTCAAAATAAAAAATAAAATTGGCTGAGGATGTGGCTCAGTAGTAGAGTATCTCTGGGTTAAATCCCTGATACCAAAATAAGAACAATAAATTCTGTGATCTCTACTCCTTCTCTTGTTCTTGGTTTCTTAGAGGAATTAAAGGTCGATTCTGCATGTGTCAGCAAGGATGAGAACTGGCATGGGAAATAGATGGTTAAGTGGGCTATAAGCTTGTTGGAGACCATTTTAGGATAGGTCAATTCTATTGAGGTGGGGTTCATAGGGCCTACCTTGTAGGCTGACTACCACAACTACTATTTTAGAGACTTAATTCAAGGTTAAAACTACTTCTCATTTCCAATCTTTTCTGGCAAATCTTAAAGTAGATAATATAAAACATTTATCTAAAGTAAATAGCATGTGAAAAAAAAAGTATACATATATAGAGAGGACACTTAACTTTAGATCCAACTGATTATTTTCTACAGGTTTTATGGTTTGGAACTGGAATGTACCCCAAAAGCTCACATGATAGAGTGCTCAGAGGTGAAATGATTGTGTCATGAGAGCTATAATTTTATCAATGGGTTAATCTATTTCATGAATAAGTAATTTGAATGGTCTACTGTTTGGTAACACTGGACAGATGGGGCATGGCTGGAGAAAGCAGTTCCCTGGGAGTGGGCCCTTGGGGATTATATCTTGTCCCTGGCTTCTCCTTCTCTCTCAACTACCCAGCTGCCAAGACCTAAGCAGTTTCCCACCCCAAGCCTTTCCACCATGATGCTCCTGCCAGTTGATCACGGATTCAACCCTGAAATTCTGAATCAAAATAAAGCTTTTCTCCTCTAAGATGTTCTTGTCAGGTATTTTGGCCACGGTATGGAAAAGCAGATTAACATAACAGTTTTAGAGAAAGCTTGGTCCTGCCTTCCCCTTCTAGTCTCCAGAACTCTAAGATAATACATGCAGACTCTGAACTGACCTCAGATGTGAATTGTTTAAATTTTTATCTTCTTAATTTCTCTAAAACTGGATTTTTATATGGGCACAACTATTCCTGATGACCCAATGGTACAAAAACTCAGAACAGGAAAAACGAATTTCATATTTTTGTTTAACTTTCCCTATTCTTATTTTTCCTCTGCCTCTCACTGCTATCTTCCTACCCCCAACAGAGCTCTAGGAAGCATTGTCCCCTCCACGTACCTCTACTGTTCGCCCCACTGCTAGAGTCTTTTCTGCTTCCTGTAAGTAAGGGATCTTTTGCCTGTCACAGACCTTGTATGCTCCACTTTGTCTTTAAGCCTTATTCTTGTTAATTAAAGGAACCTCTCTGGAATTTAGAAAACGCCATTCTCTTTCAACAGAGGCTATATTTCTACTTTACTATTCCATGAGGAATTTAACAAATCTGTTGGAAACTCAAAGCTGAGTAATGAACTTTCCTTTAGAGACTTTTCTCCTTCAAAAGTACTCTGAATGTTGCTTGTTTTTCACTGAGAAAGATTTCAATGTTACTTTATATTTTCTCTATTATTCCATGTGCTCCTAGACCTGTCTGCGTTGTCGGAAAACACAGCAGGTATGTGAGAAGCATATTTTCTTCTTTAGCAAAATGGTAACTGATTGAAGCCCAATCTAAAAACAGATTCCTCCTCTTAGAAACATGAATTTCATAATAATTTTTTATTTAACCTTGATAAACATTCCCTTTGTGTGTAACAGCTCAAGGATAGTGTTGCATAAGAAATCTCTGATGTGACCCATATATTCCCATCAGCATTTTGTAAGAGAATATTTCAAATGTTTCTAATGTCAAGTTAGGCTTTCCTTTTCATTAATATTCAAATTGATTTCAGACACTCTAGCAACCATTTGGCTACCAAATGTTGAAATAATACTGTTTATTTGGAGAATTTCTTTTAGGCTAATCAGTTTTGAAATTCATATTACAAATATTGAAGACTTTGGTAATTGTTACAAAATATTAAGGATAGGATTAAGATATTTTACTGCAGGATCCAAGATAATTTCTATTTCTTAACAAAATCAATTTCTTTCAGCTTTTGTGTATCATTACTATGATATAGAAATATGCTAGAAAATGTCTTTGTAATAATTTATGTATCTGCATTGCATAGAAAAACATATAAGATCAGATTCCAATGGCATATTTGTTTTTGAAGCAGTATTTTTTCTCTTATTTTACATTTTGGAAATACAAATTATTTAATAAAATTATATTTTACCATCTTTTTCTCACTGTGTCTTACATGTTTTTCCTCCTTTTCGATAATTCCAAGCATATGAGTGATGCCTTCTATTAACTACGATCTATTGTGCTCTCTTCCTTGCATGTTATTTATACAGGGTTAAAGTGACTCAACTGGATTATTTGTCTCCTCAGAAATACCTATAAATAAGCTTAAATTTGTGAAAATAAAGTCTTACAGTATGAGCAATCATCAAGATGTTTTACAAGTGAAAAACTAATATAGAAAATGAATATGAGTATCTTTGCATTGTCCAGTAACAAATAGTTTCCAACTCAATCAAAGTTATTTGTAAACATTATGACTCCAGAGAGTAGGGAATCTAAAAAATCCTAACTGGTCTTAAACACTTCAAAATATTATTACAAGCAGAAGGTTGACAAATCAGTATCAGTACAAGAAAAATTGGAAAATGAAAAGCCAATCATGACTAAAACATAGTTTAAAATAAGCATAGTTTGCCGATGGATATTGGTGGAGATAAGGAAGGCTAACTATACACTCTTGGCTGCGTTAAAGTTTAAGATTGTCAGCAAGTGCTTATGTGCACAGAAATAGTGGTCTTGCAAAAACTTCAGACCTACCTCCTTATTGCACATGGATGCCTCTGAATTAGTGCTGGGGAGGAGGTACCTGGCTCCTGGGGCTATGGGCTCTTCCAACATACCAAAAGAAGTACAATTACTCTGATTTGTTACTCTTGTAGGCAGGACTTGGATTGCTACTTTATACATTATTTTTCTGCATCTCCTACAGGCATATACTTTTGTCCTGTAGAGCTGTCTCTCCAAAGGTTAGGTGAGGTAAGTGTAGGATAGGGGATTATCTGCTAGCCAGGGTTTTCTGAATCACTGAACATCATCCAATAAACAAACATCTGAATTCTAAAGCTGAAAGTACATTTTCACTTTTATTTTGTGAATTTCATTCATGTCATTTCTGTTCATTTATTCTTTTTCAAGGTGAGAATCCTTTCTAAATTTGATGTGTTGGTTCCAGAGAGAAGATATAAAAAATATTATTGAAATAAAACTTGTTTGCTCTTTCACCAATTTAAAATTTCATGTTTGATTTTCAGTTTTATTAGGTGTTGAACAAGATTAAGAATTGATATAACTTGGCAATGTTCATTGCATTTGCATGTAAATATGAAAAAGTGAATTTTGGCATACAATACAAGCTCTTGTAAAGTAAGAGAAAAAATTACTTAATTATTTTTTTGTTTTGCTACCTCCATTAAGTATGAGGGTATTTCCTTCAGTCCTGTGAATACCTTCAACTAAAATTCAACAGATTTGCACTTGAAAGTGAAGATTAAAAAATAAAACAATAAGCCTGGCATATGTATTTCCATTCACAAGATGTGTCTTTATTTTTTGTACTAAAGCCCCCAATAAATCAAGGAATAATGAATTATGTAGGCATAAAGAATTAATGTATACACACGTTTATAATCTCTTTATCTTTGTGTATTGCTGGAGTTCTGGATACTTTCCATTTAGCAGAGGTGGCAAAACAGTAAAGAAGGCTTTTTGTGGGGGATGTTAAATGATCAAAATCTTTTTAAATTTTTTTATCAGTGGACTGAAACATGGCCATAATGATAGTTTATCATTCATATATAATTTGTCTTTGAAAAAAACTCTCCTAAAAGGGTGAATATCATGTAAAGAGAAGTCATATAGCTGAAAGTTTTTTGTTGTTGTTCTTTCCAGGATCCATTTGACTCCTAGTAATTGTGACATGAAGATTGAAAATAATATCTATTAATTGCTAGCATTCCTTCAAAGAATGTTATTTTATGTTTTGTAAAATTCTATGCGTAAAAACACTAACATTATTGTATATTTGCAATCAAATGATAGGCAGATGAGAGATTTATAAAGCAATAATTTTTTTGATGCATCATAATTATGCATAATAGAATTCATTGTTACATATTTATACATGCACAAAATAGGTGAGAATTTTTGAAGTTAAATAAATTAAAAAGTAACAACTTCTTCATTTTCTAAGAATAATCACATTTTTTCTAGATCAGTGAGTTTCAGCAGTAATTAATCAAATATCGTTAATAAATACTTACAAATGAAGTATAATTCTCTCTCATATAGTTGTCATCATTTTACAACAGTATTTGGTATTTCTGAAATTTCTATTGAGTATCCCTTAATCTTGGAATTCTAAAACAAAGTTAGAATATTTTGGTTAATTATATGTGATTGAAAAACAAATGTGAGTGATACTAACTCAGAAAAAAATGACTAATTAATAGTATGAATTTTGGTTCCAGAATTCCCTTTCCTCAAAGCAAAAAAAAAAAAAAATGAGCAAGTAATAATGGGTATATCCTGCTTAATAGAAATATTCAGAAAAACCAAAAAAAAAAAGTCCCAATCAATAGAGTTGGGGCAGAGATTGAAAATACAATCATAAAAATGTTCTACCTTCTTTAGGACTGCTTTGGACACAGAAGAGAACAGATTGTTACATTCCATTTCTCCATAGCCACCTGTCAAGGTTCTGTCTGTAAAGACAGACCCAGGTATAGGCATCCAGTGGTCCAGTCAAGTTGACACATAAAATTAACTATGGTATCATGAAGGCATTCCACAACAAAGGTATTCATGTTTCTCAGCATCACAGTAATAACTATGCATCCCCCAGTGATTCCTGCTCCACTAATTTAAACTACTTGTGAGAGGGTTAGATCATGGTTCAATCCCAGGACATACGAGGCTTGAACATCACTCCTTTCCATAAGAATTTGCTGATGCCACAGCTCAAGTTGGGCACTATATATGCCATTCTGTATGTCTCTATGTTCTTGATCACACCAGTTAGGACAATTGCCTATTATCTGTGGCCTTCCTGGGTGGTAGGAGCAAGAGTAGCAGCAGCCAAGGTTTATATTTTCATGATGAGATGCCCAGTGCTTGCTTTGTAATAATATGTAAATAACTGGTCATATAAATCACAGAAAGATCAGTAGAGAGAAGGAAAGAACAGGAGGAATAAGAGAGTGAGTGCTGGGGGCTGAATTAAAGCAAATTATAGTCCTTGCTTTTTTGATTCCATCAAAATGAATACTAATGTTGTGTATCACTAAAAAGAATCAATAATAATAATCAAAAATCTAATTGGAAAAATGAAGTACCCTTAGCTACAGATTGGCTAATACCAGAGAATAGGACTTCAGTATAATCAAGGTATGAATTTTGGGAAACACAGAGAAGGGAATATAAAACTTAAAATGTTCTTCATAAGCTTAATCTTACAGAATGCTTTTAGAATACTTTTGATCTGTTCTTACAACTTACAAACCTAATTAATTTTCATCAACTCTTCTTGGCCTTTTGGTCTCAAAGTTTTGTCTTGATTGTGGTCTCATTTTTGGACTGAGGTGTACCTCCTACTGAGTGGCTATTTTTACGATGTAGAGTACTGACAGGTCAGGCTTGGGTCAGAAGAATTGGCAAGTGCAAAACTTAGAGCTATTGAAGTAGAAATGATGGTTAGATTCTAACCTCAAATTCCTTTATATTTATTTACTGGTATTTTAAATTATGTATTGGCAAATTATAGTTTATTTTGGAGTACAAAGTGATATGATGATTTTTCAGCACAATGTGGAATGATTAAATCAAGATAATTATCCTATCCATCACTTTAAATATGTGACATTTTGTAACGAGAACACTTGCAATTTACTCTTAGCAAGATTAAAATGCGCAGCATTCAATTATTAGCTATATTTACCATACCGTGCAATGGATTTAAAAAAAAAAGAAAACTTCCTCCTCCTATCTAACTGAGGATAATTCTGGCTTTATAGAGTTCATAAACATTCCCTCTTCATTGGTATTTTGGAAAAGTTTGTCGACAACTGGTATTTGTTCTTTAAATGTTACACGGGATTGGAATTAGATCTTTTTCTTTTTTAAAAATTTTTTTTTAATATGGGAGATTTGTTGTTGCTTTTGTTATTGATTCAATCTCATCCTTTGTCCTAGCTTTGTTCAGTATTTGTCTTTCTTTATGATTCCATCTTGGTAGGTTGTGTGTGTCTAAGAATTTATCCATATCTTTCAGGTCTTCTGATATGTTGGCACGTAATTGTTGTGATTCTGTGTATTCCTGTGGTGTCAGTTGTAAGGTTTCCACTTTCATTTCTGATTTACTTATTTGTGCCTTTTCTCTTTTTTTTTTCTTGGTTAGTTAATGTTTATCAATTTTGTCCTTTCAATTCAATCACTCAGTTTTACTGATTGTTTTTACTTTTTTTTAAATTTCAATTTCTTTTTTAAATTAAATTATTTATTTATAATGGCAGAATGCAATTCATTTTATATTACACATATAGAGCACAATTTTTCAAGTCACTGGTTGTACACAAAGTATTTTCACACCATGCATGTCTTCATACATACACTTAGGGTAATGATGTCTAACTCATTCCACTGTCCTTCCTACCTCCTTGCCCACTTCCTTTTCCTCCCTCCCCTCTGCCCTATCCAAAATTCCTCCATTTCTCCCATGCTCCCTTCCCTCATCCCCATTATGAGCCAGCATCCTCATATCAAAGAAAACATTCAGCTTTTGGTTTGGGGGGATTGGCTTACTTCACTTAGCATTATATTCTCCAACTCCATCTATTTACCTGCAAATGCCATGATTTTATTCTCTTTTAATGCTGAGTAATGTTCCATTGTTTCCCTATCCATTCATCTACTGAAGGGCATCTGGGTTGGTTCCACAATTTAGCTATTGTGAATTGTGCTGTTATAAACATTGATGTGGCTGTGTCTCTGTAGTATGCTGTTTTAAAGTTTTTATAGATCACTTATGGCTGCTCTGATACTTATTATTTCCGTTCTTCTACTAACATTAAACTTAATTTTTCTCTCTTTTTTCCTATTTCCTTGATGTGGGAGGTTAATTTTTAAAATTTGAGGTTTCTCTGCTTTTTTGATGCAGATATTTATTGCTACAAACTTTCCCTGGATAACTGTTTTTGCTCTGCCCTAAAAATTCGGGTGTTTTTTGTTTTCATTTTTATTTATTTGAAGATATTTTTTCAATTTCCCCTCTTAATTCCACCATTGACCTGTTGTTCCCTTCTATGTATTTGCGAATTGTCTGAAATCCTTCCTGTTATTGAACATTTCTGGTTTCATGCTGTTGTGGTAGGAAAAGATACTTGATATGATGTGTTCCTCTTAACCTTGCCAAGACTTGCCTTGTGATCTAACATGCAATCTCTGTGCACTTGAGAAGTATGTGTATTCTGCTTTTGGTGGATGGGATGGTCTGTTTATTTCTTTGAGGTCCATTTGCTCTAAGGTATTGGTGTTGCTCAAGTCCAGTGTTTCCTTATGAATTTTTTGTATGGATGACCTATGTAATATTAAAGTGGTATATTGAAGTCACCTGTTATTATTGTACAACAGTCTATTTCTCCCTTTACATCTTTCAATGTTTGCTTAGATATTTAGGTGCTCCTTTGTTGGGTACAAGAATATATTTATAATTGTTGTATCCTCTCAATGAATTGCTCCTTTATCATTACATAATGCCCCTCTTTGTCTTACATTTTGACCTAAAATCCATTTATCTATTTAGTCTGATACAAACATTGCTACCTTTGTTCTCTTTGATTTCCATTTGTGTCTGGTAACTTTTTCTATCCCTTTTCTGTCCGTCTATGTATGTCCTTAAAAGTGAAGTAAGTTTCTTGTAGGCAGTGAATAACTGGGTCTTGTTGTTTTACCCATTAATATATTCCATGACTTTTGAAGGACCATGTTTTGCCCTCTGTGATAATTAGCACTCATTTTCCCATAGGTGATGCGCAATGTGGCAGTTGGCCAGATTCTGATGGATGGTGTATGCACTGGCTGAGTTCTGGGATCAGTACATACTGCAGTATGATCTGCCTGGGCCACTGGGCATATCCCCTTGCCATGAGGTATGGCTTTTTTTTGTTGTTGTTTTTTTTGGTACCAGGCATTGAAATGAGGGGCATTCAACCACTGAGCCACAAGCTATATCACCAGCCCTGCTTTGTATTTAATTTAGAGACAGGATCTCATTGAGTTACTTAAAGCATCCCTTTTGCTGAGGCTGGCTTTGAACTTGCCATCCTCCTGCCTCAGACTCCCCAACTACTAGGATTATAAGCATGTGCTACCATGCCAGCAGGTATGGCTCTTTGAGTTTAGCAATTAGACAGTGTTTTCAGTTAAGACCCCAGGGATATGCCGTTCAGAATGGACATACCAACTGCTGTGTTCAGGAGAAATGTACACTTACTCCATAGGTTCTGAGGTTATTCTTTTAAACCATGAGGATAGCTGATTAAATTCTTGGATGTGGTATACTTGTTATGGATTGTTGCAGACATTTGCTGGGGTTTATTCACCCTCTCTGAGTGGAGTCTCAGAGTAGGGTCTATGGCTGGACCTGGAAGCTGGCTGTTTAGGGATTCAAGATAGCACCTCCCACCTTTCTGGGAATGACTAGCTCAGCATTGCCAGTGAGTTATGTTCTTAGCTGGTACCTCTGATGAAACATCACTGCTGTAGATACAATGAATATTCACCAAAATCTGCATGCTGGGTTCTGTGGGATCTGCCTCCTTGCTTTGTGCCTATCTGACCCCAAAGTATCTGTCCTTACGATTTTTTCGTTATGTCCTCCACTGCCCATGAAATAAGAAAAATAATTTTGAATATTAAAGAAGTAGTATGATCAGCTCCCTGGTTTTCTTTTTCCACTGTAGAAATAGAGGGCTCTTGGGAATCTTGTCCATGTGGTGGTATCCTACTTGGAGAATGGGGTAGAATGATACAGTATAAGATAGACCATTTCTCTGATCTTTTCAATGAGGATTTTAATTCAATTCCATGGAACATGCAGGTGACTCAGGCTTATCCCCACATTCTGGGGTTTGCATTGAGGGATTTTTATCTGTGGATAGTTGATCTTTCCATATGTGATGGGAGGAAGCCTGAGGCTTTGTATTCCACCATCTTGCTACTGTGACTTCTCTAACCTCAACTATCTAATCTCAAACTCACAAATATTCACTTGGAATGCTCCAGACTTTACAGGTTTGACCAGGTATATTTGTATGTCTAAGGCAACCTAAAATTTTAATCAACATCTCCCCCAACTCCAGACAACAGCAGATTTTCATGGGCAGATGAACTTTGAATCTGTCTGAGTGCATTTTGAAAACAGGGTTAGTTGTTACACAAATTTCAAAAATAAAAATACAGAGCTCCACACCCATATCATGACAAGAATTTAGAAGAGTTTATAAAGCATCTTAGGAATTCTTTAACCAGACCCATAATTAGAATACACATCTGAATAGGTGAGGTCCTAAAGGAGACCATACTGTTGTAAAAGAAAACCAGCCCTTAAGATAGCAACTGTAAAAGGTCATTATGAGTAATGACAAAGGAAGGAGCCAGAGAGAGTAAACCAGAATTATCAGCATTGTCTGGGTTTTGGGGGGGAACGAGGTCAATCTCTGCATTGCTATCTTCCTATTCAGACCCTCCCTTTCTTCCCAAATGTTTATGTTCATGAGAGGGTGTGGGCTGTGGAATAGGCAAGGAGATTCTCAAAAGCATATCTGTGAGAAAATACTCTGAGAAAAGTTGTTTACTTCTAGAGCTCAAGAAGAATCCGTGAGAATAAATCTTGGGAAGGGCCTGGAAGAGTTTGGCTGTGGACTGGCACAGATCTTAGGGGACTGAATGCTGCATCTTTGGGCTCTTGGGTAGCCTCCTTTCTCATAGCATCAATGTCTGACTTAGTTCATGACATATTTCCAGTTCTTCTAAAAAATTTCAATAATTTTAAACATTGAATTGAATATGGTAAATTGAATTCCCATGAACCTATATCTATATCCTGCTTCAAGAATCACCAAATTATATCCACTCATATTTCCTCTATACCTCCACCAATTTTTTTTCTTTTCTTGTACTATTTTATAGTGAGTTTAAGACAAAACGAGGGCTCTGTTTTAAACATTTAACAACATGGCAAAATAGTAATACATCTTTAATGACAATATATATATATATATATATATATATATATATATATATATATATAATTCCTGCTGATATTCTTTTCATTTTCTTTGTTTAAATCATGATCCAAATTAATTGACTTTAAGTAAATAAGATTATCCTGAAGAATCTGGGTTGTTCTGATAACCATTCGGAAGGCTTTAAAATCCTGGTGGGGGAGGGGATAAATTTGGCCCATGCCAATGGACTCCTACCTGTTTCTAACACCCACTTCCTAATGGCTTTCCCTACAGTGTTTGAGATTGCTTAGCTTGGCCTGTACAATTGCAGAAGTCAATTCTTCACAATAAATTTATACAGCCTGTCTGATTGATACAGGTATTTTTGCACCCATTTTCTTTCCTTGCAATTCACTTGTAAGTCATTTATCCTTTGTAGTTTTCATAATTTTGATTTTGAGACTACAATAGTTAGGGCACACATATTTAAAACATTCTTCATCATTTCTCTCTCTCTCTCTCTCTCTCTCTCTCTCTCTTTGAGGTGCTGGGGATTAAGCCCAGTCTTGGTCATGTGAGGCATGCACTCTGCCAACTGAGCTATATTCCCAGCCCTCTTACCCATTTCTCTTTGTGTATTTCCAATGCTCTCAACACAACAATCACTTCAATTGGTCATGATTATTTGCCAACTGAGGCAATTCAAAATTTCATTTTTGAAATCTCTGGGCCATTAGCAGTTCTGGTTTACTTAGTTTTATTTTTATTAATTTTTATAACAGGTTGTGAAGGTACTGCTAGGAGCCTTAGGAGACTTCCCAAATTTATAGATATACTCCTTATTCCTTTCATGAAGTAGGAAACCAAGTTCTCTTTGATATCAGAGTCAATCACATCAGTCAATTCTCTCTTAATTACTTATTGATTGACTGCTTGTGGAGTACTATGTGTCCAAGTGAGAGTCTGAATTTTCAATTGGATGTTATGTGTTCCCTAAAGGAATAAATATTGGGAAAAATACTTAAGATTATTGGAGATAATAGTATGAAGAGTTATTCCCAGTTCTTTCTCTTGAGTCCCAGATCTGTGAAATTTTGGTATGGGAAAAACAGCAATTTCTTATAATAGAAGAAACAGTCAGTGAATACATAATCTAACCTGAAGAGCAAGGACCCAGCTCTTCCAAATATTGTTCCTCAGCAGCACAGAAACAGATTTTTTTTTTCAGCTACAAAACACTGATCTATCAGGCATGCTGCTTCAAGGTAAAGGGGGACACACAAAAGTAAACTAATTCTATGATCATATTCCTATGTAAAAGAAATATATAGTGAAAGCAGTGCATGTGTTGTACCATTTTTGTGAACAAGGCATTCTATGAACTCACAGATGATGTTTTGGTGGAAGAATTACGAGTAGGAAAAGCAAATTCTTATCCAAAGTAAGTATTGCTCCTTTTAGGATGGAAGTATTCAGTGAAATTACCATGTAGCTGGAGTGTTCCTATGAGACATGATGCCATATTTGAAAACACAGTGTTGGGATTACTATTGGTAACCACTTAGAAGTGTAGCTAGATCAGCCTGGTCTATGCTTCTGTATCTAGGCCATAGCTCTGGCCTTGATGCTGTGGTCACATGCTTCATGAGCCAATTGAGCATGAACAGGATTGACTTGACTAGGGTAAGAAGCAGAATGGTTCATCTTGTTCAGCTTGTTAATAAGGCCCTTTCTGCCATAGATGCTGTTTAGATATATTCACAGTCTGTACCAAATCGGAGAGGCCTCTCCATATTTCTTTTCTGCAGTCACCTTACTCATCATGTACAATTATGCTTCTTCCAAGTCTCTACATGTCTAATCAAATTGTGAGCCGGTTCTCAAATGCTAGTGCTCAACTGTTTTCCTGGCCATGTCTTATTCCAGGAAAAATGAGGAAATGATTGCAGTGCTCAAAATTCTGCTTTCACCATAATCCTTCTGGGCCATCCTTAAGGGAGGGAAGAGTATTCTAGGTCCCTTTCAGATCATGCTACCCTTAGCATGTAGAACCATCCCTAAACCAAATCTATATTGTGTCCTCCCCACTCAAATTGTCATATGATACTGCCCATGAAGCCACAGCAATGGGTTGGAACAGAGGAGGTAAAATATCAGAAGAAACCATGGGAATCATAATTCCTTACACATTTAACTTATTTGTGCTTTCAAAACCTACTCAAGCCCAACTTCATCTATACCATTTACAAATAATGGTGGAATGTTGCTGTGTATGTCCAGCTTTATTCTAGGGTGAGTCAGAGTTCATCCCAGGGCTGTGGCCCATATAAAGATTTAGTCTCAATCAGATTCCAGCAGCATGCTAAAATCTGTTCTCAATAGTTGAAATATTAATCTGAGAATGGATTATGTATCTTTATTCCAAAATTCCAATGGTCAGTGGTGTGATTCAGTTATGAGGTGTCTAAAAAAACTCTCCATTGAGCACATTTAATTGCTACATTATATTAGGGTGGTAAGATTTGTAAGGCTCAAATGGTAGAGAAGTTTTCATAGTATCCTGAACCTGATGTGGAACCTTGTCTTCATCTAAACCCCTCACAAATCTATCAGCAATTCTAACCTCTCAGTAAATGGCTCAAAGTAGCACCCCAAATTGAGTTATATGCTGTTTCTAAAATTGAAGTGGCTCAATAGGCTTCAAAACTTTTCTTTGTGGCACTTTAGTCCTTATCCTTCAGCTTGGAAAGACATGTCAGTCTGCCCCTGATCAATAAACTTCTAGGGTATTCACTGAAAAATCTCTGGAGATCTTTGAAACTTTTTAGGACTGTTTGGCCATCTTCTCTCATGCATGTATCATAGCAATGACATTAGAGTTAGAAACAATCTGTGAGGTGAACAGGGAGCAAATTTTTACCCCTCACACATCAGATAGAGCACTAACCTGTAGGGTATATAAAGAACTCAAAAAGCTAAGCACCAAAAACAACAACAACAACAACAACAAAAAAAAAAACACAACCAAATAATACAATCAATAAATGGGCCAAGGACCTGAGCAGACACTTCTCAGAAGAGGATATACATTAATCAACAAATATATGAAAAAATGCTCATCATCTCTAGTAATCAGAGAAATGCAAATCAAAACTACTCTAAGATATCATCTCACTCCAGTCAGAATGGCAGCTATTATGAAGACAAACAACAAGTGTCATTGTGGGGGAAAAGGTACACTCTTACATTGCTGGTGGGACTGAAAATTGGTACAGCCAATTTAGAAAGCAGTATGGAGATTCCTTGGAAATCTATGAATGGAACCACTATTTGACCCAGCTATTCCTCTTCTCAGACTATACCCAAAGGACTTAAAAACAGCATACTACAGGGACACAACCACATCAATGTTTATATCAGCACAATTCACAATAGCTAAACTGTGGAGCCAACCTAGATGTCATTCAGTGGATGAATGGATTAAAAATGTGGCATTTATACACAATGGAATATTACTCATCACTAAAAAAGAACAAAGCCATGGCATTTGCAGGAAAATGGATGGCGTTGGAGAAGATAATGCTAAGTGAAGTCAGCCAATCCCCCCAAAACAAATGCCAAATGTTTTCTCTGATATAAGGGCGATCACTCATAGAGGGGTAGGGAGGGAGAACATGGAAGGATTAGATTAATTCTAGATAGGGAAGAGGGCTGGAAGGAAAGGGAGAGGGAAAGGGATTAGCAAGGATGGTGGAATGTGATGGACATCATTATACAAAGTACATGTATGAAGACTTGAATTTGATGTCAACATACCTTATATACAAACAGAGATATGAAAAATTGTGGTATATATGTGTATTAAGAATTGTAAAGCAAAAAATAATAATAATTTCTCCTGGGGATGCAAAATGTTACAGACAGATTGGGAAACAGTTTTGCAATTTATGGTAAAGTTAATAATACATTTATTAAACAATTTACCAATCCCAAATTACACAAGAGAAATGAAAGCATGTGTCCAAGTAAACACTTGTACATGAATTCTCGAAAAAATTTCATTTGTAATAACCAATAATAATAATACTGAAGCAAAAAAATAAAAAAGAAGTCAAAAGGAAAGGAAGCAGAGTCAGGCCATCTGGTCACAAGGTTTCACCACATCTGGGGCTGTTACTGGAAGAGTCCAGAGAAGTTCTTGGAGATGAGGGAACTTGACTCAGAGCAAGTGGGGTCCTTGGCATATATGATGGAAAAGGATTCCATCACATGCCAGTCAAGACACAGAGAGTTTTTTTGTTGTTGTTGTTTTGTTTTAAGAAAGTAGATACAAGGGCTGGGGATGTGACTCAAGTGGTAGCGGTACTTGCCTGGCATGTGCGGGGCTCTGGGTTCGATCCTCAGCACCACTTAAAAATTTAAAAAAAAAAAAAGATGTTGTGTCCACCGAAAACTAAAAAAATACTTAAAAATTCTCTCTCTCTCTCTCTTTAAAAAAGAAAAAGAAAGTAGATACATACTCAAGGGAGAAGGAGGGCTATCTCGAGGGAGAAACACCTTTTAGAGTAAAGAAAGGAGTACACATTGAAGAGAGAATGAGGCCATCTCAAGAATGAGAGGCACTTTGGGGATTCTCAAATTCTTCTTATACAGGAAACTTGGTGAGGTGTAGGCATGAGAAAGTAGGTGGGAATGCCATAAGTCTGGTGATCACAAGATGGTTTATGGTGATCTGGCCATTCTCAGGATTCTTAGACTGATGTAGTCTCCATTATTTGATCAGTAGAAAATGTTGGAAGATCCCCTAAATTATGGTTCCTTAAAATATTGCATATCTCTCTGCTCAATTATTTATTGCTTAAGCTAATTAACAGTGTATAAGGTAATCTTCATAAGTGGGAAAATTATGATAACTTTAAGATTTACAGATTTCCCAGAAATTTGGGAGTAACAGGACTGGAAAATTATGAAAAAATTAAAATTATTTTTCCTTGTCAAAAAAAAAGACTTCCTCTAATCATGACATCATCAAGGAGGTGGATCATTTTGATGTTCTGTAACATAAACATGTGGTCAAGTCCCTAGACAGGTTACAATTGAGAGGTGGGAGTAATATAATGCTGTTGTGGGAAAGTATGTTGTCTTTACTAACCGTCATAGAGAAAAGTGTTTGACCAATTGGTAGCTGCATTCCACGTACCAAGAAAGATGTTGATTTTTTTTCCAGTAACTAAGCCAAATCTTAAAAAACAATACTGCATGTAGAATCACTACCTCATAAAATTTACAACAATCTTGTCTCTTTTCCTGAGATCCATTTGTGTTTTGTTCTATCCCCAAAGGCACATTGCATGGAGGAAAGAATAAAAGTCACCTTGATGTTAGCACTAACCTTTACAGTTTCTCCAGGAAAAATGTAATATTGCTTTTTATTTATGATATTTTTTTAGATAGAAGCTTTTTTTTTTTCTTTCTCCAATTTTATCTTTCCTAATGTAGTAGTCCATTGGCCAGAAAATTAATGTGGGTTTATGCGAATTGCTTTGTGGATCTATTTCAAGCATGTATTTCTGAACTTGAAAAATAACTGGGGGCTATTCCTGACCTCACAGTGCACTTCTCTGAGATGGACTACAGCCTAACTATTAACCTGACAGACAGGTTGATAAGATTGGTGTTGAGTCTCTAGAAAATAAGATGAGTTCAGGACAATGAATAATTCCCAAATCCTGGTTGTTTCCACTAATACACAGTCATCCTGTTAAGTGGCTATTGGAGAAGGCTGGAAGAAAGATTTATTATGCAAATATTTATAGTACACCATGGCTCTTCCTCAAGGAGACCCAGCCTGTCCAAGGACTCTATGTCATGAACAGACACAAACTTTAGAATTTGGTCTTTCAAGTCAGACTTTTGTTAACCAAATTTAGAACTTTGTACTTATTTATATCATTAAGGCTTTAGTAGACTATTCAATTATTTGAGTTAGAAATAGGCAGAGTCACAGATCTCAGATGGTCAAACCATTTCCATCATTGCGTCATCTCTGCTGTGCACTATAGTGATAGCAAACACTTCCTTTCTTGCAATAAAATGATGCTACTTGGCCTCTTATGCCCTGGGTTCCACCATTCTCTTTGAAGTTAGGAAGAAACATTTCTCAGTGTCATTCCTAGGCTGAAGATATTAGACACTACAGTGCTTTTAAAAGACTTCTGTGTTCCCCTCAAAATGTATTTCTCTAAGAATGCCCTCTGGACTTTCACGGTGGACACATAGTTGTGAGTAAGGTGCTAGCCATAATATAATAAATCCACCTCAGTTTAATAATTTTAAGTTGTATCTGCATAATGTTTTATGTGAAGATAAAAGGAAATTAGCCACCTCAGTTTTATTCAGTATAGATCACCTATGTTTAATTCCAAATTTCCATCATCCAAACATGCTAACAGAGCAACTCCTGGCCTTGTGAACTAACTCTTTAATCCAGCTTCTCTGCTCAGTGCAACTGTAGCAAATTGTATGGTCTCTCTCATATCCTTTTTTTTTTTTTTTTCAGATTCAATACTCAACTTTTGGGGACATAACATCTACTTTTATTGTAAATGTTATATGTAGGGTGTGGGGTATTTTTTCTTTCTTTCTTTATTTCTTTTTTTTGTCTGTTTGTGTTCCGACTATTTTCATGCATGGATTTGAGAAGGTTTAAACACAATGTCGCTGCTCCTATAAATTTTCCCCAAAACTTATTTTGAAGCAAGTAATTTATTCAAAGATAACTGGTTTTCTTAATAAATACAAAATCATGGTTTTTTGGATATTTTATTTAATATTATACAGAGAGGGAATGCATAAATCACAATGGCTAAGATTAGCTTTATTTTTCAGATCATTTGAATAATTCAAAAAACCAAGAACACAAATTAAAGGCAATAAAGAGAATTGTTTACTGATTCATTTTTAATGTGTGCAAAGGAAATGTCAACAAAGGATATGATCTTTCTAGCAAGAGCAAGAGAAACCCCAACAAGATCAACTATAAGAAATAACACCGTTGTCATGGAAACATGTGTTGTGGGTTTTTCTTTTTCTTTTTTTTTTTTTAAACTGAATCTGCACATTTTGCACTAACAAGGAGACTGGGGCTAGAGTTTTTCATACCTATAGGAAATATTTGTCAAGAAAAAATAGATGACACTTTTTCCTGGGAATGATTTAGGGCTGTTGGAGCACAGAGCATACCAGAGAGGAAGAGTTCTTTCCAGCAACAATCCCCTTATGTCAGAACCAGGTGGCTTCTGCATGATAGCAGCTTCTCTCCTGTTCTGACTTGTCCAGTTCCTTAGAAGTTGTTCTTAGGAATTTTTCATACAAGCTGCAGTATTTTGTGGGCTGATGGTGAGGCGAGGTAGCCTGCATGTAGAAATTCTATTTTTAAAGACTCATGAGAGCTTATTTTGACACTAATTTCAAAGCTGCTTGTTTATAAAAGATCTTCGTTCTCCTAGCCCCATCCACATTTGGATAGCTAAATAACCACTGAGTATTTACCTTGTATAGAAATAATTTCCCTTTCATTTATGTCTCTAACATAGTCACAGAAGGAGATAAAATGAAAATCAAGTTTCCGTGATTAATTTGGTTCCAGTTTGAGTCAGGAGAAAACATATACACTAAGTATTTTATTTTCATTTTCATCCATCTTTAAACTAATTGAACAGACATTTCATTTATGAACTCTCTCTCTCTTTCTCTCTCTCTGTATCTCTCTCTCTCTATGTATGTGTGTGTGTGTGTTTGTGTGAATATTTTGAGAAATTGTTTCCAATAAAGAGAAAGTGTTTATAATCTTCAGTGACATTCTCTAGTTCACTAAATTTATTTTATTTTTATTTTTTGGAGACATTAAGGGTCACCTTTATTTTGTAACCACATGAATGGCATCTCTATGGCAGAGTATATTCATTTATTCCAGTTTTACTGGTCTTTCTGCCATAGGTTGATTTGGTTGTCATGTATTTGCAGTCTCGTTTTTTTTTTCATTAGTTTTACCTCTGAAGAACAGTATCTTCATTGACACAGTTCATTCTAGAACTGGACTTCCCCAAAACAAATGACTAACCCACCTAATTCTGTCACAATTCTCCTGTTCTTAAAGGTCAGTTCAATTGTGCTTTCCTTCTGGGTTTTTTCCTAGTCTCCTGAGTCAGAAATACCTTTTCTATGACCTTTTAGAGCATTGCAACACCTTTTCTTTTTCTTTAATAACTTTTGACATCTAGGAAAAGTGTCTCCCAAGGCCAAAAAATCATCAAATTTGACAATCTAGTTTATGTTTTTTCTTTCCCAGCTATAATGATTTTAAAAATTATGATTTTTCTTTTTGCTTTCACAGGATATAACAAAATGTTCAAACACATTCTTAATCAACTTGCCATTAAACATTTTATTTCAAATATCTATTTTCTGATAAAAAGTGAGGGTGGAGAAATCTCTTTGGATATCTCTACTATTTTTTCACTGAGTTCACAGCACTGGAAATGGGCTTCTAGTGCATTTCTTTTACAGACTATTTTTCAAGAGTCCTTCCATTGAGATTTGAGTGCTAGAAGTCTTGTTATGATTTACTCATGAGTGATTCATACACACAAATTAGCATCAGAGAGATCCCAAATTAAACATGTCAGAGTAGAGCTAAAAAAAATGATTACATATCATGACCTGTTGGTACTATAAATAAATGGTACAAAAGTGAAACTGGTGAAGACTCATTAGTCTTCTATGGTTATTTACATCCTTCAGTAGATTAAATGTACATTTAAAGAACAATTTTATACTGATTGACTGTTTTCCTTTTCAATGAAACACAGTAAGGCCTAGATGAATGCCTTACATAAAACTGGTTTTGAAAAAAAAATGTTGAACTAATCATAGTGCAATGCTTCTTTAGAAGAGTAGGGGAACAATAGGAGATGTTAGTTAAGAACTATCAGATATACCATGATTTTGAATGCCAGGGTTTTCATTCTGCTACTTACTAGATTTACCACCTTGGAAAACTTATTTATTCTGTGAAAGTTTTGGAAAAGTTCACCTACAAAATTAAGTAGAAAATAATAGAATATACTTTTTTTTGAAATTCTTATTAAGATTAAATTAGCTATTCCAGGCACATGCCTGGAATCCCAGCAGCTCAGGAGGTTCAGGTAGGAGGATCACAATCACAAGTTCAAAGCCAGCTTCAGCAATTTTACCAAGATCCTGTCTCCAATTTAAAAAATTAAAAGGGCTGGGGCTGTGACTCAGTGGTTTAGTGCCACTGGCTTCAATCCTTAGTAACCACCCTCCCAGAAAATATTAAATTGGCTAATATATTTAATTTGATTTTATAATTAATAAGCATCCAATACAAACTACTTGCTATGCTCCATTTTAATTGTAATCATTATTTAATTGTGATCATATAATTTTCCTTTAATTATAACCATTCTTTTTCTCTATAAAAGGTGTGCATGAGAAATATTCTAGGGAAATATTAAACTGGCAAAGAACAGCAATGACAACTATTCTTTATTGAGGCAAAGCCTACTGTGAGGTGGTCTAAAAAATGAACACACTGCATGTGGCCCCAGTAATATAAAAGAAACATGATGTTCTCAGGTTTTTGAAAAGTACAAAAATGCTAACCTAGAAACTTTTGCAGAGAACAACTGTTTTTTGTTAGCTGAATATTAAGAAAAAAATCATTTTTATGATGCCAATATCTTTTTTAATAAACTGATACATAATAATTTTACTTATTTAAGGAGAAATGTGTGACATTTTAATACATGTATACTTTGCATAGTGTTCAGATTAGGGCAATTGGCATTTGTATTAATATATATATATATATATATATATATATATATACACATATATATGTGTATGTTACTTGGGATATTATGAAAATTTTAACAATATGAATATGTATATATATATATATATATATATATGTAATTTTTTGTATTAGGCACATTTAAAATCCTCTCTACTAGCTATTTAAAAATATGAAATTAATTTTTGTCAGCCATAATTATCCTATTATGCTTCCTCCTATTCTGCCACCCCCTGTACCCATTAATCAGCCTTTCTCCATCTGTCTTCCCCCATATCCTTCCCAGGCCCTGGTAATCACTATTTTCCATTCTCTGCTGCTATGAGATTAACTTTAGTTTTCACATTTAAGTGAGAAATTGTGAACTTCTTCTTTCTGTACCCAACTTATTTCACAAAACATAATGTCTTCTAGTTCCATCTATATTATTGCAAGTGACAGAATTTCATTTTTTTACAAAACACACTGACTTGAGAGAGAGAGAGAGAGAGAGAGAGAGAGAGTGTGTGTGTGTGTGTGTGTGTGTGTGTGTAAAACACCTTCCTTATCCATTTATCCATGGATTGACTTCTCAGTTCAACATCGTGGCTGTCATGAATTGGGCCACAATGGACATGTGAGGGCAGCAACATACTGACTTCTTTGCCTTTGCATATAGTCCCAGTAGTGGGATTGTTGGATCATATGGCACTTCTATGTTATGTTATTTTATTTCATTTATTTTTTCTGGAACTTCCATACTGTTTCCCATAATAGCTGCACTAATTTACTTTAGAGTTCCTCTTTGTTTGTGTTCTTGCCAGTATTTGATTATCTTCTTTTTGACAAGAGACATTCCAGCTAGGGTGAAAAGTTATCTTGTGGTTTTTATGTGAAATTCTCTGATGACGAGTGATGTTGAGCACTTTTTAATATACTTGTTGACTTAAAACTTCTATTGAGAAATGGCTATTTAGATAAGCCTGTGTTTTAACCAAATCGTATGCTTTGCTATTGGATTGTTCCAGTGTCTTATACTGAATATTAATCCCTGGTTGAATAGATAGTTTGCAAATTTTCTGTCCCTTTTTGTACATTGTCTCTTCACGCTATTGACTGTTTTCTTTGCTGTGCAGATATTTTTTTACCTTGATGTTATTCATTTGTTAATTTTTTATTTTGTTTCCTGTGCTTTGGGGGCCCAATGTCTTAATGCATTTCCCTATGTTCTTTGTTGTAGCTTGATTGTTTTGGGTTGTAGATTTAAATCTTTGATCCATTTTGAGTATTTTTTTTTAATATGGCAAGAGAAATGGGTCTAGTTTCTTTCTTATGAATGTACAGTTTTCCCAGAACCCTGTAGTGAGAAAGTTTTCTCCAATTATGTTCTCGCAGCCTTTGTTGAAAATAAATTGCTGGTAAATACTTGGATTTGTTTCTGGGTTTTAAATTCTGTTCTATTTTTCTACTTGTTTGTGTTCATGTCAGTACCATGGTCTTTTTGTCACTGAAGCTGTGTCATATGTTTTGAAATCAAGTATTGTAATGCTTCCAGGTATGATCTTGCTCAAGATTGCTTTGGCTACCTAGAATGTTTTTAAATCCCATATAAATTTTAGGAGTGAAGAATGTAATTGATATTTTTGTGAAGAATGTAATTGCTATTTTGATACAAACTGCACTGAATCTGTAGATTACTTGTGGTAGTATGGAAAATTTAACAAATTTATTTATTCTCAAACATGAATATGAGATGTCTTTCAATATATTTGTGTCTTCTACAATATCTCTTGACAAGTTTTATAATTTTTATTTTTGTGGTCACTCATTTCCTTAATTAATTTATTCCTAGAGTGGCTTTGTTGTTGTTGTTATTCGTTTTTTAGGTTTTGTGGGGTTTTTATAATAGCTGTTGTGAATTGTATTGCTTTCTTGACTTATTTCTCAGTACTTTCATTATTGATACATAAAATCTATGGGACTTGTATGTTGATTTTCTATTCTGCAATCACCAAATCTTGGTAGAGTTTTTAGATTTTCTATATAAAAAAAATCATGTCATCTGCAGATAAGGTAATTTGACCTTTTTCTTTTCCTGTTCAGATATCCTTTATATCTTTCTCTTATTGTTCTGGCTTAGATTTCAAATTCTATACTGATCAGGAGTGGGAAAAGTGGACATCCTTGTGTTTTACCCAATCCTAGAAAAAAAGATTTCAGCGTTTCTCCATTCAGTGTGACTTTAGCTGTGAGTTTCCAATAGGTGACCTTTATTATGTTAAGGTGTAGACATTCTTTCTACACTTCATTGTAGTGTGTTTTTAATCATGAAGTAATGTTGAATTTTATTAAATATGTTCCTGCATTCATTGACATGATCATATGTATTTTCCCTTTCATTCTGTTGATGTGATTTATAATATTAATGGATATCCATAAGTCAGAATTGTTTTTACACTGCTGGGATAAATCCCACTTATTCATGTTACATACTATCTTTGATATGCTCTTGATTTCTGTTTGCCAGAATTTTGTTGATAATCTTTACATCTATGTTAAGGAATATTGGTCTGTAGTTTTCTTTTTTATTGTTGTTTTCTTGTTTTGTTTTAGTAATGCTAGTTAGGGTAATGCTAGCTTTGTAGAATGAATGTAAACATATTTGCTGCCCCTCCTTCAATATAGTGAAATAGTTTGAGAATAATTGACACTATTTCCTCTTTGAAAACTCAAATTCAGGAGTGAAACCATCTGGCATTTTCATTGTTGGGAGACTTTTTCAATACTTTTCTTTGCTTTCATGGTTCAATTTTGATAGCTATATAGATTCAAAAATTTATTCATTTCTTCAAGGTTTTCCAATTTCTTAGCATATAGTTTTTTAATATAATAATCTCTAATGATCCTCTGTATCCTTTAGCAACAGTTATAATGTTTCATTTTTCCCTCTGTTTTTATTTCCTTTCATCATCTCTATTTTTTCTTGGTTAGCCTAACTAAATGCTTATTATTTTTTAAAAAAATATTTTAAAAAACATCAATCTTCATTTTGTTGATACTTTTATTCTTTAGGCTCTGTTTATTTCTGCTCTGTTCTTCTGTCTTCTGCTAATTTTGGGTTTGCTGTGTTGTTACTTATCTTGTTCTTTGAGGATGAATTGTTAGGTTTTTACATTTGAAATCTTTCTCTTTATTTATTTTAGGACTCTTGTTGCTACAAACTTCCCTCAGTACTTTTGATGTATCACATGAATTTCAGTAGGTTACATTTTCATGTTCACTTATTTTCAGAAATTGATTCATTTTCCTTTTGATTTCTTCATTTAATCATTGGCCTTTCATGAGAATGTTGATTAATTTCATGTTTTTGTATAATTTCTAAAGCTCTTTTTGTTAATATTTAGTTTTCTCCCATTAGAGTCAGAGACTATACATGCCAAGATTTTACAGATTTAATTAAAGACCTTAATAACTTTGGAAATATTCCCTCCTTTTTTATTTTTTGGAAACATATGAGTAGGATTAGATTGAATTATTAAAATATTTGATAGAATACACTACATGGTCTTGGGCTTTGCATGTTTTTAATTATTTGTTACTCCTTAATTGTTATGAATATATTCACATTTTCTATTTCTTCATAATTCAGTCTTGGTAAGTTTTGTATTTCTGGGAATTTATCCATTTCTTCTAGGTTATCCAGATTTTTGGCATTAATTATTCACAGTATTCTCCTATGATGAAAAAAAATATCTTACACCATACATGAAATCAATTCAAAGTGGATTAAAGACTTAAGCATAGGTCTGCAAACCATAAGCCTCCTGAAAAAAACATAAGGAAAAAATCATTGACCTTGATGTTGGTAATTATTTTTGGAGATTACATCAACAAAAGCAAAGGAATGAAATTAAAAAATAAGTAAAGAATATTATATCAAACTAAAAAGCTTCTCCACCACAAAGGAAGCAACCAGAAAAATGAAATGGTAATAGATAGAATGGAAGAAAATATTTTTAAACATTATTACTCATAAGGAATTAACATCCAAAATACAAAAGGAACTCCTAGACTTAAGGGCAAAACAAATAACAAAATTCCAAATAACCTAATTGAAAAATGTGCTAAGGGACCTGTGTAGATGTTCCTCAAAAGAAGACTTACAAATATCCAACAGGTAAATATACTAAAAGTCACAAAATATGAAAATATACTCAACATCATAAATCATCGGGAAAATGCAAACAAAATATACAAGAAATTATTGAATTACCCATAGTGAGATGGGTATTATTAGGAAAAAAAAGACATCAAATCTTAGGATCTGGGGAAAGGGAATTCTGGTATAATGCTGGCAGGAATGCAAATTGGTCCAGTGGAAAACAATATGAGGCAACTCAAAACTTAAAAATGCAACTATAATACAACCCAGCAATACTAGAACTGAAGTCAAGAATTTAAAGAATACCTGTGCTCACATGTTCATTGCAGCATTAGTTGCAATAACTAAGATAGAAAACTTATCTAAATGTCCATTGATGTAAGAAAGGATATAGAAAATGTGGTATATACATGCAATGGAATATTAGTCAATCTTAAAATAGAAGAGAACTCTGGTAATTTAAGAAAATATGGATTAACCAGGAGGATGTTGCCAATATGCTTACCACAGAAGTTCAAATACTGCCTGACCTCACTTATCTGAGCAAGTTCAAATAATCAAATTCATAGAAGCAGAGAATAAAATCATTACTGTAGACACTGGGGAAAGGAGTACATAAAGACCTACAACCAGTGTATGCAAACTTTTACTTAAGAAAGAAACATGAATCCTGGTTGTCTATATAGCAAAGTGCTTATAGCTAACAAAATTGTATACTTGCTTTTTTTTTTTTTGGTGGCTGGGATTGAACTCAGGGGCGTTCAACCACTGAGAGACATTCTCAGCCCTATATTGTATTTTATTTAGAGACAGGGTCTCACTGAGTTGCTTAGCACCTTGCTTTTGCTGAGGATGGCTTTGATCTCACGATCCTCCTGCCTCAGCCTCTCAAACTGCTGGGATTACAGACGTGAACCACCACACCTGGCAATATACTTAAAAATTTTTAAGGATAGATCTTATGTCAATATTCTTAACACACACACACACACAAGTGTGTGTGTGTGTGTAAAAACAAAAATAATAATACTAAAAATGGTAGGAGAATACTTAGAGGGGGAGATGGAAATGCCTGTGAACTTATTGGTAGTGAAAATTCAAAAGTATGCACTTATTTCAAAACCTATCTAGGCTGCTGCAGAAGCCACTGCCACCTGGAGGTCTGTTCTCTGGGCATGGCTGACACTACCTCTGACACTACCTCTGAGGTTGGTGTGGCCTGATGTCTGGAGGTCTCTTCTCCAATTTCCAATGCTGCTGCTTCTCATACTGCTGCTGCCACCTGACCACCACCTCGAGGTCACCTGGAGGTCTTCTTTCTGGCTGCTGCTATTGCAGAAATGCTGCCTCCAATGTATCTGTCACTGACACCACTGTTCCCCACTCCCAAGATTGTCTGGGTGATGCTGCCCCCACAGGTGCAGTTGTAGCCCCTGCTGACACTGTTTCACTACCACTGCTGCTGACCTACAGCCTGCTGCCACCAATCACTGCCACTATCACTGCTACTACTGCCTAGAGGTCTGCTGAAGGGAACACTCCAGATTTGGTTGCATATGACCATACCCACCTTGGGAAAAAACAAAGGAATAAAGTGCCTCAAACAAACCAAGATGCTCTAAGGAGAGAAGCCACTGATAACACAGTGTAAGGAATGTCAAACAAGGAGTTCAGAATGTACATATTTAAATTGATCTCTGAAGTGAAGAATAGTATAAGGAGAAAAATCAAAGAAAAAATATAAAATGTGAAAAACAGAGATTTGGAAAAAACCTGAGCAGAAATCCTCAAAGGAATCAATAAGCCAAATTACAAAATCAAAAGAAAGCATCTTATGAGATAGCATCAAAAGACCAAATCGAAGATTTATTGAGATAGAGGAAGGCACAGAGATTCAAACCAATGGAATGCAGAATCTTTTTAATGAACTAATATCAGGAATTTTTCCAAACATGAAGAATGAATTGGAAAATCAAATAAAAGAGGCCTACAGGATAAGAAATATACAAAATTACAACAGAGATACACCAAGGCACATTACAATGAAAATGCCTAGCATATAGAATAAGTATAGAATCTTAAAGGTCACAAGAGAAAGGAATCAGATCACATATAGGGAGACACCAATTCATATCTCAGCAGATTTTTCAACCAGAACCTCAAAGCCAGGAGATCATGGAACAACATATACCTAGCTCTGAAAGAAAACGGATGCCAACCAAGAATCTTATATCCAGCAAAATTAAGCTTCAGATTCGATGATGAAATGTAAAACTTTATGATAAATGAAATTTAAAAGAATTTACAGGGAGAAAGCCTGCACTAGAGAGCATCCTCAGCAAAATATTCTAGAAGGAGGAAATGAAAAAACATCAATAAAAATCAGCAAAGGGAGGAACTATACTAAAGGAAAAAAATGTTTAACATCGCTAGTAATTAGAGAAATGCAAATCAAAACTACTGTAAGATTTTATCTCATGCCAGTCAGAATGGCAGTTATCAAGAATACAAATTGTTTGTGAGAATGTGGGAAAAAAACGTACACTCATACATTGCTCTCACTACTGGACAGATCATTCAAACAAAAACTAAATAAATAAACTATAGAACTAAATAATACAATTCATAATTTAGACTTAACAGACATATATAGAATATTTCATCAATGAGTGAATATATACTTTCTTCTCAGCACCACATGGCTCCTTCTCTAAAATATACCATATCTTATGCCACAAAGCAACTCTTAGTAAATGCACATAAACAGAGATAATACATTGCATTCTATCAGTTATAACAGAATGAAATTTAAAATCAACAAGAAAATTAAAAAATGGAAAGTACTCTAACACGTGGAGACTAAATAATATACTATTGAATGATGAATGGATAGTAGAAGAAATCAGGGATGAAATGAAAATATTCTTAGAGGTAAATGAGAACACTGATACAACATATCAAAATCTCTGACACACTATGAAGGCAGTACTAAGAGGAAAGTTTACTGCATTGATCGAATTCATTAAAAGAATAAAAAGTCTACAAATAAATTACCTAACACTACATCTCAAAGCCCTGGGAAAAGAACAAGTCAACACTAAAAGTAGAACACAGGAAATAATTAAAATCAGAGTTAAAATTAATGAAATCAAAACATAAGAAACAACTGAAAAAATTGACAAAACAAAAAGTTGGTTCTTTGAAAAAATAAATAAAATAGATAAACCCCTAGCAATGCTGACAAAGAGAAAAACAGAGAAAACTTAAATTACTACAATAAAAGATGAAGAAAGAAATGTCGCAATGCACACGTCTGAAATACAGAAGAAAAACAGAAACTATTTTGAAAATTTATATTTTAACATTTAGAAATTATCTATGACATTGACAAATTTCTAGAGACATATGACCTACCCAAACTCAATGAGGAGGTCATACACGATTTAAACAGATCAATTTCAAGTAGTGAAATAGAAAACACCATGAAAAGCCTACCAACCAAGAAAAGCTCGGGACCAGACAGATTCTCAGTTGAATTCTACAAGACTTTCAAAGAAGAAGTAACACCAATACTCTTCAAAGTATTCCATGAAATAGAAAAGGAGTGAACCCTTCCAAACTCATTCTATGAGGCTAATCTTACTCTGATATGAAAACCAGAAAAAGACACATCAAGAAAAGAAAAATTCAGACCAATATCCCTGATGAACACAGATATAAAAATTCTTAATAAAATTCTAGCAAACTGCATACAAAACCATATTTTAAAAAAAATATAGTACACCATGATTGAGTGGGGTTCATCCCAGGGATGCAGGGTTTGTTCAACATACAGAAATCAATAAACATAATTCATATCAATGAACTTAAACACAAGAATCATATGATCATCTCAATAGATTCAGAAAAAGCACTTGACAAAATACGGCACACCTTCATGTTCAAAACACTAGAAAAATTAGGGATAGTTGGAACATACCTCAACACTATAAAAGCTATGTATCCCAAACCCAAGGCCAGCATCATTCTAAATGGAGAAAAAAATGAAAGCATTCCCTTAAAAACTGGAACAAGAATGTCCTCATTCACCATTTCTCTGCAACATCATCCTTGAAACTCTAACTGAAGCAATTAGAGAGAAGAAAGAAATTAAAGGTATATGAACAGGTAAAGAAGAACTCAAACTATCTCAATATGCTGATGACATAATTCTATATCTAGAAGATCAAAAAAATTCCACCAGAAAACTTCTAAAAGTAATAAATGACTTCAGCAAAGTAGCAGGATATAAGATCAACACCCCTAAATCAAGTGCATTCATATACATTAGTGATGAATCCTTTGAGAGAGAAATTAGGAAAACTACCCCATTCACAATAGCCTCAAAAATAATCAACCCTTGGAATAAATCTAACAAAATAGAGGAAAGACCTCTACAATGAAAACTACAGAACACTAAAGAAAGAAGTTGAAGTAAACCTTAGAAGATGGAAAGATCTCCCATGCTTGCGGATAGGCAGAATTAAGATTGTCAAAATGGCCATACTACCAAAAGAATTATACAGATTTAATGGAATTCCTATTAAAGTCCCAATGACATTCTTCATAGAAATAGAAAAAGCAATCATGAAATTTATTTGGAAAAATAAGAGACCAGAATAGCCAACGCAGTCCTTAGCAAGAAAAGTGAAGCAGGAGGTATCACAATACCAGATCTTAAACTATAATACAGAGGTATAGTAACAAAAATGCCATGATACTGACAACAAAATAGACTTGTAAACCAATGTACACAAGAGAGGACACAGAAATAAACCCACATAAATATGGTTATTTTCTACTAGACAAAGGTGCCAAAACCATTCACTGATGAAAAGATAGCCTATTCAACAAATGTTGCTGGCAAAACTGGAAATTCAGATGTACCAAAATGAAATTAAACCTTTCTCTCTCACCCTGTACAAAAGTCATCTCAAAGTGGATTGAAGAATTAGGCACTGGAACAGAGACCCTGAGCCTCATAGAAGAAAAAGCAGTCCCAAATCTTCACCATGTAGGCCTAGGATCTGACCTCCTTAAAAATACTCCTAAAGAGCAAGAAGTAAAATCAAGGATCAATAAGTGGGATCATTTCAAATTAAAAAAAAAAAAAAAAACTTCTTCTCAGCAAAGGAAACAATCAATAATATGAGGAGAGAGCCTACAGATTGGGAGAAAATATTTACCACATGCACCTCTGGTAAAGCATTAATCTCTAGGATACGTAAATTACTCAAAAAACTTAACACACACACACACACACACACACACAAACAAACTCAAATCACCAGATCAATAAATGGGCTAAGGAACTGAACAGACACTTCACAGAGGAAGAAATACACTTGATTAACAAATATATAAAAAATGTTCAACATCTCTAGCAATTAGAGAAATGCAAATCAAAAATACTCTTAAGATTTTATCTCACACCAGTCAGAATGGTAATTGTCAAGAATACAAGCAACAATTAATATTGGTGAGGATGTGGGGAAAAAGATACACTCATACATTGCTGGTGGGAATACAAATTGGTACAACCACTATGGAAAGCAGAGAACTTGGGATGGAAACCCCATTTGATCCAGCTATCCCACATCAATGTTTATAGCAGCTCAACTCATAATAGCTAAACTATAGAACTAAGCTAGGGTCCTTCAATAAATGAATGGATAAAGAAAATGTGATATATATATATATATATATATATATATATATTCAATGAAATATTACTCACCTTTAAAAAAGAATGAAATTATGGCATTTGCACTAAATAGATGGAGCTGGAGGATACCATGCTAAGTAAAATAAACCAATCCCCAAAGGCCAAATGTTTTCTCTAATATGCAGATGCTAAGTCACAATAATGGGGGTGGGGCACTAGAGAAGAATAGAGTTCTTAGATTAGGTAGAGGGTAGTGAAGGGAGGGAAGGGGAGGAGATGTGGGGGATAGGAAAGATAGTAGAATGAAACAGACATTATTACTATATATATATATATATATATTTATTTATTTATTTATATATATATGACTGCATGACCAATGTGAGTGTATGACATGTACACTCAGAAAAATGAGAAATTATATCCCATCTGTTTATGATATATCAAAGTGTATAAATGCATTCTACTGTCATGCATAACTAATTAAAACAAATTTAAATTACATTGAGATTTCAACTGACTCCATTCAGAAGCATTTATCAAGAATATAAGTAACAATAAATATTGATGAGAAGATGGAGGAAAAGGAACATTCATACATTGTTGGTGGAACTGCAAATTAGTGCAATCACTCTGGAAAGCAGTATGGAGATTTCTCAGAAAACTAGAAACAGAACCACCAAATGATCCATATATCCCACACCTTGTACACATCTAAGAGATTTAAAATCAGCATACTACACTGACACAGCCACATCAACATTTATAGCAGCACAATTCACAATAACTAAGCAATGGAACCAACCTACAAGCCCTTCAAAAGATGAACAGATAAAGAAAATATGATGTAAATATATATGTATATATATTGAACATATATATATATATCATACATATGTGTGTGTGTATATATATATATATATATATATATATCCATAAAGATAAATGGAATTCTGGCATTTGCCAGTAAATGAATGGATCTGAAGACTATCATGCTAAGTGAATAGTCAATCTCAAAAAATCAAAGGTCAAATGTTTTCTCTCATATATGGAAACTAATCCAAAATAAGGAGGGAGTTAAAAAAAAATAGAAGAAAGATCAGTGGAGAAAACAAGGGTATTGATGTGAAGGGAGGAGGGATGGGATAAGGAAAGACAATGGAATGAATCTGACCTAACATTCCTATGTCCATATATAAATATTCCACAGTGGGCATTTGACATGACACTAATCAATAAAAAAAAAATAATAAGATCAGAAAGATCAGTAGATTAGAGGGAAGGAAACAGCTAGAGAGAGGAGGGAAGAGAAGTCCTGAGGCTAAATTAGAACAAATTAAAATCTATGCTTTTATGATTTTGTCAAAATGGATCCTAAACTAAAACTAAAAAGAACCAATAAAAGGAAAAAAAAAAAGAAAAAGAAAAAAGAAATCTGTTACCCTGTATATTTTCTGCCCATGGTCTGGGTTTCAATCTCCTGTCTATTTAACCAGGTATAAGAGAGTCTCACAGAAATGTCTTTTTTCTCAGTATTTAATGGCCAGAGTAGCATGGAAGTCATTTGAAGCATCATAGATTCTCTAGTTTTATACATTAGTGTTGGAGATTTTTCTCTTTCAGAAAGAAGAAAATCTCCTTTCATCTTGCATCCACTTATCCTGAATGCATTATTCTAGAACTTACAACATGTGTCCTGTATCACCTGACAACTGTACCATTTCTGTGCTTCATTAGCTTCTCTGTAAATAAGTATACATAAATAAAGGGTGATTTTTAATTATTGTGAGAGTTTTGAACTACATTCTAATGAAATATAATGAATTTTGAAAGGCATTTTTTTCCCTTTGTGCTTGCAATCACACACTATGGTGAAAATACCTGGGTTTGAATATAGGCTCCAAAGTGCTTGGGGCAGTTTATTAATGCTCTGTCCTTCAGTTTCCCCAACTGTGAAACAGGGATGAAGACAGTACATACCACATAGCTCTTAAGAGGTACTTATAACAATGCCAGTCTCATGATAAATATTTTAAAATATTAGCAGTTATGATTACCAAACATCTTCAAATCACTTTGGGAAGACAGTTTGGTCTTGCTGAGTTTATTCTCATGTATTACCGAGCCAGAATGCATTATGCTTGTGATGATTTTAGCATCAAATTCTTTTTGCTTGCTATGTTTTCGGAATGTTTGAAGCTGCTCCTTGTTATAAATGCTAACAGGGTTCAGTAAAGAGGTACATAGGTATGTGTTCATTAAGACTAGAATTCAGATATGATGCCTGATGAATCTCCAAAGGATGAACTGGAAGCCAAGTTTAGACTGCATTGCCTAAGTACCCATACTTTTAAATTCTGTTAATTCTCTTCTGAGTTTAAGTCTTTGAACAGTGGATATTTTTAAGGAGTGCCCCTTCAGTGATCACAAAGGCTGTTCATGTTCAGATGTAGAGCCATCTTTAATTATATTTTTGGAAGATCAGGATCATTAATAGCAAAATAGGGTCCTTGATGTAACTATTAGTTTTCCTGGACTTAAAGATTCTCTGTATAGATATCTCAGGAGTCATCTGCCTTTCATCCTGAGATTTTGTGTGTGTGTGTGTGTGTGTGTGTGTGTGTGTGTGCCTGTTTCTGTTACTCTTTTATTGAGCTAATAACTGAAGGGATTATTATTCATGTTTTCTTTTCAGTGATGTTATTTTTCAAATCTGAAAACTACATTTTGTTCTTCTTTGATTCTTCTGTACTTGCCCTGAGTCTGTTTCAAGCATGATGGTAATTCTTACAAAATAATTTTAATGACACTGCTTTACAATTTTTATAACATATTTCTAACATTCTGATATCTGTGTCTGACTATCAGAATAACATTCTGATATTGTGTGTTTTTCATCCACCTTTACTTCCTATTGGTTCTTGGCATAACTTGTGATTTTCATTTTCAATGTAGGCATTTTGTGGATTTTGTGTTGTCCCTGGGCCTTATTTAAATATTCCTTTTCACGTGGTTGATGCTCTGGTCGGAGAAGGGTGGTTTTTGCTTCTTCATAGCAGATGTGGGTAACAGTACAGGTTTCCCATGTGAACACAGTGAGTCCTCATTATTTATGGAAGGAGATAGTCTTATTATCCTCCCAATAGGCCTGAAAATAGCAACTACTCACTTGAGCCTGGGTGAGGACTCTTTGGTGCTGGCAGAGATGGGAGGAAGGAACCTGGGGCTGCTTACTACATCTTGATCATAGTGAAATTCATAGCTACCCACTGACCATGTTTTGTTTTGTTTTCTTCTCTCTGCTTTTTAGTTGGAGTAGAAGTCTGTCCCACCACCATCCTCATGTTTTACAACTGATGTTTGAGCAAAGTAGCTTAGACTTCATTAAAACAAATTATAGTTAAATTTATATTTGTTCAAAATGAAAAATGAATGTAAGTAGCAAAAGAATGGTGGATAGAGATCTAGATCCAAGTTAGGGACCAGTAGGAGAATGTGGAAGGAGCTTGACGAAACCTGCAAATGTGGAATGAAAAACTTCCTTGTTCATTCAGTGGCATTTCCTTTTTGACTGGCCTGTGTTTGACTGTTTGTGACATCACTCCATATGGCACAGAGGGCATTGGGATCAGATTATACTTCCAGCACAGTAACCCTTAGAATCACCCAGGGTCACCTTTAACATGAAGACTGATTAGGCTACCACTGGTAACCAGGGCAGCTCTGTTACTAGTTCATGCACAGAACTGAATGCCAGCAACTCAGACTAACCAACTAATTCAGTCTCTCAGAGACTAACTAATGACCTTTCACAACTGCACCCCCCATACCCCTTTTACTGCTGATTTTCCTGAAGAAGTCTCCACAGACCATAACAATTAATGTAAAAATCCCCATCTGTTAAAAAAGATGAAGAAAAGGCAACTATGGCTTGTCATCTGCATGCATGGTTCTGGCATGTGTGTACAGAGCCTTAGAGCAGTGCATTTTGACACATTTGTCAAAATGTGCCACTACTTGACAATCTCTGAAGAGGTATTGGACTTTTCCAATTTCCCTTGTACAAAAGATGTCTAGATAAAATGTGAACAAAAGACTAAAAAACTGCATTGTTGATTCCTACTAGCTTTCTGTAAGTATAATGCACTAAACATTTTTAAACATTTTAAAAATCTGAGATGTTCTCATTCATTTTTCTATATTTTAAAAAGCATTACTTTAGTCTACTTTGAATGTTTCATGATAAAAAAATTACCCATAACCCTTATAAGTTTAAAAAAGTAGAAGAAAAAGATGTAACTAACTTCTTTGCTCTTGAAGTACCCTCCCACTTCATTTATTTATTAATTTTTGCTTCATTTTTCCTGCCCCATTCCTCAGAATTTTTTCATGCTACCTGAAAAGAGGAAAGAGAAGATGTCTGATGTTTCCATTGGGGTTTTTCCTTCTCATGTAGGAGACTTTAAATTATTGTTCTGACTTCAGTTTGTAAAATCTTTAAAGTACAATGAAATTAAAGGAAAGGAAGGAACAAAAAAAAATCCTCTTCTTTCACAAAACAGAACAGAAAACACAACCAATGGAGAGAAGGGAGCCCAAATCTTATACAAAAATTCTCTTATATTGTTACATATGTTGATCATTGTGTTATTCCAGTCTGGCCACAGCCTACCCACAATACAGCCACCTCTAGAAAGTGTACCAGGAGAGTTTTCCAGCCCAAGGGTCCTATTCACACCTCTCTGAGATTCTTGGCAGAGATCTTCAAGCCAAATCCTGCTGTTTCCTCTATAGCCAGTCCTAGCTGCTGTTTCTTCCTGATGAACTGATTGTTCAGAAGATTCTGGAAGGTTGTCCTCCATGTCATAAGAATGCATAATTCATTTATCATATATGAAGCCTTTATGTTATAATTTATTCTTTGTTATTGATCTAAAAGAGAAAACAGTTGAAAAATTATTTGTATGTATATATGTATGACAAAGGGAAATATCTTTATTAACAAGAAGTTATGAATCACTCATACTTGACTCTGCTGAATTTTAAGGCATTATGTTACATATATGAAACAAAGAAATTCAGGAAATGCACAATTCAATGCACAAACTTTCAAAAACAGTTTACATAAAAAGATTTAACTAAATAATTAAATTAGAAGTGTACTTTATAGAGATCTGAAAGTGCAGTAAGAACGTAATCTAGGGAAGGGGGGATAGGAAGGGCAGCAGAATAAAATAGACATTATTATTGCTGAATGTATATAGGGGACTGTATGACCAATGTGATTCTGCAACCTGTACAATCAGAAAAATGAGAAATTATACCCCATTTGATCAAATGTAGCAAAAAAAAAAGAAAAAAAGAATGTATTTTAGATTCTGATTTCTTGGGCTAATTACCCAATTTCCATATGTGTAATTCTCATCTTGTGAAAATCACCAGTTGACACACAAATCATGCTCTACATAGTGGATAGCAAAAATATTGTCTGTGGTCTTTAATACTGTCCCCATTCCCATAATCATCATGTGTAGAGCACCAAGTGTGTCAAGTGCAAACCATGCTCATACAAGTGAAGGAGTCTACACCACAACATGTTTCCATCACCCTCTTTTAAAAATAGGGGTTTGAATTATATATATATATATAAAATCTTCCTAATTGGAACTTATATGCCAAAAAACATGAAATATTTCTTTAGAGATTTGTAGTAAATATTTACATAAATCAAATACACAAGTAAATATACATTAACAAGATCAGTGTTTTGACTAAAAGATGTGTACAGATGCTAAGGTGAATGCAGAAAAGTTCATGGACAGGGAGGAGCTGTGCTTGAGAGGACATCCTTTGCAGAAGGAGTCCTCATTGACCATGGACATTGAGGGATTGGGGAAGCCTCTGGATAAAGGGAGGAGTAAAGCATAAAGGACAGGGTGAGGGGAAGGCTGTTGACCCTGCAGAGATCAGCCATGTGCAGCCTGGGCTTGGATTCCCACACGTCCTGCCTCCTGCTCCTTCACTCCATCCAGACCACATGGGTAAGATGATAACAGAATAATCAGTAGGTGAGGTACAAGCTTATTTGCTTCTCTGGTTGTTGTTAAAGGAAACTGAGGCTGGACAGGTCAAAAGGGAAGACTGGGATACCTGTGACCATTCTGATTTGAACCTGTAAACTTGATATTGACAACCAATTATTGGGTTCATAATGTGGGGCTGGGGGCAATAATTAAGGTGATTTTTTAAATGAATGTGATTATAAAATAGGCCAATTTTCAGTTCATGTCAAATTTGAGGGTCTTTTTTCATATTTGTTAATTTCTTTAGCTGTAATTGACAAATAACTTATGCTTACATATTTCTCCTAGTATTTTAAAAATTCCTAAAGTTTTTAGAAGAAACTAGACATGTTCAATAAGTTGATGGTAACTGCAATGCTAGTTTCCACTGTAAACAGGAATAAATCTCTCTAAAGAAATATGTAAGAACTCAGTGTTTCTAAGTAGGAAATAACAGTGGTAAAAATGATATTTTACTTTGCATAAGGGAATTGAGAATTTTTTTATTAATTTAGTTAACTGTATCATAGCATCTTCTGTATTCAAAGAGGAGTTCAGTCTTGTTCTTTATGTTTTTTTCATCCCTTATCTCACACAAAACACAAAATATAAGTTATTCTAGGCCAGAAGGAAGGATGCTTTTTCCTTCTTTCTTGATCAGACAGGTCATGGTTTGAAGAGTCAGAGATTTGACACATCTAGTTCAAAGGAAATACCATGTCACACCACTTTATGCTTTGTTTCTAGGTTCATGTTTGTACCATATAGCAGAGAATTCCCTGATAAGCAAGACAATTTGGTTACATTATTGAAGACATTTCCAATATCACATTTTGGAAGAGTCTGTCCTTCACATATATTTTATTAAATTTATTTTCTTTCACTTTTTCTTATCTTTTCTTTCCAATAAGTATTTATATTAATAAAGTTTAATGCTTCATGAAAGAAATATAAGATACATATATGTACAAATGAAATAGAGGATACAAAGTAATTAGTGACATATAAAATCACAAAAGATCAAATTAAAAAGAGAATAACTAAAAATATTAGAGTTGTGGTTCAGATATGAGGTGGTCCCCAAATTTTCTGAGAGTACAGGAATATTCAGATTAAATAATTAGATTATGAGGGCTATAATCTAATCAGTCCATCCTAGTTTAAATGGACTGTGTGGTAACAGTAGGGAGGTGAAGTGTGGCTGGAGAAGTTGGGCCATTAGGGGTGTGTCCTTGAAGGGTTCATCTTGCCTTTAGCCCCTTCCCCTCTCTCTGTCTTCTGCCTGCATGAGATGAATGATACACCTGTATCATGATGTTCTGCCTCACCTTGGGCCTAGAGCAGTGGAGTGGGCCAATCACAGACTAAAACCATGAGAGACCAAATAAACTTCTGTAAATTGTTATCATTGGGTATTTTTGTAACAGTGACAAAAAGCTAACACAGTCAGCTATATCCATTCTTTAATAGACATGTCTAAGAAGGAATTTAACCATAGCATTCTTTCAAAGCCTTCTAATTCATATATGTAAATGTGTGATCTGTTCAAGACAGATGATTAATCCAAATTTTCTAGCCATGCACAATGTAGTATTAATTATTAAACCCTGATTATATCCCTGGGCTGAAATTTAGCATACAGATTGTTGTTAGTTTAGAGGTGATTTGAGTATTTATACATTTGTTTGTTTTTTGTTATTGTTGTAGGAAGAGTTACCTTAATTTTTCAGTGACTTTCTTCTATCTATTAAGAGCAGTGGTTCTTTTTTAAAATATATTTTTGTTTTAATTAGTTATACATGACAGTAGAATTCATTTTGACACATCATACATAAATGGAATTAAATTTTTCATTTTGTCTGGTTATATATGGTTATATATGATGTTATGCACCATGTTACACAGGTCATGTAATCATATCTGCACATAGGGTAATAATGTCTGATTCATTCTACCATCATTTCCGACTCTCATGCCCCCTCCCCTCCCTTCACTCCTCTCTGTTTTGTCCAAAATACCTCTGTTCTCTGCACCCCCTGCCTATTGTGAATTATCATTCACATATCTGAGAAAACATTTGGCCTTTGGTTCTTTGAGATTGGCTTAGTTTGCTTAGAAAAATATTCTTCAGTTCCACCCATCTACCGGAAAATGCAAAAAATGTCATTCATCTTTAAAGTTGAGTAATATTCCATTGTGTATATACACCACAGTTTCTTTATCCATTCATCTGCTGAAAGGCACTTAAGTTGGT
The DNA here is from genome assembly GCF_045843805.1 of Urocitellus parryii. NCBI lineage: Eukaryota > Metazoa > Chordata > Mammalia > Rodentia > Sciuridae > Urocitellus > Urocitellus parryii. The sequence continues at coordinate 36,861,625 of NC_135544.1, forward strand.
TCCATATTTTAGCTATTGTGAATTGAGCTGCTGTAAACATCGATGTGGTTGTGTCACTGCAGTATTCTGATTTTAAGTTCTTTGGATATAAACCTAGGAGTGGGATGACTGAGTCAAATGGTGCTTCCATTCCCAAGTTTTCTGAGGAATCTCCATACTGCTTTCCATAGTGGTTGCACTAATGGGCAGTCCCACCAGCAGTGTATGAGCATTCCCTTCTCCCTACATCCTTGCCAACGTTTATTATTGCTTGTATTCTTTTATTATTTATTTACTTTTTAGTTGAAGTTGCACACAATACCTTTATATGTGGTGCTGAGGATCGAACCCAGGGCCTTGCACATGCTAGCCGAGCACTCTACTGCTGAGCCACAACCCCAGCCCCGCTTGTATTCTTGATAATTGCCATTCTGACTGGAGTAAGATGAAATCTCATTATAGTTTTGATTTGCATTTCTCTAATTGCTAGTGATGTTGAATATTTTTTTCAATATTTGTTGATTGATTGTATTTCTTCTGTGATGTGCCTATTTAATTCCTTTGCCCCTTTATTTATTGGGTTATTTGTATGTAGGTTTGTTTGATTTCAGTGTTAAGTTTTTTGAGTTCTTTATATACCCTGGAGATTAATGCTCTCTCTGAGGTGTGTGTGGTAAAGATTTTTTTTCCCATTCTGTAGGATCTCTCTTCATATTATTATTTATTTTGCTGTGTAGAAGCTTTTTTGTTTGATTCCATCCCATTTATTGATTCTTGATTTTACTTCTGTGCTTTAGGAGTCTTGTTAAGGTAATTAGTTCCTAAGCTGACACGGCAGAGATTTAGGCTTACTTTTTCTTCTATTAGATGCAGGATATCTGTTCTAGTGCTAATTTGGAATAATAACCATTTTTCCATTCAGCTTTTTAAAATATCTGCAATTTATCATTTTAATGGTGAGTTCTGTAAAACTCTCCCAACTCTGGAAAAAAAGAACCTGTGTCTATATCAACTAGTTCAGAATGTAGAGGTGAAAACTCTTTTAAGTTTTAGAAAGGAGAAAATTTCTTCAAACATCCCAAAACTTTTAAAACTTTTAAAGTCACTGAGGACAAAATAAGTGAATTTGAAGATAGGTCCATAGAGACTTTGAAGATGAAACAAAAATAAAAAATACATAAAGAACTAAAAGTAAGAGAACACTCTGGGACTGTAGGATAATACCCAAACAGGAGCATATGTCTAATGGAAACATCAGAAAAAAAGAACAAGAGAAATAACAGTGGCCAAGAATCAGCGGTAAAATTAATGACAGAATACATCCACAGACCATAAGGTGCAGAAAACTGGAGTATACTAGCACGCACGGGTGCATGCACACACACACACACACCCATGCACACACACACACACCCATGCACACACCCATGCACACACCACATAGAAATATTATATTCAAATTAAAGATAAAAAGATGAATAGAAAATCTGGAAGGAAGATACTAGATGAAATGCACCAAATTGCACCATAAAAAAGGATAAGAATTAAAGCCAACTTATCTCCTGAAATAATATTTACAGCATGAGCAAATCTTGCTAACCTAGAATTATATGCTCATAATTTTTTCTTTAAAAGATAAAAAAGAAATGATATCACTGTTTAAACAAACCTGAGGACATTTTCTGACAACAGACTTGCCATGCAAAGAGTGTTAAATAAGGTCCTCAGGAATAAAAAAATGATAGAAGAATCTTAAATGTACCTTAAAAAAGGAATATCAAAGAATAATTGAAAGCAAAATAAATTCTTGTATTTTTATTTTTCTTAATTGTTTTAGAAGTTAGTTATTTGTGTAAAACAATAACAATATGTTAGGTAATAAGAGAATATGGAAACGTAAGGCAGTGAAAGTAATATTAGAATAGATAGAAGAGAGGATATTGAACACTGTTAAAAGGCACCCACCCAACACGAAAATACAATAGTATTTGAAGGTATAATTACATTATTTTATGATATGTACTGAAAAGTTATATGACTACTAAAATTGAAAAAAATCCAAGTGTAACTGATAAACCAAATACAATGGATTTATAAAATAGTCTTAAAACTAGACAAAGTAGAAAAGAGGTAGAAAAAGTAACAAAGCACAACACAATATGTGCCTAAGTTAATGTTAATTAATAAATTAGTTCACGTAAAACATTAACAATAACTGATGATAAATTGGAACACTTACAACAATATACTATATTAAAAGTTATATGAATATAGTCTCCTTCTCTTCTTCCCTCCCTCTCTTTCTTTCTCAAAATATTTTATTAAATTATTATTATTTTGATAGGGGTAATTGAAAACAAATTCTGTAATTTCGTGTCAGTCATTCTAATAACTAAATGGTGGCTGAGAAACTAACATGCAGGTTGCTTATACAGCATGGATTCTCTGGACGAAAGGATAATTCTCATCTCAGGAGGACAGAGCAGGGTAATGAGAGATCTCCCCCTGCTGTTTAGAACAAAAAGCAATTTAAAACTCATGATATTATCTGGATTTTTCCCTTAAATGATTTCAGACTGGTTGACCACAGGTAACTAAACTCAAAAATTTAGAATGCCTCATAGAGAGAACAACTGTACTAAATATATATATATATATATATATATATATATATATATATATATATATAGTGTTGCATTAAATTTGACCTAAAACTATCTCTATAATTTGAATCCCTATGTAGCAAACAACAATCTAAGTTAATACATAAACAATATGCAACCTAATTCAAGAATATGTTCTTGTAACAAATATCGGAATAGTAGCCAATCACAGCAGCTAAGATCCAACCAACTTCAAGTTGCCAATGGTCAAAATATGTCCATATAAGGAAGGCATGGGCCACTGTCAACACTACCTCCCTGCCTTCACCCCTATCACCCTGTGTTCACAGTTGCTGGGTGAGCCTGCGCCTGTCCTGATTCTGAGTGATGCCCCATATATGAATTGTTCATTGCTTGAATAGGCTTCATTATATTTGTCTAAAAATTTTCTATTAACAGTAGTAATAATGTGGAGACTTAATACTATGGCTGCTACCAAGGTGAAAGCTGTTTCTGAGCGTAAACAGCTCTCAAAAAATTCCCCCAGGTTTCCAGTCACCCTCTTGCTCCCCTATTGGTGGAAACAAATAGGAGGAAGGCTCAAAGAAAAGATGTTATTTGTAGAGTTCCTGACTCCATGTAACTAAGCAATGTATAAAGGGCAAGAAGGTTTGGGTTGTAGAACAGTAAATTAAAAATATGCACATATGCAAAAATATACAAATGCACACAAATATATCTATGAACTGGGCTTTTGCTAAGTGAACCCAAAGAGATTAATTCAATGAAAAGCAAAGTACCAAAATTTCTTAAAATATTGAAAAGTAGTAATATGCTAGGAATTACCTTTATTCATGGGCTTGACCTTTATTTATGATCTTGAAATATAATGGCTCTCTGGTATTTTCTGTCTGTGATCTCTAATAAATATATTTCCATTTCTAGAAATACTAAAGATTAATACATGAAAATTTCCATTAGGATTCACTTTATTTTCTGAAATTGTAAGTTTTTGCTTACAATTTAATATCAATATCAATGTATAATATCAATGTTTCGCTTTTCTTTCACACTTGCAGTTTATTCTTTTATAATTTCTTTCACATTTGGACTTTTAATATTTTGCTTCTCTTTCTCAGTTGTAGGTTGTTCTTTATTATTTTCCTTCATACTTGGAGCCTGCTTTGTTTTCACAGTAGAAGTTTGAAAACTTTGCTTTTCTTTCTTAGTTGAAGTTCGAAAACTTTTTTCTTTCTTACTTGAAGTTGGAAAATTTTGCTTTTCTTTCTTAGTTGAAGCTTGAAAACTCTTCTTTCTTACTTGAAGTTGGAAAACTTTTCTTCATCAGTCAAAAAGTGAACACTTCGCCTTGGTTTCACGGGTGCAATTTCAACATTTTCCTCTTGCCTGGGTGAAGTTTTAACAGTTGGCTCTTCTGCCTTCTTTCATTTATCAGATTTTTTTCTGGGTTAACAAAAAGAAAAGAAAGTAAAGGCAAAGCAAACCTGCAAGAAGAATATATAGCAGCATTAACAGGTAAGTCCACCATGATGGTATCCTCCTTCTCTGAGGGGGTGGGCCACTGTCCACACTACCTCTCCTGCCTTCCTTCAGGCAGTTGGGTGGGGCCAGTCATAGTCACAATGGCAGTGATATTTATTATTACAAATCCCTCTCATATTGCAGGCATCAGGCGAACAAACATCTTCCCAAAGAGGCAGGGACACACTTCCTGTGGAGACACATATATTCTGTGCCACACACTACACTATCTTTCACATTACTGACATCAGTTATGGTCATACCAAGATGATAGTCTGTTCCCCAGCAGGTGACCTGTTGACTTGAGCTGAAAGCACAGTAGTGTGTTCTTCTAATAAAGGAATTTCTATCACATTCTCACACTGAACTCGCTCACACAAGACATCTGAGATATCGCATGGTTCACAGCTAGTGTCATCCATACCGCAGTGACCAAAACGGTCACCTCTGGTGTTAATTTACTTGTAACAGATCTGAATTGCAATCTTGACTTCTTTGCCAAAATTTTTCTTACAGGGCTCATCATGGCTGCTGTATCTCTTTGCATAGCAGAAGCTATTGTTCAGGCAAGGGATCCCGTCTTCCACAACACATCATCTGGACACTTAGACGAAGTGCCATTGTACCACTCTGGCAGATCACAGTCATTTTCCTGTGCTCTGCACACTGTGCCTGATGGCTTGAACTTGCAGTCTTTGAAGCAAAGCCCCGAAGTACAATCGGCTCTAGGTTTCAGAGTGTAGTCTTGCAAACAACATAAATCATTTGTACATGATTTTATGGTGCCACAATCACACTGCTCCTCTCCTTCAACCACACTGTTCCCACAGCGCTTTTTTGTTTAGATGTTCTCTGGATTTAGTGCACTATGCAGACAAGTACTATTGTTAATGATGTTAAAAAATGTGGCATAACGGCAGTTGCTGAACACTTCTGCAGGCTTAACTTCTGGATTCATGATGCATAATCTTTCCCCACACACACAGTTGCTATCATCGTCTCACACCCACAAATTATGGCCAAGCTCATGTGCCACAGCAGATGCAAGTGGAAGTGGTTGGTCACTTAAAATACACTCTAATCCACAATTTCTATTTATGTCACATATTCCTTTATAATGTGATGTGAAAGGCTTTTCATCACAAAAATCTTGTTTTATGATAATTTGTGCACCATCATGACTCACACGAGAATTAAAAGCTGTTTTTTTTCCAAGTGCAAAATTCATACATCATTCTCTGTGTGGTACTTGCTGTATAGGGGTTTTCTTTCATTCCAGATCACAAGTCCAGTGAGAATCACATCAAGACCCATTATTTTATAAAAGGCACCTACTAAATCTATAGCCATAATTACTTCTAATTCCACTTTTGAAATATTTTCTCCCCGAAAAATGAATTGTTCATGTTCTATCACAATTTCCAGTTCAAGAAACCATTGGTGGGCCCACACACCCTCAAGGGAACTATGCTTCAGAGTGGCACTAACATTTTCTTGAAACTTTAATTGCCAATCTATTTCTTCTTCTGTTAATCCACATCTGGGTAGATACTGTGTCTCCTCCTCGTCATTCTTATATACCAAATGTTCAAAGGTGGCAGAAAGCATTTGGGCTTGATGATATAAGCAATGCCATTTATCTGTAGTATTCCTTGTAGTCCTCCAAAACAAGTATTAAGGGAAACCAGGGATTCTGGGTCTCCTTCCACATAGCCATGATAGTAGCAGTCATTTTGGAAAAAAAGGCTGGTCCTCAACCAGAGCACCCTGGTCAGGGTAGATGAACAAAGTCTCTGGACACCAAAACCTTCTTGGCCTTCATGCGGACAATGTGTATCTTGCCCCCAAAGTGCAGGCTGTAGGAGAGCCACCCTGGAGTCCTTATGTGTCTGCCAGGACCATTTACCCTCAAGGGTATCACCCCTTCTGGGGGGTTGTGATATTGAAAATGCCCAATCAAGAGCCAACCAGAAAGGAATAGAGGCACTAATGGCCAGAATAGATGGAGAGTGTTCTTCATAGGCACCAAGACCTCACCCACAGCCATTATGAAATGAGAGTGAGAGCAAAGGAGGGGAGGGCAGGAGTCACTGCTTGTCAGTCTCCACCCTTTGAGTTGGTTGCATGTATCACTGCTATTTAATGGTCTTTCTTCTGGCAGAGTCAATCCATAAGAGTAGCAACTAAAAATAAGAACAAAAAGAAGCTTAGAGATGGGGGTTGTTGTCTGAGCAGGCCAGGGTGAAGGAGAAAGAATGGATATGGATTAAAATGGAAGAGATTTTAGTTACAGGAAGTGCATTGAATTTGCTCTGGAGTATCTTAGGCAGAATTAGACTCTGATGTACTAAAGAAGGGCAGTTGTCCACAGGGGGATGATCACTGAACCTCAGTGAAGGCCACATGGATTCATTATGCATGTATGTTTATATGTGAACCATTCCTCCAGATATTTTTAAATCAGGAGTGTGTTATTCCCTTGAAAGGGAAGCATATTTTCTTTTGATGAGGGAATCTTGATTTACACATAATGACTTGAAAATATATCACTCCTCCTTTATTTGTATTTCGTATGATCAATTAGTCAGATTAATCAGGAGAAATATAATCTACAAAAGTGCTCACATGTTATTTTTTTCTCATGGTCCTTAATATGTAAAGGATTATGTCCATGCCACAAATCAGTACTTGTCCTATCTTTATTCAAGCCTGTTAAATCACAAGGTATCTAAACATCACCTCTACTGTAAAAATACTGGTATCCACTGTAAAGGACAGTTCACTAAACAAAATAATACAATAAACATTCAGGAGGGATTACTTTGGGTTGATGACATTCACAGATGTTTGTATTTGATTCTGCTCTTAGGAAATAAAACATTTTTAAAAAATCTCTGCACAGATTAAATGGGAAGGAAATCACACTCGCTGTAAAAGCAACAGTTGGAAGTGGAAGGATGCTAAAGGCAAAAGGAAGTACCTTTGGAAACAGAAGGAAATCAATGAACCTCAAGAGGAGGCAAGAAAATGTGATGAATGTTAACAGTGTTTTTCTAAAACAAAAGAATCAATCTCCTGGAATTTTTAGGGTTATAAGCCAACTGACTCCCTAAATAAACATTTTCAAATATATTTATTTCATAAATTAAATAACTACACAGGTAGATATAGATATATATACAAATACTACATAGCTTAGTAATAAAGTGAAATTGAGAAATCTGCTTCTAGCACAGAGTTGGTGGACAATTCTGACTCCTTATTTTGTACTTGGATAAGATATTAACAGAACATAGTATGCAGGCACTAGACTACCCACTTGGGAAAACATAAGTGAATGATATAGACCTAAGCAAGTTCATGGTCTGAATCATACATTTAGGCACAGTGTTTGAGGCAAAAGTGCACCTTATGCATTTGTAAAATTGCATTTAATATTTTGCATAAAATATCTATTTGGAAAGTATCCAGTCTTTATAAGATCACTGCTGTAATGAGATTATTAAAGTAATGAGATTAAGAGCTGCTAGCTTAGGAAAGACTGAGTGGCACATGCCTGTGATCCCAGAAACTCAGGAGGCTGAGCCAGGAGGATTGCAAGTTCAAGGCCAGCCTTGAACTTAGTGAGGCCCTAAGCAACTTAGTGAGATCCTGTCTTAAAATAAAAAATGAAAAGGGATAGTGATGTAGCTCAGTGGTAAATTGCCCCTGGGTTAAATCTCCAGTCCCCACCCCCCCTACACCAAAAAAAAAAAAAAAAAAAGAATTGCTAGCAGAAAAAAAAAGTTCTTCAAGGACAGGAAGATCTGCTCCTAGAAATTTAAAATATGTAAATGAAATATCACACTTCAGAATACATAACAGAAAAAAGAAAGTTGCCAAATTCGGTACCTACCATCTCCTAGACCCAGGACCCATTTCTGTTTAAGTTTTCTTTTATCTGAATTCTAAGTTCTTTGACTTATTCACTGAGAATCATTTTGATGTCACTTATGGAAACTTCATTTCATGAAATACAGCAACACTCTTCTCTACTCACCTTTCTTTATGAAGAGAGCCTTATCCCTACTTAATGTTACAAAAATTTTATATCATCAGTATGAAACCTACCAGAGGCTAAGCTTTCCAGTCCCAGAATTACCCTGTGCCATACACACTACATGTTGCATTGTAATTTATTTTGATCACTAAAGCTACTTCCAAACCACTAAACTAGCAGCCATCATATAACATTAAACATCTTTTTTCCTTGTTCATAAACCAATCTCCAAAATACTTCTACACAAACTACAAAGAATCTGACAGCTGATTTACCACTTCCTTCTCTGCTAAGAACCTTACCCATATCCTCCTCTTGTTTGGTAAGTACGTGGGCAACCCACACACCACCCACTATGTGGTTCCTTTTACCTTTACAGTAATCTCCCACCACATTTTGCCATCAGCCTATGATGATATGCATCAGCACCCTTGAGCATTCCTAAGCTTACATATTAAAATTTTAACAACTTTTAAACCTAATGAAAACGTACTCATTAAATTTATGGAAGACTCAACTTTTCTATCCATGTTTTACCTCTGCTCAAGTTCCCATCATTGTAACCGTCATCCCTATACCCTTGCTCTAAACTGCATCAGTTCAACCACATTTGGCCAAAGTCCTCAACCCAATCTAGATTAATGTTTTTGCCTGATTTTGCCCCTCCTACAACATGCTAGGAACACAACTGGGAAAATAGACCACAGTCTACCTAGGGGAATGTTTAAAAGGTGAAAACTTAAAAATTTAGGATGAGATACCCACATACTTCAGTCTCAAGGATGAAATGATAAACATATGTTTATTTCAAAAACTCCAATGTTTGTAATAATCTGGGTTTTACTTATTGTCCACACTATTTTTGAACTTTCTGCTTTTAAAAATTTCTTCACCAATACCTAGGAGCCTAAACAAAAGTGAACATGGTTTTTATAATTTTTCTTACTATAGAATTTTAATGCTAGCTTGAGTTGGCGTGCCAAGAATTCTTCATTTAATGCATGGTTAATTAAAAATCAGATATTTTAATTAGTCTTTGCTTTGTGTTTGCATATATGTGGCAAGGGACTCATTTCATCATCATTAAAGCCACAGAATGCCTGGGTAGCTTGGGTAAAATAATCAAGTAACATAAAGGAAGGTTTACTGCACAAAGTTCCAAACCTCTACAAAATAAATAAAGCACAATCCCCAGAAGGAATCCCTGTGTAACAACACCTCTAGCTTGTGAATAAAATTCTAATATTCTAATTTGCTCTACAGTTTTCTCTTGCTGATATATTTGGGAATTATGGAGGAGAGAAAATGTTTGTTGTGATGAAAAAGACTTCTCTATTAATGATACCACATGGCTGAAAATGAACTTAGGTAATGTACATATAACAGAAGCAAGTAAGAGGGAGTCAGCCAACTTGTAAACTATTTGAGCCAGAACGTCTTTGCACTCATAATATTATTTTATACTTTGGACCCAGAGATCACTCCTCTTGAAAGAATAAAACATTTTCAATAATTTTGTGTAAGAGTACATGAAGAATTAGGAGACTTCAAAGTAAATGGCCATGCATCATCTTTGATAAATGTTGTTTTCTTTTTTCCATTGCTTTATCCCATCCATTAAACTCTGTACCATAATTATAACATCCCTTCTTGCTCTAATTTTCAGCCTAATTCCAAGTTTTTTTAAACTGCGAGTAACAACATAAAAATATGGAGATTTAGAGGCACTGTATTATGAAAAGAATATAATAAGATACTATAAAGGATAGAGAACTTCCTAAAGATCTGAATATTTTAAAATAATCACAAGGGTTGTGTGTGTGTGTGTGTGTGTGTGTGTGTGTACACATGTGCATACATGCATGCATGGGTATGTGTATTACTTCATGCATAAATACTGGTACCTATCTCCTGATGACTTGTTAGATCCTATGATCTTATTGTTACAACCTTCTTCATGGATCATTTGTAATACCTGTCTTATGGACAAATATTTTTATTTGAGACCTTACATGACAAGGAGAAATAAAAATTCCTTCTTTCAAATGTTTCACATTTAATTTCTAGAATTTGGCTACCTAAAAACAAGTGTCTCAGTTCTGCATAACACTTCAAAGGGCTGCATTTCTTTCCCACTCTTATTACAAAATCTCTGCCAATGTTTTTGATATGAATGAATCTGATTTCTTTACCCCATTCAATGTGCACCAGCAATTCATCCATATTAATAAATTTGATTTTTCTTACCCTAATTAATTGTCCTTCCATATAATATAGTCATTGTATTTCTGTACTTTTGCTCGTACTTTTACCATGGGCCAAGGTTATGTCCTCCACATTGAACCATATTATGGAACATTTGAAATATATCAAATTCAATAATTTTCAAAGCCATTTACAACATTTTACATGGAAAACAAAAATCTATAGCTTCCTTTTTAAAGTCACTGAATAACCTGGGAACATTTCATATCTGTGCATAAATATGCATAATAAGAAAAGGCAAAAATCAGAAGTTACAAGAAGAGGAAGATGAATAAAGTAATAGTGTATAAAAGAATTTCAGGGGGCTGGGGATGTGGTTCAAGCGGTAGCACGCTCGCCTGGCATGCGTGCGGCCCAGGTTCGATCCTCAGCACCACATACAAACAAAGATGTTGTGTCCGCCGAGAACTAAAAAATAAATATTAAAAAAAAATTCTCTCTCTCTCTCTCTCTCTCTCTCTCTCTCTCTCCTCTCTCACTCTCTCTTTAAAAAAAAAAAAGAATTTCATAGGTCAATTGGTGAGCTAGCAGCCTAAAAGTGCTGATATAGAATAACAGCATTAAATAAGTTGGTTAAGCAAATGATGCTAAAATAAAAGCAAAGGGTTCTGTTCAGGTGCAGAATAGATTTGCAAACTGAAATACAGAAGTTAATTTTAGAAACTGAAAGAACATTCCAACAAGGTGAGTCAGGACTGAGGTTTTTATATCAAAGAGGTAAAGAAAGAATGTATAACTCACATTCTTGGAAAATGAGCAAGGATTGAGGAAGCCTGATGATAAGAAAGAGAATCCAGCGATGGTGGACACTATTTCAAAGTATTGTGCACATTCTTCCAGCCTGGCCAGCCTAGAATCTTTCCAGACCAACAGGGTATTCAAAAGTACAAAAAACATCTTGAACAAAGAAATTAATTAAAACATTTTAGGTTCTATTTTTACTAAACACTTTGAAATCACTCTGGGAAGACATTGAGCTTGTCGAACTTACTCTCAGGTGCTGTGGGAATCAGAATACATGATGCTCTTGAAGATTTTAGCAGGGACTCTCCCTGCTGTGGAGTGTTTTGTGTGTATTTCAAGCTGCTCCCTGTTATGTATGCTAAAGCTCAGTCAAGAGGTACATGGGTAGATGCTCATTATTTGAGCATCTGCTGAGTATCCACATGGCTGACTGGAAGCAAGTTCAGATCACATAGGTCCATAATTCAAGGAGCAATACCTTTGTGGTACTCTTGACTCTCACTCTTGAAATTTCAGTCTTTGAATAGTCTTTAATGAGTGGTCCTTCTGTTATCACAAAGACTATCCAGGTGCACAGAGATCCATAATTATAACATATTTTTGGAATACCAGGTTCATCAATGCCACAACAGGGTCCTTGATGTGACTATTAGTTTTTCTGGACTTTAACATTCCCTGTATAGATCTCTCAGGAGCCAGCTACCTTTCATTCAGGGTTTGTTTTTTGTTTTTTGTTTTTTTGTTTTTTTAACCTATGTCTCTTCTATTCTATTGTTGAGCTAATAACTGAAGGAATTGTCTAGTTTTCTTTCAGTGGTATATTTTTCAACTCTAAAAATTTCATTTTGTTCCTTTTTGATTCTTTTTTTTTTTTTCTGAATCTGTTTCTTTGCTTAGACTCTTTGTTTCTTAATGTGTTTCAAGTATTATGGCAATTGCTTGTTTAATCATTTTAGTGGAGCTACTTTAAGATTTTTGTAGCATATTTTTAATATTCTGATATCTTAGGGTTGACATCTATTCAGCATCTTTTTTTATCCAGTTTTAGTTACTCCTGATTCTTGGTATAACTTATGATTTTTGTTTTCCTTGTGGGCCTTCTGTGGATTCTGTGTTGTCAACTCGGCCTTATTTGAATCTTATTTTTCTCTCTGGTGGTACTCTGGTGGGGGAAGGATGGGTGCTACCTCTTCCCAGCAGATGTACTGGTTTCCCGTGTGGCCACAAGGAGCCAGGAAAGCGGGAGAAGAGTTCTGGCTTCCTACTGAGCCTCCACAGATGCCTCTTTCACTGGGAGAGGTACAAGTGCCCCCTTCCTACACCTCCCATGGTCACCATGGACTTGGAATATCCTGACTGCTGGGAAGTAGTGAAAGTCCTGACCCTCCTCTGGGCCTGCTCCAGCACCACCAGGGATACAAAGGGTGGAGCATTTGCTTACTGCTGGGTGAAGTAGAAATACAGGTTCTGCACATGGTCTCCACTTACACTCAGGTGGGTCTTATTATCCTCCCAGTAGGCCTGCAGTTTTTCAGGTGGAGTCCAACAATTATGATTTAAAATTTTCCATCTTCATGGGCTGCTCCTCCTTGGCTGGTCTGTTTTGGTTTCCACTTTTCTATAGTTGGGCTATACACAATGCTCAGGTTTGGGGGTTTATTTAGCAAGATTAATTGGGAGAAATATAGTGACTCCCTTTTCTTAGAAGCAGAAAATTGAGTAGGTTTTAAATAGGTGGACTTGATCGGCTTCATGTGTCTAATCTTTGTGATTAAGATCTTACAGTTGTCACCAAGGTTACAGGTTGAAATCAAGAAACAAGCTTTGGAATTTAAGATTATTAACTGTACATTATTTGGTGATAGACTCATTCAGACCGTTTAATTCCAGCTGAACTACAGAATCAAGGCCACCAAACACTATTTGGAAATATAAATCATAATGAAATATTTTTACAGCATTCAGCTGTCAAGCAAGGGGCCAATCAACCCCAGATCCCATCCAGGAGAGAAGGAGAAAATTAGCACAGCCCAAAGGAAGTGAGCTCCACCTTGTAGATGGGACCTTGAGCTACTTTGCAGCTCTGCCCACTCTGTTGTCCCAGAAGGTCACTTTTGTTTTTAACCAACCTCTGCCTTGACTGCCAGTCTCTTCTGTCTTGCTCAATTCTTTGAGCCAAGAATTTGGACCTGGGACCCCTTGGAGATCCCTGCCCTCCTGCTGGTAACATCACTCCATATGATACAGAGGGCACTGGGATCAGATTATACTTTCCAGCCCAGTAATCCTTTAAACTACCAAGGGTCACTTTAACATGAAGACTGATCAGGCTAACACTGGTAACCAGGGCAACTCTGTCACTATTTCATGCACAGAACTGAACGCCAGCAACTTAGACTAACCCAGTCTCTCAGAGATTGCTTAATGACCTACCACAACTGTACCCCTACCCCATTTTCCTGAACAAGTCTCCACAGATCATAAAAATCAGTATAAGAACCCTCATCTGTTTAAAAAAAATGAAGGAAAGTATGGCATGAAGTATATTCTGCATGAACTGTTCTGGCTACTGAGCCTCAGAGCAGTGCATTTTGGCACCCCACATAGATGACTCTGTGGAAAACAGTCATGTGCCACTTCTTGACAATCACTGTGATGGGTATCAACCTGTTACAATTTCCCTAGTACAAAATGTGTCTAGATAAAATGTAAACAAAAGATAAAAGTCTGATCTGATCAATTCCTTTTATTGTATTAAAAATAATCTTTCCTTTATGCCGCAAACTGCCCGGCCCCGGGCCGGCTGAGTCCCGCTCCTGCTGCCGAGCACTGCCTGCGGCACCCCTGCTGAGCAATCCCCTGCTGAGCTGTCAGTGCACACCACACGGGCTTGCAATCTTGCAACCCGGTTGGGCACAAAAACACAAGCCAGTCAAACTGAGACAAAGTTTTATTTAGAGAGAGGCCTTGTGCGTCCCCTAACAGGTGGGTCCGCCACGTGTGTGTTCTACCTGAGCGGGGGGGGGGGGGGTTCCCCTTCCCCCGGAACACCCTCCTACCATCCTTTCCCAACCAATGGGAACTCTCCCATTACAAGAGTGACATGAGTAACCTGAGTCCTGAAAATGGGCCCAGCTAGACAGCATGAGTCCAATTACCATATGAATGTGAATTGCTGGCTGGCAGTCAATAAAATCCAAAGGTGCCTGTATCAATATTTTTGCTGTGGCTCCTAACATCTGCCCCCTACTGTTTAAATAAACAACAGGCAAATGTGGCTAGGGACCGTGCCTGTTAGGTATGTCCAATTCACATATGGTTCTTACCCGTCATGGGAAAACTGACCTTATTGCGTCAGTCTCCTGGCTTAGGTTGATACCACTGTAACCGAATCATACCCGTCACTGACTACCGGTCCAGTATATAGCCATACCTGTGTAATAGGCCTATGCACCAGTGGGGGGGTGAGGTTCTTGCCTCACCTCTGTTGGCCCCCAAATTTAACCTTGGTGCCAGTGGGGGGGTGAGGTTCTTGCCTCACCTCTGTTGGCCCCCAAATTTAGACCATCACTAGCAGAAGGGAGAAAGACGCAGAATTGCCACGACACCAAGCCAATTGACGGCTCCTATGGAAACACTGGTGACACATCGGCTAAGATATTTAGCACTACCAGTTCGCTGTATCAACAAATAGAACACAATGTATACAGGTGATACATAGTCCAGACAAGTTGTGTAAGCAGTTCAAAGTGGAGGAGTCTATCAATATGTCCATTTCCTCCCAAGGTAAATTAAGTCCTTGATTGAGCAGTTCAAATTGGAGGAGTCTATCAATATGTCCATTTCCTCCCAAAGTAAATTAAGTCCTTGATTGAGCAGTCTTATTGAGTTATTTTGATTGATGTATCAATTTATACAGTTTATAGTGATAGCTATCATAAAAGTTGTAGTTTGGTCTTAGTCTTCACCGGCACTGGGATGGAGATGGGAATTATGGCCATGTTGCTAAAGAGACATTATCCTGAACAGAATTATGAAATATAATGAAAAGGAAAGGTGAAAGTAAACAAACATATCTGTTAACCACCTTTAAAAACAAAATTTAATAACAGCTGTTTACCTAAAGTAAATTAAACCATATAAGTCACGTGACTAAATTTTTTTTTTTTGAATACTTGTATCTATATATACATGAGCGCTCCTTATAAATGAAATATGGACATACACACATACAGACATACAACACAAAACAGCATACATAACATAGAACATATAAGACAATAGTAAATAAAGGCCTTGTAGCTATAGCTAGGTGAAATCTCCATTGCAATGTTTAAAAACTTTACAGTTAAAAAAAATAAATAAATAAAACACAGTCAAAAAAATAAAACTGATCAGAAAAACATTAACCTAGGTTTGTATGAGCTTAAAAAATAAGGTAAAATAAAATAAAATAAAATAAAATAGAACTTTATGATGTGGGAAAAATGCAAATAATAAAATAGATATTGAAAAAGGCACCGTGGTAAATCACTGTCGCAGATGCAAGAATAGCCAGGCTGGAACTCTGGATATCAGCTGTTATGGATTTGAGTCAAATCATCTTCTTTTTCTGTAGAAATTGTTTTAGTTAATCTCTCTGGAATCCAAATTGGTTGCTGTTCCTCCTGTGGAAAAACACAGACGGAGCCCCGACTCCAGACTATTACTGGGTCCGGACCTTTCCATTGTCCTGTTAGAATATCTTTCCAAAGTACCTTAGGCTTATGTACATTTTTCGGATACATATGTCTTTCCGCAGCACTAAGTCCTGATGAATCCAAATTTAGAAAGTTTAGAGTAAAAAGGGTTATTTTAAGTTTATCTTTGGGGGATATATACCCCTTACTAATTCCCTCCCTTTGCTTTAATAAGTACATTTTTATAGTTTGATGAGCTCTTTCAACTATGCCTTGTCCCTGTGGGTTGTATGGGATTCCTGTTATATGAGTAATGCCAAATGATGAGCAAAATTGTTTAAAAGACTTGGAGATGTAACCAGGACCGTTATCGGTTTTTAACTGTTTTGGAACACCCACAGTGGCAAAATTTTGTAAGCAATGAGCTATAACATCTTTAGTTTTTTCTCCGGGATGAAGGGAGCCCATCAAAAATCCAGAAGAAGTATCAACTGTAACATGTAAATATTTTAATTTTCCAAATTCTGGCAAGTGTGTGAAGTCCATCTGCCAAATATGGTTAGGTATCAGTCCTCTAGGATTGACTCCAAGATTAACTTGTGGCAAAAATGTCACACAATTTTGACATTGTTTTATTATATGTCTGGCTTGTTCTTTAGTTATTTTAAAACGTTTTTGTAAAGTATTAGCATTGACATGGAACCTTTTATGAAAATTTATAGCTTCTTCTATTGTGGAGAAAATATGTATGTCATGTGTAGATTTATCTGCTAGTTCATTACCCAAACTAAGGGCTCCAGGCAATCCTGTATGTGCTCTGATATGTCCTATAAAGAATGGATCCTTTCTATCCCAGATTAGACTTTGTATAGCAGAAAACAAAGAGAAAACAGTAGAGGAAGGAGAAATCCTACCAGCATCTTCAAGAGATACGATAGCATTAACTACATACTGACTATCAGAAAATAAATTAAATGTAGAATCTTTGAACATCATAAAAGCTTGCAATACTGCATTGAGCTCTACCTTTTGAGCTGATTGTTTGGGTACTAAAAATGTAAAAGTTTGATCAGGAGTAACTACTGCTGCTGTACCATTATTTGACCCATCAGTGAATATATTTGGAGCATTTATGATAGGGGTTTTTCTTGTCAATTTTGGAAAAACTACAGGATGCTTAGACCAAAAGGACAACAAAGGATTAGATGGCAAGTGATTATCAAATGCAACACTAGATTTACACATAATTATTGCCCAAGTATTTAACTCATTAGCTAACTCATCAATTTGATCCATAGTATATGGAGTAATAATTTTATTGGGAGAAATCCCAAACACTCCTTTTGCTGCTTTTATTCCTTTGAGTATTAATTGCCCTACAGCCTCAGGATATCTAGTAAGAATAGTATTAGGAGAATAAGATAAATGTATCCATAATAATGGACCTTCTTGCCAAAATACCCCTGTAGGAATATTTTTTGTCGGTAATACAATAAATAATAAAGGCAAACTTATATCAATTCTATCCAAATGCATATTTTCCATATATGTTTCAATGATTTTTAATGCCTTTCTAGCTTCAGGCGTTAACATGCGGGGTGAATTTGGATCTGATGGACCTTTTAAAATATCAAATAAAGGTCCTAATTCTCCTGTTGGTATGCCTAGATAAGGCCTTATCCAATTTATATCTCCCAATAACTTTTGAAAGTCATTAAGTGATTTGAGTTGATCTACTCGTATTTGAATTTTTGGTGGACGGACCATGGTTGAGGATAATAGAACTCCTAAATAATTAATTGGAAGATTTAATTGTACTTTATCTATTGCTATTTCTAGATTATATTTTTTTAATAAGTTTGTAAGCGTGGCATAACATTCTAGCAATGTGTTTTTATCTTTATGTGCCATTAACACATCATCCATATAGTGAAATATCTGTAGTTCAGGGTTTTGATTTCTAAGTGGCTGGATTGCTTTATCAACATAAATTTGGCACAAAGTTGGGCTGTTAGCCATCCCTTGAGGGAGTACTTTCCATTCATATCTCTGATCAGGACCTTCATGATTCAGTGCAGGGATAGTAAATGCAAAATGTGGACTATCCTCGGGGTGAATTGGAATTGAGAAGAAACAATCTTTAATATCTATAGCTAGAACATGCCACGTTTTTGGTAAAGCAGACAGTTGGGGAATCCCTGATTGAGCAGGTCCCATAATAACCATCTCATTATTAATGGCTCTTAAATCTTGTAATAATCTCCATTTACCAGATTTCTTTTTAATAACAAAAATGGGAGTATTATGGGGAGATACGGAAGGTTGTATATGTCCTTCCGCTAATTGCTGTTTGACCAGATCATGGGCTACTTGTATCTTTTCTTTAGTTAGGGGCCACTGAGGAACCCACACTGGTCTTTCTGATTTCCAAGTAATTTTGATTGTCTCAGTGGCCCTTTTTGAAAACCCAATCCATGTTTATCTATCTCTTGATCTACTTGAATTGGTGCTGTTATATCTTGTTCTTGATCTCTTAATCTCTTTTCTTTTCTAAAGCCTTGTTTTGCCCTAGTAGTGGGCGCGTTAGGATTGACGTTATTTGTTAATGTCAATCCTAATTGATCTAGGACGTCTCGTCCCCATAAATTTATGGGGAGGTGGTCCAATACATAGGGCTGTATAGTTCCTTCACATCCTTCAGGATCCCTCCAATCTAATACCATTGCACTTCTATGGGGATTAGTTGCCACTCCTAGGCCTCTAAGCGTTTGGGTCGCTTGCTGTAATGGCCAATGCTTAGGCCATTCCTGGCGAGATATGATGCTGAGGTCAGCGCCTGTGTCCAGCAGTCCATTAAAATCATGCCCTTGAATATTTAATTTTAGCATAGGGCGAGAATCTAAATTTAAAGATAGCATAGCCCAATCTACACCTGTGGAGCCTAATCCCTTGGAACCTCTTTCTACATTACAACTGGAAAATTTATCATGTAGGCTTGGTATTATTAATAACTGTGCTATTCTATCTCCTGATGAAATTACTGATATACCTCTTGGAGAACTAGCTATGATTTTTATTTCACCCTCATAATCGGGATCAATTACCCCAGGACTTATCATAAGTCCTTTAAGTGTAGAAGAACTGCGTCCTAATAATAAGCCTACTGTTCCCTGGGGAAGAGGTCCTTTTACTCCTGTGGGAATGATTTGAACTCCCATCTCTGGAGTTAATACTGCTCTGGCAGAGGCACAGATGTCCAACCCTGCGCTCCCTCTAGTCTGTCTGATGAGGGATCTGATGGATAATGCGTCCTGGGCACCACCTTGATGGTGCTGCTGGGTTCCTCCATTGCCCCGTATATTTGTGGTTTTGGGCCCCGGGGCATTGGGCCCTCCAATTCGTTTTTTGACAACGGGGCCTGATGCCTTTCTCCACGATATCGTGGGTAGACACTTGGTCTTTGTCCATTTTTTGATAACAGAATACCCTCTATGGTGGTTTGAGAATGGCATTCATTAGCCCAATGTCTCCCTCTATGGCATCGTGGGCAAATACCCGGGATTCTACTCTTTTGATACCTAGCTTTGTTAAACCCTCCTCCTATGGGGCAATTTCTTTTAAAATGCCCTTCTTGATTGCAATTATAGCATGTTTTTGGCTTGGTACTTAAAGCCTGTTTTACTTCAGCTGCCATGACTTGTCCTTGTTCATTAATGTCTCTACATAATTTAATATATGTGTTTAAATCTTCCTGTTTCCACGGTCTAATGACCTCTTTGCAGCAACGATTTGCTTGATCGTAAGCCAGCTGTTTTATAAATGGCATTGCCTGTTCTGTATTTTCAAATGTCTCAGAGGCTGCTTCAATAAGTCTAGCTACAAAGTCAGCGTAGGGCTCATTAACTCCTTGTATTATCTTAGATAGTTGACCTTGAAAATCCCCTTGTCCCTTTAAAGTTTTCCATGCCTTAATTGCATTTATAGCGACCTGAGCGTATACGCCAGGATCATATCTGAGCTGTTGCATTTGTTCTTGAAACTCCTCTTTTCCCAGTAACATTTTCAGGTCTCGTTCAGGGTAACCTGCTTCTGCATTTTGCCTAGCTGTCTCCTTGCAAAATTCCTCATTGGCAATTTTCCATAATAAATACTGTCCTCTATTTAGCACAGAATTACACACGTTAGCCCAATCTGCTGGTGTTAAGTTCCAGCCGGTAATAGATTCGACCATACTGACTGTGAAGGGAGCGGCCGGGCCGTAGGCTGCTACAGCTTCCTTTAATTGCTTTATTATTTTGAAATCTAAGGCACGGTAAACTCGTTCTTTTTCTTCTCCCTGCTCAACTACAGGGCATGCTAGTTTTTGGGGTCCCGCCTGAGGATTCCGTTCATCATCTATGGAGGCAGGTAAAGCTGTTGGTTGAACTATGCCCTCTGGTGGTGGAACGGAGTTAGTAGCAGCCTCCCTATCTGACGACCGTTTTTTCCCTGAGCTTGCCTTGTTCAAATTTTCTTCTATCTGACTAGCTTGAGAGACCTTTTGTTTTGCTTGACCTAATATGTTTTCTGCCATGGCCTGGACCTCTAACAATTTACTTAACAGTTTTTCGGTTTGTTTTTTACTAGATTCTAATCTACTATAAAGGTAACGTAACCCAATAAGATAGGATAGAAGAAAGCCAAAACAGAATGAAACAGAAACGGAGAGGAGGAAAATGATTATGTCAATTTTCTCTCTCTCAGGGCCGAATAACTTCAAACCTTGAGTCAGCCATTTATCCCAACTCGTCTGAAAAAATTGTAAGGCTAGAGAGCCTGAAATAAGAGCAGAATAAATCAAAACAGAAATACCCATTCTTTCGCCTTTCCTTAGGGGCGAGTGATATTACTCACCTTTAAGTTTTGGGCGTTCCCAGTACAGGGCCACCAAAATGCCGCAAACTGCCCGGCCCCGGGCCGGCTGAGTCCCGCTCCTGCTGCCGAGCACTGCCTGCGGCACCCCTGCTGAGCGATCCCCTGCTGAGCTGTCAGTGCACACGGGCTTGCAATCTTGCAACCCGGTTGGGCACAAAAACACAAGCCAGTCAAACTGAGACAAAGTTTTATTTAGAGAGAGGCCGTGTGCGTCCCCTAACAGGTGGGTCCGCCACGTGTGTGTTCTACCTGAGCCGGGGGGGTTTCCCCTTCCCCCGGAACACCCTCCTACCATCCTTTCCCAACCAATGGGAACTCTCCCATTACAAGAGTGACATGAGTAACCTGAGTCTTGAAATGGGCCCAGCTGAACAGCATGAGTCCAATTACCATATGAATGTGAATTGCTGGCTGGCAGTCAATAAAATCCAAAGGTGCCTGTATCAATATTTTTGCTGTGGCTCCTAACACCTTTACTCTAGTTTCAGTGAATGCCATTTCTTTTCATGACAAAATTTATCCAAAAACTTTCATTTTTATGCAGTTCATAAGGTTAAGAAAGCAGAGAAAAAAAGTGAATTTCTTCTATTTTTGAGGTACCCTCTCACTTTCTTGCACTGAGCTTAATTTGTACTTATTCATTTTCCAAACCACTAGTCTTAGAATGCCTCTCTTCTGCTTGAAAAAAAAAAGAACTCTAACAATTGTCTCGAAATTTTTCTTCTCCCGTGGGAGATTTGATTGAAAGTACTCTTGACTACAATTTTGAAAATATTAAAAGGAAGTAGAAGGGATGTGTAGGTGAAAGGGAAGTCAGGAAAGGTCAAAATCCCTCCCCTCTCATAAAATGGAAAAAAAAAAAAAACAAATAAATACAACCCAGAAAGCAAATTCAATGTGAGAAGAAAGTTTAGACTCCTATCCTGCTCAGGTTATCCCACGAGGTTGATTGTTTGCTGTGTATGGTTGAATTCCAGTCTGTCCTTAAACTGCCTGGAGTTTCCCTCCAGTGTCCATCTGTGGTTAGCCTAAGGTGACACTGGCCAGGCAAACATCTGTAGGACAAAGCTTGGCACTCCTACCCACAGCCATTTTGGTGGTCCTTACAGACCACAGACCAATTTTGGTCCTTATAGACCAAGCTAAACCAGAATATCCTGTGTGTGTGTGTGTGTGTGTGTGTGTGTGAAAAAACATTTTTATCATGACTGAGATTCGAGGTCTGAGAGAACATGTAGTCAGTATGGTACAAACAATGCTGTTAGAGAAAGCAAAAGGAGGCAGGGAATGTAATCTATGAGGAAAAAAATCTTCCCTTTAATAATAAAAATTTAATGCTGGAGGTTCAAAAAAACAAAAGGCCTCCAGCAGCTGGTGTTTCCCTTAACAAGACCTGACACATCCTTCAGTCAAGTCCCAGGACACTCTTTTTTAAAAAATTTGTTCTTTGTAGTTATACATGATAGTAGAAAGTATCTTGGCATAATATACAAACAGAGTATAACTTATTCTATTTAGGATCCCACTCTTATGGCTATACATGATGTGGAGTTACCCTGGTCCTTTATACTAATACAGGACGAGGAACATTATGACTGGTTGATTCTAATGTCTTTTCTGTTCCTCTCCCGCTTCATTCCCTTTGTCTATTCCAATGGATTTCTATTATTCCCCTCCCCAACCTCCCTTATTTGGGGTTAGCATCCACAAATCAGAGTGTACATTTGGCCTTTGTTTTCTTGGGATTGTCTTATCAGAATTTAAAACATGTGAGTGTGTCCTAGACCCTGTTCCAGGCCCAGTGTATCAGGCCCAAGATGGCCTTCACACAGAAATTGATGGGGAATTGTTTAACTGCCTTGATTACAAGTAATAAAAAAATGGTCCTAGATGGTACCATAAGATGGAATCCCAAGAATTTGTGTGTTAATGTCTTTTTTTTTTTTTTTTTTTTTTTTGGTATTGGGTATTGAACCCTGGGGAGGGGACTTTACCATTGAGCTTTTTATTTTATTTTATTTTTTTATTTTGAGACAGAGTCTCACTAAATTGCTGAGGCTGACCTCAAACTTGTGATTCTTGCACTCCTACCTTCTCTGGAATCTCTTTGAATACAGGCACCCACCTCTCTCCGGGCCCCTGTGTATTAATATCTTTTCAGAGAAAGTGGGAACAACCCCTGCAGTAATAAACTTCAATGATCAATGTAGCTAGACTGAACTGCAGTTCCAAATCAATCAAACAGGAATCTAGGTGCTGCTGCAAATGGATTTTGCAGATTTGGTTAAAGTCCTTAATCAGTTGACTTTAAATAAATCAAAAGTGTGATTATCACGGGTGGACCTGCTCCAATCAGATGAGACTTTACAAGTGACCTAGGCTTCACCCAGTCAGCCCGCTGAGTTTCAGCCTGTTGTGTTCTTGACCTTCTGGCTGCCCTTCTATTTGAGACCTCAGCTGCTCCTGACTTCTTTCTGAGTACCTACCTTAGTGATTTTGAACACAATCATGTAAGTTAATTATTTGTAACAAATCCATTAACATATATTTATCTCCTGGATCTGCTTCTCTTGTTGAACTCTTACTAAATTATAGAAGTCTTTATCTTTTATGCATAGTGAGTAAATTGAAATAGTACATTTAAACACTGTGCTATAACTACTTTACTTTTTGACTTTGGAGGACTTGTGAAGGACTAAATACTATTTATTTTAATTTCAGTTATTTCATAATATAAAAATGAGGGCGACCTCACTGATTTATAAAACATATTTTTTCCTATGCAAAATGTGAGAACTGATGGACACGTTAGGCAACACACACAGTGGCTTACTGGGAAGGCACATAAGCTCAATTATGTAAAGAAACTTCGTCTCCCTTAGTTCTAGGAGAAGCAGGTTTCTGGAGACTCCTATAAGCTCAGGGATAGCAATAGTAATGAGTTAACTTTTCTAAACCCATCTCTTCATTGGCAGAAAGTTAATAATTGACTTTATGTCGCTGCCTCCAATTTGCAGTAAAATGACATTTTGTCAGAGGAGTTTACAGCATGGTTCTCATGCTACAAACCAAATGCCATTTATTCGAGTGGTTTGTTGCAGTTGTCTCATTGCTTCAAATTTATCCCAGCAATAGCCTCTGCCTGCCTGTCACCAGCTCACTACTCTCAGTATCAATGACAGTGAGGACACTGTCTTGTAGCAGCTAATGAGGGGACTACCATAGCCTCTGGCATTGAGACCCTGTGGGTGGCCTTTGCTGGCCAGAGGCCTGAGACAGTCAGATAGTGGCTGGTCCCTGTATTAAGCTAGGGCTGTCTTTCTTCTTACCACCAACCAAACCCCAGCAACTCATGTATTGTCATCACACAGCTTCAGAGGAAGCTTTGAGTGAGCTGGGAGTTGTCCTTGCAGAATCTAAGCCAGTACACTGTGTGCCTCTGAAGATGGGGAGAGAGCTTGAGTAGCCCGAGTTGTTCTCTTCTGACACTCTTTGCAATGTCTGTGGGCTTGAAGGGTGCTGTGTCCCCTCCCTCCTCCCAGCTCTCCTTCCCCATCATGGAAGAATAGGCATTTAGAGATGCTGCATCTCTCCAGTTTCCTTAATGAAAAAAAAAAAGATGCATATAAAGGAAAGCAACTCAAACTACTTTGCTATTAGGAAACTTGGAATGCTGAATTCCAGAAATCTTACAAAAGACACGATAAAAACAAATGTTGGGATAAATTTTGACAATCTATTTTTCACTTCCTCAGCTACTAGAGCACATAACTGCTTTCCATTTTAAATGTAAGGTGTATGCCTTGAAGGACTATAATATTTCAATTTACCCAACCAGGAGATGGAGGAGGTAATTAGGTTCAAAACTCTTTGGATTTGTGGGACTTCAAATCACTCATATAAATTGAGGCTTTGCGACATAAAACAAGTGACTGGGTGATAAATGAACTGATGAACAAATCGACAAACCAAAAACGAGTGTAGAAAACAAATGAATGAGTCTAGGTCCAAGGCACTGAAATGACTTTGTTGTTTGTGGAGAAAGCTGAAGTGTGGTCTCATGTGACAGGGCTTTATTCTGAACAGCCTCCCTCCTCCCCATTCCTCTACCACTGTGTGTGGATCATCCAGGTAGATTAAAGAGAACTTGACAATGTAATTCAGAGACTAACACATGAGAAGAGCTGACACTTTTCCTGAATGAACCCTGTGTGTGCCTAGAGTTTTCAAAGAGGAAAAAAATATATCTTTGGATGAAAGAGAGGTAGAGAGTAAGAAAAAAATACTTTCTATAAAAATTTAGAAATACTGTTTCATCATGAAGCAAAAATTGTGACTGTTTACTTATGGAAGTGCATAGTTATTTAAAAGCACAATGATTGAAGTACATAATTTCTTTTTAAAGTTTGCATGCTTTTAATATCTGTGTGACTGAGTTTCCTAGAGATAAATCCCTAGTATTTATTTTCTTTGGGGTTTTTCTTGGCCCTTCCTTACTCTATTTTATTCTTTA
Organism: Urocitellus parryii; assembly: GCF_045843805.1. Lineage (NCBI taxonomy): Eukaryota > Metazoa > Chordata > Mammalia > Rodentia > Sciuridae > Urocitellus > Urocitellus parryii. The sequence continues at coordinate 36,886,903 of NC_135544.1, forward strand.
GCATTTGGTGACACTTGGATTGTTATATTCCATTTAAAATATCCATAGTGTATTATGTTAGTATTGGTTGACATAGAATAAATGAGGAGGACAAAGGACATAAGGGCACTCCCATTATACTATAGTAACACAGCCACATCAATGTTCATAGCAGCTCAATTCATAATAGCTAAACTGTGGAAACAACCTAGATGCCCTTAAATAGATGAATGGATAAAGAAACTGTGTTATATATACACACAATAGAATATTACTCAGCATTAAAAGAGAATAAAAGTATGGCATTTGCAGCTAAATTGATGGAGTTGAAGAATATCATGCTAAGCCGAGTAAGCCAATCCCCCCAAACCAAAGACCAAATGTTCTTTCTGATAATTGGATGCTGATACATAATGGGTAGTGTGAAGGTATGGGGAAAATGGAAGAACCTTTATTGGGCAAAGAGTAGGGAAGGTAGGGAGGGAGCATGGGGGCAGAAAAGATGGTGGAATGAGATGGGCATCATTACCCTAGGTACATGTATGACTGCACATATGGTAAGATGCTACATTGTGTACAACCAGAGAAATTCAAAGTTGTGCTGCAATTGTATACAATTAATCAAAATGCATTCTTTGGTCACATATGCCTAATTAAAATAAATTAATTAATTAATAAAAAAGTAAATAAAATCAAAATTTAAAAACATATCAGTGATTGTAACCAACAGCAGCACTGTTATTGTCGAGTGTGAAATTCACTGGAAAGCCTCAAAAGGTGTGGATGTGGTTAAGAATTTGTATTTATATTCTTAGTTTAAAACAAATAATGATCAGTAAAGATGCTGTCTTCCCTACAGCCTAAGTAAGGAAATGTCTAAAGGGAGTCACATATGTCACAGTTCCAAAACACCTTAGTACTAAATACACCTTCTGCTTTGAAAAAGTAACAAATGATGCTAATTCTAAAAGGTTATTAGTCTTCAAAAACCTAAGGAATGTTAAATCCATCATTCTGTAGAGAAGTTGCTAGGCAATGAAAAGTAAAAGCATATTTGCTATCAATATACCTTCATAATTTGGAAGTTGGAGAAAAATATTAATGTACTCAATATGGGCTATTATTAAAGTTCATGGATGTTTCATGAATGTTAATTTGAAGGATACATTGTCTAAGTTTTGGTATGATCAGTTTTTTGTTAATAAAATCTGGTATCTTTATTCCATTAAAATGTTGCATACACTGCATCCCCCTCCTCCCGTGTGTGTGTGTGTGTGTGTGTGTGTGTGTGTGTGTGTAACCCACAAATATCTCTTTTTCTTGCTGACAAAATAAGGAATGAAGCATACTGTACTCTTGTAAATTCAAAGGAGACACAGATAATAATCATATTTACAATCACGTAGTAGCAAGGCTAAAATTATCCATGCTCCTATCAGGTTAAAATATAATGAGGAGTGGAAGCTAAATCCATGGTCATGCTCCCACAGTCATCATCCAGAAAATGGCATCTATTGCCAAAATAATGAGAAGAAGAGAACAGACTCTTCTCCTTGAGATATCTTTTTGTAATATTCATTTCTTTCATGTTCACATAAGAGACAGAGAATGACTTATTTTGCTTTGATTTTCTACTTCCAAGCCATAAAAATACAAATACAATTTCCCTTTCCTATACTCAAATCTTTTAGAGTGTCTGGAAAGAGTCCGGCATGCATAAATGTTTTTTTCCTAGCCTTTTCAATTTTTTCTGTCTTTCATGTCTGCATATGCATAGTGGCTGACCATACAAGGAGCACATTGAATTACAAAATGAAGAAAACAGAACTAGTGGAATTTAGATAAATGCCTCATTATTTTGAAAGCAAGTAAGTTCAAGGATTAAAAAAAAAGTACATATTGATCCTTTAAATTTAATCTTTGGGCAAATTTTTAGGCTCATTCCTTTGATTTTGTTCATTAGATCACCATTTAAGCATTAAAAAGATTCCAGATCACTCTAAAAATATCCAAAATCAATGACTTTTGGATCCAACAATTTGAATCTACTTAAAATAGTACAGAAATAAGAAAAACAAAGGAATTCCACTGTATCTAGATGAAATGAAACTTTTTAGTATATCTTGAAGTATTTTTAATCTTTTATCCTATTTTCAATTGGAGTATGTGTTAGCCTTTCATCACTGACAAAATGCCTGAGAAAAATACCACAAAGGAGGAATGATTTATTCTGGATAACAGTTTCAAATATTTCCATGTTTTGCTGGTTCCATTGCTATTAGGCTTGTAGCAAGCTAGAAACATCAGGGTCGAAGGGTGTGGTGAAGGAAGACTGTTCATCTCATGGCTTTCAAGAAATAGAAGAGCCGGGTCATCTTTCCCAGGCATATTCCCAGGGACCTACTTCTTCTGACTAGGTCCCATGAGGAAGAGTCAAATGTGAAGCAAAGCCATGGTAAAGATAGTGACCTTTATGGTTATGCTTCTTCAAACTCTCTTCTTCTAAACCTAGGTTAGAGCTTAGACACTGTGACTCTATCATTGAGATATTCTGATTGTATCTTCTCATTTGTGTGGAGCCTATGTTGCAGGATAAGTGCTCATGTCCCTCAAAATTTGTATGTTCAATTCCTAACCCCAAATGTATTTGTATTTGAAGATAAGGTTTGTAAGGATTTAATAAGATTACATGCAATCATCAGGTAGAGCCTTAATCCCATAGGGCTGGTGTCCTTTCAAGAAGAGGAAGAGACAGTTAACAACTCTCTTTTTATATGCACAGAGTAAAGGATGTGTGAGACCCCAATACAAAGTCAGCTCTTTGCAAGGTTGGAAGAGGGATCCCAGGAGAAACTCACCCTCACCCTTCTGATACCTTGATCTCAGACTTACAGCCTCCATAACTATGAGAAAATAAGTCTGTGCTGGTTGAACCACCAGTTTGTGGCATTTTGTTATGGCAGCCAGAGAAGACTAATTCAATACTCTGTGCTGAAACACTAATGAAAAATTTGGTATAGGTTACACATTCTTGCACATGACAGAGCTTATTTTATTGCAGCTAGATCAAGTATTAGCCATATTTCAAATTTGTAATCTCATCTAAACAGTGTAATGTTAAGATATTTTAGTTGATCAGCAAAATGAATGGCTATAAAGTACTAGTTATTGTGGCCTAGGTTAACTGCTATTAAAATCACTCATAATGTTTTACCTCTAAAGCAAACAGAAAATAATAGGTTATCTAAGATGTGATTATATCACCATGACCAAATTTTATATAATTTTACATATGATTATGAAAATTCCAGAGAATATTGTCACACATACAAATAATAAAATATGATCTTACTACATATAACAACATAATTTTACAGGACACATTATAATATGCGTATATTTTTAGGGCAATAATTAGATATGGGCCTCAAAGTTCTAAAGACTATATATAATTCCACTACATATATTGACCAATAATTTATTTAATTTTTCCTTTTTTGATGCACAATTATTTGTATCAAATTATTGACAATATCAACTAAAAATCTTTAATAAAATTATAATCCCACCAGCCAACATTAATATTATCATTCAACTATTACTAATCATTTCATAATAATATTATTGTTCAATTAGGAAATTTAAAGCTAGACCTTAGTCATTAAAATAAGTATGCTGAAATTAAGCTAACTTTTGGTTCTGTCTAAGGTTCTTTCACTAATTTGCTGTAAGAAGTTAGTGCTGGTACTATAATTTTTTAAATCTCATTTATTTCATCTGTAAAAAGGGCATAATAATTCCTAGGATGTAATGATAATCAAATGAATTCATGCTAGAACATGCTTAATATTTTATGAGGCACAATGATACGTCAATTTAAACTAAATATTAGTAGTAACAGTTTTATATCACCATTTCACTGTTGGACTAAGCTTTCTTTATTCTTATAAACTACTTTTTTATTGTTAAAGTTCTTCTTTATATCCTTCACCCCTCTGCTATAATTGAGCATAAGTCCTTTTTTTGATTGATTTGAGAGTTGCCATGGAGAAGAGCAAGCCTTTGCTTTGGGCTGCATATATCTTTGCATTGTTTATTGTCTTCATAGGTTTTTTTGATCTTTTGAATCATTTCTTTCCACCAAGTCTGGCTCAGACATTTCTTACTGCTGAAACCCCATTTAAGATGAATCTCCAGATTCTTATCTTAAAGAGGAATCCAGTCATCTGCTGGGAGTGCGGCATCAAGCAAGCAGAGTGTAGCTATTTACAATCTTCTCTATCAGCCAGTTGGCTACCTTTGACTCACTGCCTTCTCAGCTTCCATTGCTTCTAATCTCCAGGAATTATTATAACAGTGTTGTTATTTTCCAGATCTTCCAGGAGTGCATCAGATTTAATTTTATTTTAATAAATACCTTATAATCAAAGGAACTTTTAAAGGAGGGTCTGTGAAAAACAGAGTCTGCAATATTTATTTGAAAATAATTTTAAATTAAAACAATAATAGTAATAAAAACAAAATAGAACAAAGCCCTCATAATAATTGTAATCACTTTTAATTTAGGGCCTAAGATGTTGGTAAATACATTGATAAATGCTCAAGGAGTAGGAAAAATGATTCAAATAAGGTTGTAGCATATTTAGAAGAAATTGTGACTCAGAGTCTTCATAGTCGGACTCATTCATTTTATGAGCTTGAGGTGATGATTTTGAGGTTAATATCAGATAATGGTTTATGGGTTGGATATTTTGAGATGCCTTGAGAAATAAACCAGGTACAGGAAACTGGAAAAGCAGCAGCTCTGCCATTTACTAGTCTAGCTCCCCCTTCCCCACTCCACCCACTCTGGACTGATCCTGAACCCTGGAGGAATAAGGAACAGTATATGATCAACTCACTGAGGAGTAGAGATGCAGAGGACCAAGAGAAGAGGGTAAGTTCCTGTGGCCACCTGCTTAGGTCAGTCGGTTCCTGGTAAATCTGAAGATACTAAAGTAAAAATGAAAGCTAGTATTTAACACATAAATAATTACTGCTAGTGTACATTCCTCCACTTTGATAGAGATATTGATTGTCAAATGAATAAGATACTCTCATAGAACTATAATGATTCTGATCACAATTTCAGTCATTTGAACAACTCATGTGGATTTCTATTTTCATAAATCATTTAGGTAGATTTGTGTCCAGAACATAATCCAGATGACCTTCAGTGTCTTCTAAGTTGACAAATTCCTGCCCTTTAATGGTATATCTTATAAACAAATACCGAGTAAAGTTAGGGGAAAAGGTTTGGATAAAACTCAGGTTATTAGTCTCATTTCCTTCTGAGGCTCATAGCTGCCCATGAAAAACAGTGCAGAAGAAGCCTTCAGCAGCAGAAAATGTGCATAAGGCAAGGTGCACAGACTTCTTTCCTGCAATCTGCCTGAAGGTTAATGGACATTCTATAATTATTGAATGAGCAAGAAAAGTGAAAGACGTAGAACAAAACAGGGGAAGAGCAATATAAGGGGTATGAAGAAGAGAAAGAAGTGTTCAGAAATGCCTCTTGCACCCTCTTGTTGTTTTGTAAAACTTTTTGCCTAGATAAGAATTATGACATTAAAGGAGTTGTGCTGTCATTTTGCATTCGTGAACAGAACCACCTGATAGTATTTTAAAGGCTTAATAAAGTGCCTGTACTACTTCTTCCTCATAAAGCATCTTTATCTAAATGTCATTGCTAATCCAGACTTCAGAGACATCATAAGGGGTGCATGAAGTCTTTTGAGAGAATTTCAACCAAATGAGTTTAGTCCTGTCTGAATTTCAGTGGCAGAAATTACAGAAAATATTTGCTTAGGATGTCCCTCAATTTCCTTGACTTTTTTGTAACCCTCTCACTGTCAAGTTCTCCTCTCCTAAAGGTAGAAAAGGTAGAAACTGCTATTTAATACTTTTAAATGTTCTTCCCATTCATCCTACCTCCAAAATCCTGACCAGCACCTGTCAACAATTAGGCAATTTACAAATATTTTTCTTTAATACTTTTCTCAATTCTTAACACACAAATAATGATAAATTATAGTAGTCTGTTCTGAAATGCTTTAATTAATGATGATGCATTGAAAAGATCATTAGGTTTGGAATGGTGATACAGTAGAAAAAAGTGTTAACTTGAGAATCCTAAGAGGCTCTCTAATTGGATTAGTCTCAACTTGTAATCAACTTGGATTGTGTCTTTGGGCTTTTCATTTAATCTCATTAGAACTTTCAATTTTAAAACAGAATGTGGAGACAGATATCCTTAGATTCTTTTCTGGCTCTGTCTGTGAATTTGGTCATTGTCAATTTTCAGTCAACATAAGTTGCTCTTTGAACACATTATAGATTTTGCCACAGATACAAACAGGCTCTGACTATAAACTTTTGGCTGTAATTCATGAGAGAAATTAATTCTAAAGCCAGCTTTATCTTCAGGAATCTTAGAAGACTGTTAAGACCCCCCATTCCTGTTGGTGTCCACAGCCCTTTTCAACTAACCTAAGTCATCAGCTACTACTGTAAAGTTCCAGAAGATAATAAATGTGGAAGAAACATAAGAAGGGACATTTCATCTACATCATTGGGCTGGATTTTCCTACCCAGTGTTTCTTCACAAAAGTTAGCTCTCCAATGGTTACTATGTTCTGGCTCTTTTACCAGCCATAAGGGACTCAGATATAACAATAGTTTTCTTTATAGTCTATGTTCCTTGTCTCTCATGAACATCCCCATTTCACTCTTGAACATTGAAATGGGAGAAAGAAGTTTGAGGTAATAAATCATAAAGAAGAAGCCAGCCAAAGAAAAATTAGAAGCTGGAGCTTATGGGGCCCTAGCATACACAATAGGTGCAAACTTCACTATAGAGGATGAGACACTGAGGGAACAATAGAGGTAGTGGAGTAGCAGAACTACAATTCTCCCCAAAATCAAGAATTGGGACAAAATGTTTAAAATATGACATCTGACATATGAAAAACTGGAGCTTCAATATGAAGACAACATATTTAAGTATCCAGGAAAATAATATTTGGCTCCATTTTTACCTTTTATAATTCATGACTAAGTTATTGTACTTATTAAAATTTTATAGTAATGAATCCTAGAAACCATAATGCCTATATTAAATGGAATATTATTATAAATATAGTCTATAAGCTATATGTTCATATACATATATTCTGTTTTTAGTGCTACATGTGACTTAGGGTACAAATTACTTGGCAGGAGGGACTGGATACACCAGGAGAAGTGACTATATGCCACAATATCTATACTATGTCAATATACACATAATTAACTGACAGATTCTGCAATGAGGAATATAAAAAGATTATGAATATTCAAAGGGTTGAGTAGATGCTGTTTTAAGAAAAGGACGGATTAAGATACAAAGTACTTGAAGTTTAACTCTACAGATTGACTCATGCTACTTTCCATAGTGTTTCACTACAGGGAACAAACCTCTGAGACACAGTTTATTCTGAAATCATCTAGGATGGCACGGCTCACTCTAGCATTCCTTGTAGTCTCAGAGGCTCTCTCTTCTCTAGAGAAGGGAGAAGTGGTAGGTGTAATGATAAAGTAGTGAGCTCCAGGCGACTTCTGAGTGTACACAAGCCTCCAAAGGACTTCAGAAGATATGAGACAGTCATTGCCAAGGGTCAAGAGTTCTCTGGACTGCCTGGTAGTTCTCTGGACTGCCTGGTATTTCTCTTTCCCCCCAGAATCTGATTCCATCTAAAAAGGAACGCATTTCCTATGATACAGATGAAAATTACTACTACTAGAAAAAAAAGCAAGATTCTAAACCTGTATCTTAAAAATATTTTGAAATCATTGTACCTTAAAAAAAATTTGAAGAAAGATTTCCTTCCTTTCCTTCTTCCCTCCCTTCCTGTCTCTACCATTCCTTTCTCTTTTCCTTCCTTCCTCCTCTACTTCCTCCCTCTATCTTTTATCTCCTCTCACTCCCCCATTCACTCCTCCTCATTCCTTCCTTCTTCCTCTTTCCCTCTTTCCCTCTTTCCCTCCATTTCCAACCCTTCCTCCAGTACTTCCTTACTTTCCTTTTTTCCTTCCAACTTCTCTTTCATTTTGTTATTATTTTCATTTTTCCACCATCATTGTTCCTCAAAATTCTTATGAGAAAGAACAGAGAAAGAACATTGTTTTGATTTGTGCATTTCTTCCTTATTCTTCATAGACTACAAATACTAAATTGAGAATGAAAAATTCTAAGATCCCAATTAATTATTGCCTTGGTGTCTTGATCAATATACTTATTTACTCATTACCTTTTTAACCAAAAAGGGAAAACATTTAAAATAGTGCTTACATGTCTCTGTGTGTGTGTGTGTGTGTGCTCTAAAAGATTAACCTTGTTTTCCTAATTGAATGTAAAAAAAAAAAAAAAGTCTTTTTCGCCTTTTCATAAAGAGGAGAACTTTGTTAGCAAATTTTCATGATGCCTATCATTTATTAAATGTAATACAAATGAAATGTATTTATTTCAATAAAATGTGTTTCTTCCTTTTGTAGTAGACATAATTTTAACATTATCCAAATTTTCAAGTTAGTCTTCATTTTCTTAATCCATTTTCCATCATGTAACTTTATATTAACTTTCTCTAATAGTAGGATACAATCTGAATGTTGGTTTCTAGAATGTATAAAATTAAATCTGTATCAATTCCTAAGAGAGAGTCCACATCTTTTTTTCACTTAGCACATTTAGTTTTAATAGCTTTTAATGTTGTTTTATTTTTAATTTATTTTTATTCTGATGCATAACACATAAACTTGAACTTATAATTTTAATCATTTTAAGAGATGGTATACACATTTGTAATGTTGTGTAACTATTATTACCATCCATATCCATACTATTTCTTTTTTTTTTTTTTAAAGAGAGAGGGGAGACAGAGAGAGAGAGAGAGAGAGAGAGAGAGAGAGAGAGAGAGAGAGAAAGAGAGAGAGAGAGAGAAATTTTAATATTTATTTCTTAGTTCTCGGCAGACACAACATCTTTGTTAGTATGTGGTGCTGGGGATCGAACCCGGGCCGCACACATGCCAGACGAGCACGCTACCGCCTGAGCCACATTCCCAGCCCCATATCCATACTATTTCTATCTTATAAAACTAAAATTTTGTACCTGCTAAAATATAACTCCTCAGTGACCCCATCATTAGTACCTGAAATTTCCATTTTACTGTTTCTATGATTTTAATTAACAGAATCATGTCACAGTGAGTTTGCCTGGTTTTGATTGGCTTATTTTATTTAGCATAATGTACTAAAAATGTCATCCATGTGGCAGTATATGTCAGAATTTTCTTCCTTTTTAAAGCTGAACAATATTACATGCATATACCATATTTTTTATCCATTCTCTTTTTTTGGTTTTGAATTTACTGTTGTTTCTATTACCCACATCAATGTTTAAAACAACACAATTCACAATATCCAAGCTATGGAACCAACCTAGGTGGCTGTCAAGTAAATATAGGCATTGCAGTTACTAGGTTTCATTACTATAAAATTTTAATATTACTTAGTTATGAATTATAAAAAGTAAATATATATAGATATATATAAATATATAAATAAATGAATATAAATAAATACATACATGTATTTACTTTTTATAATTCATAACTAAGTAATATTAAAATTTTATAGTAATGAAACCTAGTAACCACAATGCCTATATTAATTGGAATATTATTATAAATATAGTCTATAAACTATATGTTCATACACATAAATTCTGGTTTTAGTGCTTCATATATATATGTATGTATGTGTTTGTGTGTATATATATATACACACAAACATACACACACACACGTGTGTGTGTGTGTGTGTGTGTGTGTGTGTGATGCTTTCCCTGAATAATTAATCTAAATTTTGCATCTTAATTTTTTGGTAATTTATTTCTCTTTTTAGAATGCAGTCATCATTTAAAATAGTATATCTGGCTTAAAGAATTTTTGGTTTAATAATCCTTTTCTATTAACATGTCAACTTGAACAAAACAGGGACCTATGTCAGTATCATATCTCCAATGTTTGAGCCCAGTGATTGGCACTTAATAGGCATTCAATAAACATTTCCTAAATGAGTAAATGAACATGTAAATAAAATTTCTCCAAAGGAGATTACTGAAATGAAAAAAAAGGAAGCATTTCTCACCCTATTTCCTTTGTCATTTAATTTTTTAAAAAGAACTTTAGGGTAAGGAGAGGACAGTTTTTTGAATCAAAATTTCAATGCAAATTTGACTTAATCATAGTATTTGTGTAAGAAAGTAAAGCCCTAACAGTAAGGTCACTGATATCAGATTTTCCCAAGTGGAAAACCTCTTATGGTTCTATACCACACACACACACACAAAATAATATTAATGACACTTACTTAGTGATTCCAGAATACCTCTGCCAAGTTGGTCAAATTCTTATAAATGTATTTTATGTTTCAAGTCCTTCCCCACAGTTATTGGGCAAGTAGGAATAAATTAAAAATGTAATTCCAGAGTAAAAATTGTCAAAGGCTATCATTAACACGTTTTAAAGTGTTACAAAGGTTGACTGAGTATTTATTATACTGAGCACCATCACAGGAAAATTGAGTTGGGGCATTTATAGAACTAAAATATAAAAAGTGCACTATAATCTTTGCTGCTTTTCCAACACCAAAACTTATTCATCACGGCTCATCTTAAAAGTGATATCCTTGAGCTATGTTAAAAGATAAATAGCTTAGGGACAGTATTCAAATATTGTGTATCTGTTAAAATATAAAAAGAAGCTATACAAACGTTTTCTTTTTAATTTTCTAAACAATTTATGAAATGCTTTTCCTCAAGGCATTTTCATTTTTTTAAGTTGTATTCCTCAGATTGAGATAAGGTGTTCAGAAAGTAATGGAATAAATAGAGTGTGAAGAGAAACAGTTTACACATGAACAAAATTGAGATGTTTTAGAGTTCATCTCATTATTTCATCTGAAAAAAGAGTAGTCATTATCTGAAATGATTTTCTGTTTAATGTGATATTTTAATTTTTTAACTTCAATTCCTAAACCATAAATAGATACAACTATTACATTTACAAATAATTTCTGTTTATGATACTCTCCTATTATAAAATGCAAATTTCTACAGACTTATATGGTTTTCATGTGTCAAAATGAGCATTTGTGTCACTATTGTTCTCTTCATTTCTTGTAGGAATATCCAATAAAAACAAGACCACATTGTTCCTTTGCTTTTATATATACAGTTTAAAAACACTTGTGTATTGTGCATTCTCATTGCATTTTTAAAATCAAAGTTAACTTCAAGATGAAAAATTCTTAGCCCAAATTACTTTGAATTAGCATGATGTGCTATATTCAATGATTATGTTTTAAAGTTCACTGAAATACATAATTAACTTAATGAAATCAGGACTACAAAGTCACAGGAAGAGCTGCAATATTATTCTTGAAGTAATTTTTACTATGCAAAGTATTATTTCAAAATAACTCGAGACATATGGATTGAAAAATCATAAACTGGAAAATATTTTAAAATATTTTTGACGTGTTTTTTAAAATTAATTAATTAATTTTAATTAGGCCTATATGACAGCAGAATGCATTTTGAGTCATTGTACACAATTATAGCACAACTTTTCATTTCTGTGCTTGTACAAGGCATAGTACTGGACCGTATATGCAGTCATGCAGGGTAATGATGTCCATTTCATCCACCATCTTTTCTGCCCCCTTACTCCCTCTTCACTCCTCCCCCTCCCCTTTGCCCTATCAAAGTTCCTCCATTTTTCCCATGTCCTCCCAATTATGGATCAGCATCCACTTATCAGAGAGAACATTCTACTTTTAATTTTTCAGGATTGACTTACTTTGCTTAGCATGATATTTTCTGACTCCATCCATTTGCCAGTAAATGCCATAATTTTATTATCTTTTAATACTGGGTAGTATTCCATTGTGTATATATACCAGTTTCTTTATCCATTCATCTATTGAAGGGCATCTAGGTTGCTTCCACAGTTTAGCTATTGAAAATTGAGCTGCAGGGCTGGGGATGTGGCTCAAGCGGTAGCGCGCTCGCATGGCATGCGTGTGGCCCGGGTTCGATCCTCAGCACCACATACCAACAAAGATGTTGTGTCCGCCGAGAACTAAAAAATAAATATTAAAAAAAATATATATCTCTCCCCTCTCTCTCTCTCTCTCCTCTCTCTCACTCAATCTTTAAAAAAAAAATTTAATCAGCTGAAGAATTTTGATTCTCAATTTAAAAAAAAAAAAAGAAAATTGAGCTGCAATAAACATTTAAATGGTTGCATTACTATAGTAGGATCATTTTAAGTCCTTCGGGTATAGACCAAGGAGTGGGATAGCTGCATCAAATGGTGGTTCTATTCTGAGTTTTCTAAGGAATCTCCATGCTGCTTTCTAGATTGGTTACACCAGCAACATATAAGAGTGCCTTTTCTCCCACATCCCTGCCAATAATTATTGTTGTCTTTATTTTTAATAACTGCCATTCTGACTGGTGTGAGATGAAATCTTAGAGCAGTTTTGACTTGCATTTCTCTAATTACTAGAGATGTTGAACATTATTTTTATATATTTGTTGATCAAATGTATATCTTCTTCTGAGAAGTGTTTGTTCAGCTTCTTAGGCCATGTATTGATTGAGTTGTTTGTTTTTTTGGTGTTAAATTTTTTGGATTCTTTATATATATTTATATTTATATATAATTCTTTATATTCTTTATATATCCTGGAGATTAGTGCTCTGATGTGCATGTGGCAAAATTAGTTCCGAAAATATAGGCTGTCTCTTCACCTCATTGATTGTGTCTTTTGCTGAAAAGAAGCTCCTTAGTTTGAGTCCATCCCACTTATTACCATGATTTTATTTCTTGTGCTTTAGGAGTCTTGTTAAGGAAGTCAGGGCCTAATCAGATGTGATCAAGATTTGGGCCTACTTTTTCTTCTATTAGGCACAGGGTCTCTGGTCTAATTCCTAGGTCCTTGATCCACATTGAATTGAGTTTTGTGCATGGTGAGAGATAGGGGTTTAGTTTCATTTTGCTGCATATGGATTTCCAGTTCTCCCAGCTCCATTTATTTAAGAGACTAGCTTTTATCTAGTGTATGTTTTTGGTGCCTTTGTCTAGTATGAGATAACTATATTTATGTGGATTTTTTTTGTCTGTGTCTTCTATTCTGTACCATTGGTCTACAAGTCTATTTTGGTGTAAATACCATGCCATTTTTGTCACTATAGCTTTGTAGTATAGTTTAAGGTCTGGTTTTGTGATGCCTCATGCTTCACTCTTTTTATTAAAGATTGCTTTGGCTATTCTAGATATCTTATTTTTCCAAATAAATTTCATGATTGCTTTTTCTATTTCTATAAGAACTGATAATTAATTGAAATTGCATTGAATCATTATAGCACTTTGGGTAGTATGACCATTTTGTGGATATGTCTTTATACTTGAAAATTTTAGATACAAAAGAGAAAAAGCCAAAACCTATGTTTTAACTTATATGTAGCCTATCGATTTGCAAACTGGACAAGGATGGCAATATTAGAAAATATATTTATATCTATGTCTATTCATGAATGTTATTTAAATGAGTATCAATTAATGGATAATTAAATTAAAAGAATTAGATATTCAGACTATAAATTTCAAATTTCTGACACTCAATCTTTGACTTAACAAATAATTTCAATATCATAGACTTAAACATAAAAGGGAAATAATTCAAGTAATTAAAAAAGTCAGTATGCATTTCTTTATTACCTGTGTATAAACAAATGTTTTCTAGCTATGATTTAAAAACCATATGTAACAAAAAAAGTCTAATAAAAATTTCCCTTCATATTCTGTTTAAACAAGAAAAATAATTCATATGTGAACAAAAAGTTTTAAGCAGCACCAAGAGATTACTGATAAGAGATAATATTGGGATGATATATGGGAGGCAATACTTGCAATATCTATCAGGGATAAAGAGCTAAGATTCCAAACAAAAGACTCTAATGTGGCGAGAATAAGATCAAAAGCCATGCAGAAAATGAGAAACAACCAAACCAAAAAACAAAGGTACACGTATTTAACATTGGTATAACACACACATGAGCATAAATCAGAAACCAATGAGATTATTTTATTTATAAATAGAGGGTGGCATCAACATGACTATTGTATACAGAGAGGTGAGTTTGAAATCAAAAGATTTACTTGGGAATTATAACATACAAGAATTGTAATTTGGGACAGAGATTACACACACACACACACACACACACAGAGTAGCCTCTGGGAATATCTGAAGAATATAGAAATAAAATAATCTAACAGCATTTCAAATGAACAACAAACACACTGAAGGAGAGAAACAAAGTAGTGATTTTTTTCTTTACACTAAGACCTTCAGAGATGTGAAACCAAGTATATATTTTGTTCCCTGGCTAAATTCTGAATGTAACTGAAAGGTAATGTTTGCTTTGAAATGAGAGCAATGTGATCATATCATGGAATTTGTTTCTAGGATTTTATTAACATTGCAACATCAAAGTGGGAAAGTAAGAAAGATGCTAAAAGGCAATTCTAACACTCTTCTTACTATTTCCTTTAAATGTTGGAAGATAAGGTTTCCCAAACTCTTGAAAAAAGGTATAAACATGTTACCCATCCAGGTATAAGGAAAAATCTTATTTTCCTGCTAAAAGATAGAGGCATCTATCTTCCTACAGAATAATACCAGAAGCACTCTCACATTATTCCTTGTTATAGGTGATAAAAAGCATAAACATTTGTTTACACTACCCTTAGGTATTCTGTTGGATGGAAATATAAAGTCCCTCACTTATGTACAGAAGATCCACATGTTCAAAGCATGCTCCTAAACAAGGATTACACAAACAAAATATTTTGAGGCATAAAAAATCAAAAATCGATTGGTAAAACTCAAGAAGAGAACTTAGCACATAAGGAAAATCAGGACTCAACATCAGGACTTTTTAAACTGATTTCCCCCATGCTATACAACTTAGTATAACAGATAAAATCAAAAGAACCTCAAACAAGTCAAAATTACAATGCAACTTGAGAGCTAGAACCCAGATAATTGTAATTAAGTAAAAGCTTTAGTATCTTCTGTCTCTGCTTGCTTTTCTAATTACTACTAATTTCTCAATACCTTAGAGCTATACATGTGATTATAGGCTTCAAAAATTTAATGTTCAATACAAGATCAAGTCATTTAATATTTGTTGTTCTAATAAAACTCTTAAAAATAATCTGTATATCTTTCTAAATAAGCTTGTCATTAGGTAGGGAAGTTTTCAAATCAATATTGAAGAAATCCATTATAATGAAGGGGCAAATACATATGGAAATTGTATTTAAAAAGTGGTGAGATTTAAAAAAAGCATTTACCTCTGCAGTTGCCATGAAATGTCATCTGAGTTGAGGCACTGGTTGAGGTTTTTCCTGGTGAGAGAGGTATAGGGATTTCTGGTGAGAGAACAGCTGATACAACAACAACAGAAAAAGTGACAAATGATTACAGCATATTTTGGGGAAGACAAGAGAGACAAATTGAAGCCAGTTTTTTGAAAAATTTGTGAGAGTCTCTTAGAAGTAAAATCCTGTGAGACATTTTAAGGAGAAGAAGAAATTTGTGACCTTTTGTGTGTCAGATCGGTTTTTACTTTTTACTTGAACTTTATCTTGCAGTAAAAAGGAATAGATCTCTGGTTTTCTGTACTTCTGTTTTATTTCACTTTGTAATATGTTCCTTCAATTTCAGAGTGAGATTCTTTTGGAGAATTTCCAACCTTGCTTCACTAAGACAAGGGGAAATGGAATTGATATACACCTGATCAAAAAGATAGCTCTCATGGCAACAAAAATGTACAGCCACAGTAGAAAAGTGTCTGCATGTTCTTTAAAAACAGAAAGAAGGACTATCACATGATCCAACTCTACCAATCCTTGGTATATAGCCTGTTATGGTTTAGATGATATGTCCCTTGAGAGCCCACTTTGAGACAATACAAGAAAGTTCAGAGGTGAAATGACCGGGTTATGAGAACCTTAATCTAATCAGTGCATTAATCCCCTGGTAGGGATTAACTGGTAATTATAGGCAGGTAGTGTCTGGCTAAGTTGCCAAGGTTGGCCTAGAACTTGTAATCCTTCTTCCTCAGCCTCTGGAGTTGCTGGGATTATGGGCATGTATCACCATACCCAGCCAAAAATTCTTGAGATATTACCTCTGGATTGCTTATCCTAAGTTTGATGTTTAAGAGATATAACTGAATTAACTCCAACCTATTTGAATTTCTGAGCTCAGTCAATTCATTTAGGCAAAACAATTTTGGACAGATGAGATTTATAAAAGTAATGCTGGTTGGTAGTATTTTCTGTTTTGATTTTGTACTCTCATTATGCACCAAGATTCTTGATGCAGATTGAATTCATTTATTTTATCATTTGTGTATTCCTTGGTACAATTGAATACTAAAATAAACATATCATAATTTTGTTTTCTATATCAGCAATATTTGATTAATGTAAGTTGTTTATGAAATAACAGTATCTATGAAAAAGTAAGCACCTATATTTAAATTAGATTGTGTATTGAGGGATGTACAGAAGTGAGATACTGTTGCATCCAAAATTAACTACAGAAATGGGAAAATCAATAAAACATTAAAATACCTTTTACTAAAATAAAAAAAGGAAGCCCATATTGAGATTTTCCTTCAAAGACACAACATGAAGGGTACCTATGCTTGATGGAGGTAAACTGATAAAATGACTCCAAGTTTTCCTTGAAGGGACCAAACAAGATCAGTTAGACAATACTTAATGCCCAAAGGAGACATACAGAGGAGCTTGTTATGTATATATACATTATGTTACTCTGATATGTTAACCACATCAATCACAAACACAACTTTCCTTAAACACTCATAGAATAGATATACTCCCAAGATTAATTGTTAGAAAGGAAAACATAAAATAATAAGCAGAAATTATTTAATCCTCAAAAGAAAAATCATGTGGAAAGGAGCAAAAGTGTACCACCTGTTTCTTAATTTTTCATGTTTTAGAAAGTAAGTTTGTCAGTATTTAAGCATTAACCTGTGTTTTAGTAATGGAGTTGGATGAATTATATTGTCAGAAATATACACATACAAATTTAATACCAATTTATTAATTTATATTCAAGTAGATAACGGCACAGAGGAGTTCAAAATTTCCTATAAGAAACCCACATTTATCAACTGTTAGAAACTGTCATTGCCTCAACAGCTAACACTTATTTTGAAAACTCATCTTTTTATTGAACAAATACTTTTTTGAACATTTTCTGTATTCCAGTTTCTAGGATAGACCCTTAAAGAACAATAAGAGACAAAAATTCCATGGGCCAAGGAGCTTGTGGTATAATGGAGAGATTGACAAATTGACAAATGTAAAAAATTCTTAATCGAAGAATCATTTCTGGTTTCTAGTCATTCCTGTAGGATACTCAGAAAAAAGATCTGAATTGTGAACAATTATTTATTCAACTTCTTCTCATCACCATCCATCCCCAAAATCAGAGCATAATGGAACTCAACTCTAAGTCAAGAAATTGTTATTTTGCCTGTATTGGAGAACTAATGAGATTTTAAAACCACACAGGAC
The DNA here is from genome assembly GCF_045843805.1 of Urocitellus parryii. Taxonomy (NCBI): domain Eukaryota; kingdom Metazoa; phylum Chordata; class Mammalia; order Rodentia; family Sciuridae; genus Urocitellus; species Urocitellus parryii. The sequence continues at coordinate 36,904,650 of NC_135544.1, forward strand.
AACTAATTCAGTTGATGACATTTGGTTGCTGATGATGGAATGAAGTTGGAATCAATGAATATCTTTAAAGGTAATTTTGCATATCTTTTTTCCTTTGGATCTGTAGAAATGGTAAACCTAAAATAAAGACAGTAGAATCTATAATAAACTATAGATCATAGATATATAATCTATTGATGATAGATAACATAGATATATTAGATAATACAGATATATAGACATAATCTATAATAGGTTCCACTAGTGGCATCAACCTTCACCTGACTCCTGTTCAAATCCAAGACTGATGGATAGTATCTACCTGTAAAAAAAAAAAAAAAAAAAAAAGTAGGCATTCTGCATTGGGAACTTGGGGTAGGGCTTTTGGTGCTGTTTTGGTTGACATGGATTAAAGCACACATTTAAATAGTGGAGATAGTGGGCATGGGATGGTGACTAATATGCAGTTCAGAAAGGACCATTGTTATGGTTTGGATGTGAGGTGCTCCCCCAGAAGTTCATGTGTGAGCCAATGAAAGAATATTCAGAGGCGAAACATTATGAGAGTTATGAGAGCCTAAATCCAATCAGTGCACTGATCTCCTGATAGGGATTAACTGAGTGGGAACTGAAGGTGGTTAGGGTGTGGCTGGAAGAGGTGGGTTATTGAGGGCATGCCTTTGGGGTATATATTTAGTGAGTCTCTCTCTCTCTCTCTCTCTCTCTCTCTCTCTCTTTCTCTCTGCTGCCTGATCATCCTGTGAACTGATTCCCTCTGCCTTACTCTTCTTCCATGATGTTCAGCCTCATGTCAAGCCCCCAGAAATAGAGCCAACTGCCTATGAACTGAGCCCCCAAATAAGCTTTTCCTCCTCTACGGTTGTTCTGGTTGAGTCCTTTAGTCACGGCAGTGAAAAATCTGACAAAATAACCCATTTTGAAACTAAATATGAGAGAACAAATGTTCATATTTTCTGATAACTAAATTAAGTCACTCAGAATCAATTTACCAGCCTAACAATAGGAATGTAAACAAAAATAGTTTAGAGGAAAAATTTTTAACAGCTTGACCTGTTGAGGGCCAAATTAAATCTTCAACATTTAGACCACAAAATGTCCTCTGATTATGAACGTGAACTAATTCAAATTTAGTACACAAGTGAACAGGAAATTAAACACAGTGTGAGAAGTTCTACAATCCAGGAACCTATGAAATTATATAGGAGAGTCATTCAAGCTTGTTCTCAAACAAGGACTGGGTCCAAGTGACAGTCTTAGAGAGCAAATGTAATAGTTTTTGCCTGAACTGGAAAAAAATTAAGTGCAAGTTCATAGTGAGTATTCATGAAACTTAGTCTACTAAACTTAAGTTTCATGTTTTCTGTTGCTTTAGAACTAAAATATTTCTTATTTTATAGAATTTTAGTGACATTAATTTTGAGTCTTAAAAAATGACATTCCAAATCAAAATAAATAAAACTTAAAAATAAAATGCTGTTTGTTTTCCATAGTACTTTTTGAAAATATCTTGGTTTATGAAATTTCCAAATCCACGTCGGGGTGGAGGTGGGGGGATGAGGTAACATTATCCAATATTATTGAGTATGGAGGTTCCAAAAATTCTTCTCACATCTTCTCTTCAAAAAATAAGCCATAAGTGAAGTTTTACTTTCATGATAAAAAGCACAGAAGTGACATGGATTTGTAACAAACCAAGTTAGTTACAGGATTTGAATATTTAATGTATTGAACTAGGATAGACAGAAATATCCATTTTGATCAATGTTAACATTTTACAAATGTCACTGAGGTTAAGCTTTTTCTGTCACTAAGTCAGCAAACCTTGTCCCATGGACAGCATTTATATGAGCACTGACAAATTATCACCCTGTAATTCTCATATCTGTATGTTTTGTGACTAACCAAATTTACCCTTTCTTCTGATTGACACATTTGTTCTTTAGAAATGTTAATGTATTGTACAAATTAAATCTTCTTGGCTCAGGAATCAATAAACATCTTTAAAAGTAATTTTGCATATCTCTCCTCCAAAAGTTAGGCCGAGATGTTTTTTTTTTTTCCTTAATTTTTCTTTCTTCTTTATAAAGAACGCTTCAATTCTTTACCCTACTTCCCAAATCCTAATCCATTGACTGAGTGAAGGGCAGGGAGCACATGTGTACCAGGCTCAGGTCTCTGTTGCAAGCCTCCTGATCATCACTGTGTTCTTCTACAGTGACTTCTAATAAGCTCTGCTACTTCTGAATGATACATTATTATTTATGAAGACCTCAATGACTCTAAAGTTAACACTCCAAATGCATTTATTTATATATTTATAAAATATATACTGACAAACAAGTATACACCAGAATGTTTTAGATCCTGAGTTATAAAGGCAAAATATGTACCTTCATGAAACATATTTTAGAGTGATGATATAACATTAAAAATTATCATGTAATACTTAATATGTTATATGGAATGTGTATTTCAAAGAAAATAAAGGAGGATAAGTATAATCAAAATAAAGGGACAAATCATGTACCATCCCAGATTTGTTCGGCCACAGTTTTCTGCTCAGTGCATTTGATGGCCCACTAAAAAGATGACCTGGTATCAATCACATGCTTATAAAAAGTGTAGATGACATCTTGATCTTTACTGGAATCACTGAACACCATCATTGTCTTCATGGCTGAGACTTGGGCATAAGGACTGCTTATAGCCCTATCTGATGCCACACAGGTGGGACGTTCTATTAACCTGGTATTCAATTAAATATTGCTTCAGACAAAAGACCAATCTCATGGCAAGGAAAACACAATGATATGTTTATAATCATAGGATTCATGGTCACACCATGTACCTTATAACCTAGAGCCAGTACACTTAATTAAAGAGTGGGCAAACAGGTAAAAAGCTTGCTTAAGATGCTACCTTAGACTGAGGATTCTGTTTTCTGGGATTCAATTTCTTCTTTGAAACAATGACCCATGTATGGTACTGTATTCTTAAGAAGTGGCAAATATGAACCCAGGAAGAAAAGAATGAAGGTAGAATTGATTCTTCTAATATTACTCTAGTGACCAATTATGGAATTGCAGTCCCTGGTGTGGCAACTAAAAGTGTTGTCAGAAGTCATATTTTTCCAGGAGAGAGAGAGATGGAGAGAGAGATAGAGAGATAAAGGAATACTTAGAATAATTTACCCTGACATATCCAAATTTTGTTGGGCCCTAGGCTTATGAAATGGGTACATGGACTTTACAAGAAGAAAGTAAAATTTGCTAATAAAAAATCAGTTGCAGAGGAAGCATCATAATACCAGACCTTAAACTATACCACAGAACTACAGTAACAAAAATGGCATGGTATTGGCACGAACATAGACTTGTAGACCAATGGTACAGAATAAAGGACACAGAGACGAACCCACATAAATATGCTTATGTCATACTAGACAAAGGTGCCAAAAACATTCATTGGAGAAATGGTAGCCTATTCACAAATGGTGCTGGTGAAACTGGAAATCTATATGTAGCAAAATGAAAATAAACCTCTGTCTCTCACCCTGCACAAAAATCAACTCAAAGTGGATCAAAGACTTAGGCACTGGAATAGAGACCCTGTGCCTAATAGAAAAAAAATAGGCCCAAATCTTCACCATGTTAGCCTAGGATCTGACTTCCTTAGCAAGACTCCTAAAGCGCAAGAAGTAAAATCTAGAATCAATAAATGGTATGGATTCAAATTGAAAAGCTTCTTCTCAGCAGAGGAAACAATAGATACTGTGCGCAGAGAGTCTACAGATTGGGAGAAAATCTTTACCACGTGCACCTCTGATAATGCATTACTCTTGAGGATATATGAAGAACTCAAAAAACTTAACACCAAAAAAACAAATAACTCAATCAATAAATGGTTTAAGGAACTGAACAGACACTTCACAGAAGAAGAAATACAATTGTCAACAAATGTATGAAAAAATGTTTAACATCTCTAGCAATCAGAGAAATGCAAATCAAAACTACTCTAAGATTTCATCTCACTCTTGTCAGAATAGCAATCATCAAGAATACAGGCAACATTAAATGTCATGTCGGGGAGAAGAAAAGGATACACTCATACATTGCTGGTGGGACTGCAAATCCATACAATCACTATGAAAAGCAGTATGGAGATTCCTCTGAAAACTTGGAATGGAACCCCCATTTGACCCAGCTAGCCCACACCTAGGTTTATACCCAAAGGACTTAAAATCAGCATACTACAGTAATACAGCTATGTCAATATTTATAGCAGCTCAATTCACAATAGCTGAACTATGAAACCAACCTCAATAGATGAACGGATAAAGAAAATGTGGTATATATGCTCAATGGAATATTACTTAGCTTTAAAGAAGAGTGAAAGTATGGCATTCGCCAGTAAATGGATGGAGTTAGAGAATATCATGTAAACGAAATAAGCCAATCCCACAAAACCAAAGGCTGAATGTTTTCTGTAATATGTGGATGCTAATTCCCAAAAAGGCAGGGGGCACTAGAGAAGAAGAGCACTACCTTGGGTTAGGTAGAGGGAAGTGATGAGAGGGGGTGTGGGGATAGTAAAGATTGTAGATTGAAACAGACATTATTACTGTATGTATATATGTGACTGTATGACCAATATGATTCTGCAACATGTACACTCAGAAAATAAGAAATTATATCCCATTTCTGTATGATATATCAAAGTACATAAATGAATTCTACTGTCATATATAAAACAAATTTAAAAAATTTTAAAAATTACGACAACCAATAAAAGATGAGCCCTAAAATTTTTCCATAGGCTTTGTTACCTAGGCAACTCCTAAGAAGATTGCCCAAAGCCATGGGAGCAGCAAGTGGAAAAGCCCTGAGCCAATAGAATGTTGAAGAAACAGCAAGGGGTCCAGTGTGGCTGGACATTAATTCATAAGTGAATGATGTTTAGAGACTAATGGAGAGTTTAGCAGGAACTTGATTGTATGGGGCCTACTTAGCGTTTGTAAGGATAACGTTCTGTTGCTGTGTGCTTGTCTGGTGATGCTAGGGATCAAACCCAGAGCCTTGCACCATACATTCCACTAATTCTACCACCACTGAGTTATAATCCTAGTCTTTATTTTCATTCTTTGTTTCTTGAAGGAATCTGAAAGGTACTGGAAAATTTGGGGATAATATTAAAATTTCTTCCTATGTTAAAATAAGATTCCTCTGGAAATTGTGTGCAGCGTGGACTTGGGGGGAGACAAGGTAAAAATGCAAATCAAGAATTTTCAGTTAGGAAGTATTTATTTAACAAAGATGAAATAATAGTAGCTAAAGTAAAGGTGGTACCAGTCAAGGTGGGGAGAGTTGATCAAATTGTGAATATATTTTGAAGATAAAACTGACAGAATTTACTACAGATTGGATTGAGGTGTTAGGAAAAAAAAGGTGGTCTCAGGCATAATTATAGTGTTTAAGTCAGCTTTTGCATTGCTGTGACCAAAATACCCAACAAAAACAATTTAAAGGAGGGAAAGCTCATTTGCATTCATGGATTGTTTCAGGGGTCTCAGTCCATACATGGCCACTCTCTTGCTCTGGGTCCAAAGTGAGACAGCACATCAAGCAGGAAGGGCCCAGGGAAGGAAAGCTGCTCAGCTCATGGTGGGGGATCATGAATCAGAGGCAGAGAGACAGAGAGAGGAAAGGGTGAAGAGGCTGCAGGGTAGACATGCACCCTTCTAGGGCATACCCCCAAAGACTTACCTCCCTAGCCACAGCCCATCTGCTTACAGTTACCACCCAGTCAGTCCATTCCAATGGGTATGGACTGATCAGGTGACAACTCTCATAATCGAACCCTTTCACCTTTGAATATTCCTGCATTAATAGGAGGTTTTAGAGGACATTTCACATTCAAACCACAAAAAAAAAAAATAGAAAAATTGGAACTGCCCTTTTTGAGATTGGAAGATGTTTAAAGAAAAGTGAGTCTGTTTTTGAATATATCATATTGAAGATGTCATACATATGACATGTTTACACACACACACACACACACATATGAGAAAATGAGTAAATCTTCAGATCTCCAAATGAAAAGTCAATGATTGGCAATAATTAGAATGTTGACATTTTTCAAAGCCATGAGACTATATAAGGTCACTTTGTTGGATAAGAAAAAAAAAAGTTGTACAGATTGGGGTTAAGGTATCCCAATTTTAAAAGATGAAGAAGTGAAGGACACCAAGAGGGACCAACCAAGGAGGTAGTAGGAGAATGGAGGTATGGTGTCCCCAAAACTAAATAAAGAAAATGAAGAAAGGAGTCATCAGCTGTGCAGAACTGCAATGGGTGTCCACGGTGCAAAATGAAGATTATCTGTTACAGAACAGCTACCGATAAAAAGAATGAAGGGGGACATCTAATTACCTTCAGAGTAAGCTCCCCTCCCTCCTGATACCTTGCTCTAACTTCATCCCTCCCATCACTTATACTAGTATAAGAGTCTAGTTTAGTAGTTGAGACACTAAAAGATTCTTTGATCCTTCCTAAAACTGCTCCTCTAATTCCCTGTGCTCAGGCCTCTCTCTACATCCTCTCCCTTCAAAGCTCTTCCTATAGCACTGTCCTCAAGAGGAAGGCAATATATGGAGATCAAGGAGTCGCATCTTTAAATTCCAGAATAAGTCCTTGAAGGCTTCTGGGGAAACCTTGAAGAGAAAAGAGTCTTTGAAATCCCTTTAAAGGTAAAGAACAAAAGCTTGGTAGACTAAGAGCTTTAAGTTTAAGCTATAATCCACAGAACAGGGAAGACTTCGTGGTGCCAAAGGAAGTTATTTCTGCTCTAAAAGACATAACTGCAACAGGTTTGTGGCAAGACAAAGAACTGGAGGGGACTGATGAGATCTTACAGGCTGGTTTCCTGAGTCGTGTGTTGATGGCCAACACTCCTCCCTCCACGGTCCCAGATACTTCTCCTCATGGAAACCATAAGAAAGTAATAGAAAACACAGTAATTCAGGTAATTTTCACAGTGATTTTTCAAAGAAAAAGTCCCTGGGCCAAACCCTTTAAATAAGGCAATGCTTGATTAGTAGTTTAACATTTAGAAAAGATACATCCCAACCATATGAGACTGACTTAAAGAGTTTCAGACAGGGGGAAAGAAAACACAGCTACATATTACTGAGATCCTACAGGAATGCTGAGGGAACCCACAGACTGGAAGAGGTTCATGGTCATAAGGAAAAGAATGACAACGGTATGGCCCTTGGGGCAGGAGGCCATAGGGGACCATGGCAGCTACCCTCAGTCTGCTCTTATCCACTTGCTACAGATGTCAATGAATAACAATGGCCAGAATCAGGCAGAATCCCTGGCTAAGTCACCGTCTCTACACTGGGGGCCAGTGAAAATAATGAAGTAGCGTGGGACAGGCACACCTCCATTGCCAGGGCATTAACATAGTTCACAAAAGTGTAGACCACTTTAGAGGAAGGGAATTGGGAGGATGGAACTGACCACATTTTAATCCAAAATGGGGCGATATTATTGTCAAATGCAAGTTGATATTCTGCAATCAGGAGAAAGAGTGCTCTCAGTTGTAGAATTGACTTTTATAAATAAAAAATTTATTTATAAAAAATAAATAATCATCTTTGATGATTAAAAAGATTCTATTCCTTAAGGATATACCCCTACTGTTCACTTAATGGGCTGAGACAAGTTTTGTCAAAACTATTGACTCACCATTTCAATGTGTGACATATTAGGGAACAAGTAGTTGGCTTCTCAGAGTAACTAATAAGTGTTTGTGAACATATTTGAGATTTTAGGGCCACATATTCCCATTTCCTGAACAGCAGGGAGTGAATTAGATAGCACCCTTTTATACTCTTTACTCTATATAATTTTTATGGTAAATAATAATGAATGTACAGTGGATAATACATATACAACAATTGCCAAAAGCAAATGATAACTTATCAAACCATGAATCTATCAAATTAACCTATCTTTTTTATGGTCACCTATTTCTTCCACCCAATAATATTTTAATTCTTTTTCAAAATTAAATTGGATTATTCTAAACTGTTTTTTATTATAGCTAAACTTTGGCTCAAGGACTTAATTTTCTCATTTAAAAAACGTGACAAAATAAGACATATTTATTCCAAGAAGTATTTTCTGGTTTGGGCAAAAGTGTTAAGTTAGTATGAAACACACACACGGGCTCTGAATCATAATGTCTTCTATGCAAACAAAGTTGAGTTAAACTGAGACTTAATCATCGACACAGAAAAAATTGATGGAAACTGACAGTGGTAAGAACTATATGTTCAGTATGAGCTCTGTGACAATTGCTTCATATCTCTGAGCTTTAATATCTCCATCTATAAAAAGGGATAACAGAAATTGCACTACATGTTATAAAGAGGATTACATTCATGAAGCTTTTATTGTACACAGTTAAGATGGTATTTCTTTACTTAGAGACATAAAGCTTTTAACTTCTAAACTGTCTAGATTTTCCCAGTTGAGTGTCAGTAGGCACAGACACTCATGCAAGTATAAGGTTAAAATTTATAGTGTTATAAATTTATAATACAAGCAAATTTAAAAGAGTAAAGAAAAAAATGATTATAGATTTTGTTCCAGTTCTTTGGTTTTTCATTTAGCATCGTAGCCTTTTATAAATTACATAAAATCTTTTACAAAATTTTGCACATAAATATCCTTGTAACATAGCATAATGAGAAAAAAGAAATTGTAACTCATGTTGTGAACACAAAAACTAATATCAGCTCTTTGTAGAAAGAATTTACAGACTAATTTTCAAAAAAGAGACTAAACTAATTAGAAAGATGCCAAGGAGATGAATTTTAAATTTATAGTAAATCAAATTCACATAGGCAAAAAATACAAGAAAGAATGATTAAACATGTCATTTTTCTTCTGCATAAGGAACAAAGTATAGAAGTTCATTAATTGTCTTATAAGAATTTGACTATTTACTATTTACTTTTACTATTATACACTGTTGGAGTCAGAAGTGCAATGATTATTATTAGCCATGGTGGACGTATGAATTGATGCAACCATGTTGGAAAACTAATAGAATTTATTAAAAGTTAAAGTGCATGTCCTCATTGACCCAGTGATTCAGTTACAAATTCATCCCAAGCATATTCTTGTAAGTCTTCCAAGATACATATCCAAGGGTGTTTTATGCAACTTAGAAACAGGAAAATAGTGGAAGTGACCTAAAAGTTATGAATATAGGGTTGGTTACATAAAATAACTAATATGCCTGAAATGCAGCTGTTGAATACAAGGAGGAGGATCTACATGTGGAAGTGCTGGAAGACCTCCAAGATGCATAATTAAGTGAATAAAACAATATACAAAAGAGCATATGTAGTGCATTTATAATTGTGAAAATAAATTAGTTATTTATATATATATATATATATATATATATATATATATATATATTATTTATATACACTGGACTTTTTTGACAGAGAGATAAAGAATTCATTATAAAATTAATTCCTTGAAAAGGAACTGGGACAAGGGTAAAACTCTAATTTTCCACAGTCTTTATAGTTTATGCTCAGGTTTATTTTAAAAATGCATTTATAAGCTTTGGGATAATTGAAATAGTTCTTAATATATGGCACTTTTTAAAGCAAACATTACTTTTTAAAGTATCTAATTATTTTACTTTATTTTCTAGTGTGTTTCAGTAACCTCTGAATAGTTCCAGTGAAATTTCCTTTGGGAAACAGTATAGAATTTTGAAAGGCAATACAGTCACATAATAATGGGTTGCTTTCTGAGAAATATATCCTGTGTGATTTTTGTCATTATGTGGACATCATACTATGTGCCTTACACAAACCTACAGGGCATAGATCAATCACTCAAGGTGGCCTCCTGATACAAGCAATGGATACAGAAGACAGGAGACAAGTCTGTTACCAGGTCACTGTGGCACACTGTCCTACAGTGAACAATTTTTCTAAGTACAAACAGTGTACTCTAATGATAAAATGCAGTGCAGTAAACATATAAACTGAGAAGTTTTTTATTAACATTATCAAATATTATGTACTGTAAATAATTGTAGATGTTATATTTTTATGCTACACCAGAATCACCACAAAGGTGAGCAATGGGTCCCGCTACAGCATTTCAATGGCAAAGTCACCAGGTAGTGGAAACTTTTCAACTTCATTATCACCCTATGGAACCACTACCATGTAGGTGCTCTATTGTTTACTGAGGCATTGTTACGTAGTACATGACTATACTTGGTTCCATATGGGTTTTCTCTAGTGCTTCTTCTGGATGGTATGTAACTGTTCTTCTAAAATATTTCAATAACTCTAAAATCTCATTTTTCCTCGATACTCAACAGTCTCCATGAGGTTAAAACAACAACAAAAAGAAGCCCAGTTTTCATTTTTCTTCACTTAAAGAGTACAGAATTTATAAGCTCCTTCTTCTATCTATGTGTAAATTCTAAAATATATGGCTATAAGAAGCTGTTTTCCAATCTTGGTAACCATTACTCAGATAAAGTAGATAATGGGGAGTCAAAGAATGTCATCTACTAAATTTCTAGAGAAGGTTTATCTGGAGAGAACCATTACAGTGGTAGGAAACCCTCCACATCATTCCCCATAAATGAAGAGGCGGAGTCTACCTTCCTGTCCAAACACAAAGAAAGATCTTCAAGAAAACCATTTGGAAAACTTTGAAATGTGTTTTGTTAAAAAAAAAAAAGAAGAAGAAGAAGAAGAAGATCAAACATATAAAGGCAAACTGAGGAGCCCTAACATATTACCTCATGAGAGACAAGGTTCTACCTCAAAATAAACTTTGACCCTGTGTATTATATATTATTTTCCCAGCATATTTTGAAGTCACACTACATCAAAACCTACTATAGTTTGATTCCAAACTTATAGTCACTGGGGTTATATCATCCCATCTCCCATCCTTTCCCAAGATTTTTTTTAATCCATTTCCCCATTCCTTTTCTGAGAGTACTTTTGTGTATATTCCTAAAGATACCAAATTGCTTTCTCATAAAACAGCTTGCTACCCTGCCTGCACACATCTAAATTCTCAACAAATAACTGATGAAATCCTCTCTCACTTGCGTTTTTTTTTTTTTGTTTTTGTTTTTTTGCCTTTTAGATTGTTTTTGAAATCTGTAAAACCCTGGAGCACATATTCAGCATGCCTGAAATTTGTATAGCCTGAGTCATAACTCTGATCAGCCCAAATAAATCCTCTGTTTTTTAACACATTTGGGCCTCCATTTCCCTTAAAGATCTACAGTTTCCTATATCTGAGGACTGAAGAATATTCCACATCTGATAAAGCTGAATGAGGGCTGAAGTTATAATCATGCCTGTGAAAGCAAGAAGGAGAGATTAATTTCTTTGATATGAGACCAGAAAGTGTCCTAACTGGGATCTATCTGCTCATTCTTAACTTTACTAGAGCAAGAGCTGTTTGAGACCTCTGAGGAACCATACTAGAGTCTGAAGGAGACAAACCCTGAATGTGGTCCACTAGAGTTCTGTCCACAAATACTTCTTGAGAGGACAACTCAGGAGAAAGAAGAGGGAGGTAGAGAGCTGAATTCCAGGCTTGTGGCACCTGTCCGGATCAAAGAATTCTTCTGCTACAGAAGAATCCAAGAAGGAAGCTCCATCTACAAAGGATTCAAGAGTCCATAATAGAAAGCATCTGCTTTCATCATCTCAGAAATCAAGAGCCAAAGCCGTGCGGCTACCTAAGAACTGACCTATCCTATAACAGCAGAGAGGTGCTCTCTCTGCCGCACAAACCAGCACTGTACCTGGAAAGAAGGGAGAAGAATGACACCAAGTCAAGTTCAGAGTTTTTACTGGCATTTTAATTACTGCAAGTATGTTGATTGCTGAAACAAATTAGTAAAAGTATTAAGGAAACTTTTTAATTATCTTAAAGTGAATGGAAGAATCATGGGCTTTTTGGGGTTTTAATTGAGGAGCATGGAAGAATTATCCACACTGAGTCAAATTGTAACCACAATTAAAGTATTCTGATTGTTCCAAACATGGACTAACACTCTAACAAATGTTTCTGATATTTTAATCTCTCCTTTGATTGCAAGTGTTGGCTACATCAGGCCTGATTTGGAGTAACAGCTATTTACTTTGGCTACCAAGTGACTATAGGCGACTCACTTCTTTGTAACTAGTTGTTTATTTTTTGTGTATCTAATAATGTAGTACCCCAAATATGCCAAAATGAACACACAAAATCAATGTACTGAAAAACTTCAGGTAGTGTCAACCACATTGTAGTCTATATAAGTATCTCCCCTATGCCCAATCACCAGGGCATAGTATAGCATGGTCTATGATATCATTGCTTTCAGAAAATGTAAGAATGGGCAGATCATAAGCTTTATTCATATATATGCATATACATATATATGTAGATACATATATGCATATTATATATCCACATATATATATCCACATGTATAAAAATATTTATAACATAGTTAAATATTCCAGTTATATTGAAGACTTTGCATGATTCCAGGTCATATCTCCCTTATCCTGCTATGATTTTGTATTGTACATTTTTATAATAGTAATAAAACCAATGCAAAGTTTCGTTTGTAAGTTTTTAATATTTGTGTTCATGAGACTCTCACTGTGTATCCTGGTGGAACTGTTACTCTTCCATAAAGTTTGTGTCCTCTGAGTTGTCAGGATCTCTGTACCCTCAGGGCCTAGAACCATGGGGCTGAGTATCACAGATTCCTCAAGAAGTCGCGGAAGTGGATCCATGCCTACTTCTAAGTCTTTCCTTTAAATCCATGTGTTTTATATATGGGGACAAAACACCATGTGCTTTCCATTGCTTCTGGATGTGTATCAGTGCTTGGAAGAGTACTGTTCATCCTCATATTTTATTATTTTTAAGGCTACCCTTCAGCTACACCTTTCAAAAGTTATAACTTTTTTCTCTTTGGATATAAAGTACTATTATCCCATTATTCCGAACTGAAGATACACACCAAAGTATGATAGATGTCATTGGGGTCTAAGCCACATTTACATGAGGATGGTACCTGCTGGCCATGCACATGCTTGCTGGTGAATGAATCACCTGCAGTTTTCAATGGATGGCTGCTACAACCACCCAACCTTATGACTTGATGTCATTGATAGGTCCTTAGACATGTTGGTTACACTGGATGCAGAGCTAAGTATTTTCTCTTCCAACAAAGGCAGGAGTGCTTTCCTAAGCCTGTATATTTTTATGAAACAGAAGGTCTGTACTGTGATTCTCTCAGTGGAGCCAAGTATGAACTGCCCATGTAGACCCTGCATCTGCTAAGTGACTCTGATCAAGTGGCATGGATGCTTACATATCACTCATTAGATGAGGCAGAGTATTATTTCCAAGTGCATAAATAGTTCTCTACAAAACCTAGAAGGTCTCCAGCTAAATTTTCTTATGAGTGGTAAAAGATCAAAAGGCAGCAATTTGACATTTACTTTGGGAAGAAAGTTATGTTCTAGTGAAAAATCACTGGATCCCTGAAAATTGCATTAGTATTTTCATGGGATTTAGCTTGTATCCTGTGGCCTTTTATACCAAGTCTTCCAATGTATTTCTTATCAAGTCCTAAATATTATCAAGATAGTAGACAACTGTGTTTCTCTTGGGAATGATGTAGCAGTCCAGGCTCCTTTGGACTATATTAGGCTGATGGGGGAATGCTAGCATAGATCTGGCTCAAGCACATGAGTAGATACTTTCATCTGTTCTATATGAATGAGAACTGCTTTGGGGTACCCATCTTGAGAAAGATGGACAAAAGTACATTTGTACAGATTGAAGGTCACATTGAGGTCAGGTTATTTAGTTCTGGCAGAGATAAAAATATCTGTCACAACCTAAAATTAACAGTTACCAACTATCAGAATTTAGGCTGCCCATTGTTTCCCAGCTTCTTTACCCTTATCTTTACTGGGGATATCTTCTCTAAGCAGGCCTTAGATTTTTAAATGCATTTGTGTTATTCCTTGGCACTTGCTATTATCCTGGTGGCAAGAAGTGAAAATAAGGAAAGTCCTGAAGGCGATGATATTTATTTCAAAAGTCAGAGTCCTCAGTGTCATTTTTCAAGCAAGAAAGGAACATAAAGTCTTATGCAGTGGAAGAGGGCCGCTTGTGCAGACCCAGATGTTCCAAGGGCATTGCTCCAGAGATTCCATCTCAAATCTCAGAGCCCCACTTCTTTCTGAAGAGGTTCTTGGAATAGCAAACTTCCTGAATATGAAAATCCAACCCTCTCTGGAGTGCCCTCTTCTTCTGCTTATGCCCTGGGCTTCATCTTCAGGTCTCTAACTGCAACAGATAACAATCTGTTACAGGGCTGGGGATGTGGCTCAAGCGGTGGCGCGCTCGCCTGGCATGCTTGCGGCCCCGGGTTCGATCCTCAGCACCACATACCAACAAAGATGTTGTGTCCGCAGAGAACTAAAAAATAAATATTAAAAAGTCTCTCTCTCTCTCTCTCTCTCTCTCTCTCTCTCTCTCTCTCTCCTCTCTCACTCTCTCTTTAAAAAAAAAAAAATCTGTTACATGTGTCCACAGACGCCCTCAGACTTTCACACCTCTCATTAAATTGGTGATGAATCACTCTTAGTCTCTGACCTTATTTCCAAAATGCACCCAGTAGTGATCAGTTTGACATCAATTGAATTTTATACTCTTCATAGCTACTATCGAATCCCTGGATGTCACAAATGCCAAAGCAATTGCATCATCAGTACATTCTGTTCCATGATGGCTCCATTCCAGTTTGCTACTGGTGCAGGTTTAACAATTCTACTGCCATAGAACATCCTGCATATAAGTATACCACCTGTCATCAGTAATGTGTTCTTCTCTTTCCTCCGATTGAGGTCAGTGGGCTATTCAGCCCCACAATCATATACTAGAAAGTACTTCACAGACCACTCTAGGAAACTACCATAGTGAATGTGGGTTTAAGGAAGAAACTCTAAAACAGTTTGATCTGCAGGGTGTTTATGTGAGAAGGATCTTAGAAACACTGCCTGTAAAAGAACAGAAGTAGAAGTGGAAAGAGGAGAAGTTAACCTGTGATGTAGTTACAGAGAGGGCTTTGTTGACTGCGTAAGGAGTTCTGACATTTCAGTGGCCCTTTAGCGATGTCCCACATTGAGGCAATGGACTGAGCTTCCCTACTAACACATTGAGCATATTTGATGTGGGTTTTCAAGCTGAAAGCAGGCTATAACCTGGGGCATAATGCTTCCCCTGGCTGAAGGTAATTCTCATGGAGAAATTCAGCCTTCAATAGATATCTTCCCCAGCATCTAATACAATGACTGTATCTGTCCTCCAGGTCTGTACTAACTTTTCACAATAATCTTTGTAAGGACCATTGGATGTAGGAGTGATCATTTTCTACACAGGTAAGGAATGGCCAGAGAACTTAGGTAACTTGTTCAAGTAGATATAACTAAGACGCATGGAACCAGGATTCAAATCCATGCCATATGGTTCCACATACTTCTAGTTACTATGCCACATTACCATTAATCTTTGTCTTTAAATTATTATGCTACATTGTGAGGATTGGGATAACATGTAAATTATATTATGCTGTGCTTCAATATTCTAGAAGGTAAATAACTAGTGAATGTAACAATTTGTTTCAGTATTCCAAATTATCTATCATGGCATAATGTGAGCAGTGGGCAGAAACATCATTAAGGTGTGGGTGGGAAAAAGCAACAAGGTGTGGGAAGAAACATCATTAAGAGACTTTGAGAGCCAAAGTCTACAAATTTCAGTTTCATCTGGGTTTCTCCTTGCGTATTTGATTGGAAAGACATAGAATTTCCTACTTATAGCAATCTGAAATGAAGACAGAGGCAAGAACTATTTAAAATTTAGTGTAAGCTTATATAAACTGCTGGTAATTCACATTCTTGCCCTTGCCTGCACAAAATAGAAAACATTCTAAGGAAAAGCAATTATACCTTACTCCTATAACACTTTTCATAGTTTATGGTATTTCACATATGCCGAGTACATGACTGATAAAACAAATGCTGGGGGTGGGGAAAAACTATTACTGTATGCATACCATTTAGAACAGATAGAGAAAACAGTCGTGATGAAAAATCATAGCTATAACATTCAGTTGTAAGGAGCTGTAGATTGTGTGCGAGTAAACAGATAAAAAGAATTCTAATTGAAAACTGTATTTTGGAATGGTTCACTGGAACTGGTGCAGGCAATGAAATTTTAGCAGTTTAAATGTGTATCTAAGAATAACTTTTCTGTGTTTCACTTGTAATTCGTATTAAATTAGTGGTAGAACTGGCAAAAGTGTGTGAAATACAAACCCATTTTTTGCCCACAAATATATATACATGAAATATATAACAAACAGAACTCCATTTATCCTGATATGTCTCATATTGGCCAGATAGCACTATTTTTTGACAAAGTATATGCCCACTACAACTTCTGCAATGATGAATATTCTATAATACACAAGTATTCTTATTATATACTATATTTAAAAATAATATTTTATTTACAACTAAAAAACCACATCTAGTCATCTCTATGGAATAGAATAGCTCTGTATAGAGAAACAAACATGATTTTGGTTATGCCAAATCATAACTAAGTTCTTAACACTTCTAAGTTTGTTTATATGGGAATATTGTTGTTGCTATTTACATTATTATGATAAGCTTTGAAATTTAAGTTTCACTATATTTGGGATTCTGCTTGTTTAATAACTACATTAAATAGTTGGAAAATAGAGCTGTTTATTGGCTCAGATTATTAAATAGTGGAAAGAAATGTGTAGGGAAGTGGGGTGATTTCTTTATCATTTTCTTATAAGGTGGGAGAAATTTGAGGCTATTTAAAGGTTAATGTGAAGCAGTGAGCAGAGTGCAAAAGGTTTGTCAATTCAGAAAAAGGAAAATTTAATACAATAAAGTCTTTGAGGAGATATGAAATAATGGATAAAGCACAGACACAAGATTTAGACTGCTTGCTATCAACAAGAGAAAGGATGAACTTAGGATTGTTGAAGCTGATGAAATTTTTATTTGATCATTTCTATTTCACTACATGAGATATGAATAAAAGAATCTCCCAAGACCACCCTGGAAAACAAAGATATCAGAAGTCAGATATGGAGGTACTGGCTATTGAAATAGACAAAACTATGTTGCATATATGAATATATCACAAGAAATCCCACCATTTTGTATAATTATAATGCATGAATAAATTTTCTTAAAAAAAAGAAGTCGGGTGCAGTGGCACATGCCTGTAATCCCAGTGGTTCAGGAGGCTGAGACCAGAGGATCATGAGTTCAAAACCAGCCTCAGCAAAATGTAAGGCACCACACAACCGAGTGAGACCCTGTCTCTAAATAAAATACAATATAGGGCTGGGGATGTGACTCAGTGGTCAAGTGCCCCTGCGTTCAATCCCTGGTACCAAAAAGAAAAAAAAGTCAAATATGATGGAAAATATAAATCAATTGATGAGCAGCAGGTGAACTACCAGGGCTCAGGAAGAAGCAGTAGGATTGCTACCAGTTTGAGGGCCCAGATAAGATTTGTCCCTATCAAATTACAGTTGCAAAGGTTTAGATAGTGGTGAGATTTTTCTGCAGCCTTGAGCAGCCATAGTAGTCTCAGGGAATGAAGAGAGTCAGGTTTCACCAGGATTCATCTTTTTGGAAAACAGTCTGCCCCTATTTTCTCCCTGCTGCTTCACAATAGTAAGTAACATTTGGGAAGATTCATAAGAGAGTGGGAACATGGAGATATCAAAACCCCAGATGAGCTACAAAGAGAGCTGAGGAACCAGAATTACACTTAAAAAACAATAAGCAGAAATTGAAAGTACCAGTTAAGCTTTCATTCCTTCCTGCTATCATACAAGCAAGAGGCTAAACCAGAGTAAGTTCTGGCACTGGATTCCCCATGGTTGAAGGTCAGGTACATCAGCACAAAAATGTAGGTCATCTTTTTGCTGAGGGAGCCTCCAGAGAGAGAAACCAAAAGCCTGCTGCAGTTTTATAGAAGAGGAGACAGAGCGAGGGAAAGGGGAAAGAATTTGTAATGGGAAAATGCTGGGTACTGAGCCAAAGCAGAATATGTGATTCAAGTTTCCCCACCTTTTTTCCTACGGCATTTTTCCCAAAAAAGAAGGATCCTAAGGAAGACCCTAGATAAAGCGGCACTGGACTAGAAATTCAGCTACATAGAAGAGCTTGAGGTTAGGGCTTCTTAGTTCTGGATTACAAGATCCTTGGTGCATTTGCTGTGGGAAAGACAATTTTTCCCCAGGGACCTGCAAGGCAATGCCTTTGTAATTGCCTATGCTCAGGCATGAAATGAAAATCACACATGGGTGTTTTGGCCTACATTTTTCAGAAGGCAGGTAAAAGGGCTGGGAGCTGTCTAAGTGCTAGAATTTCCAACAAAGGTGAAAAATTAATACATTGAGTTCTTTGTATATCCTGGAAATTAATGCTCTATCTGAGGTGAAGGTGGTAAAAATGTTCTCCAATTCTGTAAGCTCTCTGTTCACCTTCTTGATTGTTTCCTTTGCTGTGAAGAAGCTTGTTAGTTCGATACTATCCCAATTATTGAGTCTTGATTTTAATTCTTGCCATTTAGGAGTCTTAATGAGGAAGTCGGTTCCTAAGCTGACCTGATGGAGAGTTGAGCCTACTTTTTCTTGTAAGCACAGGGGTTCTGGTCTAATGCTGAGAGCCTTGATCCACTTTGAGTTGAGTTTTGTTCACGGTGAAAGAGTTTAAATTCATTCTACTACATATGGATTTCCAGTTTTCCAATACCATGTGTTGAGGAGGCTATCTTTTCTGAAATGTATGTTTATGGTGCCTTTTTCTATAGAAGATAACTGTATTTATGTGGTTATGTCTCTGTGTCCTGTATTTTGTTAAGACACACACACACACACACACACACACACACACACACGGAGAGACATAACCACATAAATACAGTTATCTCCTATAGAAAAGTTCTTTGGGTATAAACTGAGGAGTGGAATATTCACAAATAACCCAAAGGAAATGGGCAAAGGAACTGAATAAGCACTTCACAGAAGAAATACAGATGGTCAAAAAATATGAAAAAATGTTCAATACTTCTAGCACTTAGAGAAATGCAAATTAGAACTACACTGAGATACCACCTGACTCCACTCAAAATGGCAATTGTAAAAAATACAAGTAACAATAAATGCTGGTGAAGATATGGAGGAAAAGGCACACTCACACATTGCTGGGAGGACTGCAAATTGGTGTATCCACTCTGGCAAACAGTATGGAGATTCCTTAGAAAACTTGGAATAAAACCACCATTTGGCCCAGCTATCCCACTCCTCAGTTTATACCCACAGGACTTAAAATCAGCATACTACACTGATATAGTCACATCAATGTTTACAGCAGCTCAATTCACATTAGCTAAACTCTGGAACCAACTTAGGTGTTTAACAGAAATGGATAAAGAAAATGTATACACATTGGAATATGTACACTGTATATTCCAATGCATACAATGGAATATTACTCAGTCACAAAGAAGAATGGAATTATGGCATCTGCTGGTAAGTGAATGGAACTGAATAATATCAGGCTAAGTGCAATAAGCCAATCCAAAAACTGAATGTTCTCTCTTATATGTGGATGCTAACCCACAATAAGGGAGGGTGGGGATAAGGTGATAATACAAGTCCATTGACTTAGACAAAGGGAAATGAAAGAAAGGGAGGGGAGGGGAATAGGAAAAATATTAGGATTAATTGGACATAACTTTACTGTCCTTGTATATGAATACATGACCAGGGTAACTCTACATCATGTACAACCACAAGAATATGATCCTGATTAGAATAAGTTATACTCCATGTGTGTATAATATGCCAAAATAAATTCTACTCTGAAGTATATGTAGCAGAACAAATAATAATAAAATTAAAACCCTTTATGAATTTAAAAAAAAATTAATACATGGCAAGTAGCTATTTTGAATAAAGAAGAGGTAGGTAACTGTTGTCAGGCAGCTGTGTTTTACAAACTACAGTTAAAAATCATCTGAGGAGGTTTAGATTCAGTCATTTTGGGGTGGGCACATAAACACACACAGAAGCAGATGTACAGGAGATTCTGCTGCCAACGATTGAAGGAAAGCTCTCAGTTCCAAGCATAGGGGGCACAAGAGGAGTCAAAAGAAGGATTGTGCAACATGAGACCACCACAAGCTGGAGAGAGACAAACTGTTTTAGTCAGCTGTTTCACTGCTGTGACTTAAGGATCTGACCAGAATAATTTTAGGAGGAAAGGTTTATTTAAGGGCTCATGGTTTCAGAGGTATGAGTCCAGAGAAGGCTAGCTTCATTCCTCGAGGCTCAAGGTGAGACAGGGCATCATGGCAGGGGAAGCAGAGAGAGAGGTCTCCACTCTCCAGATACAAATTTATACCCAAAGCCACACCCTACCACTTCAATTACCACTCAGGGTATTAATTCACTGATTGGGTTAAGACTCTTATAACGGAATGGAATCATTTTTCCTCTGAAACCTGTTGTATTTTCTCATACGTGGACTTTTAGGGGACATCACATCTAAACTACAACACAAACCAAAGGAAATGGAAGAAGCTTCTCACCAACTAAGAGTAAAGCTGAGGGGGTGGGGCAGCTTGCAGAGGAGGTTAATAAGAGTAGGTAACATTTGCTAACTTTTTTTCTACTTTCTAATGAGATCCTAATAACATTACTAATGGCATCCTCTGAATGCCTATTCTTGCAATCATTTTACAAAATAGGCCATTAAGGCTCGGAGTTTTAGTAACTGGTCCAAGATTGCTGCAGTCATTCCCATTCTATCCGAAGCCCTCCACTTTGCCTGAGTGCTTCTTTATACCTTCAACCTCGTCTCTGAGTTACCACTCAGTGTTTATTCTTTCCTTCTCTGAAAACTCCTGATGCAGTGAGTCTCATAGAAACCTAGAGATTTATTTGAATCATTCTTACTTCTTGCCTTTTTCTCCTTTAGGACTGAAAGGAGAGAGTCCTTTATACTGAAATACTCCTATGTTAGCTTCTGCCCAGTGTCTTACATTTGCTAGTAACTAACTTTCTCATTTGACCTCTCCTGTCAGCCAGTTTCATTTATATTGAAAAAACAAAACAAAAAAATGAGACTTTTCATAGCATCTGGTCACATCTGATTTCAGAATAACATACAGATGTAGATGTTTTTGAACTTTTATAACTTCCATACTTGTTTTGAGCAAAGTCACATTTTAAAAATAAATTTATTAAGTTTCACAAAGGATTTATCAAATGATAAACAAACATTTGCCAATGATATCAATGAACATATTTATTGTACAGACTTGTAAAGGTTTTAACAAAAAAAAAAAAAAGTAGGCCATTTGTTTTCAGATGGATAGAGTCAACTCATTCCCTGCGTAAACACTAGTATTTGCATCCCTGTTATTCTCACAACATCAGTCTTAAACTGGAATTTGTCAAGGGAAAGAAAGTGAATTAGCTAGATGCACACTGAAATAAATCTTCATGCCAGCCTAAAGGTGTTTCCTCCATGCTCCTAAAGTAGATCCATAGCAGACAAATTAAATTTCGGATTGCTTTAACTTCAGCAAATACACATTCAATTCTTTGCCCCAATAGAGAGGAAACGTTTTCAAAATATTACTCATTTATAAGCCTTCTCAAACAAAAGTGGTATTACTCCCCCACTCCTGTTAATATTATTTGCCCTTAGCTATTTTTTGAAGTGTGGAGGGAATTTGTACCAGTTCAAAAACTGGCTCTGACTAAATTCCTCTTTATCAACAAAAGTTAGTAATTGTGAAGATCAAGAAGTCTGGCATGAAACCAAGTATAACTAAATTGGTTTTTGGAAACTGAACCTTTGGCTTTATTTAACCAGATCATTAAAAGGCCTTGTTCAGCTTTCAGAAGGCTATCCCTGCCTTTGGAGGATTTTTTTTTTCCTAAATGTATTCTCTGATACCTAAAGTTATTAAATTCATGATTCTCAAAAACTGGAGTTTTATTTTATCTCTTGGAATTGAACAATAACAAAGTTCAGAATACTTTAAGGCTTTGTTTGGATTATTTTTCAGAAGTTCATAGAAAAGGGAGGAAAGTGAAAAGACAGTTATTACCAATAAAAGGAGGTCTGGGACCTTCAAGTGAGATCCCGAGACAATAAAATAGGCCTTTTCCTATTTTATTGCATTAATTTGCCTTTTAAAAAAAATTGTAATTATCTCCCACAACCCCACACCTTTAGAAATAGGAGTGCAAAGAATCTTTAAAACATAAGGTTTGGGAATGTAAGTATATGATGAAATGCACTCTGCTGGGGAACTAAAAAGCACTGACTTAGGAATTTTAAAATGATTTATGCTGTCAGTTACATTGAGCCTTTAAAGAAATGCAAAAACAAACAAAAACTTTCTCCATAGAGCTGAAGCTTAAGCTCATGTGTTTGCCTCTCACATTTCAAAGCGATCTATATTCAATCAATGACATCCTCTCTATACATTTTCCTCATTCCATCTGGGGCTTAGACAATGCAGACATAGAAAACACAGGGAGTCATACCATACCGTCACCTCTTTGAGGGAATACTTGACCATATATAATCACTCCAGAAGTGAAGCACTCTTCAGGATGGAAATGATTTCTATAGAATGGATTTAGTTATTTATAGGCAATAACTAAAGAAGTTCAATGAAATTTACTCTACACATTGGTCTCTGTTATAGCATCTTTCTTCGATCACAGTCAATTACTTGAAAAGTTTTAAAGACAATCTTCAATTGCTTTTCCTGTTTAAGATAATCTCTTATTCTTGTCTACATGTAGGTATGGCTCCTCATTTGAAAGAGGATGAAAACAGATGTCATGTTTAATCATGAATATGGTTTATAATGTGATTGGTGTATTGAAATGATGTATCCTTTTGAAGATAGAAAAAGAAGATCAAAACTACAATTGCTGATCAGGTTATTCCATTTATATATAACCTAATTAGAAAACTCTGGACTCAGCGTTTTTTAAATTGTTTATTTGTGGGCTCTTTTTCATATGTGGTTTTGTTTTTTTTAATAAAGTTAGTCATAAGATTTGGCAAATTACATCCTTGGTTTACTTGATTAGTAACGTGAAGAGTTTAATAGAACTTCCACAATTTATCTAGAGTCTAAATAAATATAATTTTAAAAATTTATTTGTTCTAATCAGTTATACATGACAGCAGAATTGTGCATTAATTGTACACACATAGAGCACAATTTTTCACTTCTCCGGTTGTATATGAAGTAGTGTCACACCATTATTGTAATCATACATGTACATAGGGTAATAATGTCTATCATATTCCACTGTCTTTCCAATCCCCATGATCCCTCCCCTCCCCTCTCCTTTGCTCAATCCAAAATTCCTTCAATCATCCCATGTCCCTCCCAACTTCATTATAGATTAGCATCTACTTATCAGAAAAAAAATTTGGCCTTTGGTTTGGGGGGATTGGCTTATTTCACTTAGTATGATATTCTCCAACTCCATCCATTTACCTGCAAATGCCATAATTTTATTCTCCTTTAATGCTGAGTAATATTCCATTGTGTATATATACCACAGTTCCTTTATCCATTCATCTATTGAAGGACATCTAGGTTGGTTCCACATTTTAGCTATTGTTGATTGTGCTTCTATAAACATTGATGTGGCTGTGTCATTATAGTATGCCATTTTAAAATCCTTTGGGTATAGGCAAAGGAATGGGACAGCTAGGTCAAAAGGTGGTTCTAATCTAATATATATTACATTTATTAATCTTTTATAATATGACTTCTGCTTTATGTCGTTTTTTAAAAAGCTTTCAAAATTTTAGGTAAAAGTAACTGTCTTGTGATTTCTTCTAGTGTGCCTATGTTTTCATGTTATAATAAATCTGCAAACAAACTAGGAATATAAATATAAATTTGTTTTTCCAGATATTTATCCAGTTGTTTGCAACACCTTATTGGAAAACGCTTTTTTAATCCATTTTAAATTACATTAAATTAAATTACAGATAATTGCTATCTTTCTAAACTTTGATTCCACTTTAATGAGGACGTGGTACATCTGTTAATTTGTAATGTTTTCTTATTCATTTAGGGTTTCTTTTAAAATTTCTTTCTGTGAAATTTATATTTCACCGGGCTTGGTGGCACAGGCCTGTAATCCAAGTGTCTCAGGAGGCTGAGGCAGAAGGATCATGAATTCAAAACCAGCCTCAGCAAAACTGAAGTGCTAAATGACTCACTGAGACCCTGTCTCTAAGTAAAGTATCAAATAGGGCTGGGGAGGTGGCTCAGTGGTGAAGTACCCCTGAGTTCAATTCTCAATACCAATAAATAAATAAATAAATAAATAAATAAATAAATAAATAAATAACTTGTATGTCTCTTTTGAGTTAAAATTTCTATCGGATGATCAGAATGCATGAACCTGAAGTGCACAGATTGGTGATTTAATCAACGCATTCATCTGCATAACCACCACCCAATCAACACAGTTGTTTCCATCCTTCCAGAAAGTTCCTAATGTTCACTTCCAGCCAAGGCCCACCAGCCAGAGCAAGGGCTATTTACTTTGCATCATAATAGATTAGTTTACCTGTGCCTTAAAACTTCTTTTGAGATTCACCCACCTCTTTCTGTACACCAATCTTCTTTTTGTTGAACAATATTCCATTTTATGCATGCACCACAATTTTTATTCATTCTCTAATTCGACATTTTAAATAGTCGATCCTTTAAATTTTGCCAATATTTTTAAGGCCAGCCATAGTGTTTATATTTCTTCTGAAAATATATAGAAGTAAATGGCCAATCACAGGTTCATTGTATGCTAAGAAACTTACTGAAAGCATGTGTAAACTTGCATAACCTGGGCATCATCTGACAGCTTCAGTTGCTCTGCTCACCAGTACTTACTTACTGGGGTCAGATGTAACTCATTTGTGTGGGTGTGTAGTGCTACCTTTAGGTTTAATTTGCCTTTCCATTTTCTCATGATTAATGAAATTGAGCACTTTTCTGTGTAATTATTGGCCACTTGAATACCTTCTTTATTGAAAGGTCTGCTCAATTCTTTCTTATTAGAGTGCTTGTATTCTTAAAATATCATTTATCTCAACACATTATTCATGTAAAATGCCCCCTTTTAAAAGTGTACAATTGGAGTGAGTCATGAAAAATTCATATTTTAACCACAACTAAAATTAAAACACACATTTCCCCCAATTTGCCTCTTCCATTTTTATATCACCCACCCACCCCCCACTTGATTAGCTTCAGGTAACTACTGATGTTATTTTCTGTAACCATTGATTAGTTAATTCCAGAATTTAATACAAATGAAATCCTGCCATATGTGCTTTCTCATGTGGCTTCTTTCCCTAAGTGTAATGTGGTTGAGATTCAGCCATGAGATGCTAGCATTCACGTCTTATTATTTTTGAACACTATTCCATTATGTTTGATGGAATCAAAATCCATTGATGGATTTTGTGTTTATTTCATTTAAAAGTATAACAACCATAGCTGTTTTGAACACGTTTGTATAATTATTTGTTTTGGCACATGATTTTTACTATTTTTGTTTGTGGTAAGCATATGGAGTTCATAGTAAATTGCCAAACCATTTTACATTTGCACAGTAATATATGAATGTTCCCAGTTGCTTCAAAACTTCACAAACACTTGGTATATTCAGTCAGTTTAATTTTTAGCCATCTTCATGGATGTTTAGTGGTTTTCTCATCAACTGAATTTATATTTCATTGAAGACTAAAGGACAGAGCACCTTTTCAAAATTTATTGGCAATTTTCATATGTTTTATGAAACATAAATATTAACACTTCACAAAAATATTTCATTGTGTTTTGTGAAGTGTTAATTCAAATATTTTGTACTTTTAAATGTTTTTGCATCTACTTACTGAGATAGAAGTGTTATTTATATATTCTGAATATTTATTCCTGGCCAGATGCAGTATCAAATGTTCTCTTCTCATTTGAATTTAGTCAGAAAGTGTAAATATATAGATAACTTAGAAAGTATTTTTATTTTAGTTATTTAAAAAAAAATTTTTTAGTTATAGGTATAGGTATATTTATCTATATGTGGTGCTGAGGATGAACCCAGCACCTCACACATGTGAGGAAGGCACTCTACCAACTCAGCCACAACCCCAATCCCTAAAAAGTATTTTTAAAGCATAGAAAGTTTGGAAAGTTTACTGACACAGTGTGCTATTTTGAGTTAAGCATTGCTATTATTCTAAAACATCATATAGTTTAATCCTATTTGATAACTTCCTCCCTTAATTTTTTCATGTACCTGTCAAAAGCAAAAAGGTTGGGAACAGATATAAAAGTATTTCCATTTTCCTACACTGATAGATCCAAGTGGAATTTCCCTCCTGGTTAAATTGGAGCATAATTCTTGTTCTATCACTAACAAGGACTTTTACCCTTATGCTTTTAATAAGAGCTGTTCACTATATAACTCCTCTACCAATTTGTGATTTCTGCTTTAATTTTAAAAATCTATTTGTCTTAAGAAAACTAATATTTTATTAAAATTAAAGTGTGTTGAATCTGTAAAGCATAACTAATTCTTAAGTACATGAGATTATATATTTTGTATACACATATTCTTTTCTAGAGCAGAAAAATTAAGCTACTAATTTCCAAATTTCCTTTTTTTAATGGTAATCTCATACTAATGCTTAGTACCTTAGATCTTTTCAGGGGTCATTGTAAATCTATAACATTAAAATTTAAAAAAAAATAGCCATAGTTGTATTTATATATCACTTTGTGTTCATCCATATATCGTGTTTCTTTAAAATGAGTATTCAATGAACAAATGAATGAATAAACTAGATGAATATAAATTTTCCACTGTTGTATGCAAAGTGATGTTCTGGATACAGTAAAGGAAGCAGTCACCTAAAGATTCTCCAATATGAATTAGTTATTTTCAGTTTTGGTCACATTACTTTGCTACCTCTGTATAAACATAGTTTTGACTTTCTGAAAGTAAACAAAATATCTCAGGAATAAATGACATTTACTAGTAATTGTTGCATGTTGCAAGAATAGCTGTAATTATTTATTCTGTGATAGTTCAAAACCTTGTCACCAGTTAGCTGAAAAAAAATCAATCACATCTTGATTTTGGTTTTTCATCTTGGTATTTATTTATGGATTACATGTCAGAAGAATGTGCTTATGATGATGAAAAACCATGCCAGTCTCTAGATTTACTCTTTTAGCTGAGATTTAATTGAATGAAATACAGACAATGTTCATATATTTTCACTGGTAAGAACAATAATATCATTGGAAAATAGCCCTGGTGGGTGAGGAGGCCTGATCCACATGCAAACTCAGTGTCTGTGCAGCTTTGTGTCCAGTAAGTAGACACTTCTGCATCTTACTTTTGTTTGTAATGAAAGTTGGAGTGGGGTATATAATATCAAAGAACACTTCTGGCTTAATATCCTATGTATTTTAAATCAGAAAATTGAAGAGCATAAACTCAATTTGAACACTCTGAAAATGTCCCTTATGAAATGAGCCAGAACACCCTATCCACTGTGGATGATTCAATTTACATAATGTGGAAAGAAAATGTCTCAGCTATTGCAGGCATGGCCATGCATTGTTTATTTACATATAGGCAAGGGCTTGTGTGTCAGAAGAAATGAAAAGGAGGAGGATAGCTAGTTATGGAATTCTAGAAGAATCTTTCATACATTTTTTTCTGAATCCCTTGACATGTCATGTTGTGCATAACTAATATATAATAAATTCACACCTGCAATGCGGAGTGTGTGTTTAACAATGCCTATCTAGGTAACATTTGTATCTGGGCTCAGAGAGTACACATCTCCAACTGTAATGTCTTGTTACCGGCTTCTTGATCTCAGAGAAAAGTTTTGATCTTTTAATGTGTTTTAAAATTATAGCATCCTTATTCTATACAGCTGTAATCTTCCACCAAGATTTTGGCATGCAAAATCAAAATAAAAAATCCTGGGTTTTTTTTTTTTTTTTTTTTTTTTTTTTACAGTTAGTCAGCTATCCTCTAAAGATCTTACTCTCATTTCATAGTGTGTATCTGTGTCTACAAAGTGGCTGTTCAACTCCTCTTTCTGGGGAATCATACAGGGTCCATACAACTAAATCCAGGCAGTGAACTGTGAACAGATGCACTTCCAGGCTGACATGGTTAAGAAGTGAGTTTGTCCCATTTATCCACTTTTCTGTTTACCTGCTGGGAGTAGAAGACTCTGATGTCTCAGGAGATGGCAAGATCACAAGAAGAACCCTAGCTTTCTGAATCATGGAGTGAAAGAGACAACTTACACAGTCTAGTGGACTGTTACATGAGTGGGAAAATAGGCCGGCTGAGCCATGGGAATGCTATTGTCCTCCCGGGGCATTTACAGTTCAAACACAACGAGCAAAAACAGTTGAAGAGATATTTTCCATATTGATGTAAAACTATTAAAAGAAATCTCAATTGCTTCAACATAGTTTTTTTCCTTTGACAGACTATTCTAGACAGACCTTAGTTCCAACATAAAGAATTATTGGGGAATAATCTTCTGCCTTATCTTGATACTTATTTACCCAGTAGTACACCTCTGTATATCTGCATTATATTTGTTATGCTCAGTGGTTAACCATGAGACATTGGACAAAGATTAAAAATAACTGGAAAAGCCATTCTTTATTCCTGCTAAGTCTATCCCTGAGGTGACTAGTTTTCTCCCTCTTTTCAGTTTACTTCCTTCCATGATTCTTAAAGAGCAGTGGGAACAGTTGCTGAAGCAATCCTACAGCCTCTCTAGGGAGACTTTCGGTGGGGAATGTAAAAATCAGTGTTGATCAAAATGTATGCTTAAAAAAAAAACTTATTCTGACATCTCAAAAAAAAAGTATTAAGTAGATAAGCATTTCAAAAAAAAATGTTTTGTCTAAATTTTAGTGTATAATTAAGAAACTTCTTCAAGCATACTATCCAAGAGATTACAATAACAGCAACAATCTCCATTTGAAAATGACTCCTTTCAATTACAGCTTGGTAATTCTTACCAGCTTAAGATATGTAGTTAAGTTTTTCACTTGCAAAGTGCTAGCATTATACAGATTTTCCTTTCAGATGGAAAGTACAGCTGCCCATTTTCCATTTCATCCAAATGCCCCAAATATAAGTTAAAGAAAAGCCTTTAGGAAATTGAAGCATTTTCTTTTTCAAATTCTAGGATATATGGACTTTCAACCTTAGGGCATTCTAAACGACAATGGCTTTTAAATTGTTATAAATTTCTTGAAACTCAGGAAGAATAAAATATGAGGAATATACATACACCATTCTCTGTAGCAATACTTTAAGAATTGTATCGAATATATGGTCAGTGACTTCATTTTTCAAGATTAAAATGTCCAAATAGAAGGTATAGATTCAGAAGGGTAGATTTAATTTCAATTTTTCTTATTTTGGCATTGCTAAAAAACAACAACCAAAAAACTATCTTCAACTTCAATGAATTTGTGAATGCAATTAAATGGAGTGGGTCACCTTTTTAAACATTTCCTACATACTATTATGTGTAATTACTATGTAAAGAATCAGGGAATCCTCCTCAAAATGTGTTGCAATATTCAAATGCTATATTAGGAGAAATACATTTATGTTCAATGGACACTAGATTTAGTATATTTACTAAATTTGTATCCTGTAAATTCTATTCCCTCTATTCAAAATGTGTTTCCTTCATTTTCTACTATTTTATCAATGTTAGGTTTTTGCATCAAAGTGTCTGATATGCATTTATAAATTAATATTTTGACCAATCTAGTATCTTCTATGGCAGTATTTCATTTCCCATAATTTGTATCCATCTGTACACTTGAAATCATATCATATTCTGGGATAAACCTCATGGCTCGTCTAGGAAATGTTAAAGGAGGTACAGCCTTGAAATTAACTACCTTTAGCACCCCTAGATTGGTTCCATACAACACTGGCTTCTTTATTGTTCTATGTACACTAAACACCATTTTTTTAATGCCAGATCTCATGAAAGAAACTCAGACTTGTCCCTTCTTCATGAATCCCATCTTTTATAGTAGAGATCTAAGAGAGCTTAGGGCCTTACAATTGAGCTCCAGTTTCTACCTATGGGACTTTGTGACATAATACTAACATTTCTTAAATGTGGCTAGGGCCTCAGACAGGATGTCCCTGGGAGTTAAGCGGCTGAAGCTCAGCAACCTATTCTGGAACCTGAGAAAGTCACAAGAATCGCAGAAAGCTCCACCCTGCCCAACATTCCTGCCCCAGTCAACCAACACCACAACTGCCTGTCCTCAAACATCTCACTGTATGTGAGCATAAGTCCTGATGTATTGAGTTGCCATTCTACAGTAGTGTCTGCTATGAACAGCCAGACAATACTGTTAGCCAGTCTAGTCCGAGGACATCCTGTTTTCCTTTGAGAGCTGACATATATTCTCCCTCTGATAATGAAATCAAAGCCCTTCACCTCTTGCTCTGGTTGCCAAGAATCACAGAGCCAGCTTTCATACTTAATTACAACATTGCTGGTGACTTTTATCATTGGTTTATATGTTCTCTGCTGCACGCTTCACTGTGTTTCTCTTCCTACTCTCATTCCTAGAGTATCTTCTGAAAACTCTCTACTAGCTTATTTGTAAAAGAACGGGCATGTGGATTTCATTTTGAAATGTGTTAATTTGCAGGTCTTCATAAGAATTATATAAGACTATATAAAATTAGATATATAATGATCATTTTTATGATTGATTCTCTGTTGCGTACCAGATGTCATTAATCATTAAAGGATTTCCTTGAGCATATATGCTTTACCAGGACCTAAGCTGGTGTCAGGTAGAGGGAGGAAATCAAGACAGTCATGGACCTAATACGGCTACAATTCATAAGACTGAATACAACTTAAAAATAATTTTGTTTAGTGACTTTACATTTATTGGTTAGAACAACTAAGTGAATATTTAAGTCTAAATCCAAGGCAAGGTTATTTTAAATTGATGCTGACTATCAAATACCTGAAAAAATAAAAATGAAAGCTTTTTTTTTTTTTAAACAGAACATCAGAAGAAATAACATCCACTTTTATCATGACTTCTTCTTTTATCTTAATTTCATTTTTGTCTCATGAATGCTAATGATTTGGGCTGTAGTTCCAGTGAACTCATATCTTTGCTAATATTCAATGCCATGTTATTCCAAAAAAAAAAAAAAAACAACTGGAATTGTACATATTAAAAGCATTTTAAGAGGAATATCTGAGCTGGTAGTCTGCACAGGGTCAGCATTCCCTATGTATCTTGTTATTTGAAATGTTGCTTGAAGTCAGGAGAATATACCTGGCTGGGATAATTTGTTCTCCAGAGTAATAAAATGTTATAGTTTGAAAATAGGGCAGAGACTTGATAGCTTCCCAATAAATATAAACTGAATGAATGCACAAATAAAAATGCAGCACATTATAGAAAATCACAGTTAAACCTTAACCCGAATAAACAGCTAATACAAAGAGCCAGAATTGGCACCATAGCATAATAACTCTACTGATACGGGTATTGTCTGTATACTGAAGAATCCTCAGGTTTCTTGGGGTTTGTGAAACCAAGATTAAATTGAGCTCACTAGAAAGTAGTAATAAGTGGTTTTTGTTTTGTTTTGGCAGTACCTGAAATGGAACCCAGGGGTCCTCTTCCACTTAATTATATTCCTAGCCCTTTTCATTTTTCCTTTGGAGACAGTCTCTTACTAAGCTACCCAGACTGGTCTAGAATTTGTGATTCTCCTGCCCCAGCCCCCGATGTTGCTAGAATTGCTGGCCAGGGCTACTGCACCTGGCTATGATAGTGGGTATTTTTTTGTTGTTGTTTTGGAAGATTCCTAAGTCTGTTTATTTAAAGCTGGTAATTTGTGTTACAGCAAAATACTTATTTTGCTATAAATCAGGGTATTACTTCTGTAGGCTACTTTCTGTTATAAAAAATAATCATATGAACTTCAAAAAACTTATCTAAACCTGCTCAAGATTTACCAACGTGTATTTTTGTTGTTGTTTTGTGTGGTTTTGTTTTATGGGGTGGGGGTGTTTGCTTTCATAGCAGGGTTTTTTGTTTTTGTTTTTTGTTTTGTTTTTTTTTGTTTTTAATCACAGTGAACAGTCATTACTAAACAGGGGAGGGAAATTATTTGCGTCAACCCTGTCCTTTCTGGGGAGAGTAGGCAATGTTTCACCCCAACCTCATAGAAAGCAGTACATTGTCTGTCCTTTTGCTACCTCTGCGTTCTGCTCAGAGTAAATAGCATCTACTCAGTGCTCAGTTGTTTCTAGACTGCTGAGGTTGGAGACTAGCAGAGCATGCTCGGCACTCTCAATTAAATCTGAAGCAGCCTGTGTAGTCTCTGTATTTGATGTTCAAGTAAGAAGCTGTCGTGTGTATTGTACTGGGGACAAGGGGGACCATCTCATTCCTAGAGAAGGACAGACTGGAGAACATCCTGTTTGTACAGTGTGGTTACAAGAGCACAGAGCCTCAGAGACAGCTGACCTTAATTTTAGGTTCTGCTGTATAACACAAAATTGCACGGTCACTTGTCAATTGGGATGTCTTGCCTACAATAGGACACTCATAGAAAAATGAGATGTAACTAAAGACTCAAGGAAAGATCTTTAAGATGCAAATTACCCCACAATCCACCAGCTGTGCACCACAGGGATTCTCCATGGAACTTCATCTTCACACAAGGGTGACTTAGAAAGCCCACTTTTTAAACAGTTTTCCTTCCTCTGTCTGACATTCCCCTGGATAAATCTTCAAATAAAATCGCCTGAAAGCTTTGAACACTTCCATCCATCCGACCCTTTGCTCTCTGTTTTTAAGTCTCCCTTGTCTTTTCTCCTGACACTAATCAATTGCAGATTCTATAAAGGCCCCAAACATGCCCATTCAGTCAGAACATTGTAGATGCTGACCTTAATTTAGTTCCAATGTTTTACAATAGTTATAATCATTCTCTTTTGTCTATGTAACAATTCTTTAAAGTATAAGGATATTTAGCTTCCAGATACTCACTGCCCTTTTATGCCTAAATAAATGGTTGTCAAGTAAATTTTCTCTCTTAGTGACAGTTAATGTTTTATAAGACAGATGGTCTCATTAGCTTGAGATACCTGAAGATATCTATCTTTTCCCTAATTGGCAGTTCATCATTTTTTAAAACAATATCATAACAGAGACAGGCAAAGATATCTGATATAGAAACTTCTCTGAGTTAATACTATTTGGTTTTCATGTTTAAATACTAAAGAACAGAGCTTTTTGGATTGCATTCGAACAAAAGCAGGTTAATAAATATTTGATACTTACATTTCTGCAGTTAAACAATTTCACCCATCTCTTACTTTTCATTTAAACCAAATATATTGAATATATACAAGAGTGTCATATTACCACTAAGAAGAATAGGCAAAATATTATACAAAGATATCCAGAGGGCATTTGAGATATTTATGACCTTGGGGGAAATCTACCTTGGGACTCCTTAGGGCATTGAGACCAATGTTTCCTCCATCAAGTCTCAGTTGAAAGGCAGATTGACTGGCTCCTGAAGGAGCACTTCCACTCTTGAGATTTCTTTCTGTCACTGCCTCCAACATAGCAAACAAGTACCATCCTCCTGTATTGTTACCACTGAAGGATATACAGGTATTAATGTAGAATCAATATATCCTGGAAGAATTTCTCTAATAGGTACTATGGTGGGGCAAGAGGTAAGAAAAAGGTAAAGAAAAGGAAATGATACATAAAACATGGTTCCCTTAGGGGAGATTAAATTCAGACATAACCTGGAATATGAAGATTTCAGTTAATTCAAATTGACAACACTTTATACTGCAGCATTTTTAGTAAGCTAATGACTAACAAAATTATTTTCATGAAAAACAAAAGTGCATTTCCACTTTTAGCACATAGATAAGTCAAATGTGCTATGTTTGTAGCATTTCCAGATAGTTAATCATGCCTAGATTTAGCTATGCTCTTTTAAATATTGTATGCGTAATAACATGAAATCAGCAGAAAGTGACTAATCCAGTCAGCCAATTAACTCTACACAGATGAGGCACTTCTGCATCTGATACCACTTTGAAGAAAAAAAGGACAGAAGTATTTAATCAGAGAATAATATTTTGTAGAATATTATGTATAAAATAAAATATATGTTGATTCGTATGAGTATACCCAAATTATTTGTATTAATACATTATTTATACCAGTGCAATATCCACCCAGGCAAAATATTGTTTTGTCTAAACTGTTACTTGCACTGAGGTGTGGCAAATAACAAAACATTATTTGAGCTTCCAAAATATTATTCCTCTCTGCTTCATCATATTAAACATTGCATCCTTATTTTGCTATAAATCAAATATACTTCAACATTTCTACTTGCCAAGCAATCAGTTCGTCCCATCAAATCAAGTCGTGTCTGACATCACATTTGCAAATAAAATGTACTTTTATAATTCTAATCCTTATATAATTTTATATTAATACACACATGCAAGAAAATAAAATGTTGTTTTGGGATGTCTTATAGTAAAGAATACATGCCCTTTTTATATACTGGGAAGCATACATATAGGGTTTGCATCCAACTTCAGAACCTTGCAGCAGCATTTGTGAATAACCTTAGACCTTTCTTCAGAGTGTGTGAGAACTTAGTTGGTGAGAGACATTTGGTTCTCTGAAGGGCAAAGAGTATTAGGTCTCTAAGAAGAGAATATGAGTCTAATAATTATTAAGAAAAGTAGAGTAAGGCCAGATACGGTAGTACATGCCTATAATCTCAGCAGCTCAGAAGGCTGAGGCAGGGGGAACACAAGTTCAATGCCAGCCTCAACAACTTATCAAGGCCCCAGAGCAACTTAGGGATACCATCTCTCAAAATAAAAAATAAGAAAAAATCAGACTGGGGATGTGGCTCAGTGGCTAAGTACTCCTGGGTTCAATCCTGGTACAAATAAAATAAAATACAATAAAATAAAGAGAGACTAGGAAAAATGGAGGAAATAAGTTATGCAGAAGGCAAGAATGAAAGGTTCAGCTGTGAATTAATCAAGAACAAATGATCACAACAGGTTAAGGAAAGGAAAACCACATGCAAACTGACAGTCAAATGCTGGTTGGCTGAGTCCAAAATGTAATTGGTTGAAGAAGCTAACATTCAATGTTTTACTACTTTCATGGTTTCCTAGCCTCTCTCATTATAGAATTAGGGTATCTCTATCGGGTATTATCAGTGTTAAAACAAATTATAGACCCAAAAGAATTTTTTTAAAACAATGTTCTTAAATAGAGATAGGGGAAATGAAAATTGATGATAAAAATGACACATGTTCTACAAACGTTGCAAACTGAGTAATATTTTCCATTACTTTGAACATGAAGATTGTACTGTGAAAATATATTTCCAAAATTTCAATCTAATATGGCATTGACATTTGAAAAGTGTTGGATAGGATTATTATTTTTTAATGTTATATTTTACAAGATGAAAAGAAGAAAGACAGAAAGGCAGGCACTTTTAATTTTATGAAAATAGTGACGGTTTCTTTTCAGTTAGTAGCTATTTGTGACTACCCCAAATTCATTTTTCTTTTTTTATTGATTTTTTAAAAAAATAAATGACAGCTGAATGCATTACAATTCTTGTTACATGTATATAGCACAATTTTTCATATCTCTGGTTGTATATAAAGTGTGTTGACACCAATTTGTGTCTTCGTACATGTACTTTGGACGATGTCTATCAAACTCCACCATCATTGTTAATCCCCTGCCCACTCCCTTTCTCTCCCCCCCTCTGCCCTATCTAGAATTCATTTTTCTATGCATATCTTAGTAAGCAAAGTATTTATGTTTAAACATATAGTATACTTTCTTCCCATTAGATATTTTAAACCACACTCATTTAACCATACTTCATTAAATTTAATTTTTGTAGTATATATTGTTTCCCTTTTCTGATCTAAGAAAACATTATCTTTATTGAAATTTTGAAAAATATATAGTATCATGAAGAACAGTAAATAAAAATCACCTTTAATGCTATCTCCAGGTTAAAAGGAGGATGTAGAAAACTGAATTGTTTCTTTAGAGTTTTTAAAAATATAAAAATGGAAAGAAAGAAAAATACTAATATCAGGAATATATGCATAAATATCACTATATACCTAATAAATATAAGAAGAGAATT
The DNA here is from genome assembly GCF_045843805.1 of Urocitellus parryii. Lineage (NCBI taxonomy): Eukaryota > Metazoa > Chordata > Mammalia > Rodentia > Sciuridae > Urocitellus > Urocitellus parryii. The sequence goes on from NC_135544.1 coordinate 36,941,211, forward strand.
TTTGAATATTCTAACATCAATTAATTTAATACTTTAGATGAAACATAAAATGTTTCTGTAATTTATAGTAAAATTTACTCAAATTAAACAGAAAATATTAATTTTGTATTAATTTTGATAATAAAATTTGTTATCAAAACTATTGCACTAAGAAATGTCCATCTCAGGAGGCATCACTGATTGAGTTTTATTAAGTATTTTAGAAAAACTCAAACCCATTCTGATGAATTAGTTTTTAAAAGGAAGGGAGAATACTTCTCACTACATTTTATAAAACCAACATTATCCTGATAGCAAAAGAAAACACCCTTCATAAAACATATATTGGCCCCCATTTCTTCTGAGCCTAAAAAGAAATCTTAACAATATTAGAATATATTGATATAAGGTATATCTAAGATTAATATATTCTTAGAACAAAGTACAGTTTGTCCCTGAAATCCAATGAATCAAAGTAATTCTTCATTACTCACAGACTAATAAAGAAAAAGCATATAATCAATTTAAAAGAGGCCCCAAATTACCAAAATTCAACATCTGTTCACAAAACAAACCTCTCAGTAAACTAAGAGTAAAAATAAAGTCTTCAAATTGACAAAGGGCAGCTACAAAGAACCTATAGTAAAAATCAAACTTAGTAATAAAACCTAAACATTTTTACCCTATGAATGGGAACAAAGCAAGTATTTCTGCTTACTGAAGTTTTACGTAGCATTTTATTTTTTTTAAAGAGAGAGTGATGAGAGAGAGAGAGAATTTTTTAATATTTATTTATTTTTTTAGTTTTCGGTGGACACAACATCTTTGTTGGTATGTGGTGCTGAGGATCGAACCCGGGCCGCACGCATGCTGAGCGCGCTACCGCTTGAGCCACATCCCCAGCCCTTATGTAGCATTTTATTGGGATGCCAACCAGTGCAAAAAGTGCAGAAAAAGAAATTGAAAGCATACTTATTGGAAAGGAAAAAATAAAACTGAAATTATTTATAAAAGACATGATAATAAGAATTTTAAAAATCCATACAAATCTACAAAAAAAAACTTATTGGCAAAAATAAGTGAATTTACCAAAGGTGCAGATTAAAATAAATATAAAAAATCATTTTTATTTTGTATATTAAGTGGAAATTATAATAAACACAATATAATTTTCAGCAGTAAGTCTTGAAATATTTTGGAGCAAATTTTAAAAATAGGTATAAGATACTCAAATCATCTCAAGCAATTACAGAAACGCAAGTTAAAATTACACTGAGATTCCATCTCATGCCAGTCAGAATGGCAATTATCCAGAATACAAATAACAACAAATGTTGGTGAGGATGTGAGGAAAAGGGAATGCCCATATATTGTCAGTAGGACTGCAAATTGATGCAACCTCTCTGGAAAGCAGTATGGAGATTCCTCAACAAGCTAGGAATGGAACCACCATTTAACCTAGTCATCCCACTCCTTGGCATATATCAAAAGAATTTAAAATCCACATACTACCATGACACAGACACATCAATGTTTATAGCAGCACAATTTACAATAGCTAAGTTATGGAACCAACCTAGATGCCTGTCAACAGATGAATGGATAACAAAATAGTGGTATATATACACAATGGAATATTACTCAGCCATAAAGAATAATGACTTTTTGACATTTGCCAGTAAATGGATATATCTGGAGAATATCATGCTAAGTGAAATAAGCCAATCCCCAAAAACCAAAGGTCGAATGATGATATCTGGAAGCTAAATCACAATAAAGTGGGGAGGAAAATAATAGAGGTACAGTAAATTAAACATAAGAATGAAGAAAAGGAAGGAGGAGGATATGAATAGGAAAGACAGTAGAAAAAAATATATATATATAAAACATAATTTTCCTAGATACACATAGGAAAATACCTAAGTGAATTCTACCATAATGCTCACCAACAAGAATAGGGTCCTAATTAGAATAAGATGTATCCCATTCTTATATACTTTTCCAAATGGATTCTACTGTCATGTATAATTAAGAAGAACCAATAAAACTAAAAATGATAAAAATAATAATTTTTAAAAAGGAAGCTGACATTTTAAAAATGTGGTGAAATATTGCAAATAAATTATTGTTATTAGCACACACACACAAAAAATCCCTGCAAATATTAACCGGGCTCAGTTATGCATTTTTGTAATACCAGAGACTCAGGAGGTTAAGGCAGGGAATCTTAAGTTCAACCCTCAGCAACTTAGCAAGGACCTAAGCAACTTAGCAAGAACTTATTTCAAAAAATAAATAAATAAATATTTGAAAGGTAGATGATGTATGTAACTCCATGATAAAGCACCCTGGGTTGAATCCCCAGTACCAAAACAAAACAATAAACTGCAAATATGGCCAAGAGAAATTGAAGATCTATTTAAACCAATAAGAAAAAATTATATTTACAGATTTAAAGAGTCAAAATTATTTGTTGCCAATTCTTAGAATATTTTTTAGTTGATAAATTTAAGAAAACCTAAATCAATATCCAAATAGTTTTTCTTCTTTAGGAAGGCTTATCAATACTATAACTTATAAATAATAAGTTGAATATTACCTGGAAATGCAAAGGATCCATAGGAGTCAAAATCATTTTTTTAAAAGAACAAGAGTAAGGTAATTAATACCATCTGATTTCAAATCTTATTACAAAATTACAGTAATTAAGACAGGAGGTATAGGGAAAAATACATCCAAAGATGTTAATGGAAGTGTATGAGGGTTCTAGAAGTAGACCTGCACATGTATAATAAATAAATTTTTGAAAAGAAAAAATGAAAGCCAAAGTTTTTCATTGAAGAAAGGGTATGGCCTGGGCACATGACTCTAGTAAAGTGCTTGCCTAGTATGGGCGAGGCCCTGAGTACAATTCCCAGCACGGCAAAAACATAAAAACAGAAAGAAAGAAGAAAAGGGGTTTCTAAAAAAGCTCTCTTGGACCAACTAGATATTCATTTCAATAAAACAACAACAAAATTATCATCACCACCTAAACTCTTGCTCAGGTCATGTTGAAATACTTAAGTGGATTGCATATTTAAATGTAAAACATTGAGCTGAGGGTGGAGCTTAGTGGTCCAGCACTCATCTTGCATGTGTGAGGCCCTGGGTTTGATCCTCAGCACCACATAAAAATGAATAAAATAAAGGTATTGTGTCCATCAACAACTAAAAACCATATATATTTTTAAAAATAAATGTAAAACATAGGATAACTTTACAACTTTTGAGAAAGGAAACATGCTAAAATGAAAAAAAAATCACAAACTATAATAAAGCCTGATTAATCTACATTAAGACAATATGAAGAAAGTGAAAAGGCAATCCAAAACGTCTGTATGTAGGTTGGAACTATGAAGGATGTGGAAGCCTTGTAATTTTCAAAGGAAGGCATGGAAAGTAACCCATAGTTAATTTTAGTCACTTTGAACTCTTGGCTCTGTAGCAGTGGCCAATCTCCCTCCACAGCCCATGGCAGGAGTACAGGAGTCACAAGGACAGCCCATATGCAGGTCATGTTGATAGGAAACAGAAGGAATGAAGCAGTGGGTACATGAAGTTGAGGAAATAATTCTATTATTCCTCTGTGCTGACCCCTACAAGCTTTCTTTTCTATAACGCATTCTACTTGCAGCCCTACCTGGCTTAAGTCAACAGTGTATGATACATTCCTCTGTAAGGGACTTGTTATAAGCCCAAAATGCAATGGAAGAATACAGGTTACCCTGAAGGAGACTTCTGTGACTCTTACACTGAACAGATCCCAGTATTCATGGAGATGAGAATAATTCTCCCTAACCAGAAACACTGTCAGAACAAGCTCTAGTTAGGACTGGTTAGCATGGGCCAAGTTGACCTAGAGTTGTCATGGCAGTGGGGACTTGAAAGTCTGATGTCATCCTGCTGTCAGTCAAAAGTCAAAAAAGGAGGAGGGCTCAGGACTCTCCAGATACTCCCCTGGGACCATATCATGGCATACCATCCATCCCCTCTCTGAGAAGACCCACTCTTTCCCTGGAGAGTGTCCCCTTTTCCCCTTCCCTATCCCTTCTAATAAACTCACCCTGTTACCTTGAGCTTCATGTCTGAAATCTTTCTGATTTGATCACAAGACCCTGGGTTTGAGGAGGGACCTTCATGCTGTCTCAATTTCCCAGAAGGCCCAATGTTCAACCAATGGTGAACTGCGGCAGGGGAATGGAGAAAGGAGAATAATCAGGACTTTTATTCCACCATCTATTCTGTATATGGTAGTGAAGAACAGGAAGATCTCTCCATACCATACCCTCTCCAGAGTAACGATTTCCAATCCTTGCTCATTCAGGACTCAGCCTCAGGTACTCCACTGCTCCCAGTGCTTCCTGTACCTTTGTAAATGCCCCTCCCACCCTTAGTGCAAATGATTCAACTGGAATATGCCTTCTGTTTCCCAAGAGAACTGACAAATTCACTTTTTTACTATTCACATTTTTATTATTCAGAAGCATTAAAACGTATTCATACATAATTTAATTGACTATATAATATTTCATGGAATTTACCTTTTTCCTCATTTTCCTCCTTTGGGACATTTGAGTAGTTTCCATTTCTTCAAATCATAAATGATTTAATGAACAACATAGTTGTGCCTCAAGCTTAGATTAATTTCCTTCAAATTAATTCTCACATTAAAATTGCCAGGTAAAAAGTATAAATAATTTAAAGATACTCAATTTGCAAAGCCAAATTGCTTCTCCAAAGTATAATGCTAATTTATAAGTTCAACCAACACTATTCAAACTCTGCCTTTCCAGGATAATTGACAATTTCCAGTATTATTTTAAATAGTGACTAATATTATACAATTCTTATTCTTTGTATCTGCTCAGTAATGAAAAATACAATACATTATCCCTTCTCTAATTTATAAATGACAGCTGCCCTCTGTGGTATAGGTAAATAAATAAGCTTCTTGAAGTTTTGTGTAGATATAGTTTTTTCCTATTAGAGAGGGCATAAGCTGACAGAGCACACAAACTTGCTTCAATCATGTAAGGGGACAAGATATTCACCTGTATGTCACACTAACAAGAAGTGCTTTGAGAAGTTTGAAGTCCAAACCGAATAGACAGTCCCAGCACTGATTTAGGATGCATTGAAGAAGACCAAGAACAAGAAGAGTAAATAGTGCAGATGTAAAGACACACAACTAAAAGCTTAGAAATAAGAATTGAGTGTGAAACCAAATAGATAAGAAAACTCAAGAAAGTAGAAGTGTTAACTAATGAAATGAATAAGCAATGAGATTCAGTGACAGAAAGGGTAAAACCAAGTAATTACTGGAGTTATGGTAGTTTTTAGATTTAATATTGTTGTAAAGAGCTTAGAATAGTAGCTGGTGCATATTAAGTACTGTATAAGCATTTGTTAAGTAAATAAATATGAATAATTTGCTCCATTCATATCACCAATATATACAGAGGTCAAAACAATAAAAATAGCAAAATTAGAAAAAAAAATGCTAGTTTTTAAGTTCTTAAAATACAGTGTTCTTTTGGAACTTAGTAGTTGATTTATTATTTTTAATTATTCACAAATATTTATTCAAGGTTTATTTATGTTTCTAGTTCTAGTCATCAGGGATATAGCAGGCAATAAAAGAGATAAAATTCTTAGCAAAAGGGAGATAATAAAATTTATTATATAAATATTTCTATTATATGGAAATATAATACCCTAGCAGATTGATTTTAAATTCTTGTGTGTGTGTGTGTGTATATATATATATATATATACGCAATTTAAATTATATATTTTTAATATATAAAATATATATATATTTTTTTCAGTTGTAGATGGACACAATATCTATATTTATTTATTTTTATGTGGTTCTGAGGATCAAACCTGGTGCCTCACACGTGAGGCAAGTGCTCCACCACGGAGCTACAACTCCTGCGCAGGTTGATTTAAATTCTAATATGAAAATCAAAGTAGAACAAGGGTTTATATATAGTATGACTGAAGACGATGCTGGAGATAGAATAATTAAGATAAGCCTCCATCATATTGTGGTATTTCAGAAGACAACTGATGGAAGTGAATGAATGGGCTATTCTCACCCCAGTGACATGTATTCCAGGAAGATGGCACAACAGATTTAGAAGCATATCTGGTATATTTAAGGAACACTAATACACCTGGATGTCTGGAGTTTGGTGCATGGAGAATAAAGAAGATGTGGGCTGCAAGTGGCATCCAGAGTCTGGACTATGAAGGGTTTTATATTAGTGAACAAAAACTTGTCTATTATTTTAAATATGTAAAGAAATAATTGAAGAATTTGATAGGAAAAAATGAAGTGGAGATATCAAGGATAAATTCAAATTTCAGAGTGTGTAATTTCATAAATGGGGATGTATTCATGAAGAAAAAAATAGTGAGGTAGGTCATTCCAATGGTAAATTCTATTTAAATAAAGACATAGTTATAAAATTGAGAAATATATTGAAAGTAGTTATATTGAATGTTTTAGATGGGATAAAGATGGGATAAAATTCTTAGGGAGTAAGAATGGATAGAGAAGGAAACTCAGGACAGAGCACTGAGGTACTCTAAACTTTGAAGGTAGAAAAGTTAAAAAGGAACAAGTTAAGGAGTTTTAGAAAAGACTTGTTGAAAAACAAACAAACAAACAAAAACTCCAGAAAAGCATATTTGTACCATATTTTCTTTATCCATTCATCAGTTGACAGATACTTGGGCTGATTCCATAACTTGGTTATTGTAAATAATGCTACAATGAACATTGGTGTCTGGCATCTCTTGAACATATTGATTCCAATTCCTTTTTTAACTTATACCCATTAGAGAGAATTACTGAATAATACAGTAATTTCTGTTTTAATTTTTGGAGGAAGCTCTATACTCTTTTCTAAAATGGCTATATTGATTACACTCTAACAAGAGTCTACCAGGTTTCCCTTTCTTCATATTCTCAACAATATTTGTAATTTTTTTTCAAAACAAAGACATACAAATAGACAATGAATAACTGAACAAGACCACTAACCATCAGGGAAACCACAACAGACATGATTCTATACCTATTAGAACAGCTAATATCAAAAAATGGATGTCTATAATAACCTAAGCTAGAGTGATTTCAAAATAATGGTAAGTATAATCAACTAACTCATTGAAATTCAAAGGATTTGTAAGAATGGGAAGTAAGAAGAAAAATATAAATGACTTTCAAGTAATTCATGAATTGGGTTGATATCAAATGAAATTTGGGTTTCAAGAGAAAATAATTTTAAGGTAAGGCTTATTATGGGTTATTTGAATACTGATACTAATTATCTGCAAGATTAGGAGGAGAAAACTGATGATCCAAGAGATAAAGTGGGCAATTACAGAAGTCAAGTCTTTGAGAAGAAGACACAGAAAGAACCAAGTGCCTCTATTCATCTGTGGTGATAGGGTAAAAATTAGGTAGTAGGTGTATTGGAGAAAAAATGGAAATTTGTTTCTGTTCACTTATAATTTCAGTGATTGACCACATAAGATCATCAACTGAAAGAAGGTAGGATTTTCCATCAAAGTAGAAAAGAATTGGAAGAGAATTGCCTGGTAGCACATTTGAGGCTTTTGTCTTGAATTTAGTGAGAACAGTCAATGGAATCATCTAGATTCTTGAACACTACCATGACATCAATGAAGAAATGGGTGAGTTAAATACAGGGAAAGAGGGAAAAGACAGCTAAGGATGGATAAAGGAAAGATAAGCTAGTAAAAAAAAAAAAAGCATTAAGAATGACAGAATTGAGACAATCCAAAGCAGGTAAACTCAACTATAGGGCAATCAAAACAATTATTAGAGCTGGTGACTAGAAGAGCCTGAGATGGAAAATCAGAAGTTTATAATGAGAGAAGGGGATAATTGAAATTGAGATTTTGAAAATGGCTGAGTTACTGGTATGGATGAAGTCTAGGTTATGATCCTGAAGTGGAGATCTAAGGTGAGGAGAGGACCTGCTGGATGTTTGGAAGTTTTGGACTTGAGAAGCACTTATTGGACACATCATCTGTACATATGGGGACATCATAACAGTATCAACAACTTAACATCTCCATTATTATCCTCTCTCTTGAAGGCCCCAGCTCACACCCCAGCCTCTTGCCTCTGCTCACACCTGCTTACCCAGCAGTAGCCCCTCCCTCTCCACCTCTACAGCTCTACAGTCCTCCCTCCCTATCTATCCCTATCTATAGTACTCCCTAGAGCTTAGACTCCTGTCATTGCCAGTAAAATATGACTCACAGGATCAAAACTGGAGATCTCAATCCACCAGATGAAAAGTTATTTTTCTTACCAGCTTTAGTAAATAAAGTTCTTGGTGGGAGTGTAAATCCATCCACTGAAAATGCTACCCATTTTCTTTTGAGTAACTCACGGAGACTGCTCTTTTAGAACCAAGAGGCTCATTTCCTTGCTCAGAAAAGGAAAAGCATATCAAACCAAATAAAGGAATACGCTTTAATTAAGGCCTATGGGGGCTAAACAGCAACTCCAAAGTGAAATATTTTTCAAGTCAACAGACGTTAACTAACCCACTGAATGTGTCAGCTATGTTGCTGTTGAAGAGGAGGGAAGTAGAAAGTCAAAGCAAGATAATGACCTTGAAGAAAAAGCCAGCAGTGTGAAGGTCATTCGGATAATGGGCAGAACCATTCTGAACATCTTCAGAAGAGAAAGGCAGAGAAACAAGTAGAATCTGAGACAAGAGCAGTGAAAACAAACACAAAATCTGCTAACGTAAAAGTGGGTCCAAAAGGGTCAACAAAGACAGACCCAGGATGATCGGTCATCAGAGAGTGACAGAGGTGGTAAATGAAGAAGACAAGAAAGAAATATCAAGAGAAGAACAAACTAGAAAGCAAGTCAGAAAGGACTAAGGACAGAAGAAAAAAATAAAGCAGGTATTAGGACAACATCTGATTCTGAAGAAGAAAGAGATGATTAAGAAGGTGAGAAAAGAGAAAAGATGGAGTAAATTCTCAGGCTGCTCACAGAATATTCTGAAAGGCCACAAAGAAATAAGCAGTAGATATAGAATACAAACAAGAAAAACAAAAGGAAATAGCATCATAAAAAGATGATGTCCAAAAGTCAGAAGTTAGAAAGGTGGAGAAAAAGCAAGAAGCATTAGTGGATTCTTGACTTCAAAGAATGCTCACTTCAGATCTTTCTGCTGTGCTTTTTGTTCTCAGTTTTCATGGCCATTCTGGCTTTAAAATAGTCAACAATACCTACACCACAGTCTGCATGCTGGGATGTTTTCAAATTTTCTCCACCTGATGATAAACTAGCCTGTCACCTTTAAAGTCAGCCTCCATCAAGTCTCATGGACAAAATGTAGACACAAGTTCTTCCTCAGAACAGAATGCAAGTAGCCACTAGTTCAAATTCCAAGAGAGTTTTCATTTCCATCTGAAAACTTTTAAGCTTGGCCTTTTCTGTCTGCATTTCTATCAGCATTCTGGTCTTCTGAGCTCCCACAGAAATCTCCTGAATGTTTCTCATTTGGATTTCTCCAAACTTTTCCAAACTCCTCTCATAAACCATTGCCAACGCTTCTAAACCACATTATCAGATTTAGTCACAGTAATAACTTCATTTTCCATACCAATTTTCTGCATTTGTCCACTTTCCATTTTTAAGAAAAAGTACCTGATATCAGGAGGAAAAATTAATTTTGGCCCTTGGATTCAAAGATTTTAGTCCATAGTCACTTGACCACTTTGTTTTGGGCCAATGACAGCACAGTGCATCGTTGCAGAAGTGCAGGACAGATGAGGCTGCTCACCATTTGGTGCTAGGAAGGAGAAAGAGAGGCAGGGAGGGACCACAGTCCCTATATCCCCTTCAAGGGAATGCCCCAGTCAGGGATATCCTGAGTTCCTTTCACTAGATGTCACATCCTAAATGTTCTAACACCTCCCAGTACGATCATCAACTGAATATCAAAGCTTCAATTCATGGACCTTTGGGGAGCATTTAAGGGCCAATTCTTCAATTGTAAGAATCTTGAATGATTGGTATTCTGGTCTGGTTTTTAAAAGCCTCATTAACTCCATGTATCCACTTAACTGTCTGTGCCTCAGAACAAATAATTGCCTTTATTCCCTATTTTTCTTTAAATAAAAACAATAAAGCCCTGACTACCTAAAACACAATACATGTGGGTGGTCATAATGAGTTTGAGTGATGAGAAATGTTCAACTAAGTAGTTGGGTTATGCAAATCAGATGTAGGAAAGATTCCTGAACCTCTACTGTTAGGTGGCTCTGCATCACAGCCTCCAGTTAGGGACGTCATATATGCTACATCCAGGCTCACCCCCAAACTCATGCAATCCTCCAGGTTTGCAGAAAATGTTGCAAAACTCTGAAGACCTGAGAGATCAAGGAAGGTACTAGATGGAAGAAACCTGGTTTCCTGAATATCTAGAGGCCTAATATCTCCTCTATTCAGCCAAAATTACATTGAACTGTGAAATGATGAAGAATTATAACTTTGTCATTTTCATCTACTAATATTTCTATAAGTTCTTGGTTAGAGAAGCCAGATATGATTCACCTTGACTCAACTTGATCTGAGTATTAATTCTTGTTACACCTACATATCACAAATCAAAAAAATTAAATTGTGGCTTAGTTTTCTCATGTGTAAAATTTGGATGCTGATACTTATTTAAAAGATTATGTTAAACAAATGAAATGTTTTCTACAATGCCTATCAAAGAGTAGGATTGACATTTGGCAGGTATTATTATTACTTATTTATTTTGGTACCAGGGATTAAACTCCAGGGCACTCAACCCATAAGCCACCTCCCCAGCCCTATTTTGTATTTTATTTAGAGACAGGGTCTCACTGAGCTGCTTAGTGCCTCACCATTGTTGAGGATGGCTCTGAACTCATGATCCTCCTGTCTCAACCTCCTGAGCTGCTGGGATTACAGGGATATGCCACCTTGCCCTTCTTGGCATATATTATTACTAAATATGGTTTCTAATTTAATCCTTTAAGTGTTACCACTTTTCTTTCAACAATGAGAACACATTTCTAAAGTTAATTATTCATTTTCAGGAAATCATTTTTTCTTAATCAGCATCAAATGACAATAATGACTACCATATGTCCCTGAGATGTACATTCTTGTGTAATATCCATTCGATAACCACTTCTTTCTAATCATGTATCTCTTATTCATTGATATGAATTGCATCACCTCTAATGCAATGTGATGTTGCATAGTTAATTATCAAATTCATTACAAAGATAAATTTCTCAAAAATTATTCTTTCGCTCTCTCAAGAATACTTCACACTCGCATTATCTATGTCAACTAATTCATCAGGAACATTAAAAACATTAAATACTTATGCATCACAAACACAAAGGATGATAACAAAAAGCCTTGCCAAACTCATTTGTTTTTTTCTTCTGAAAAAAGAGAATTTTAGATATTCAGCCCATCCTCCTATTTATTAAAGAAGTCCTCTGACTTCACTCTCAATAGGTCACACAGCCTCTGGTTGAACGCTGTTAGTGTTAGGAAGCTCACAAGGCCACCTATTCTGTTTTCAGAATTTATCTGCCTAGGGAAAAAAATCTAAACATTCCAATACCTGATGCCCTGAAAAAAAATCTGTTGTTTGGCCTTTGTTGTGATCTCTCAAGCAAATAAAGCAGGTCTATTCCCTATTACTGTCATGCATTTTTAAAGTGCTGCTGAAGGTAGAATTTGTTATAGAAATACATATATACATTTAATACAACCTGATGCTGGAACCTAGCAGGAAATAGCTGGAGCCAGTAAGTGAAAAGTTACAAGAACCAAACAGCTTCTTTCTGTATGTCAACTTCAATCATACCATTTTTTTTTTTTTTGCAGCCTACTTGGTTGCAATGAAAGGCTTCCATGGTCTGAGAATCTTATTGTCTTTCTTTCATGTCAACTAATTTTGATGGTGGTCAATGGGACTACATGGGAGTGAAACTATACTCTTGTAGTGAAAAAGTCTTCAAGCAGGGCTCTTTCTAAGGTTTGTAAATCCCCCTGCCTCAATCACAAAAAGTCATTTAACCCAGCAACCCCACTTCCCTAACATTTTTAGACATCTTAGCTATCTCACATATTCTTGACATACGCCTGTTCAAGATATTGCACTGAAAGAATATCTTCTTCTAGTTTATACTCAGTAGATCTTCAGTAGTTTTGAAATGTTTTCAGGACTAGAGAGAAAATGCCCTCCATTTTATTCTAATGCCAATATTGATATATTTAAATATAATCATATTTTATTTCAAAAATTTTTATGATGATATTCTATGTTGAAAGTATCATTTTTAGGAACAGCCTATTAATCATTCTATACCTATTTGTTATTAGTCTTTTATATTTTTTATCTGTCTCTTAAATTCAGAGGTAAATTTCCAGGTTTTTGCATTTAAATGTGTGCTATAATGGATACATTTGCACATAAGTATCTCTTTGGGTGGCTTTTCTTGGTTGCTTTGAAAGGATCTGGCCAAATGTGTATTGCTAAGTTGATTTTCAGAATGTCTATGTCAAGTAGACTCACAAATGTGAACAATATATCATCCATTTTTTTTCCTCTGAAAAGAAAGTATTCATAAACAAATATAGTACCTATTAATCTAAATCATATGATATTTAGATGCATCAACACCAGGCTCAGCTTAAGAATTAGATTTTATAAATAAGTCCTATGAATGCTACTTATAGGTTGTGTGTGTGTGTGTGTGTGTGTGTGTGTGCTATCAATTGGCTATTTCACTTTAAATTAATATTAGCTGACTCTGGGTCTATGTATACTATTCTGACCCCTTCAAAGTCTTTTCCATGGGGCTGGAGTAGTGGCTCAGTGGTACAGTGATTACATAGCAAGTGTGAGGCACTGGGTTCAAGCTTCAGCACCACATAAAGATAAATAAATAAAGGTATTGTGTCCATCTACAACTAAAAAGTAATTTTTAAAAAGTCTCTCCATACTACACCTAGATAGTCTTTGATAAAATGTGAATTTGTTCTTATATTTGAGCCCTTTTGTTCTTAGGGTTATGATGAGACTATTTCTATGGCATAACATCTCCCAAAGTATTTCTCTTGATTTCCTCACCAACTTCATCCATTACTACCATTCTGTGACTCTGAACTTTATGCATATTGGTCTTGTCTCTTTGCATTGGTTGTACCATGAGGCCTGCTGCTATGAGGCCACTGTAAATATTGCTTCCACATACTGAATGATCTCTGAACCCACCCGCCCCACCATCTTATTAATTTGGCACTGTTGATAAAACAGCAAAGAATGATCTTTTTAGTACGTAGTTTATGAGGCAAATGGACAGTTGAGTAAAAGATGGAATTGCTAGTATCAGTAACATCTCCAGTATAAATACATCCTATCAGTATTGTGCAACAATTGGAGACATGAGTTCTGAGCCCTTAGGAAGAAGGATCTCCACCAACTACAAACTTGCTGAGTCAGGAGCTAGTATTTACTCTCAGTCCCTTTCTCAGAATGGAAGTTGTATATACACATATATGTGGCTTTTAATTTAACATATATAATCAAATTAATATATACACATATGCTGACATAAATATACCTATATTTATATACAATTAAAATACTTATTTAAAAGTAAAATTGTTGACAATTACAATAAGTAAAAATATTTTATTAGAAATCTTTAATCTAATATTATACCATGTATTATTAATTAAGAAGCTTCTAATATAGACATTCAGTGTTTATTCTCTAAGGAACAAAATGGTAGAATAGCTCTTTTTTCAATAAGTAGCTTTCCATTAAGAATTTTTGGCAATTAGATAAATACATGTTCTCCCCCCCCAAAAAAAATACCACTTTCATAATGAAAAACTATTGCTTTTAAAATTGCATTTTCACAATAAATTCAAGAAAGAAAAAAAGAAAACAAATTCAAACATAACTAAATTATTAGATAAAAACCTAGCTGTTAGATAACATACTGAATCAGGATAAAGGCTTGTAGCAGCCCCATAAATTTGAAAGTACTCTCTCAGTGGAGAATGAACAATTTAATGAAATTTTTAAAATGCCTGAGTATTTTACATTCCTAAATGGACTGCAGAGCATTTAAAAACATAATTGTCATTGGATGCTGATTTAATTTGTTTGACTTTCATCTCTCCAGACTATGCCATCATTTAAACTCATATATATTTTGTAAATGATTTTCTTTCCTTGGTCTCAGTAGACCTGGTATCTAATGTTTGCTGCAATCCAGTCTCCTTAAGGGTTTTACTGTACTAATTGAGCAGTTCTTACAAATTACCAACAGTCTAGATTCAAAACAAGACATGGCTATAGTTAGCTCTCAATCATTACTATATCTCAGATAATTATGAAACACATATTTAGGAAGGTAGCAAAGGGCATACAGATCAAATAAAAATCAAGCTGTCAGAAAATATGCGAATTAACTTTATAGAAAACATCTCAAGTGAAGAAACAGGAAGAAAGTGAGAATATTTTTTATAGATGCATGTATCAAGATTTTAACTGAACTTAAAAGAGATTCCCTTCAAGAATATTGCAAGTGCAATTACCTCCCTATGTTGTTTGAACGTTCAAATTCTGTTATTCATTCTTAATAAATTTCACTTCATAAGCTACTTCATAAGTTAATGACAGTAGTCAAGATCTATTACAATATCTCATCACAAAACTGGCTTTTTCTTTGACATTTTAATTGAATTTTTGTTTTTCTACTCCAGAGTCTTACTTTATCTAGAAATATAATAAACCAAAAATTTTCTCTTGAGCTCTTTTTAATATTCATACTTAGGCAAGAGGAAATTTGGGTCCTTTGTTGATTTATCAGCATAATTTCTAAGCTTAAACTTGTATTTGTACTTTAATTCATTATTTAAACATGCTTTCCCTTTCTCTTCAGACTTAATCACATTTGAAAAATTTTAAGGCTTTGGTATCCACAGAATCCCAGGGGATCACAACTATTCTCTGCCACCTTTAACTATACCCCTTTCCCAAAAATCTTGGCTTTAGGGAAATTTTTTACACTTAATTTATTTCTTTGCAAACAATCACTACAAATATTCTGCCCATCCTTCCTTTCTTAGGCACAAAGTCTTATTTACATGTGAACTCTATGTAAATTAGCAATTTAAGTAATATTCACAAATGCAGAAAGGAGAAAAATAAGTGGGGAAAGGCAGGAGAACAAAGGAAGCCTAGGACATATAAAAAGGGCAGAACACCTGCCTCTTGGGATAGCATGACACCAGCTATGGCCCCCTTCTTCCCAGTGGGAGAAGTCTGTGTTACCCCTTTTTAAATAAACCCTGCTTCATATGCTTGCCTCGGCGAGCTTTTCTAATGTTCAAACTTCAACATGTGGGGAAGCAGGACTCACCAACAACAGGCAGTATCATATTTGGAGGTTCCACCAAGGTCTGCACCGAGGTAAGCTCCTCTCCATGCACCCTACATCTGTTTGAGGTGCATCTTTCTGTCCCTTTCATTTTGAAGGATGTTGGGCACCTGTTGGGTATTTAAATGCAGTTAGTGCAGCCATCACTCTTCAAGACACATGTGAAAGGTTTCCTGGTCTTCCATTTGTATTAACTTGTCTTACCCCTCCTTTCCTCTTATATGACAGAAATGATTTACAGTAGAAGGGGTAGAGAGAGAAAAGGGGAGGGGAGGGGAGGGGAGGGGAGGGGGATAGTAGAGAATAGGACAGACAGCAGAATACATCAGAATCTAGAAAGGCAATATGTCAATCAATGGAAGGGTAACTGATGTGATACAGCAATCTGTATACGGGGTAAAAGCGGGAGTTCATAATCCACTTGAATCAAACCGTGTAATATGATGTATTAAGAACTATGTAATGTTATGAACGACCAAAAAAAAAAGGTTTCCTGGTCTAGGCAGCTCTCATTCACCTGTTCAATACAGAGCAGGTATGTTAGGTTCTGTGGAAGCTGCTTCCTACTCTTCTGTTCAAGCCCGGAGAGCAATTGGTGTGATTACACAGCGTCCCTAGTCTCCATCTGCCTTGGATGCGTGGAGGTGGATGAAGAAGTATGGAACAACTGCAGAATTTGTGGCCTGGGCTACATTCAGGCGAAAATCCTAAGGTTCCTTCTCTGAAAACTCCTCCCGACTGCACTAAGGGGTATCTAAGGTGATCAGTAGATGAATGGCACTGAGGGAAAGCCCCAATTACATTTGCCTCCTCGCGGGACACACAACACTCCCAACCCTGCATCTATTCCCTCCTGGATGCTCCCTTCCTTTGCCAATCAGAAACACTAACAATTAAGATTGTGGAACTGAAAGAAAGACATGGGATGATTAGCAAGAAAACATCCAGGTTCCCTTTGTTCGCTTCACAAGCCAGTTTAAAATCTCCTATTACTATTCCTAAACTCAGATGTACATAATGTACTCAAATAGAAGCACTCTATTTGAACCAACTCCTCCCATAAATTCCTCCAAGAAATTGTGTTTGTTATGTGCTTAACAACCAACAGATGTTCCCCTTACCCCTAGGAGATTCCCTTAGTCTACAGGACAGCCATTAGGCACAAAAGGCTATGACATATATAGTTATCCCCTTTTTTTCATGGGTTTTTCATAATCAGGAGTTATAGTGACAGGGAGGAAACCAGTAATGCTCTTGAATCCTCCCAGGGTCTCTGGCATAGGGCAAACTGGGACCCTAGCACTTTGTCAGAAGAACCCAGAAATAACTTTGGCAAAGGCAGGTGATGGGAGAAAGATTTTCTGGACCCTAATTAAGCTCAAGTTTAGGGAGACATCCCTAATCCATCACTCAGGTGGGGGCTTCTCTCTCAAGTCAGTTTGTAGATTGACCACAAGCCCCATACTGGGAAATTACAAGTGACCAGGAAAAGTGCCTCATTTTCCTGTGTTGTCAGGCCTAACCTGAATGTCTACCAGGAGGGAAGGCTTTAAGGAATCACCTACTGAGGAAGAAAGATCAAGAGGACCTCCCACACACACACACCAGCTTAAAATAAATAATAACAAATTCAGGGAAAATTTCAAAGGATCTAAATAAATATATTGGGATGTTTCTAAACTTATGCCAGGTGCTTGACCTTACCTGGAAAGACATTATATTATTACTTAGCAACTTTAGCCTCCAATAAGGAGGCCACCCTAAAGCAAGTAGCTAAAGAATTTGGGGATGGACCTATATCTTGCCCAGGCCCCAGCATCACAAACTAGAAACAAACCTAATTATTCATCTAGAGCACAGGCAATTTCCATCCTGACTGGGGCCCAGATGATGAACAGGATGCTTAAAAGATTACACATTTCCAAATGTTGGTCCTTGAAGCCTCAGGAAGATCAGGCAAAAGCCCATTAACTATTCCAGGGTCTCTGAAATTACTCAGGGGCTCCTAGAAAGCCCTGCTTTTTTCATGAGAAACTCAAGGAAACAATAAAAACACTACCCTAAATCCTGAATCCATAAAGGACCACCTACTTTTAAAGGATAAATTTATCAAAAAAGTTTACTCCCCCTCTGAGTTATGAACAGGTTTTGGAAGCCTTTAAGACATTAAAACAGGGGGGATCTTATTTTGAGCCCCTGTTCTCAACTTACCTATGGAGCAAAATTTAACCTGTTTGTTGCTGAGGCCCTAGGAATCCTCACACAAACTAATGGACCTGCTCAGTAAGGAGCTTAATATCATAGCTTTGTTCTCAAAATTAATAGAAAATGGGGTATCATAATTTTCAACATCAAAACCTGTCAAATTACCAACTAGAAAAAAAAAATGGTTAAAGTGCCTTAGGCATGAGGTTTCTGCTCAGAATAGCAGTGTTTCCTGCTCCTTCCAGACCTCAGCCAGGACTTACATTGAAACACAAATGAAAGAAGCCTGCAAGCTCAGTAGGAGACTGATCTGAGGCCCAAGGGTGGGGGGGGGGGGAAGTAAAAGTGTCTTTTACCTGAACTCAAACTAGACTAAACCAAAAAGTAAATTGTATGGTCTTTACTAATTACTGGCTGGTCATTTTTTCCAGGACTCTTGCTTTTACTTAGATTCAGTATTTTTTTGAGCTCATGATTGATTTTGATCTTACAGACCTAGGTTAATGTTTTTCTGATCTGTTCTATTTTTATTTAACGTGGAGTTTTTAAACATTGCAATGGGTATTTCACCTACAAAAAACTACAATGCCTTTACTATTGTGTTATATGTGCACACTTGTGTTATGTGCACATGATATATGGACATACGCACATAAATACAATGCACATGATATATGTGCATGATATATGCTTTATGTGCACAAGATATATACACATATAGACATATGTGCATATGTCCATATATCATGTGTGTATGTCCATATATCATGTACATGACATGAAAATTGGCAGATATATAAGGAGTGCTCACAAAATTTGGAAAAAAAATTGATCCAAATATCTTTAATTCACTTGATTTAAATGTTTCAATTTAAATTGGGTAAACAGATGAAAATAAAGATATCTTTAAAATAAGCTTACAAGTCTTTCTAGGTGGTCAATAAAATTAATCTTAGAAGTCTTTCTAGGTGGTCAAAGAACTAATAAAATGTTTATGACTATAAATTGTCTAATATCCCTTGGTTCTAGAACTTTTCTTCAACAAGGAAGAAATGGCTAATACTGTTCAATACACTTTTTCTGATATTTTGGTAAAATAAGTAAAGTAGATTTGAATGGGATTATTTATATTTATAAGTAATTTTCTAAGACATCTGATTAATTTACAAGTTTGAAATGCTAAATGTTAAATATACCATCAAGTATTGATGTTTTTATAAATTGGTAAATGAAATAAAAGGATTTAAAGTTGCTTTGCCATCACTGAAAAATGTTACTAAAAATTTAAAGTCCCAACAGGTTCTATATATTTAAACATTGTGTTTTCATAAAATGGTAAACAGATGTGATTCTACATACAAAGGTTTATAGAAGCCCAAAAGTTTCAACTGTTCCAATTAAAAGTACTGTAAGTAAAATAAAGTATTTCTTTTTATTAAAATAAAATAATTTGTCTAAATTCAGAAATTTACAAAGATTTTTTTCAAAATGTGAACAGAAAAGGAGGTTAACAGATAGGATGGAGGAATTAGAAGTTTCTAGGTATGGAAACCATATTTTTAATAGAAGGGAAAAAGTGTTTCTGGATAAGAAAGTCTTTATGTGATGAAGTAAATAAGAAGGTTTATTTAAGTAATAAAAAATAAAAAGGTCTGTGTAAGTTTGTTTTTATAATCAGTCATATGTTAAAAGGCAAAGATTTCTTAAAACATTAGTTTACCCATAAAATTGTGTTTATTTTTATTTCTTTTTTCTAGAGCAAGTAACATTAAAGAAATTAAACAACTGGTTAAACAAAAACTCTTATTTTAGAGCATTGTACTGTCATTTATTTAAAAGCTAAACTTGGTTAATATAGAAACATCTATGAAATTGGTGCTATTACTCTTCCTTGTATATTATATGTGTTCATATCTTCCAGGTATACAAGTCTTTAAGGTTAAAAACTTTAAAAGAGCATTATATCAAGCTGGTGTTCTCCAAACTAAAGTTGTATGGTAATTTTAGACTTAAAAGAAAAACATATTGGGGATTCATTTATATTATTTAATGTTCTATAACTGGACCTGGTATCAATGAGATATATAAAGCTTTATGTTACTTTTTACACTGGGGTAACATTTAAATGTAATTTTAAGTTAATGAGAGCCTAATCTATGTAAAGGTTAATACTGTAAAACATAAAAGTATTTTGCTACTTTTCCACAAAAGGTTAAAAGCTTTCAGCCTTCCTTTAATTCATGTTTTAAATGTGATTGTGTTAGGTAATACCATGTGACCTCAAACAACAATTTATGTAAACTTTGTAAAATGATATTTAAGAAGCAAAGATCAGCTTCACAACTATAACATTTATTTAAGATTTATGAAGAGCCTTGCCTTACCTGAGATAAGGTTCTATGTCCCATATCACTACATGTCAGAATGACTCCACAGTAGAGCAGATTTTAGTTCATTTAAAGTTGTGTTCAAAAGTTGGTTTTTGTCAAGATTACTAGGATCTCAAACAGGAGATATAATGTATAACTCAGCCAAAATTCAAGGTAGCTATTACATGAACTAAATATGTTTTTATTCTTGTTAATCTTATTTTGTAGTTTCCTTATAAACAGTCTAAAAATTGATTGCCTGTTAATGTTTGGCAGAGGTATTGCTTTAAGAACACACAACCCAAGTTAATTTAAGATAATAAGCCATCACCTATAGGACAGAGAGATAGACATTAAAACCCAGTAATTTTAAATAAGACAGATGAGACTGATTTGCTAGATGTTTAAGATCAAGACTTAAATTAAAATTAGAAGGGCCAAGAAAACCAATATTTGGCTCTTGCCCTCTGAGTCAGTCTGAATCCAGGGAACAGGGGCCTTCTCTAAAGAGCTTTGCAACTTTGGGCCATATAACCTCCGAATCAGGGAGATTAATGAGACTCCTGGAGAACATAAAGCCAATGAGTATATTTGCTATGAAGAGGGGTGTTATTGGAGAAGGGAGCCATCCCTGATGCATCTAAGGGAAGCCACATGGTCAAGCAAGACCTGGACCCACCCTAGCGCAAATGGCACTAGCAGAACTAAGAAGCTGCTCTCAAGTGCCCCCAGGAGTGACTCCCATGGAAACTCAGCTGACTCTTAGCAATAGATAGAATCAAAAGTCAGTCTGACTGCTTCATCTTAAACACCTAGCAAAAGCAGGAAGGAGAAAGATGAGAGGGGGAAGGCAGGAGAACCACGGAATCCTATGACATATAAAAAGGGCAGAACACCTGCCTCTTGGGATACCATGATACCAGGTACGGCCCCCTTCTCCCTTGCGGGAGAAGTCTATGTTACCCCTTTTAAAATAAACCCTGCTTCATATGCTTGTCTCAGCGAGCTTCTCTAATGTTCAGACTTCAACAAGACATGTGAGGGAGCAGGACTTGTCACCAATAGCCAGCGGTATCAGTGTCATAAAGAAGTATTCTTTGTTTCTGTTGTTGTTTAGAATTTTGAATATATTTATATTTAGGAATAACTGATTACTGCAAATTTTATATATTTAAGATTTATGTGGATAAATAACAAGGATCATAAGTCTGCAACTTCAAAAATTCACATGTAGTTCATTTTCAATCAAGATGCTCAACCAGGGTAAAGGAAGCCTGATATCCTCCTCAGCTCTACTACTCCCTCAAGGAGTAGCACAGGACAGGCCTCTATCCCTCTGAGCTTCTGTGTACTCCATCATTAAAAAAAAAAAATAGTTAATGATCTTTAAGATACTGCCCTTTGCTCTCATTGGGAACAATATTATATGTAATGAGATATTTCTGATGATAGAAGGCCTGAAAAGGGAAACCATGGGTAAAAATAATCTTTAATTTATTACTTATGGTTCCCAAATTGTACTGAAAAAGAGTCCAGCCTTCTGTGAGTTTCTATCAAGAGTGTTGCCTCCTGAGCAGCAACATTTTGCCCCATGTATTGCTGCTCTCCTGGTCATGGATGACTGGATCAAAGTCCAGAGTAAACCCAAATAAAGTGGATCTTACAAAAATAAAAATGGAGATTTTCAAAGATACCGGAAAAGCCTAGAAAATGTACATAGCAAACAGAACCCATAACACAAAAGATACTGAATTTAGAAAAGGAGTTTCTGTGAGAGGTTAACAACAGACATAGGGAAATGAGTCAGGTAAAGAGAGAAGCAGAAAGAGGAACAGTTATACCTATGCAGAAGTAGCAGGGAAGGACAGCTGATCATGCAATGACAAAAGACATGATAGTTTGTAAGACAATATGCAAGACATAAAGGGGCAAGAGGGGCACTAAATAGAGGAAGGAAGTTATCAGGGTAGTTGTGAACTAAGAGGAACCAATTTAAGGTGGATCAGGGTTCTGAGAAAGCCAGTAGAAAAACAAGATGAATTCTGTGATATCAGACGCTATTATGGACTTAAGTCTATTCCCCCCAAATTCTTATTTTGATGTCCTAAATCTCAACATGATTTCCTTGAGCCTTTAGAGGGGTAATTAAGGTTAAATGAGGGCATAAGAGCAGGGGCCTCATCCCTCACAACTGGTACCCTCATAAGAAGAGAAAGAGACAGAGTCTCTATGCAAGGGATAGAGGAAGGGCCACATGAGGACAAGAGGAGAAGGTGACCATCTGAAGCCAGGAAGGATGCTTTCTCCAGAAACTGAATCGCAGACACATTGATCTGGGACTTCTCGTCTCCAATGTTGTGAGAATAACACAGAGTTTATGCTGAGTTTCTATTCAAATTTATGAGATGCTTTTTACTAAGCAATAAAATGTGTGTCTCTCCCAGGATTGTTCTACTAAGGAAAAAGGGGATGACAGATTTAGAAAAGATCCAAAAGACAAATGAGTGGATAAAATGGATCCACTTCAAAATAAAATTTTCATTTACATTGTACTCCACAGCTTCCAACTTTCATTATGTCATGATGATTTCTTCATTGTAGCAGAAATCAATTTATTTTCTACTAGCCCGTTAATCCACTAGTTCTAGATTGACAAAGTCCAAGTGTATCTGAATCAATGCATTTTCACCAAGACATGTCAGTATAAATAGTTTCAAATTAATTATTTGGTTGGAATAATCATGTCAGCCTGCAGGGATTTTGACTTCTGCAAGACTGAGAAAAATCTATTTGGTTAGAAAATCTGATTAATATGCCTATGATACTAAATGAAGACATTCTAATTAAAAATTCAGCTTTAATAATGTGTACCTCAAAACAACAGATTCCAAGTTTCTCTTGATACCAGAAAAAAATAATGTAAGCATATATTCTCAAGACTTGATTATAATTTAAAACCATGTGATCAGTATTTTTAATTTTGCCAACTCAAGTGTGAGCATGCAAAATTTCATTATGATTTTGTCACTTGAAGACATTTGAAGGTGTAAAGTGCTTTTTAAACATTTACATTAGACTGTTTTTTCTTCTTTTGTTCAAGAGGTTAAGTATTTGATTTATTTGCCTGTATGTATGACTGAATTGTTAACAATTTATGACTTTCAGCATTTTATGACTTTTACATAGATTTTCAGAAAAGAAATTAGCCTATGATTTCATTTATTTTTTTCAGAGTTAATGCTTATGAACTAATTACGTTTTCTAGTAATTTGGTTTTTATTTCTTTTTGAAATTTTGAGAAAAAGAGTTTGTCGAATTAATATCTAATAAAGATTTGATCGTTTACCAATAGTTTGGGGTGTTTAGATACCTCTGTCAAATAAATGGGAGTGTATTTTTGCATAATTTTATTGCAATACCACAGATATTTCTCAAACTTTAAGTTTCCTCCCTCTCCAAAATCTGTCCCTTGGAACTGATTTTCAGCAAAAGAATTCAGAGTGCAATGGAAATAATTTGATTTCTGTTGAAGAACGGTAATTTTAAGTGCACACAAAGTCAAAAGATGGCAGAATTCCTAAATATCATACTTTGCCAAAGAGCAAAATTAGGAATAAATAATTGTACATTAAAAATGGAATGTTCATATCCATTTTTCTCATAAATTCAGACTTAAAAGTGCTCTATTAGTGACAACCAAGAAAAATCTCCAGATCAAATCTTATACTTTACACTCATGTATATAAGATTCTATCATCATTATCAAATATCAGTTGCATTGGACAAATTCTGTCAATGCAGTTGTTGTCTAAGTTGGGAAACTGATTCTTGGTGACACTCCAATGTCTTCCTGGTGTCCTCCTGAAGAATTTTATGCATGGTAGTGATACAATAACATATGCACTCTTCAAAGGTCATGGTAGGTATGAGGCATATACAAACTGGGTGAGAGAAGATGGGAGAATAATTAAGGAATTGTGCATACACTAGAAAAGAGATTACTATAGCCATAGCTAGGATGTACAAATCAGATACAGAGATAAAATCAAGACTCAGAATATGCAGAAGTTGTTGATTTAGTAAATTTGAGGCATGAGAGAGATCAACCAAACTCAGATTTCTGACTGGGCAATGGTAGTAAATAATTCTAATCTGTTTTATTACAACTATTCCAAAATAACCCTAAGTATCATAAACTCTTGCACCTACCATGTTTTGTGTGAATTTTCACTTCTTCCATAGCACATGGAAATTATATATCATCTTTTAATCCAGGTTTAGTTATTTCCATAAATTTGGATAAGCTAAAGACTTATTACCTGTTATTTCCTAATTTCTATTATGATTTTATTTTTCATTCATGGGTCATTTGAACATATATTGTGTCCAATTATCTGGTTTTATCTAATTATTATGTTTCTATTATTCAGCTTAATTCCACTGTAGTCAGAACATACTATATTTGATTTCATTTCTGTTGCAGTTGTTGAAACTAGTTGTACAATCTGGAGAATAGTGACTTTTTACTGACTTTTTAAAATCTTCTGCATATACTAGAAAACAATTTTAATATCCTGTATTTGTTTCATGCAGTTTTCTCTAAATTTCTGAGACAAAATATATTAGGTCTTTCTGTCAATTCCTGGCACAGAGCTCCTAAGAATTCCTTGTAATTTCCTGAGACACAGAAGTGCTAGAAGCAACTTTTATTATTATTAACAATTATTAACAATTATTAGTAACAATTATTCTAATATTTAGTCTTTGATCCTGGTACTGGAAACAGAGCTACTAAATCTATTGGAATTTTCTAGAAAAAGAAGTATGTTTTGTTTTATAATGAGGTAATTCTTTGTGGGCTCCTTGATTGTTTTAGGATAGGAGGTCACCATTAAGGTCACTTGATTAGAAATTTGGAAATTTCAGCTACTCCACTCATCCTTTGAGGAGGGGAGGGCTGGAGATGGAATTAGTAATCAGTCATGCCTACATGACCAAGCCTCCATAAAAATGTTCAAATAATGGAGCTCAGAGAACTTGCAGACTGATGAATATATTCATGTGCCAGGAGGGTGGTGTGCCAACTTCATAAAGACACTTTTAGTCCTTGTCCAATTTATGTCTTCATCTGTATTCTTTATAATAAAGTGTTAAATATAAAGTTTTTTTTCTGTGTGTTCTATAAGACATTATTGCACATAATCAAACCTAAAGAGAGAGTTGTGAGAACTCTCATAGCCAGGTCAGACAAAAATGTGAATACCTTGGGCCTCAATATTTTGAGGTGGAATCAGAGGAGGGAGACCGACTTGGATTTAGTCTTTAACCTGTGGGCTCTGTGCTAATTCCAGAAAGTGCTAGAATTGAATTCAACAGTAGGACACACAATTGGAGAATGGCTTGGTGTGGAAAATCCATACTTATGATGTCAGAAGAGAAGTGTTCTGAGTATAGAATAGGACTTTCTCCATTTGTGTCAGTCTTTTTAATTATGCTGTGTGTGTGTGTGTGCGTGTGTGTTTGTGTATGGTGTGTGTGTGTGTGTGTGAGATGTGTGTGCTTTCAACTTTCCAGACTCTGCTTCCTCTTGTGGACAAAAGGAAAGCAGTATATGGAAAATTGAATTTATCTCAGTCAGGTTCCCTTCCTTCTCAAAATTTGGCTTTTCAAGTCTTAGAAGCCTTGGAAGATATTTGAAGAAGTTGGAAGGAAGAATTTTAAGAGTTTTATTTATTTCAGTTTGAAAAATATTCTAAATAGTTTATTTTGCCTTCCATGTTAGCACCCCAGTCACACATTAGAATCACTGGATAAAGATAGTAAGTAGGTAGGACAGCGGAAATGGCTGTATTTAAACTATTTATAGAACCAGAGAAAAATAATGACCTCTGTGTGACTTGAGATTTTTAGAAGCTACTCATTTCTCATAAGTGAGGATTGGTTCATTAGAACATCCATTTTTCCAGAAATTTCAGCATGGGTGTTATATAACACAGCCTGATTTTTGCCTTCAGGCTTCTTTATATTTAACACACAAATTTTATGCCTGATGAGAAAAGGTATTAAGTCTACATTGCTTTGGAGAAATTGAGTATTTAATTTTTATCGCTTTTAGAAAGACAGCTTGAAGTTATGTTTTTCCTCCCATTTGTATTTCTTGTACTCATTTAAGAATATTTCATGGTTTATTGTGATTTTGTCTCTTAGAGGAAGTTTGTGAGATAATTAAATATTCCTGGAAACTAATTTATAGTGTCACAATCAAATATAAAGAAATCCATTGATCACAAAGAATGCAAAATAAAAGCACAGCAAAGAAGACGTGTATAGAGTGCTTAACCTGATGTTTTCATGTATGCTGGGCACTGTAACCTTCAAGAGGGCACTGGGAAGAAGGCAGTGTTAACCACATTGTACAGAGGAGCAAACTGATATTAAGAAGTTATCTTGGGCTGGGGTTGTGGCTTAGTGGTAGAGCATTTGCCTCACATGTGTGCAGAACTGGATTCGATTCAGCACCGCATATAAATAAATGAATAAAATAAACATACATCAACAACTAAAATACATACATATATATATGTATTTATATATATATATATATAATATATATATACATATATATATATGAGTTTTATTGTGCTCAAATCTAGATATTTATAATCAGATTGAATCTATAACCCTAGGGTTAACAAATAATGTATAGACATTATATAATAAAGCTAGAAGTCTTCTACATTAAACTTTTAAACTAATTTGCTGACTAACTTTGGACAAATAATTTAAGCTTTCTAGAAATTAAGAGATTTGTAAAATGAAGAATATGATAATAGTAACTCCTAAAATTTTATTTTCATTGTTCTTCTTTGCAATAAACACCAGAAATCCTTTGAAATGGATATTAAGCATGATTATGTTAAATTCTCAGGCTTAATTATTTAGAGATAAGAGTCCTGCTGAATTTCTTATTTGAATTTGTTTAGGTTGCATTATATCCTTAACAATCATCAAACAACAAATGAAAGAAAGAAAAAGAGAGCGTAAGGAAGAAAGGGAGGGAGGTAAGGGGGGGAGAGAGAAAAAAAGAAAGAAGAAAAATGTAATCTACTTTTCTGTGACTATTATTCTCTCCATAAGTTGAATGCATATGTTTTAGTTTGAGTCTAAATTCTGGAAAACATCAATAAAACTTCAAAAATATGATTAAATAGTTCATTAATAAACAACAGTAGAATACCGAATAGAATCAGCACCAAAGTATTGGGGGTAACTGCCCTTAGGCCTGCCTTCCATCTCCAGATTTTCTGTGGTATCAAAGTGATTGAAGTGTATTACTTAAATTTAATTGACAGAATTTGCACACCATTAGTGCCACTAATGAGCACTAATGAGGCTCTTCATTGTCCTTGCTTGTCCCAGTTATGGTGCTGATGAAGTAAGTGGAATGCCCTCTTCTTCTCCATCTTAATTAAAAAATCTTCTTTTTTGCAGGTCCTGCTGTTGTTTTCTGATAATAAAATTCATATTTTTTAAATTAGTACCTTAAATATGTCCCTGTTTTACTGAAATGACCATGGTGGTGGTAGTATTTGTATGTATGTGTGCAGAAAATGGAGCTTTCCAACCCAAGAAACTTTGGTTATAGGCAGCACTTTCTCAGATACCTCAAAGTGTTCAAGCTATACACAAAGGTAGTGAATCTCAAACTCCATTGTAAGCATTGGGTCTGTGTTCTTTATCCTTTCATATAATCTTAACACTGTATTAATCTACTATAAAGTGGAGATGAGTGTTTCTTTTTCCTAGAAGTTTCAGAGATGAAGATATTCTGTGGGATCCTTCTCCACTCTGAAAAACAATAACAAGCATGTTTCTCTACTATGGTAACATCCAGGACTCTAAGTACAGCCACATATTTGAAGTATGTTAGATGCTGATAGTGGTTAATGCTGAAATCTAAGGTTCTGGGATGATTTATTAACTATAATACAAAATGAAATTATTTTCAGCAGAGACAGATCCTAGATAGATAGACAGATAGATAGATAGATAGACAGATTTGAATGAATATTTGATTATTAACCACACTCTGCCTGGCAGCTTTCAGTAAGATGTTTATTGAATAAGACTTTCAAGAAATGGAATTTATTTGTAAGGTGAATTTTCAGAGTAAAAGTTTAAGCTCAGTCCATTCTCTTTAATATCCAGAACTAAGCTATTTACAATGAAATCTAAAATATGGTCACAAAGATTTACACTGGCTGGGGATATAGCTTAGTTGGTACAGTGCTTGCCTGGCATGCATAAGGTCCTGGGTTCAATCCCCAGTGCCACCAATCAATCAATCAATGACACTCAGTATTTGATGATAAAACACATATGGATAAAAGGAAATAAATCATTTTAAACAGAAAAACTTTTATTATATTCCTTTTTGTTTTATCTCATCAGAATCGCATGAGTGCTCATCATGGACAGAACCCATCTAGCTGTTGCCAGCCAAATGAAATTGAAACATAAATATGAGAAAAGTCTCCAGCAGACCTCCTTGTCCATCTCCCTGTCATTGTAGCATGATTTGTCATTATTTATGTTCCAGATCTTGGCTTTATTTATTTGAAGTTTCTTTGAAGTTTATTTAGTACACAAAAAGATCACAGTGAGTTAACACTTTGATATCTTTGAGTGGGTTTGTTTAAACATTTTTTTAAAAGTGCACACATGTTGTATTTTCCTTCATTTGTATTCTGATTAAAATCTGTTGAAGCTGTAATGAGCATATGTCAATTAGTTATTTTAAGTTTCACTAAATTAATATTAATGACCATGGGATATGGAAAGCATGTGCTGAGAAGAGTTTGCAAATGAAGACTGCAACACCTTAGATCCACACGATTTCTATCTATGGAACTAAAAGTTGTCGTTTTTATACTTAGCTCAATCACCCTAAGCCCATTATGGGAAATCATCTTCAAAAGAAGCCTTTGCTGTAAATTATTTCTATGAAATCAGGGTCCCTAAATGTAGATTATACTTAATCTGAAATATCAACATCAATTTAGTGTTCTTATTCACACTGATTACACAGGACATGCTGTGCATAATAACCCCTGTTCTGCTACAGTAACCAAATTTTTGTTTCAACAATGGCAGCTGAATAAAAATTACAGAGGAAACATTCTTTCTACTGATGTGAAAGTGGACCAAGCCCTCTCTGCTGACCTCAACAGGAGAACAATTTCATCAGTATCTGAGAAGGTTATTGTCACAGGGAGAAGAAAAGAGAGAAATGGTCTGTTTCACTACTGATTTGGGATGAATGTCAAAGAACAAAAGAAAACAATAGACAATAAACTAGTACATTTAGTAAGGATATATTTGAGAAGACCATTCCAAGTAAAAAGTTAGTGATTTTTACCTTGGAAAAGTGGACATCCAACTTCTGTCATGGATTTAGAAAGCTATGATAGAAATTTAAGAAAGAAAAGTAGAAATATGACACAATTTATGTATAAATAAAAATATTTATAACAATTGTAAGGGACTGGCGAAACATCAGAGGAAGAGACCACAAGAGACTGGCTTCATGCAATTGGCAGAAGGGGTTTTATTGATTCACCATGCTGAGGCTCCAGGCTCACTCAGGAAGATAGAGCAGCCCAGAGCCCAGAACAGAGGTCAAGCAGAGCTTAAGTACACTTTTTGTGGAGGGCGAGGGGCTTTGCATACATCAGAACAAATCATAGTGAGGCTCAGGAAAATTGAACAACAACTCTGAGACATGATTAGTACATTCACTGGCAGGAACAGATTGGATGGGGGTGATTGGTCACTCCTAAGCGGGGTACATATTTAAACTGATTGGTTTTAGGGCCTAAATAACTACGTGACAAACTACACAGAGTCCCAGGTTATTAGACAACCAGGGAGTCAGTGGGAATATTTACTGGGCAGTTCCAGTATTGTCCTAACAGCTACAGGGATTACAGGTTTTGGGGGTAGCAGAGGAATTTTAACAATACCTGGTCTTTTACTTTTTAACCCAGGCCTTGTAGCTTACAAAACTTTACAATGCCCGGTCTTTTACACTTTAACTCAGGCTTTGCAGTTTAGAAACAGCTTAGAAATTTTACCCTTACACAATCAGTTGATTTATGGCTTGTCTATAATTCCTAAGAACTGTATAATTCCCAAGAACTAAACATTAGACTTAATCTAAAGGAACATAACAGAAGGTAGCAGATAAAGATTGTATTTTTTTAGCATGTATTTGAAAAATGACTGTTATACACATTCAATCTTCTTTTTAAAGAATTTTTTTGTTTTAATTAGTCATACTTGACAGTAGACTGCATTTATGCACTTTGATATATCATATATGGATGGGATATAATTTCTCATTTTCTTGAGTGTACGTGTTGTAGAATCACATTGGTCATGCAGCCACATATATACATATTACTTAAAACAATAATGTCTGTTTTGTTGTACTATCCTTCCTATCCCTCCCCTTCCTTCTCCTCCCTTCACTTCCCTCTACCTAATCTAAGGTAACTCAATGCTTCTCTAGTGCCTCATCCCTTCTTGTGAATTAGCATCTACATATTAGAGAAAACATTTGGCCTTTGATTTTGGAGGGATTAGCTTATGTCACTATGAAAAGCAGTATGGAGATTCCTCAGAAAACTTGGAATGGAACCACCACTTGAACCAGCTATCCCACTCCTTGGTTTTACCCAAAGGACTTAAAATGAGCATACTACAGTGATGCAGCCATCAATAGTTACAGCAGCTTAATTCACAATAGCTGAACTATGGAACTAACCTAGGTGTCTTTTAGTGAATGAATGGATAAAGAAAATGTCACACACACATATTTAATATTTATTTTTTACTTATAGGTGGACACATATCTTTATTTTATTTTATATTTATGTGGTGCCAAGGATTGAACCCAGGGCCTCGTGGGTGCTAGGCAAGCACTCTATCTCTGAGCCACAATCCCAGCCCCTATATCTATATTTTTTTCCAATGAAATATTACTTAGCTTTAAAGAAGAATGAAATTATGGCATTTGCCAGTAAATGGATGGATTTGGAGAATATCATGCTAAACATTCAATCTTCTTTTAATTTCAATGATGTTGTTTGTTTTATGTTTGTTTGCCTACTATGGGGAAGATAACAGAGTAAAGCACTGTTCCATTCTAATCAAGTGTTTTACGCCATTGCTTTTTAATATTCTTTGAACCAGAAATATCTATATTTCCTACAAGCTTGCTAGAAATGTAGAAGCCCAGGTTCAACCATGCCTGAATGAGAATCTTCAAATCTACAAGATATCCGGGTGATTCGTATTGGTTTTAAAACTAGAGAAGCGTTCACGTGTAACTACAATTTGATCAGTGCACCCAAAGATGGCTGCACAGTAAAATTACCTGGGGAAATTTCTATAGATAGTAATCTCCAGGCTCTTCAAGCTGGAGATTTTGATTCCATCAGTCTGTAGTCAAGACTGGGAATAGATTATTTTAAAAGTTGACCACAATGTGTTTTTATGACCATATAAATGGGTTAAGAGGAAAAAATATGAAGAACATTGTTTTTTTTTTTTCCAAAATATCTGTGTACAAGAATTATTTTCTACCTGTTAAAATATCATATTCACAGAGCTATATCTAGAGAATCTGATTCACTTCTTGTAAGCTTGGGGTCACAGATTTTAAAATCTATTGTGACAAGATCCCCAGAACATTTTCTGGACTTTCCATTTCCAACATAAAATTCCACATGGAGGGCTGACTTTATTTATTTTGACATCACAGGCAGCATAGGTTCCCTTTATGGTCAGATCTTTGGTGTTAAGTTTCCAAAAATCACTCTGCTTTTAGACATGACCTTGAAACATGGTTCATTCAGAAAGTTCTAAACTTTCAGAAGCAGAAAAAGCTCACTTATCCTCAAATCTAAGTAACTTGTACCAGTGACCTTAATAAAATACTAATAGATAATCAGCTGAGCCCTTATTTGGGGTCAAATATAAAAATGCAGAAATAGTGTTCTGTCTCTCTGTTTTCCAGGGCAGGGCATTCCAAAAGTGCCCTGTATACTAGTACAGAAGATATTTTATTGCTCTGAAATTTCTAAGCTGAATTGATTAGAAGTGAAAACCCTCTTCTATTGTCCTGCTAAGTAGGACAAAGTTCAAGAACAGAAAATTAATTGTGAGAAAAGCCTCTTCTAATAGGCATCTGCAATTAATCGCCTTTCCTAAAATGTGTAAATACTAAACATAATTATAAGCTATTGTAAATCTTACCTCCTCCTCCTTAAGGCAAAATAGTATTTTAAAAATTGCCCTAAGTATGCAGTACAACAAATTGAAAAACCATGAAGCAATTAACTGAAAATTATTGAAATAACCTAACCAATTTGGATAGTTTGGATAATAGAACTAAGACTAAAATAGAAGAGATCATTTGTACACATATTTTTTAAAGATATGATCTGTTTTTAGATTGCCTGAAAAAAATCAAATCATTTTATGGTCTCTTCTTAGTCACTGACGCTCAGGTAGGAGGAGTCCAGGTGACCCAGATTGGGTTAGCTGAAGCTGTCAGCTAAAGGGAACTGTTTATATATGATCACTTCAATCTTTCATCAGTGCTGCCTTCCTAATGACTAGTCAAATTGCTCTAGGTTAGGGATGAGGGTCATGAACTTTTGATTTCATGTATTATTTGTAGAATGCAATGAAAATCTCCATTTTTTTGTAGTCAAAGTATAAAGTTTTATAAAGATTCTGTGGTTACTGGGCAATGATCCTCTCTAGAGTATATTAAATTTGCAGACATATAGTATTATTTGGTGCACTAAAACATAGAGATGAATTTTTTTCTTTTGTTTTGCTTCCAAATATAAAACTAGAGAATAGACTAGATACATCAGGAAAGGGGGAAATTATAATTTCTAATCTGAAGCTTCTGAAATATTTTACATTGTATGTAAAATCACAAAGCAAACATTGTTCTAATTATTGATGCCAGTATTTCTCCTGGGGAAGAATTCATTTTTCTTTAAGAAAATATCTTTAGTCACTTGAGTAGAAAAGCTTAGGCATAGCTCAGTCTTTTAGAAAATCTTGAAGTAAGTAAGGAAATAATTGATTTCTTAAGTCATTTTAGAACATTGGCTAAATGAAGGACAAAAAGGTAATTTAAGTTTGATAGAACACCATTAATTTATTCAAATTATACAGTCTTTTTCCTCAGAGTTTCTTTTTTTGTTTCTTGGCAGTACTGGGGATTGAACCCAGTGCCTATGTATATTCTAGACAAGTGCTCTAACCTCTGAGCTACATCCACAGCCCTTTACTCACAATTTCATAATGCCTTTTAACTTGATGCATTAACTGAGCAAGTTCTATATATGAAGTATAAATCATTTTAAAACTCCATTGTTTCTTGGTTATACTACTTTGAGAAAAATGTTTTCTTTTCATTTGTTTCTCAGTTTAATAAATGGTATTTTATATGGGGCTATTTGTAAGAGAAATAAACTGCCATTCTCCTTTAATCAAAATTTTATATTATCCTGACAAAGTCTCTTTCTGAGAGAGAGACATTAACTAAGATCAAGCACGGCTCTTGGGAAATTGCATCTTCCAGATTCTGCTGCTGAAGAAATAATTAAAAGCTCAATGAGACAAAAAAAAAATTTAATTTCAGTTGAATTGTTTATAAAATTAAAGGAGAAGAAAGAACATTTGATCTTTGGTGCATTGATCAATCATAATCTGTAAGGTAGTGAAGCTTCTTAGAAAGCAGTTAAAATTAAAAAGTAATTCTTAAACTTAATCTTCATACAAAATAAAAATATTTTTCATTTCATATTTCTTTGGAATTAGCATAAAGAAAGCATTACATAAAAAGAGAAAAGAAAAAGATCTGAGCAATTACTTAACATGTGACCATCAGGTTTCAATAATAAAAATGAGATTCAAAGCAACTCTTTCAAGGTGATAGAGTGGCAAGATCATTTTAAAGTCATATTAATTTTTTTAATCTTAACTACCAACACTAATTGTGTTTTTTTAAATTTAGCAATTTAAAATTTAAGGAAATATTATCATTAATTTTCTAGTATTTGTAATCTACATCATATTAAACACATTATTGGCCTGAGTCATATTTTTAAAGATGATATTTAGATTATATTCTTAATCTGAAATTGAGTGCCATGATAAATTCAACTGAAAAGAAAAATATAATTTTGGGGCTGGGGATGTGGCTGAAGTGGTAGCGCGCTCTGCTGGCATGCGTGGGGCGCTGGGTTCGATCCTCAGCACCATATAAAAATAAAATAAAGATGTAGTGTCCACCGAAAACTAAAAAATAAATATTAAAAAATTCTCTCTCTCTTTAAAAAAAAAGAAAAATATAATTTTAAAAATTAAAAAGAACATTGCTTTCAAGTTTTAGGATTATAACGTTTTACTGATTTTAAGGTTGTCAGTAATAAAGAATTCTCTCTTACTTAAGGGTGGATCAGCCTTATTATTTTATTCAATTCTGCAACTGATTGGATGAGGCCCACCTGTATTATGAAGGACAATCTGCATTAGACAAGCTATATACTTAAATGTTAATGCTATCTAAAAATTCCCTTGAAAAAATATCCAGAATAATATTTGAACAAATATCTGGGCAGCTCATGGCCAGATCAAGTCAAGTCACAAAATTAACAAACACAAGATACAAAATGCAACCACAACAGGAGGTAGAAGAGGTATATGTCATATGTCATATTAAAATAACTAAAATTTTTATTAGAGTCATCTAAAAATTAGTTTATAGTTAAATAAATAAGGGGATGGTGCTTCCTAATGGTTGATTGAGGAGTTTTGCAAATCTCTTTCCAAAAGACAAGAGAACTGAACATTTCTTAAAAATCAATCATTTTCTTGGAAATTGTCTAAGATGACATAGAATGTATTGATCAATATCCGTTCAAAAAACTCTACTGAATATCATTAAAACAATGGAAGTCTGAAGTATTTTGGCCTAAGAAGGGTTTCATCTCCCCAACTCTGTAACATGGAGAGTCTATTCCTGTTGGTCAGGTTAGGAATGACAGGGAAAGCTCCCAGCCACCTCCATCTCCATGCTGGGAAATTTCTAATTTGGGCAGGTAAGACAGGTTGTGGGAACTGGTGGATCTCACTCTTTCCATTTTTCTATAGCTCCTATAAGTATCATTAATTATTTTCTTAGTATCTGCCTCTAGTAAAATATAAGTCTCAGGTAAATGACTAGTCTGTTTTGTGCAATGCTACTACACTTAGCATTGAATATAAATATAAATATATAACATTGTTTATTGTTATATATTTATATTTAAACGGACTTCAATTATTTTAATGGTTTCATTTTCTTTATGTTAATTTTATTGTATATATATTTGAATAGATTTCAATAATCTTATTTTGTGTTATTTGTCCTGCTTTTTATGTTTCCATTATTAATAATTTATTTTTCTTTCTCTCTTGACTTCACTATTTCTTTTTTTTGGGTATTTGTTTCCTTCTCTACTATCATACGTTCTCCTGGATTTGCAAGTTACACATGTATCAGTTTTATTACTGTTTAAAATTATGATGAAAAATAAGAGCAAATATATTTATGGATTTATGAATTTTTATGTATAATGGTAGCTGGATATTACATATAATCCATTTTACATTTACACTAAATTTATTCTTACAAGTCTAAGGGAAAATATGTAGTTGACAAAACCAAGTTTAAAATGTCTATTAAGTTATCAATTATGAAAATAAAAAGAAACACCTTCCCCCTAAAAGCAGATAAATAAAAAATCAGCTTATTAAATAAGCATCTTAAAAATAAATCTGAAAAAGTTGATATTTTATGTGATCAATTATTTTTAGCTTTTATTTTTAGTTATACATTCCTTGACTATTTTTACATATACAAACAGAGATACATACATACTTTGGAGCATAGGGAATGTGGTGGAATAAAAGATTAAAGCACAGTACTTATAAAATAAAAAGAATATTTTGGAGGCCTAGTGAGATTTTGATCTCACTTTTAGTTTCAAATCTGCTTATGGCTATTTTTACTTAAAATAGATACTTTCAACTTTTAATGACATTCTAGCTATGTTATGTATACTTATATTTTTATTGAAAGTATCTAATAAGGTAACAAATATGAAAATTATTTGACAAAATTTGTCTAACATATCAAGTGTTTAAATCTGCACAGAAGTTAGGGATGTTATAGCCTCTCAAATTAAGTATACATAGTGATTACTAGGGCCTAGGAGAAGGGTGGGGCTTGGTGGGGGTAGGATAAGGGTGGCTTGGTATGATCAATGTTTATTGTATGCATGTATACAAGTAGCACATTGAATCCATTGATATGTACAGCTAATATGTGTGAATAAAAATGTATAAATATTTTTCCAAATCAATAATTTATAGCCTCATTAATTACAAAAAACAAATTATACATACAAAATAAGTTGTCCTCCAAGCAAAGAAAACACCATATGATTTATTACTACTTATATATTGTATGCTGAAAGGACATTCTTTCATGACATTTTTATCCCTTTAGATACACTCTTGAAGGACAGTTGATGTTGATGAGGGACAGCTCAGTATGGCTTTTTATAAAAATTTGAATATACAAATACTATAGTAATTATTTGGTTTAGACCTAAGATATAATGAAACATGTCTTTGTAATTTCTATATTCTACTTTACAAAGTGAAGTAATAAATATTATTGATAAGTAGAAGTGAAAAACCACTTTCAGGATTCATTGCAACTCTCTGAAGGAACATCTGTCTTGTCCTCTCATGACCATAATGTGGAACAAGAGTGGAATATTTCATTATTTACCTTTATCATCAGTGTTTTGTGTCTGCTCAAACAAGGTTGAGAAGGTTCAGTGGTGTCGATATTTTTATATTTTCTCTAGATCTTGTTTATAAACTGTACATCGATAGTCAGAAACAATAAAAAATTGGGCTGGGGTTATGTCTCAGTTGTAGAGCTCTTGCCTAGTACGTGTGAGGCACTGAGTTCAAGCCTCAGCATCACATAAAAATAAATTAATTAAATAAAGGTATTGTGTCCATCAACAACTGAATTTAAAAAAAATAGAAAAGAAAACACTATATGAGTAAAACTGACATACTAAGGAAAAATTCAACACAGATATTTTGAAAAATAGAAGTACCTCAGATATTTTTCATTAACTGACCTATTGTAAAGCTAGAATAATAAACTGTATCATACCACAAAATGTTCAACAATTGTGGAGAACTGTTCATAGACAACAAGAAAACTGATTATAAGAAAGAGGCTCTTAGATATTAGTGGTCATTAGGCAGTGGATGTAGATCTATGTGTCAATCTCCATTGTGGATACTAGAGCAAATAAGCCTACCCAACATAATCCTTGTGCCTTAATAAAAAAAGAAAGCATTTTGTAGAAAAACATGTTGCCACGTGTCTACGAAAATCTTAAATTAATGTTGACTTAGATTTCCTGTCAGATTCAAAAACAAGGAAGACAAAGTTTTTATTATCAATTTGACAATGAATCTGTGATGGAAAACTTTGAAACATCTTTTATAGAAGGAAAAATTATTTTAAAAAAAAACCCTGTAGAACACAACCAAAAATAAATTTCAAACAGCATTACTATAGGAAAAAGGAAATATGTCATGACATGTATGACATTTTAAAACTAGTTTCTTATAATTTCTTCTAGGCTTTAATTGCTGCTCCTCATTCTCAACAAATGTCTATTAAAAAACAATCTAGCAGCTAAAAGCATGAATATGTTTCTAATGCTTAAAAAAATCACAATTTAAACAATCATTAATCAAAATAGAAAGCAATTCATTCAAAAATGACAATATTTTTCTGCTACATTACAAGAGGAAAATTTAAAATGTTAAGAAATTGTTGATTATTCAATTAACAGGTATAATTTAATTGAGATCATTTCCTTGCCAATTATATGGATTATTTACATAGTCAAAGTATATTCAAAGGGTCAAGGAGAGTGTTTTATTTGCTCCTGCTAGGCTAAAAAGGTATTCAGTTAAGTATAATAATGCAATAAAATTCTGGTGATTTAAAAGAAATATTTAGGTAACTCATGATTTTAAGTGAAGTAAGCTATGACCTAATCAAGGTAAAAGGATGATTTTTTTTTTCTTCCTTCCTTATTGAATCAGAGTTGGTTGTGGACACTTTAGTGGTGTTTTACACAGTTGTAAGGAAAGACCTCAATCACATTCTAAGATGGAATTTGGATGGTGTCTAATTCTGTTCCCTCAATTATTATAAAATGCCACAGAATGGATAATTTAAGATTAACAGCTATGAGTTCTTACAGTTCTGGAGGCTAGGAAGTCCAGGGTCAAGAAAGCAGCAGATGTGCTTTCTGGTAAAGGTTCACTCTCTACTTCCAAGATGGTAACTTTTGCCCTCTCACAGGGCAGAAGGCAGGAATACAAAAGGGACAAGGACACTCACTCCACCCTTTTATAAAAGCACTAATTTTACCCTTGCTGGTAGACAGCTTGTGACTTGATCATTCTCCAAAGGCACATCTCTAATTATTATTATTTTGGGTATTCATCTCCAAGATAAGAATTTTGGAGAGATATAAATATTCAAACCATAACAGATAGCCTCTAATTTATTCACAGTGGTTACTTCTACATCTTTATGTGTATGCAGCATCTCATGTAAGCCAATACTTTGTGACAATATTTTTGTTAGTATATCATTTCTTGATAGCCAAATAGAAAATATAACCTTAATAGATCAACAAGAGATAAATTTAAGAAGTTGTTATTTTATTTCACCCCAAATCACTTCTAAATCTACTGATGGCTAATCATTTACTTTAGAATAATCAATTCTATTATCTTTATTTTATTTGTAGTAGAATTAAAATTATCAGAAAGCCATATTTATGAAGCCTGCTAGTGTATATATAGGTAAAGAGGTGGAGAAATCCCTTTCCTCATTTTACTAGTTTTAGAAATATGGTTCATTTATTGAACTTTGTGACTTAAAAATAATTTTAAGATCAGTTTCTTTTGTTCCACTGCATTTTAGATTACTTTGGTGATTAGCTACATTTTTAAAATAATAAGGTTATTCACCTCTAAGGTGATGTGGCTCCCCATTTATTAGGCTGTGTTTATATCATCAAAAGAAGCTAATTTTCTGTTTAAAAAGTCATTTTTGATATGTTATTAATATAAAGCACCTTCTTTATTTCTATTTTATTGGGATCTCTTGCTTTTTGTGTGTGATTATTACTGGTTAAAAATAACATTTTTTAAAAATAAGTCTACTAACCTTGATATATCCTTTTAATACTAGTCTTAGAGCTTTCTAAAACTATTCCAGGATTTTTTAAATTTAGGTGTGTGGTGATCCTTTTATCTCTCCCTGTCCCATCCTCATATTTCTTATTTTCATTCTTTATCTGGTGTTTCTGCCTAACATCTCTAATCTTATGTTGAATAAGATCATCAATAATGTGGGTGTTGTTTCTCATTAGAATGACACAATGTCATTTTTTTCCCTAAAATGTAAACCTTTAGTAAGGTAATATAGATTTTTAGCAGATATACACTATCAGATAAAATTGATTCCCATTCATTCTTTATTTCATTAGAGCCTGGATGTATTTTGCTCATGTGATAGATGCAAATTATTTTGGCCACGTAGCTAAGTCTTGTAGATTGCCTGATGATTATACAAAAATTTCTCAGATCCCTTATGTCTCTAAAGCAAAAATTCCCCCGTTTTCCCCTTTGTTATGAATCTGAAATGACCCCATAATTTGCTTTCAACAATCAAATATAATGACAGTAAATTAGTTTTGCTTCCAAGAATAGACCTTAAGAGAAATTATGGCTTCTGTTTTCACTACTGCGTAACCCTGAGACCTCTTCACTCTCTGTGTCCAGGCTACAGAAAGATAAACTGTGGAGCAGAGCAGAACAAAGTTTGTCTAACCTACAGCCAACACAACTTCCAGGCATGTATGTGAAGCTACTTTGAATCTTCCACTTTACCAACACTCCATCTAAATGGAACTGCATGATTGAACCCAGACAAGTCAACACAGGAAAAAGAGTTAATAATAAATATTTCATATTATAAGCCACTAAACTGTGAAATGTTTTGTTATGTTGCAACAGATCACTAAAACATTCAACATGTTGTTTGCAATCCTGTTATACAATCTTTCTTTAATTTCCATTTTAATTGTAAAAATTAAATTCTTCCTTTTACCCAGAATAAACATGCTTCATAATTTAAGACATGTTGCTGCATCTTTTTTTGCTTGGCCTGTTATTACCAAAGTCATCTTAAGACCACAGGTGATGTTAAGTAACTTAACAAAGTTAGGTAAGACCACAGGTGATTCTGTTGTGGGAATTTCTTTCAATTACTTAGATGGAGTTAGTTTAAATCATTAGGACCTAAATAACTTGATACGGGAAATAATTGGACAATGAGGCATATTTAGTTCTCCAATTCTGAAAGCTCAATGGCTTCAGCCTGTGGTTTTCCCACAGCTAAGATGGAATTTAGATTTTAAAATAGAGTGAGAAAATACTTGGAAATGTATCATCCATGGAAACTTCCTGTAAATTTTCATAATATAATGAGTTATCTGGAAATACAATCTTTTCAGAGCAAATCATCTGGACTCATTTACAGGAGAGAGAGTATCATCTCCAAATTCCATAAAGACAAAATATGAAAAATTATTAATTTCCTCTGATAAATTTGTGTCAAGTGGATTTGGATATAGTTCATATTGTGTGCCCCATTTCTAACTATTTGAAAGTACATGAAAAACAAATTGTAATAGGCATCTTCTTTCTGAGTGTAAAATCTAAACAACGATAATTAAGCCAAAAAAATCAGCTAACTTGTATTGTTTATTGTAACTATCTATACTCACCAAAGGACTGTATGCAAGTAGATTTAACTCTGGCAAAAATTTCCAAGTGCCTCTGTTAGATGGAATGATGGTATTGCTGTTATTCTCTTTACTGAGTGGTTTATTAGGTTTTTCTAATGACCATCTCCCTTTCTACTGATGTTATTTTTCTTAAGTAGTAAGTACGAAGTTAGCTAAATTTGGAGCTATTTACTCTAATTTTACCTACAAAAATTATTTATGAAAACTAGCACTGGGGTAGCAAAACCAGAAATCCAATGCTTTCTTTTGAGAGCTTCTTTGAACTCTGGAGGAAAAAAATTGCATGTGTTTGATTGATCATTAAAAACAAAACTAATGATGAAGATGATGATGGCAGTGGCAGTACTGGAATTGAACCCAGGGCTGCTTTACCATTGAGCTACACCCCCAATCCCCTGCTCAACACCATTTTTCATTTATTTTGAGACAGGTTCTCACTAAATTGCTAAGGCCAGTCTTGAACTTGCAATCCTCCTGCGTCAGTCTCCCAAATCACTGCATTTACAAGAATGTGCCACTGAACCAGGCAAAAGAATATCCATTTTTAAATGTGACTTTTGGCATTTTTCTGCCAATTATCACTATCCCCACTGTGATGAACACACAGGAAGTTCTAAGTAAGAATTGGCTTAAGATTTCTTACTAATGTTGAGGACAATTATAGATCATCGATTAAAAATGATTGCTTCTATTTTCATTGTGACAAATGGAATGATGGATTTTCAAACTGTACTTTTAGCAGAGACTGAGTTGCAGCTGAAGTAGATGGTAATTTTAATTATTCATTCTGTCAGCAGATATTTATTGAATGGCTACTAGGAATTGGGAAATTGTGTGTGGCAGATTTCCATGTGTGGAAAATAAATCTTTCTCCTCATAACTCTTGCATTCTATGTTTTTGTGTTCCCAACACATTGAAAATCTGCATGATCCTGGAATTGAGATTTAATAGTGTATCACTATGTTAGATAAAATTTATAGTATCACAGCTGTGTGACTGAAATGTAAAATCTCATTTACTTTGAAATATCTTAGTTCTTCAAGAAAATTAAACCCTTGGAAATTAGCATGTATTTTTAGATCAAACCCTGCTGCATTCATAATGAATGAAATAGGATCAAATGATTTCAATTTTTAAAGAAGCAGTCCCTTGACAGTCATTTTGCTTTAAATCATTTTAAAATACAATACATTGTAGTGTATAGTCTTTGGACAACGACTATCTGAAAACATATACAGTATAATGGAAGTAAAAGATTGTGTTATATGGTACCTGCCCATTTTTTAGTTAATGTGGTTTTCAGAGTCACATAGAAAAAAAATAATATATTTCCCTAGTATGCAGCAATAAATCAAAAAATGCAGGGAAGAGCCATTTTCACAAAATAAAATAAAAATTCTTTGTTTATGAGCTCAATTGTCTATGTAAACTCACACTATTTGTAATATCATTTGGTCTTACAGTTTTGCCTTTCTTCTATCTTCTATCTTCTATCTCTAATCAAACTTTTGTCCCTGTAGAATTCACTGCTGAATTCAAAAATTCATCTCCTGCTCTTTCCCCTAAGACCTGTTCACCCACAAATTTGTTCAGTTTGATGAACATTTTATCCTTTTGAAAGTCCTAGGTAAATCTTGAAGTCCTACTAAACTTTTGCTTTCTTTCATACTCTACATCTAATATTTTTTGAAAATATATATATTGGTTCTGCCTTCAAAGTGTGTGCAACATCTGATCACTCTTCATTACATTCTCTGAAATGACACCTTGGACTGAGTTGCCATCATCCCTAATTACTTATTTTATTTTTACTTTTTGGTACCAGGGATTAAACTCAGAGGCACTTGACCACTGAGCCATATTCCCAGACATATTTTAGTATTTATTTTGAGACAGGATCTCACTGAGTTGCTTAGCACCTCCCTTTTGCTGAGGCTGGCTTTGAACTTGTGATCCTCCTGTCTGTCTCCCAAGCTGCTGGGATTATAGGTGTGCACCACCGCACCCAGCTATCTCTAATTTTTTATTAGTGTAATATCCTTCAAATTGGAGATCTACTTCTACCATTATACACTACTATAGGATGTACCTTTAGAAAGAAAAATT
This sequence comes from Urocitellus parryii, assembly GCF_045843805.1. Classification (NCBI taxonomy): domain Eukaryota; kingdom Metazoa; phylum Chordata; class Mammalia; order Rodentia; family Sciuridae; genus Urocitellus; species Urocitellus parryii. The sequence goes on from NC_135544.1 coordinate 36,984,485, forward strand.
TCTGTTCTTCTACTGACAATCCTGCAGTGGGTCCCCCTTCACACACATGTGAAAGTCCTCATGGTGACCCCCTTTTCTCTCTGACTTGGTCTTCTTCTATCCCCCATTCCAGTCATTCCTCCATCTAGTCTCACTGGATTCTCAACACTGGGTCTCACCATAAGGTATTCACCCTTGTCTGGTCCTCTTATCACCCTCTCAATGACTTTGGCCCAGACCATCCTCTTGGGATTGCAACTGCCTCCCTCCCCTAGAAGGCTTGATCACAATGTTCCTGCTTCTATTTTCCCCATAGAATTTACCATCTTCTAAGACCCCATGTAGAACATTTATTCTTTCTGTTCATTGTTTAATTGCATACAAGTAATATATATTTCATGGGTATATGGCTTTTTATATGTGATATGTGACTAGATTAATGACTGGCATTTTGAAGACCTTCAAAAGATATATTTTAGATGAATGCATAAACTTTTGTTTTTCAGTAAATCTTATTAAATGGTTAACTAAATTAATTTTTAAAAATGATAAATTTAGTGAAACTTCACTAGAGAGAATATGAGTCTTTTACCATTATTTCTTTTATAGTCTTACCTTGGTAACATCAACTGCATTTAGTGTCATTCTCTACTAAGTGTGCTGATAAATTCAGAGTTGGGAATGTAGATCATGGAGTGCATGCCTAGTACACTGAGACCCTGGAGTCAATCACTAGCACCACAAGCAAACAAAATTCAATTAAGGTGTCTTTCTCACTGGCTTCTGCCAATAGGGGTATAACAAATCTCCATTATTCATGTATAAATGTTGAGTTTTCCCAAAGACATCACAGTAACTATTAAGATTATCATATAATCTTTCTCTGTTCATTGCTTAAAGTGCTTAAAGTGTTCAACTGCTTTAAGACCTTCTCATCATAAGTGAAGTTTGATTTCATGATAAAATCAATTTGACCATGTTATACTATCTTTTAATATATTTATTTTGTTTGCTGATACATTAGAAATTATCTATCTAAATTCATGAGTTAAATTAGACTATAAGTGTTTGTGTTTGTGGTTTTAGCTCTGTTAAACTTTTGTTTTATGTTAGTCTTATACATTACATTATAATGTTATGCTATTTATATCTTAGCCCATTTTTCTAATTAAAAATCACTTTTGAATATTTTGGAAAACATGATTATTAAAGTCATCATGCTGGGTTTAATCTTGAAAAAAAATTTTTAATTAAAGAGATCCATTTTCTTTAATAACTATAGGAATATTCAAGATTTTTCTTCCATTTTAGTTCAACTTACTAGGAATTTGTGCATTTCATCACTATTTTAGTTTGTTTTATATTTTAATATATAATTGAAAAGTATAAATTATGTTTATTTATGATATGCATCAAGATTGCTGCAACCTGCATGGCCATTCATTCAGAAAATTGGCAAAGGGTGAGGTAGGGACAAAGACAGACAGACACACATAGAGAAAAACCTGGGACCAAGTGGACAGACAAGCTCTGGTGGAGCTTGGCTGAACTAGAGCCAGCTCAGCATGTTTATTATATAGATTTTGTCATCAAAATGTTATTTGTGAGAAAGTTTCAGAAAAGCAGACAGACTTAAAGATGGCAAAGAAAGCTGCAAGACATCGAGGTCATCTTGTTATGCCCAGAATTCTCTATTCTCGGGAGTTAGTGCCTGAGCTCAAGGTCCCCACTGATGCAGCTACAGGCCTTAGCAGGTGTCCTCCTCTAGCCAGGCATCACCATAGCAACTGGGCCATCTTGACCTTCACCTTCACACAAGCAGTTCCCAGTGCAAATGCAGCCATGAGGGAATCAGAAACCAGGGTTCAAGTCATTGCTCTCCACACAAGATGTTCTTATAAATAGATACAAATTTGAATGGGTAGGTAAAGTTGTTTAATATTTGTATTTCCTCACATCCTTGCAATTTTTAGGGTGAGAACACTTAGAATCTATTCTCATAGCAATTCTCAAGTATACAATATATTGTTTTTAATTATTGCTACCATGAAATAAAATAGACCTTCTGAAATTTTTCTTCCTAAGTATAACTCAGTGTCCTTTGGTCACAATTTCCCAATTCCTCCATCTAACTCATGATAATCATAGTTTTATTCTTTTCCTGAGTTTGATGTTTTTATGTTCCAAATATAAGTGAGATTATGCATTATTTGTCTTTACGTGCACCACATTACTTTTACCCATTTATCCATTGATGGACACCTAAGTTGACCTCTTATCTTGGCTACTATGAATAATACTCCAGTAGACATAGGAGTGTAGATATACCTTCAACATGCTGGTTGCATATCATTTGTAATTATTACATACTAATGTAATATTAAAGACTAATCCTTTGATATGTTTACATATCATTATGTAATATAATTAGTGAGCTAGCTGGTCATAACACAGTTCTACTTTTAATTTTTTGAGAAACCTTCATTCTGCTTTCCATAATAGCTTTACTCATTTACATTCCCACCAACAATGTACAATTGTTCACTTTTCTTTAGATCCTCCATCATTTCTCTCTCTTTTTTTTGATAATAATCATTCTAAATGGATATTTCATTGTGATTTTAATTTGAATTTCCTGATGATCCATGATACTGAGAATTTTTCACACACCTGTTAGCCACTTGTATGTCTTCTTATTTTGAGAAATATCTATTTAGTTTCTTGGCCCATTTTCAAATTGGGTTATTTATTCTCTTGCTATTGAATAATTTGAGTTTCTTATGTGTTTTAGATATTGACTCCTGAGCAGATGTATAGTTTGCAAATATATTCTTTTAATTCATAGGTTTTCTATTCACCTTATTTTTGGTGCAGAAGCATTTTAATTTGATGCAATCTTATTTGTCACTTATTGGTTTTGTTATCTGTACTTTTTGGGTTGTATCCCAAAATAGTCATTGCTCAGATTGATGTCATAGGACTCATGTCCTCTGTTTTCTCACAGTTTTAAGTTTCAGGTTTTAGATTTAGGTCTTCCATCCTTTTTGCATATTTTATATGGTGAGAGAAACAGGTACAGTTTCATTACTCTACATGTAGATACCCACTTCTCGCAATTCCATTTATTGAAAAGATTTTCCTTTCTCCCTTTATGTAGGTTACTATAGTAAAGTGACTTCTATATATAATTTTATTCTGTATGTCTATATCTTTATCAGTCTTCTCTGTACAGAAAGACAATTGTGGGAAGGTTAAAATTAAAGTATAAAACACATTGACATTACATAACAGTCTTCTCTGATATAAGTAGCAAGTATTCTATGATAAGTAGAGAGTGTTCCAAGAGGTTATGTTACTCTATTTGAATTCTGAGCTAAAGTGTTTAAAGACACCCTCCTGTCAATTATCATTTTGCTCTTCTAGATAACATTAGCTGAGCCCATCTTAATGGCTCTCTGCTTTGCTGCCTATTCTCATAGTCCTTAGATTTGACAGGCTTCAGCATTATGAAAACCTTCAGAGAATGGCAATATTGCCTAAAATTTTGATAGAAGTTTCCCGATCTCTTCTTAGGTGCATGCTTAAGAAATACACATAGGGCTGGGGTTGTGGCTCATCGGTAGAGCGCTTGCCTAGCACGTGTGAGGCCCTGGGTTCAATCCTTAGCAACACATAAAAATAAATAAATTAATTAAAGATTAAAAAAGAAATATACATAAATGTGTACACATATATTTTTTTCTGTACCATGCATGTATGTGTACATAATTTATTTCATTGAAACTAACCACTTTTGTATATATCTAAAACCCATATTTCACAGAGGAAAAAAATAGCCTTATTTTGTGAACCTCACAAATCTCTGGTTATAATACTTCTTTCCAGAAATCATTATTTTGGCCAAACTATTAAATTTTACAACATAAAATGGCAAAATCTATTCATTCAAACTTCAATGTAATCTCCTAATAGACTAAATCAAGTGGAATATATCTGGAAAATAATGCTTATGAACCATTCATTTAAATAAAGCCTTAAGAGATTCTCTTAAGATAACCTTTCTTGCTAGGCATGTTTCTATTTTATTTTATCAAAACTTAATGAAAATTGAAAATATCATTAAAAAGCCTGGAGTTCATTATATTGAATTGATAATCTCTGCTTTTATAACTAGACAAATTCTATGTTCCAGAAGCCTAGTTTAACCTTTAGGCAAGAACATGATTATTTATTAAAGCAGAATTTTTATAACTGTTGGAGTGTCTACCTTTAACTCATTCTTCAATATTACATTAGAACCTGAGTGTCTATTTTGAATTGGCCTAGATTTTCTTATGTCAAGTATTGTTCCATTCTATTTTGAGATATGTATCATCGCAGAGTACAGCCTACATTTTGCAGTGTTTTCTTAATACCAAAGAGATATTGTTTTAAATCTGTTTATTATAAATTGATTTTCTTTTATTTTTATATAGTTCTCCGTGATGCCACATATATTAAACCAGATCCTGCTCTATAGAGAACTACAGAAATTCCTCAATTTATTTATACAATATTCAGATGTGTCAGTTGAAATTTATTTGTCTAGCAGTCAGATTAGGGTTAAGTATTCATGTTATATTATTAATCCCTGCATTACTTCTTGTGTATTAAAAATGTGGAAGTTTTGGCTGAGCATGATGATGTACACCTATAATTCCTCCAACATAGGAGGCTGAGACAGGAGAATCAGAAGTTCAAGGCTAACCTCAGCAACTTAGGTAGACCCTCAGCAACACAGGAGACCCTGTCTCAAAATAAAAAGGGCTAAAGATATACTCAGTGGTAAAATGTCCCTGCGTTCAGTGTCCAGTACCAAACAACAACAACAAAATGATCAACTTTCTAAATTGAAATCCCAATTCATATATGCAATCAAAGTCATAGTGTATTCCATTCTTTTTTCCACTATCTTTACGGTTCCTTTGAAAGGCTAGACAACTGTATTCACCCTCTGAAAGCCCTCATGTAGTTAAAACACCATGAGAGAACTCCACTTAATATTTGAAAAACATCTTTTAAAGTCTTTGCTTTCAGGCTATAACTATGAGGATCAAAACTTCCATGTTAATTATTTTATAACCCTTAGAATTATATTTATTTCAAAATGATTATCATTCTTAATCCCAGTCCTTTTGTGCAGTATTCTAGTTGCTAGGTGATGAATGCAAAGGCAGAAATTAGTAAGAAATGATCACAATGATTTTAGATTTTACTGGGTTTTACTGGCTTATTTAACAAACATAAATTGAGTTTCTCATATAATCCAGATGAAATCCTAGTATCTGAAGATTCAGAAGAGTGGAAAAACATTTGTTTTCTTTAGCACAGTGGATATTTACTAAGTATTAGTTCTCATCTGCCTAGTATCCTTCCTTTCCATTGTCATATTTCTTTTCATAACAACTTTCATGATTTTATTCATCTTTGAGGATAATTTAGATAGACTTTGGAGTGATATCTGCAGCTTTATAATGTGAAATTTAGAGGTTTTCAATATAACTTTTTCTAACATTTCTTGCATAACCTTTGGAAAGCTTTTGTTTACTATGAGATCTCAGTCTTATAGATAGCCAAAAGGCACATTTTACACTTTCATAACCTGGGTATTTAAGAGTGATAATTAGTTGTAGCTATTAAACCTCATCTGAGTTTGGAAGCAAGTGAGCATAGAAAATTGAGACCCACTCTACTGCTGATTCTCTTTGATTGGAAATAGGCTTCTTTAATGCTTTCTCATGCATTGGGACTCTGGAATGACCTACCTTGGAGAGAGTTTAAGTTTGAAAAATAACACACTCAGAAATTCTGATTTAAGTTGGAATGAGAGAAAAAGATGTAAACATTCAGACCCTCTCTACAAGGTAGTCGGGGGCCTCACCCTTGTATCTTAATGAAGAAAGGCAGAAGGAGAGGAATGGTTGTGTGCAACCCAAAAAGAATGGAATAACTTAGTCTCATACATTTAAATTCCTTTTCCAGTATATTCTCTAAAGGCACGAGAAACAGAATATGAATTTTTTTCCCTCCATTAAACAATCGCTTTACATCATGGTATTATGGTTCAGATACGGCTTGTGTTTCTCTAAAGGTTCATGCTATTGGAGGGTGGCAATATGGGGAGGTATTCTGGGTTCTTTAAGGGGTGGAACCTAGGGAGAGGACTTTCAGTCTTTGAGGGCCTTCTCTTGGAAGATAGTTCTTATGCAACCCCGGAAGCTCACGTGAGGGTTTTTATAACAGAAGCAAGCTGGCTGCACTCAACTTCCTCTGTTCCTGGTTTGAGATGCAGTCACTCGGTGGCTTCTGCACAAAGTGATGCAGCCAAAGGACAAACCTTCTGAACCTGTGATATGCCATTCGGACTTTCAGTCTCTGACACTGTCACCTAATAAATCTCTTTTCTTCAGAAGTAGCTGTGTCAGAATATTTTATTATAGTTACCCAAAGTGGAGAAATATAAATAATGACCCATGGAGAAAAACATTTCCAGCTTTCTTCTAAAATGTATTAGCAGCCAGATATTTATGTAGCATACTCTCAAGTCCAGCATAAAGGGTTATGTGGGTTTTTCCCCAACCTTCAGACAGGTATTGATGTAAGTGAAATCCCATTTTAGTTAATGACACTGTATTGTACACTTAAAATTTGTTACTGAGTTCATCTTAAGTGCTGTCACTATGTACACTCACAACACCTACACACACACACACACACACAAATGGTAACAAGGTGAAGTGAGGGATGTGTTAATACACTTGATCTTAGCAATCATTTCACAATGTATATAATCAAATCATCACCTTGTACCCTACAAATAAACAGTATTTTGTTAATCAAACCCCCATGAAATATGGAAAAAATATAAAATATCCTTTTATGAACCATGTTTTTACTTTTTACCAAGAAGATGCCAGATGCTCTTATGATACTTTTTATAGGAAACAAAACCAAAACATTTTTAAAAGTTTTAAATTAATAAATAATTTAAATATTTTATTTATGATTTTAAAATAATTTTATACATAGACAAGGTTATAATCTGAATAAATATAACATGTTGTATGGATACTGAAAGCAGTATTTGACTCATTAGCAAAAACAAAATAATAACCAGACTTCTGATGTATGAATGTAAGCATTATCAGGAATTGGTGAACCATCTTGATTAATGATCGTGCATATGTTTTGGTTGTTACTGAAAGAGTACATTTAGAGATCGTGTAAGTTGCAAAAGTACCCTATAAACTTCCCTACAAAGAAAAATCTAATTTTCACATTTTGGATAAGATTGTGCACCCAATTAAATTTTAAAGACTGATTAAAAGATAAACATTTCATTGGTACAATACAAGCATGTAATCTTTCAAAATGCTTCAGTTTCAAGTAATGTAATAAATGATGTAAACTTATTAGACCATGAATATCCTAAATAGTAGGCTCACCTGACCCATTATTTTATGAACTATATTTCAATGTGGTGAGATAACTATAACTATGATTTGCTTATATCTCTTTTTAAAATTGATAGACATTTAAATAATTCAGATTCTTTACTAAAGTAAAGATGAATCATTTTTAGGTCTTGAGTATAAAATAAATCTTTCACATACATTTACAAAATAATTTTTATGTGTGTGAAAGTCCTCGGAAGTTATATTTTTATTATAAACTGAAATGTATATATTTTTTATTTCTCAAAGGGAAAGAGGTCATGTTTTAAAAATATGTGGGAGGATATCAGCTGTTTTTATGTGATGAAGTAAGGCAGCAAGATGCTTGAATTTTAGAATCCATGAAGATATATAGCAACTAAAGAATCCGTGTCTGATCAATAAGGGTAAGTGTGGAACATACGTATTTCTTTTTTTTTTTTTTTTAGAGAGAGTGAGAGAGGAGAGAGAGGGAGAGAGAGAGAGAATTTTTAATATTTATTTTCTAGTTCTCGGCGGACACAACATCTTTGTTGGTATGTGGTGCTGAGGATCGAACCCGGGCCGCACGCATGCCAGGCGAGCGCGCTACCGCTGAGCCACATCTCCAGCCCCGAACATACGTATTTCTATCTTTCCTGAAGTGTCTATGACTGATGTCACTCATGAATCTTGACTTAATTCTTTGAAGTGCTCTCAACATGATGCAACCACTAAGATTCAGTTTGATGATGATTAGCTCTCCCTGAGTGGAGAATTATGCACTGCCCTTGGCTAACCCAGAGTACTGGTCTTTTTACTTGTGTGTGTCATTATAGGGTTTTCGATTCCTCAGGAAAACTGGATTCTCATGTCAGCCAAACACACATGATTGGTCCTCCCTTGGGTTAAGCAGAATGCTATACTGGCAATGTGTTGCAAATCAAATCATACTAATAGAACATGTGGCATAGCAAAAAACATAGATTCTAGAATGAAAAAAAAAGTTTTATCATGGCTCTATTACCATTACCATCAGATGACCCATAAAGAGAGCATATTGATTATTCTGACTTTCAGCTGTTCCATCTCTAAAGAAAAATAATATTATCTACCCCACAGAAACTCTAGAAGGAACAAAAGTGATAATGCTTATGAAACTTCCTAATACAAGACCAAAGACCCCAAATAATCTAGGAGTGGAATGTGTTCAGCTAGAAAATATTGTTAATTTTAAATTTTTATTATTCATTTTAATTTCAATTTAGAATCACAGGGTTTTTCATTTGTATTTTTATGTGCTTTTCTCTTTATCATGTTTTCAATAACAATTGCATAAATATTTATATTTTATTCTGAAATACATTGAGAAACTTCATATGATAATATCAGTATTGGTATTAGCAGGGAAACAACTGAGCAATTTGTAAAATTTATTTTCTTGGACTATCTCTCACTAAGGATTTGCGGTCAAACAAATATGCTCTAAATCACCTGGAATAATTATTTTCTAAGCTGTTTACATTTGCTTTTCCCTGTACCAATTTTTTCTCCTAGTTGTTGTCTTTTTGATTTATATTAATTTTGATTAGGCAAAACATTCACATGGTTCAAAGATCAAAGCTACTTAAAAAGATACATTCAAAATCATCTTATTTCTGTCCCTAATCCATCCACTCCTTTCTGTACTCCCTCTCCTTGTGAGATTACCATTTTTATTTTATTTATTTCTAATGGAAACACTGCCCAAAATAAGCAACTGTGCATATACAAACTTGCTTTTTATTTTACTTGGTTGTTAGGCAAATTAAACATACAGGATGCATAGTTCTTCCCCTGATGCTTTTCACAGAATGGTGAGTTCAACAAGGTTGCAAGCTACCTGATCAATAAAAATCAGTTACAGCACTATATACTAAACATAAGTAAACTAAAAATGAACTTAACAATTCCATTCTGTTCAACTCCAGGACTGTAAACAGACTGTTTACACATTCCAAAGGAAGCTCTGGATGGAAGGACTCAACAGAGAGGATATTTTATTGCTCTCTGCTTGGCAGCTGCAGGCTGAAATACAACAAGAGGGGAATCTGTTGGAAAGGGGTGTGCCCATGGCACAAGTGGGTTTCCTCAGATGATTTATGAGTATGTTCCTACAGTTCACAATCAAGGTCACTTTGTTTACATCCTCCAGTGAAGTCTGGAGATCAGTCTCCCTCTGCACTTCCTTCATTATCACATTCTTCGGGGTTTTTTCTTTACTACAAAATTTTCGTATGTACGGGTTAATGTTAACCCAACGCATTACCAGTGGCATAAAAACACAGTTAGGGGCAAATAAAATTTTAAAGGAAATGTAAGACCTTATGAACAGAGAACTACAAATTGCTAGACTAAATAATGGAGGATCTAAATAAACAGAGAACAGTTCATGCTCATGGGTCATAGAACTCATAGAGTTAAGATGCCAGTTATCTTCAAGAGGATTTTTACATTCATGCAAACACCTACAAAAGTCTTAGCAGGATTTGTTCTTTTTCTTTTTTTAAAAAGAAACTGGCACATATCCTATTGTTTATATAGAAATACCTTTCATTTATTTCATCATAAAATTTGAAATCTTTGGTGGGTTTCTGCCTACTTGTTTTCTGCTTGATTTTGTTTTATTCTGTTACTTTCTCCCTCGTTCATTCTGCTCCAGATATTTTGTCCTTTACCCTAATACCTGATTTAACAATACAGCTCTTTACTCTCAAGTCATACAGGAGCTGTTTCTTTCCTCCTGCATCCTCCTTAAAACAAAACAAAACAAGATAAAACAAAAACACCTTTCAAACCCCACCACTTACACATGTTCTCACTTCATCTGGAAAGCACCTCTTCATTTTTTAACTTGCTACCTGCACCTCATTTGCTAGCTTTTTAAATCACCCTTCCATATATTGTCCCCATTGTTTTATATTTATATACCCCCTTTAATTGTGAACATGTATTTCATGACACTAGCACTAAGAAATAATTGTTGAGAGAAAATTCTCCATGAGTTTTTCTCACATTTCTGTATAGATTTTAAGTTGACTACCTTTATTCTGAATTTTCTTTTCAAGGATATTTTCATAGCAAACATCTTTGGAAGAGAACTAATATTTTCTTCTGAAACAAAGATCAGGTTTGTTTACTGTCTGATATAATAAAGGTAATCTCTCTCTGGAGCAAAAGTCATGTGGACTTAATTTGCTGAACCCCCAGGCTTTGGGCTCTTCTTCTCTAATAAAACCTATGGATATGCAGGAGTCCACTGGTCCTTTTTATTTTATTTTACTTTATTTTGCCCTGTAGAATTAGCAGGACTAGAAATTTGCATAAGGGCTGATACTCCAGTTGCTATACCTAAGAGTAATAAAGGCCTTCTCTGGTTCAGGAATCCTCTAGCTTCTTCTAGCATCCATGAGACTGATTCAGACTAACTTCTAGTGTTTAATGATAACTTAAAAAGACACCACAGAAAAGTACAGGCCAATATGTTTCATGAACATTGATGCAAAAATACTCAACAAAATATTAGAAAACTAAAGTCAACAAACAATATATTGTATATCATGATCAAGTGGGGCAATTCTGGTTTAACATATGACATCAATCCATATGATATATACTACATGAGCAGAGGAAAAAAAAAATCTCGATTGATACAAAAAACATTTTTTTTGAGAAAGTTCAGCATCTTTCTTGGTAATTTAGGTATGGAAGGAAAATTCCTCAACAAAATAAAGGTCATTTATGAAAAACCCACAACTAGCATCACATCGTTAACAACTGGAAGTTTTTCCACCAAGATGTAGTATGAGGGAAGGATATCCACCCTTAACCACTTGTATTCCAAACTGTACAGGAAGTATTAACAAGAGCAATCAGAAAAGAAAAAGAAATAAATGGCATGCAAATCAGAAGGGAAGAAGTAAAATTGTGTGTAGATGACATGACCTTGTATGTATAAAATTCCAAAGATATTAATATTTTAGTATGCTATTTTATAAGAATATGAAATTTGGGGGTTATTGAGGAGGAAGAACCAAATATGCTGCTCTGATTAAAATTTGAGTATTCTGATGTATACATGCAATACATAAACATGAAATAGAATGTATTATGTAGCACATACAATATTATATTTAAATATATTAATAAATTACTTACATATTATAATTGACATTTTCTTCCTCATAAGACATTTTCAGTCCAAATATATATTATATAAAAAATTATACACCAAAAAACAATAAGTGACCCAAGCAATCTGCTTAGCTGTGTTTTTCCCAATAACAGAATAAGTATTTATTAGGAGCTTTTAACGGTTACGTTACTCTAAAAGAATTTAGTATATTGACATTGGAAACTCATATTGCCTCCTTAAACATATGTAGCCAAAATTCTTTTTTTTTTTGTAAATTGAACAAACCAATTGATAATAGAGAGTATATATGTATCCTAATTTTTAATGTTCTATCATAGAAACATTTTGGTTCTAGTAAGGACTACAGAGCACTCCTTTTTAATCTCTGTAAGAGAATACAGATTTTTATATATAAGTACATTTGGAATGTATCAATATATATGAATTTTTTATTAATCAAATTGGAATATATTGATAAAATTTTAGAATACATGTAAGCACATTTATATTTACATAAAAATTCATGCTTCATTTTTAACAAAGTTCACTTGATTTTACATTATTTTTTTGAAGTAGTTGTTGCTCATTTCATGGAACAGCTCCTTTTTCTAGAGGTAGATATTTTTTGAGATAATGAAATATAAGAAGGATGGAAAAGAAATAGGCAGAAGATGAAGAGCTAGCAAATTTTACTAAGCATAACGTACATATTTAAATAGCAGGTATTTCACAATAAATAGGTTCAATGAAAGCAATATAAATCATGTTAAACAAGGCTTAGCTCCTCATTAATTATTTGACTTACTTAAAAAAACATATTGTACTTTCCCAAGAGTACGAATGTGGGAAGGGCTAGTATTCTTTTGACTTTTTACATAGCTGAGTAACTCAAAATTTATGTTAAGAGTAAATGAAAAATTACAACAGAAAGTCTCACCTTTTAAATGTTTCTTTTTAGATATCAAGAGTGAGAAATTATGCATCTGCTGCTCACAGATGTAGGCTGGCAACTTAATTATAAAATGAAAAAATGCATTTAAAAATTGAATGTGTTTTGTTTATACACATCCTAATGTCTGCTGAAGAAATGAATACTTTTACTTATCCCATTCGCTTTATACATTTTATTTTCATGGAAAATAGAATAGCATATATTGGAAGAATTTACAAACTAACTTATTCATTTTTAATAATCTTATGTAAGTATTAAGGTGGAGATAAAGAAAAACATTCTTTCTAATTTGTTATAACTTATTCAATATCTAGAAAAATCCAAGGAAACAGCAAAATAAAAAACATAACATATACACCTTATTTTTTAGAATAGATAATATAGAATATTAAAAATTATATATATGTATAATATATGTGTACATATACATGTGTATGTATATATATAAAATATCAAAGTATACACATAGTAGACAATGTTCCAAAACATGTTCTTGGTAAAATGGAAGGAAAAGTAGACTGAGCAATTAAATTTCCTGTGGCTTTATAAAAAAAGTAAATGATTAACTCAAATTTAAAGGATGAGTATTATGATTACAAAAATAGCCCCAGAAGTTTGAAAGATCTGATATCTGTGGGGAATGGAGCTTATTTTAAGTCCCTGGGGTCTCAGGTGGACCTGTAAGAATTGCAGGAGGTATGGTAGGAAGTAAAACTGGTTATATCCTGCAGTGCTAATTAACACCAATTTGATTCCAGAACAAAAATGAGAAACCATTAAAAAAATCATGAAATGAAGCAAATTCATTTAATTTGCATCTTAAGAGATTATTTCTGTCCATATGATAAATTTAAAATTAAAATATGGTTCCTATGCATTTACTATAGTGCTTTGGCAAAAGATGTATAAACTTGATATTTTAAAATCATACCTGAGAAAGAGAGAATAAAAGTGACCCATAGGCCAGCATAATTTATGCCAGCAGTGTATCCTTTCAGATACAATCAATATGGAAAGAATAAACATTCTTAATGATATGTGATTTTAAGCAAATTTATTAAAATTGACATAATGGAAAAAATATATCAATCCATCTCATTTGAAATCAAAAGAGAACTACATATTTTTGTGAATTCTCACTCTACACACCAAAATATACTAAGTTTGACATTTTGAGACTTTTGTTCTTTACCAAGAGCCCTGAGCAATCTTTATAGTGCCCTTAAATGGAAAATCCTGACTTTGAATTCTTAATTCTAGAATCCTGCCCCATAAAGCCTAATAACACATTTGGTTTTCTCAAATACATTTAAATAAAATTTTAAGAAAACTAATTGACTCCAATGTTCACCAAAGACCATTGAATAAGAGAATTGGCAAATACTCTTATCATGAGTTCCAAGTATAATATTTGAGATTGCCATTTCTCTTTCAAAATTTTCATTACATCATTATCATATATTCACGTTTGTTATATTTTACCTGTAGTATATATATGCTTGTACTGGATGCAATATTTAGTTAAGTCTACCATATTTCCAGAGCTAGAATTTCTTCAATATGTGTGCTAAAGATTGAAATATTTTTTAAAGTGAAATATATGAGAATTGCATTTGGTAGTAGCTCAGGCTACTACCTGATTGGTGTGACTAGTGGGAGGTTTAAAAAGTAGAGATATTATTGGTGATAAAATGGCCCTGACTTGGCAATAAATTGGTCACAGATACTCTAGTGTAAATAAGTGTTGGGAATTTTTCTTGGGATTATGATATGTTCAAGTAGATATACATTGTCACCATTAGAAATTTAGAAGGCCAGTTTGGAATTGTAATGGATAGTTATTGAGACTGAGTTGTCTTTGGAAATTCTAAACTTGGATAGAAAGTTGTTTGGAGATCCTTCCTAATCTTTAGGAAATAGTTTAGCATAAGATTTCTTAGCTCTTTGTGTGATGATCAAAAAAAAAAAATAGTCTCAACAGCAACAAAGAGGAAACCTTTGTAAAACACCATTCATTCAAATTTTAAAAAAGGAGTGGGGGGGACACATTTTCTAGAAGCCCCAGAAAAGTATTCCTTAAATCTCATTTACCAGAACAGATGGGCCTCAGACAATCATTAGGAAAAACAATAGATAAGATATTCAAAATAAATTTCCTGAGAACCTTACAAATCCCAAACTCTACCATATTGAATTGGCTGGGAAGGAGAAAGTTTTGTAGTCAGTGTTTATGGAAATAAAATACACACATTGAAAATAAAATAGATATATTGAAATGTATGGTACTTTGTATCAATAAATATAGATCTCCATATATCCAAATAATTATGTGTTTTATGAATGTAATGACATACCCAATATTTCACCAATTGGCCACATGAGTAAAAATGAGAGTCAACTTTTCTCAATCTTAGTTTAGTATGTTTCCCATCATATTAGTCATTTTATCTTTCTTCTATGGCAACTTTTTCAGTCTATGAGATTTCTCCTCGGGATTATGACCTCTGTATTCTAAATTTATTTTCTCATGTGATTGTTCACTAACAATATAAGAAAATTAATTAATTGAATTCCAATATTGTATAAGAACAATGGAGTGTCACAGGAGTCCTCCACAGCAATGTTGATTGTAAGCAACAGGAATAAGAACCCACACTATTTAAATCCAAAGACATTTTGCATCCAAAAACCAAGTCTTTATATTCATTGTCATTGCATTATTTTCCTGAGGTTGTTTTTTAATGAAAATATTTTAAAACCTTGGGATTGAATGTATTCATACTCTTTTGCTTCTATAATAAATCACCACAAATTTAATGGGGTAAAATTACATAAGTTTATTATATTATACTTTGTACGTCAGAAGTCTGAAATGGACCTTATAAGACTTAAATCAAGTGGTTAGCAAAGCTGCTTATCATTCTGGAAGCCCTTCGAAGTTGAGGGCCATACCACCTTAAGCATACCTGATCTCTTGGGAGCTCTGTTGAGAATCTCTTCTCTTGAATCATTCAACTTCTAGAAGCCTCTTGCATTCCTTGGTCCATGGTATTTTTCTTGACCTTTATACCTAGTAGCATAGCAACTTCAAATCTCCACTATAACAGCCCGAAACTGCCCTCCAACTTTAGTACATGGGAAAAGATTTAGTTCAACAGGTTAATCCAGGATAATGTCCTCACCTAAAATATTATCTACAAAGTTCCTTTGCCACCTAAGGCACATACTAACAGGTTATAAGATCAGGATGTGGACTCCTGGAGGGTTACTAACACACCAAGGAGTGTTGTTCTGGCTATCACAAAATGTGATATATTAATGCTTTCTCATTCTTATTTTATTATATTGTTTATTTTAATATTTATTTTATTTCATTATATTGTTTATTTTAATGTTATGAAATATAAGTAAATCATTAAGGAAGTTATTAGAGCATATGTTTGCTGTTTTATGACCAAATAATGTCATAAGCAGCAGTCTCTACATAACAGAAACAAGTGTATTGTCTTAATACTTAACCATATTTTCCTCTAACTAAACACTATGCAGCACACAGACTGGTAATCATCACAAAATTGGATTGAGTTTTACCTGTTGATCAATTTTACTTATGATTCTCTGTGGTCTAGGTGTATATGGTTATTTCTAAATATATCATATGTCTGCATTTGTGCAAGAAGAGTCATTCATCCTATTTAAGTTCAAACTAGATGCAGACATATTGACTTATTTTTATAACTTTTCAAAAATATATATTTTTTTAAAAAGTAAAACTTTACAAAATTTTCTTGGTTGCTTATAGGAAACAAGATACACAAAAGTAGCATAAGGCAATGGGAGAAGTTAACTGATTTTTAACTCAAATGTAAGTATAAAAACCTGAACACAAAGCAATTTTTAACTTTATTCTCTTTATATTCCAATAGCAATTTGTTTCTGCCTTTTTTTAGCCCTGACTAAATCACTGCAAATTAGTTGAAGCATTAAAATGAACAGGTTTAGTCAATCTTTTATTTGCTACAGCATTTCTTGGTATCATTGAAATCATGATTTGGGGGAAATATGGTTTGGGGACCATTACAAAATACCTTTGCATTTCTCACATCCATCTTTAGACATTTTGCAAAGCTTGATGATCATAAGCAACTATTGAGTTTATTTTCTTCTAATAAGTATATGATAATTCTTTAAAAATGTATACCTTTCTTAAGTACAATAATTTTAAGTTGTTCTCAACCAAATATGCTTAAAGGAAAATGTGGTTTTTGACACAGTTGGAGAAAAGGAATGTTCTGGACAAATATAACTTTGACTCACTTTTATTCATTCATTCAATTAATATTGAAAAACGGGATATTGAATAGGATTCAAAATTTAATATAAATTCAATGTCTTTGCACTCTGTTTACATGAAATGTTAAACAAGATAAAGTGTTGGTACTCACGGATTTTATATTAACTAGTTATAAAAGATATAGAGGTTATCATGTAATACACCATTACTGAAGAAACCAAATTCTGTTTTTTCTTTTCTTTTTTTTTTTTTTTTTTTGGTGGTGCTTCTGGGGAGTAAACCCAGGGTCTTGTACATGAAAGGCAAGCACTCTACCAAACTGAGCTATATCCCCTATCCAAGAAATCAAATTCTAAAGACATATTGATTGTAAATAGTAATATTGGAACTTTAATTATTTTAAGAATATCTTGTCAGCAAATAAAACAAGTTCTTATTAATAAATCAAAATTTAGAATTAAGCTCACTAAAATTAAGACTAAGCAATTTGATCATATCAATACAATTACTGCTTTTACAGATTCTTCACAAAATAAAAAAAAACGTTAGAGTAGAATCATTTTGTTTTAAAATATTCATTTATGTGGTAAGTTTAGATAGATGACAAAAAGCCACATTGTAAAGAACTGAAATAAGCATGAGACTAGAAGTGATATTTTTGGAAATCATCAAATTACTTAAACATTAAACTAAAATTTACCACCAAGGAAACCTAATAATTCCCCATTGCCTTACTGAAAAATGTAAATATCCAATAATGCAGACATTTAAAAATTCACCAAGTTCTTTTCTTTGTGAGATTTCAGCAATTCATTTCTTTACATATTCTCATATTAATTTCCCCTGTATTGTCAATTTTAATAGAAGTTTTGAGAGCAAATAGGAAAGCTATTCTGAAATCATTTTATAACACTTTTAGATAAGAAAGATGTTCTCAGAGGAGAAAAGAAACTATGAAGAGAACAGAAATGAGAATAATTAGAATCGATCATTTTACATAAAGGAAGAGGTTTATTTATTAAATATTTTTCTAAATGTATCTTTTTGAAGCCCTTGAATCTCAAGGAACCAATATTAAGTCACAATCACATGGTATGAATAGATATTCACAACTCTATACTAAATAACTCCTATAATTAAAAGGTAGTAAAAAGATGAGTTCTTTAGAAATTCATAACTTCTTCTTTTATAAAACCTTTCTAATTATTTCCCATCTGCAACTTTTGTTTGGTTCTGTTGATTTAGAATTCCCAAATACCTTTTTTGTGCTAGACATTAAGATAGATGCTGAGGTTATAAAATGCAAATAAAAGATCTCTCAGCTTTGTAGAAATTTACAGGCATGTATAATAGTATAGTGTGTGTGTGTGTGTGTGTGTGTGTGTATGTGTGTGTGTGTGTGTGTGTGTGTGTGTACACACATATATAGGTGTGATAATCATAGAAGGTATTGAAAACCCACAGAGTTATGCTGTGTTCAACTTGATAAAAGTTTGAACTGATACATCGATACAGACATGTCTTTTTTTTTTTTTTTTTTTTTTTTTTTACTGTGAGCTAAAATAAGAATTCAATTAATGATTTAATTTTTTTTGCTATCCTCCCATGTGTGTTACTATTATTTTCTAGTTAGTAGAGAATATTTTTTCCTCAAGTTTTTGTCACTAAGTATATGTGATTTAAATAATTATCTTTCACCATATGTTAAATGTTTGTTTACCAAAAAAAGATAAAGGAAATATTAATAATCAAGTATCTGCAGAGGCAGATTGTCTTAAGTGTAAATGATTTAATAAAACACAAAATGAATGACTGAAAGATTTAACTTCATGAATATTTAAAATTTCTGGTACTTAAAGTCTTTAAATTTTTATATTGTTGCTATTAGATGCAGCCGCCTGCAATGTTTTGCATGATTACTTTTCTCCCCACCTCCCCAGCTTTATCTCATAGTAGTTTCTGCCTTGTCTTTAAATTCTCTGGGGATAGCCTCATTTAAGCATCCTGCCTACTTTGGCTGAGTATTCCTTATACATTCCAAGCTATTATTTGTTTGTTTTGGAAAACTCAGAGAAACATCAGCACCAGACCATTGCTATTAGACCCATGAAATATGTATATTTTTTTCTTCCTATTACCTTCCCAGGTTGCAATTTTATATTTATTTATTGGGAACTTAATTTATAAGTAAAGTAACATAAGTACCCACCTGAGCCTTATATCTCCCAAATCTTGTTTTACCATCTCTAGGAAATAGTGATATCAACCTAAATGGCCAGTTGAGGAACACCAACTATGAGAATGAAGAGATTGTTCAAGTCAATAATGAGGATGATCACTCAGGGCAAATGAATTCTAATCATTTTAAATTAGTGTTTCTTCAAATGCATCTGAGGGGTTTGGGTTTTAATTGTTATAAAGAAGAACAAAGAAGGAGGTAACAGCAAACTGGTTGCTACAATTGTGTTGGTGGAGAAAGAAGAACAAAAGCAGACATTGATTGGTGGTCAGTCATTGAATTTATACATTCCAGGTGAGACTTGAAATAGAAGGAAAAGGCTCTTACTGAGGTTATTATCTTTCTGGCATCTGGGAGCCTGCAGGAACCTGCCACATCAGGTCAAAATAACCTAGGTAACTATGATCTCATACCTCATGTTTCCCCGGGCTAAAGATTTATGTGACCTCATTTCAATTTTTTTATGTGACATTATAAATCCTTTCACGGTGGGTACACAGTAAAGGATAGCAAAATCAAAACCAACTAAAAAATTGATGTAAAAAAAATGACAAAAATTCAAGCTTAAAACAAATGCACAAATGTAGAAAGAAGAAAAATAAGAACTAATAGTTCTTACGAGAAGGAATAAATCTAAAAACTAAACAACACAAAAACTCACCAATAGGTGAGAAATCTACTTAAAAACAAAGGATAAAAGTGATCTAATCAATAATAAAAACATGAATCAAAAGTTATGATGCCATGTTTATTTTTCAAGGTAGCAAATATTTGTCTAGATAGATTGAAGGAAGCACTATAATGGATTTTTGTATAAATTGGAATAATATTTATAAATAAATTAATAAATATATGTATATAATATATATTATATACATATATATATATATATATATATATATCAAGCACATTAGAACTATGATTCAGTCACTGTGCATATTATGGAATTATTGATTTGACACTTGATTGTGTATCCTACCCAAACTTCAGAGACTGGAAGCAGTTTATTTTCTTGACTGAGTTACTGCTAGAATTTTTATGTAAATTAGATTCCACCAACCAGATGTCCTCCTGTATGATGCAGAAGCCAGAAATAATTTAAAATTCATATTCCTGATGTTTTGATTATTGCTTCCAGCAATAATAGTCAATATGTTCATAGTTGGGTCACTAGTAACTGTGGATGTTACAAAGAGACACTATGTGGGTGGCTATGACTCACAATGTGGTCAAATCCCTATAGTCACATTAATATCAATGGCCTCTTAAAACTCCACCAGCAAGTGTCACTTAGTGCTTAGTATCTATTGAGTAGTCTACATTAACTTTGAGGCTTCAGCCTGAAACTTGAACATTCAACCCTTCCAAATATTTTGTGACTAGTTCTATATTAGTAGTGGTCAATTTTTATCAAATTGATGTATAGATTTAATTATAATCAAAAGACCACAAGGAATCTTTGTAGCAATTGACAAGTTATTTTAAATTTATATGAAAATGAAGTATTTAAAAAAAACAAAACAATTCTTAAATAGAAATTTGGAGGACTGATTATCTGATTTCAAGACAATGTAAAGTTACAGTAATCAAAACAGTGAGTGTTGACATCAAAATATTCATATTTTAGTAGACACAGATACAAAAAATCTACAATTCAGAAAAAGACCCATACATTTTTGCTGTATTGAATTTCTAAAAATGTTGACATGATAAATCAATTGGGAATGGATAACCCTTTAAACAAATGCTGCTGAAACAATTGAATATCAATATGAAAAAATCAAAAAACTCCTGTGAGTAGAAAAGGAAAATGAGAATGAATGCAATATTGAAGTCTTTCATTATGGAATGGGGAGGCCATTGTGCAGACAGGACTTTCCTGTAAATCCAGCTCTTGTCCAGAATGCCACCTTCACCCTTTGACCACAGGCTTCTGGAATGACCTACATGACTGTCTCAGTAGGATCAAAATGCACTCAAGAGGTTATCAGGCTCTTGTTTTACAGGTAATTCCATTTTGATTATACTTCTTTTCCTTGTCTTCTATTGGTCACATATTAGCTCCCACTTTCTACTTTTCTTTCTTTCCGGGAACACAGACTCAAAGTTATTTGAATCTTTGTCTCCTGAATTGCAATTCCTTAGATAGATCCAAAATAAAGGTTTTTGTTTGTTGGTTTGTTTGTTTTTGTTTTGTTGGTATCGTTTTGCAGTTTCTCAGTTTGGTTTGACCTTACCCTATACCATGTAAAAAAACAAACAAACAAACAAACAAAAGCCTAACTTATAATGGCTTATAAGCTACACCATCAGGTTAAAAACTGTCAAATTTCTAAAAGAAAGCTAGGGAAGAAAGACACTTTCGTAATATCAGATTAGACATGAATTATAAGCATGTAGAATGTTGATAATTGTAGCAGTATGCAAAAACTTTTGCCTGTTAAAACCTACAGTATAGAAAATGCTCACAGAAAATATTTGTAAGATATTTAACAGATTCAGGAGCTGTATCTGGAACATTTAAAGATGTTTCCTTACTTTTAATAAGAAGACAAACTCCAAAACATGAAGAAGAATTTGAGCAGACACTTCACAAAATAATATATGTATTGAGGTGGCAGGTATTGAGTTTGTCAATTAGGAAAGTAAATCCAAGTGAAAGTTGTGACCAAGTCTTCCTTTATGTACTGTGACAGTAGAAGAAGAGGTAAAGAAAAAGGATCCAGGTTCATGTGTTCTATTTTTCCCCAGAAAATTATTATCAGGCAAGTTTCAAAGAGCATGCAGTACAGATAGGAGAGAATCCTCTCATTTTAACAAATGGGAAGAGCATGGAGTAAAAAAATATTGAGTTAGAGTGGAAAACAGTGTCATGGCTAACTCAATTTGGCTCAGCCAGCCAACAGGAGGCACTGAGAGTTAGGATGTAGATATGCATCTGAGCTGGGCCAAACATAGGAACCTGAATTCTTCACTGCAACTCCGTTGGGCAGCTTTCTTCCCAGGAGGCTTGAAAGGCAAAGCCTCATACTTACTTGTGGTTGGGTCCTCAAGATTACATGTAGGATTTTAACCTGAAGCCAAGATATTTAATGCAAATGACAAATATGCACAGGAAAATAAAAAAAAAGTTTCAACTTCATTTGTCCACAATAAATGTAATTTGAAATTAAAAAAATGTGACATAAATATCCCCTCACCAAAATGGCTAACATTAAAACAATTGGCAGAATTAAGTATGTATGGTATAATACAAGAATGTAGAGCCACCTAAACACATTGTTTAACAGGAATTCAAAATGATAGGATGACTTTAGAGCTGAGTTTGGCAATTTCTTATGAAGTTAATAGATCACTCAATGTATGACTCAGTAATGCAACTGCTATGTATTTATTGAAATGAATAAAAGTTTATCTCTACAAAAATATTTGTATGGGAATTGCATGGCAGTTCTAAACATGATAGACTAAAATGGGAAAAAAATGTCAATCTAATTTCTTTACCTTGGAAAATTAGCATCTCATAGTCATGTTATCTTCAAAAGCTCCTATTTTGTGTCTTCTTTACTACTAACATGCAAGTAGGTGATTTAGGTAGTATTAGACTTGCACAAATGTAAGGCTCTGATAGTAGTTTTATAAATATTTATTATTTGTCCCCTTTAAGGAAATGATGACACTGTTTTATCTCTAAAGATTACTGAAGATAGTCTAAGAAAATAAAAATTAACATTTCAACTTTGACTAAACCAAGCATTATATTTATCTCATTTTTTTGTGAATCTGCAAGGTAACATTTAGCCAAAGAGATCTAAGATTTGTGAAAAAAAAAATTGTTTTCCACAAGCTACTCTCAGATAAACACATACATTCTCTGGCAGTAATTGGTGAGATACTAAAAGTATTTAAGAAATAACAAAAGTAGTCATATATCTATGTCTTGGTTACTTTAAAAGTGTATTTTCTTGTTTCGTTAGTGATTCAAATTCAATTTTATGGCAGAGTGATCTCTTTTAGAGTCAAATTACTAGAAGCAGCATCCACCTAAATTATTTATACCTGATATAACAATATTATTGAGGCTCTTGTATTTTTAACATCCTTTGAGAGTCCTTTTGAATTGAAATGTGTTCTCAAGAGGAGTCAGTAAGGAAAATAAGTGTGTACATAAAAGTGAAACAAGGTAGAAACTTATAAATATAATGAAAGGAAATTACTTAGCTCTTGGAATCCTTGTGCTTTACTTACCAATTTATATGAAACTTGTATAAAATAAATGTTTCTTTTCTTCAGCTGCTGTTTAGATGTTGTCTTTTAAAGTTGATTCAAGGTATTTTAAAATTCAAAATGGTCAAAAGAATGGATTGTTGCTATAAGCATAGAAAATATTTGACTATGTAGGTTCATGTTGATTATGTATAGTAATTTATCTCTCAATATCTTGTAAATATATTTGTAATAAGCAAAATTATTTTAAATTTATTTGTCAAGCTATTTGTCTTTATGTTCTACCATTTTTAATTTCAAGTTCTTCATGTGGTATAAATAAATAAATTGCACATAAAATGCACACCATTAATTTCTAGAATGTCCTAGAAACATGTCAGTAGCTTAAACATAAAACAGTAAAAATTGAAACAGAAAAATTACATAACATTTAAGTGACAAATCACTGTTACCCTTGGAAAATAGCAATGGAGTTGTTTTCCATTCAGTTGGAATTTATAAAATATCCCCCGAACTACATAGTAAGCTAATGCAAGTGGACAACAACCTCAGTTTTTCTCCTTTGCCAGTAGGAAAGTCATTCACATGCAGTTTTGTTCATTTCTTTGTTGAGCTTCCCTGAGTTCAAGGGATGTAAACAATTGGATCAAATAGTCTCCAGTTTTAGAATGAACATTATTTCCTGGATTGGGAAGTTTACTTTGCTGCTAAAGAAGGAGATAAAGAAGAAGGGGAAGAGGAAGAAGAAGGGAAAATTCTCTTCATTGAATTTTCAACGTCCCCAACCCTTCAGTTTACCTGACTTCAATCCACTTTGACTTAAATACATTTTATATTCCTCCCAAGTTAGACTCCCACTGTCTTTTGATTATACAGTTACCGATTTAATAGGTACCAATTTAACATTTACTTAGGTGATTAAAAAAATGAAGACTATTTCTTTCCTTAGCAATCTTATATAGTTATGAAAAACAAAATATACTACCAAGTTTCTAAAAGCTTTAATATTCAGGAAAATAACTCTCCTTACAAATTGTTAGGTTTTAAAAATAAAGAAAAAAACAAAGGTAATGCTAATAATTACTAAGAATATTATGATTATATCACTTTATTTTTAAAAACATTTTAGTAAGAGTATAACATGGGTTTCAGTCTCAGATTTTTAGAAGTATAAGACAGAATTGTTACAAGCAAAATGTTGTCCTGAACATCTCTCAAACTTGTTTATCTTGCATTATTGAAATTTCATTAACATTGATTAGCAATTCCACATTTACTAATCTTCACTGACCCCTCACAGTCCCATTTTATATTCTTTATTTCTCTGAATTTTACTATTCAAGATAGCTCATATAATTGGAATCATGCAGTATTTGTTCTGTTACTAGCTCATTTCACTTAGAATAATAACTTCAAATTTCATCCATGTTGTTGCATATTACAGATTTTCTTCTTTGTTGGGTCTGGATCATATGTCATTGTATGTATATACTATACTTTCATTCCATTCATCTGTTGATGGATTTTAGGTTTGTTTCCACATCTTGGCTATTGTTAAGAGTGCTCCAGTGAACTAGGGAATGCGAAGATCTTACTTCAATTCTTTGTGGTTTTGTTGTTGTTGTTTGTTTGTTTGTTTTGTTTTTTGTTTTGATTTTGTTTTTGCACCAGGGATTGAACTCAGAGGTGCTCAACCACTGAGCCGCATCTCCAGTCCATATATTTTTTTCTTTTTCTTTCTTTCTTTTTTTTTTTTTTTTTTTTTACTTAGAGACAGGGGCTCACTGAGTTGCTGAGAGCCTTGCTAATTTCCTAAGACTGACTTTGAACTTGCCTCAGGCTCCCCAGCTTCTGGGATTACAGGTATAGGCTACTGTACCCAGCCCACTTCATTTTTTTTTTTTGAAAAAATATTCAGAAATGGAATTGCTGGAACACTTGTTAGTATTAGTCTTTTTGAGGAATCTCTGCACCAATTTGTTCTCTTGATTTTTGATAACAGCTATCCTAATAGTTTTGAGTTAATATGGCACCATGGTTTTGATTTGTATTTCTCTAATGATTAGAGCACCTAAATATGTAACAGTAAAATCACTAGAAGGGGAATAGAACAATACAATAATAGGGAACTTCCCTACTCTACTCTCAATAATAGACGAGTCAACCAGACAGAGAATCAACAAAGAAACCATGGACTCTAAACACTGTAGAACAAAAGAGCATTACATATATAGAGAGATTTCAACTTAACAATAAAACATACATTCTTCTTTACACATATGGAACATTCTACAGGGATAGATGATATGTGAGGTAACAAAACAATTCTTAACACACTGAAAATATGCCAAGTACCTTTACTGACGACAATGAAATGAAACTAGAAATGAAAAGCAGAAGAAAAAAAATGGAGCATTCACAAATAGGTGAAAATTAAACAACAGAATTTTGAACAACCACTGGGGCAAAGAAGAAATCTAAAAGGATTTTTAAAATATCTGAGACAAATGAAAAGGGAAATACAAAAGCCAAAACTTACAGGAGGCAATAAAAAGCAATGTTAACTCCATGTATGTAAAATATGTCAAAATACATTCTACTAACTAAAAAGAACAAGTAAAAAAAATTTAAAAAGCAATACTAGGGGCTGGGGCTGTAGCTCAGTGGCTGAGCGCTTGCCTACCACGTGTGAGGCACTGGGTTCGATCCTCAGCATCACATAAAAATAAATAAATAAAATAAAGGTATTATGTCCATCTACAACTAAAAAAATAAATATTTTTTTTTTAAAAAACAATATTAGGAGGAAATTTCATAATGATAAATGCCTACATTATAAGAGAAACAGATCTCAAATAAACAACCCCACCTTACATAAGAAGGAACTAGCAAAAGAAGACGAAACTAAACGTGAAAGAAGCAGAAGTAAGAAAAAAATGAAGATTAGAGTAGAAATGAGACAGAGAATAGAAAAACATGTGCAAAACTAAGAGTTCTTTTTCTAAAGGTATAATGGACAAAACTTAAACTTGAATATTTAGGGAAAAACATATGTAAATAAATAAAATTTAAAATGAAGAGGAGACATTTCCATGTTCTTGCCATGTCATGTATATGACTGCACTAAAATATGACATCATGTATATTGTGATTAATTAGGAATTATTATATTATAATTAATAATTTTATATAATTATGACTATACTTGTATTTATATAGTTTTATTCTATTTTATTTTTCTCTAAACTTATAAATAAGCTATCTTTGATAATATTTTTATTGCAGTCTTTTTACATTAAAATATTTGACTCATTTGAGACTTAAGGTGATCAAAATATTTCAATTTTCAATATGGCAACTCAGTTGCTGCACCCCACTTATCTTAATCCCAGTGATTCACAAAGCTAAACTTCTATCCTAACTATATGTTTTGTATATAATTTTGAGAATTTCAGGTATTATTGATTTCTCTTAATTAGTAGGTTGGTACCACACCCTTTGAGTTTTAATTCATCTTTGGTAAAGCAATTCATTTTCCATTACTTTATTTTTATAGTTTTTAAAATTAGAATTAAGGATTAATATGTTTATTTCCTCTGCTGAAAAAACTCCTAGATATAATTATCAAAATCATAATGAAATTGCATACATATTTGACACTTTTAAAATTAATATTCAGGGGGGCTGGGGATGTGGCTCAAGCAGTAATGCGTTCTCCTGGCATGCATGGGGCGCAGGGTTCAATCCTCAGCCCCACATAAAAATAAAATAAAGATGTTGTGTCCATTGAAAACTAAAAAATAAATATTAAAAAATTCTCTCTCTCTCTAAAAAAATAATATTCAGGCACATAATCATGTTTTGTTAATTTTCTATGTGTGCAAAAAAAAGCATCTCAGTAGAGGTAAAACATGATTATTGAATGTGCTAATTAGTTGTATTTCAGAAATTCAAACAAAATAGATATTGTTCCACACTTGCAATTATTTTTCTTATAGTAGAGAAGTAGACATTTTATTAAATATTTTTACTATAAAAACTAATTTCTGATGCATTGAACATACGAACAAAATGTATTTCTCTTTTTGCATTTCAAGCAGAAAGTACATTCTAATTAACAAAGACCCCACTGTGAAAGTCACAGTGGAAATATGAAAATGTCACATAACCATCATTATTTAATGTCATTTAATGTATATGAGGTACCATTGATTACAACTTGATAAGATAAACAAATATTTTAAAAACTTCCAAGAAATGGAATTACCATTATTTGAAAATGTTATGCAATACTCAGAAGAATTCAACAAAGAAATAATTGCAAACAATAGAAATAAGTTAAATGTGTGTAAAGCACATTTAAATCAAAGCCAGCTTTTTACACTGAAATCTTCAGACTTTCCCTAAATAAAGAAAACAATTCAAAAAATATATGGAAGAAA